>NC_141879.1:586249446-586907303 GCF_056163025.1 Triticum urartu
TATGTGCCTAGATCTTTCCCCACGACATGATGCTTGCTAACTAGAGGATAATTGAGGTTGAAATGAGAATGCATACTATTGACTCTTGCATAAAAGTAAATATTGAAAAGTAAAAGATAGGCCCTTTGCAGAGGGAAGCAGAGGTTGTCATGCGCTTTTTATTTTTGGATGCCCAAGCTCTGAATGCAAAGGAACACCACGTTATATTGCCCCGTATGGTAGCAACCTTTATTATGCAGTCCGTCGCTTTTATTACTTTGCCATCACAGGTTCGTATAACGCTCAATTTTCCCTTACAATAAAAGATCAAACATATTTAGGAGAAATTTTTATTGCTTTATGCACCGATGACAACTTACTTAATTAAAGGATCTTATTCAATCCATAGGTAGGTATGGTGGACACTCATGGGAAGAAACTGGGTTTAAGGGTTTTTGGATGCAGAAGTAGTATCTCTACCTAGTATGAATTTTTGGATAGCAAAAGATCCTAAGAAAACACCACATGTTGGAGGATCCATAACAAATAACTTCTATGCAAATATACACAACCATAACTTATTACGTTGTCTTCCTTGTCCAACTTCAACTAATGCTCAGGTTTGAAAATAATTAATGGATATTCACAATCTGTAACATCCCAAATTTGCAATTTGGAATGTTATACACTAGATCATCATGCATATCATATTTTCTTGCATTTTGGTCGATCCTAGAAATTTCACGCAACTCAAGGACCCTCGGAGAGAGTCGGAGATTTCGTTATTTTCATATTTGAGAGTTTTCTCAAATTTGAAAAGAGGATCATTTGATTTATTTATTTCATCTTCAATTATTTTTCCTATATCAAAATATGAGAGAGGGAATAATATGACTTTCCCAAATTTAGGAAAAAAATGAAGATTTAATAAATAGATCAATTTTGTTTGCCGGAGTTTGTTTGCTTTTATTTGGATAGGGAAAAATGCGTGTTTCAAAAATTGCATTTTAGGTCCGTAGAAAAGTTCATTTTGTTCGACTCATTTTTAGGAGTCGGGGAAAATTTACTTTAGGTTTTTCGGAGTTCGTTTAGTTTCTTTTTCTTTTGTTTTCTGCGCGCGAAAACCAGTTAAAAAAAATAAAAAAAGGGA
The DNA here is from genome assembly GCF_056163025.1 of Triticum urartu. Classification (NCBI taxonomy): domain Eukaryota; kingdom Viridiplantae; phylum Streptophyta; class Magnoliopsida; order Poales; family Poaceae; genus Triticum; species Triticum urartu. Next base: position 586,250,576 of record NC_141879.1, read on the forward strand.
ACTCCCGCAGGCCAGCCGGGCCAAAGGCCCAGCCAGCCGCCGCCCCAGCCTCCCTGTGCGCCAGCGCCAGGCGCAGGCAGCCAGGCCGCCACCTCTTGCCTCTTAGCCGAGTCCTAGAAGGACTCTAGGCTAGCCCCCTTTCCTTGTTTCGTTTTCCTTTTCCTTCTCTTTTTCTTGTCCCCTACCCCAAGTCTCCTCTCCCCTCACCAATATAAATACCCCAACAACCCCCCTCCAAATCATCAAACCAAACCCCAAGCCCTCCACCGCACCCCACCCCGCGCCCTACACCGCGCCACCCCACACCCGCGCCGCCGCCCTTGTACCCACGCCGCCGCCGCACCTTGCCCACGCCGCCGCCGCCCTACGCCACGCCGCCGGAGCCTCTCGCCGGAGACCTCACCGGAGGTTGCCTGCGTCTCTTTTCCTCGGATCGTTTTCTTCTAACCGTTCCGATTCTTTTCTTCTCCTCTGATTCGTTTTCTAGATCGGTTTTTCGTTTCGGCTTTCTTCTCCGAAACCCTAGATCGGATTCGTTTTCTTTTCCGATTTAGTTGCCTTTGGACCGTTCGCCGGACCGTTCGTCCTAACGAACGTGATCACCGGATTCTTCTAGGTTAACGAACGTCCGTTCGTATAACCGTTCTTCTTTTTCTTCTCGTCGGATTTATTCCGCGATCGTGATCTCAGATCCGATCTTCGTTCTAGTTTATCTTCTCGCTCGTTTATCGGAATCAGGTGATTCAAGCGCCTGGAGTTTCGTTTCGAAACCGCCGTTCCGTCTAATCAACTTAAACAAGTTTTTGCCCCGGTAAAATTTGACCTAGTTTCAACTTGCTAGAACCGAGTTGTTTTCTTCCGCCGTTTGTTTTCCGTTTCTTTGTTCGGTTTGTTCTTTCTTTGCAACCGGAGTTCTTAAGTTGAATTTTCTAATTCGATCTCTTGTTCGAGTTTTACCTGTGCATTAGATGAGTACTTATTGTGTGCTTGTTGTTTGTCTGTGATAGATCACCCGGATTGCGCCGCTTGTTACTTCGAAGCCCTAGGACTCGCGGATCATCAGCAAGGCAAGTAACACTTTGATCATACCTTTTCTACAACCCAGTTTTATTGCATTAGATCAATCCTCACACATTGCATGATTAGGATCTAATTAAATTGTGGGATGGGAAGTAGATGAGGTAGTACCTATCACCTGTATTATTATTATGAAACCTTTGGGAGTTACTTCTATGTTTGCTTATTATGCCATGCTATGCTAGTAGACGTGGATTGGGTGAGTGATATCCATGACAGATGTGAGTTGATAATTTTAATGGTTTATCTAAGGTGGCAACTTAAACACACATCTGGGTGGATTGAGGCACCTGATGTCTATCAGGACTTGCCTGTTTTTTTTTGGACCGCCACCCAGGCTCAAAGGGATCATAAGATCTTTCATGCTAGAAACTTCCGTGTGCAGTCACAAGCCATTATGGGCTCTGGCATAGTTGACTAAGTTGTGCGAACTCTTACGGGGTGGACTAGCAGATGTAGGGGTTGTAGGTGGTACGGTCTACCCCACATGTAAGGTGCTAGCGCTTCTGAAAAACTGTGTCTCGGTCATCCGTCTTCTCAAACACCATGTAGTGCGAGAAACCAAACGGAGGCGATCGAGTCTTGTGAGGAAAAGTGCGCAAAGCTCTGCAGAGTGTACAAACTGATCATGATTAGCCGTGTCCCCGGTTATGGACAACTTGAGTATCTAGTACTTGAATACCATGTGAATCTCATCATGTTACTTCTAATTAATGTTGTTGGGTTTTAATTACTTAATTGGGATCGGAATGCTGTCAACCATTCTCGATGTTTAACAACCACCATGATAGTTAAATAAATTTATTCCTTTGCAGTAGGGAAAAACTGGCTTTACGCAAAAACTGTAACCATAGAGCTTTCCACCAGCCATATATGCATATAGTATAGCTGTTTCATTCCATTACTCTCTATGTGTTACATTGCCAGCATATTCCATGTGCTGACCCGTTTTCGGGCTGCAACTTCTCATGTTGCAGACTTTTCAGACGACGAGTAAGGTGTTTTAGGTCGTGGTTCTATACTCAGTGATGCCGTTGGAGTTGATGGACCCATTTATCTTCCGAGTCTTCCGCTGTTATCGACACTAGATGGCCTTAAGCCATTTTTATTGTAATAAGTTCTCTTTGAGACAACGATGTAATAAGTGTGTGATTGCCACTCTGCTATAAATCCTTCGATGTACTATGTGGCGTCAGCATTACTGATCCAGGGATGACACCTGAGCACAGAGCGCTTGATCCATTCGGGTCGGGTCGCGACAGAGAATGGTATCAGAGCACACACTGACTGTAGGACACGACTACTAAGTTAAAGCCATAGATCACCATTCTCTCCTCATTTTCTAACTCCTCATCTTTTCTACTCTTTTAGGATGACGAACGTGAAGATTAAGTACGCCCAACCGGATGAAGGCACACCTTTTGGATTTCACTTGAAGGAAGTCACCAAGTACCTGAATATTGGATTACCAAGCTTCACGGGAACCTTCAACGCCACTCTGCCTGAAGAGGAGCGCTGGAAGATTCAAGCTCACGTTCCGGGGAGAACATTCGCGCCAATCACGAAACCCATAGATAGTGTTTTCAATGCACCAACCTGGAGTCTGGGAAGGAGCATGGCAGCCCATATCACCATAGGACGCATTGGAGAAGTTTATCAAGAAGACCTCAAGGACACTATCTACCAGATTTGCGGAAGCCGAGATGAACAATGGGAGTTAGTCAGCACCAAGAAGGATAGGTCCATTTCATCTTTCATCCAGGAGTTAAACCAGCACATTCGACGCCACGAGAACCAGATGTGTAATGATATGATAGAGCTGAAGAATGCGAAGGCAAGGATCATCGAGCTAGAAGGAGAACTGAAGTCTACACGCAAGGACCACATGGACGAGATCGTAGCTCTAGCAAGGCACAATGGCGATCTTAAGCAGGAGATTGAAGAACTCAAGAGGAAGTTAACATCCAAGGAGGACGACGAGTACGTCGCATGCCCGGACAACTACATCATCATCGATGACACCGATTTGGATCCAAGTGAACCCGACTTTGAAGACGAAGCTGGAGCAGATATCATGGAGTCTTCCACCGGTTCAAATTTCTAGATGACCACCAGATAGTAGTAGTATTCCCCCATGTAAACATTATAGTCGAGCACTTTTGCGATAGTTAGACCGTTTGTAAGCCCTTGATTGATTGAAGTGATTTTGTGTGCATTTGCCCATGTGCATAAGGGTAGTGTTTTCTCTTTAGACCTCACTCTATTCTCAATTCTCGTCTTTTTCTAAACCCTCAGATGCCTCCGAGACGTGACAATGGATTCCCACCGGAGCTTACTCAGTTGATCCAGCAACAGAATCAATTGATGCAGATGTTAGTCCAGAACCAGCAGAACAACAACAACAACCCACCACCACCACCACCTGTTGACCACTTAGCCCGTTTCCTTAGGCTGAACCCGCCGGTGTTTTCTAGTAGCACCGAGCCGATAGTAGCAGACGATTGGCTCCGCAAGATAGGAAGGGAGTTGACCACTGCAGGATGCACGGATGGTGAGAAAGTGAAGTTTGCCACTCACCAGCTTGACGGACCCGCGGCAGCATGGTGGGAGAATTTCACAGCCACTTACCCAGTTGACACTGTCACATGGGATCAGTTTCAGCAAGCTTTCCGCACTACCCATGTTTCAGCAGGAGCTATGGCCATAAAGAAGCGTGAGTTTCGCAACTTACGCGAAGGAGGAAGGACAGTTGGCCAGTACGTTGACGACTTCAGCAAGTTAGCACGTTATGCTCCAGATGACGTTGCTACGGATGCAGCTAAGCAGGAGAAGTTTCTGGAAGGATTGAATGATGAGCTAAGCATGCAGTTGATGGTAGCAAGTTTCAACAACTACCAGGAGTTGGTAGATCGTGCCATCATGATTGAAGGGAAGCAACAGCAGATTGAGAACCGTAAGAGGAAGTATGGACAGGGGAAGTATAACTCTGGAGCCCAACAGAAGCCCCGTTTTACCCCTAAACCGGGATTTCAGTTTCAGCACACCCATGGAGGAGGTAGCTCGCACAACCATAATGGCCACAAGAATGGTAATGGGAATGGAGGAAGCAACGGCCAGAACCGTACCATCCCATCGACCCCAACCAAGAGAGATCTGAGTCAAGTCACTTGTTTCAAGTGTTCCAAGACCGGACATTATGCCAATGAATGTTCCGAAGGCCAGAATGGAAATGGCAATGGAAGCTCTGGGAAGAAGCCAAACCCTTTCAATAGGGGACAGGTGAACCACATTAATGTGGAGGAGGTTGAAGATCAGCCCGATGCAGTAATCGGTAAGTTTTTGGTTAAGTCATTTACTGCACTCGTTCTTTTTGACACTGGTGCATCGCATTCATACATATCAAGGGGATTTGTGGATAAGTATAACCTGCCAACCCAAGCCCTTAGGTCACCCATGTTAGTAAGCTCACCAGGAGCGGAGTATATGGCTAGACGATGGTGTGATCGGTTACCATTAAGGATTGGTAACTATGTGTTTCCCTCAGACCTAATAGTATTGGAATCTCAAGGATTGGATGTGATATTAGGCATGGATTGGTTATCGAAGTATGAAGGGAACATTGAATGTGCTAGTAAGTCAATTTTGCTTACCACACCCGAAGGAAGAAGGATCAAGTATGTATCCCGGCATGTACCAAACTGGACACAAGTAAACTGCCTAACAGGAGTTGTGCAAGAAGAAGTACCAGTGGTAAAGGATTTTCCTGATGTATTTCCTGAGGAATTACCAGGCATGCCACCGGATAGAGACATTGAGTTTTTGATTGAGTTATTACTAGGTACATGCCCAATATCGAAGCGACCGTACCGGATGCCAGCAAAGGATTTGGTAGAAATTAAGAATCAGATTAAGGAGTTACTGGATAAAGGTTACATTCGCCCAAGTTCTTCGCCTTGGGGATCACCCGTACTTCTAGTGGAAAAGAAGGATGGATCATTAAGGATGGTTGTAGATTATCGGGGATTGAATGAAGTAACCATCAAGAATAAGTACCCACTGCCAATGATCAATGATCTGTTTGATCGGTTGCAAGGAGCTAAAGTGTTTTCCAAGATCGATTTGCGATCAGGGTACCATCAGTTGAAGATTCGAGAGCAGGATATACCTAAGACAACATTCACCACGAGATATGGACTGTATGAGTATACCGTTATGTCATTTGGATTAACTAACGCACCTGCCTATTTTATGAACCTGATGAACAAAGTGTTTATGGAGTTTTTGGATAAGTTCGTCGTAGTGTTCATTGATGACATTCTGGTTTATTCAAAGAATGAAGAGGAGCATAAGGAACATTTGCGTTTGGTTTTGGAGAAACTAAGGGAACATCAGTTATACGCCAAATTCAGCAAATGCGAGTTTTGGTTGAAGGAAGTTGGATTTCTTGTTCATGTTATATCCGGAGAAGGTATAGCAGTTGATCCCACAAAGGTTGAGACCGTAACCGAATGGGAAGCACCAACAACAGTTGGAGAGATCCGGAGTTTTCTTGGACTCGCAGGATACTACCGGAGATTCATTGAGAACTTTTCAAAGATTGCAAAGCTTATGACGGAGTTGTTGAAGAAGGATACTAAGTTCAAATGGACTGAGGAGTGTGAGGCTAGTTTCCAGGAGTTGAAGAAACGTTTGGTTATCTCACCAGTATTGATTTTGCCAGATCAGACCAAGGATTATGAGGTGTATTGCGACGCTTCACGTCGAGGACTTGGAGCAGTGCTTATGCAGGAAGGAAGAGTTGTTTCATATGCTTCACGGCAACTGAAGCCTCATGAGTTGAACTATGCCACGCATGATTTGGAGTTAGCAGCCATAGTGCACGCATTGAAGACGTGGAGACATTTCCTCATTGGAAATCATTGTGAGGTGTACACGGATCACAAGAGTTTGAAGTACATTTTCATGCAGAAGGAGTTGAACCTCAGACAGAGGAGATGGTTGGAGCTCATCAAGGATTATGACATGAGATTGCATTACCATCTTGGAAAAGCTAATGTAGTAGCTGACGCATTGAGCCGTAAGAGCCATGTCAATACCCTAATGACGGGGAAAATACCTAAGGAGTTAGCAGAAAACCTTCGTGAGCTATGTTTGGAAGTAGTTCCGAGAGGCTGTGTAGCAGCATTGGAGATTCAGTCAACATTGATGGATAAAATCAGAGAGGCTCAGAAATCTGACAAGGAGATTGCTTCGATAAAAGAGAGAATGATCAAAGGAAAAGCAAAGGGATTTCGGGAGGATGAGCACGATACCCTATGGTTTGAGGACCGTGTTTATGTGCCCAATGACCCGGAGATCAGAAAGTTGATTTTGCAAGAGGCACATGATTCACCATATTCGATTCACCCAGGGAATACCAAGATGTATTTGGATTTGAAGGAAACATTTTGGTGGACCGGAATGAAGAAGGATATTGCAGCATATGTAGCAGTTTGTGACGTTTGTCAGAGAGTAAAGGCAGAGCATCAGAAGCCAGCAGGATTGTTACAACCATTGCCGATACCCGAATGGAAGTGGGATAAGATAGGCATGGATTTTATCACAGGACTACCCAGGACGAAAGCAGGCTATGACTCGATATGGGTAGTAGTTGATCGTTTGACAAAGGTAGCACATTTTATTCCAGTTAAGACCACTTACACCAGTGCTAAGTTGGCAAAGATATACATGACTAGGATCATTTGTTTGCATGGAGTTCCGAAGAGTATCGTATCAGATAGAGGAACCCAATTTACCTCAAAGTTTTGGAATCAGTTGCATGAAACTTTAGGAACCAGACTAGAGTTCAGCACAGCTTTTCATCCGCAGACAGATGGACAGACCGAGAGAGTCAATCAGATTTTGGAAGATATGCCGAGAGCTTGTGCACTAGATTACGGATCTAGTTGGGACGATAACTTGCCGTATGCGGAGTTTTCTTATAACAACAGTTACCAAACCAGTTTAAAGATGGCACCTTTCGAAGCGTTATACGGAAGGAGGTGCAGGACACCGTTGTCATGGGACGAAGTTGGAGACCGTCAATTCTTTGGTCCATATTTGATTAAGGAGTCTGAACGGAAAGTTAAGTTGATTCGCGATAGGCTCAAGGTAGCCCAGTCCAGGCAGAAGAGCTACGCAGATTCTAAACGCAAGGAGACAGTTTACGAAACCGGAGACAGAGTTTATCTCTGAGTATCCCCACTTCGAGGAGTTAAGCGCTTTGGAGTTAAGGGAAAGTTAGCACCGCGTTTCGTTGGACCGTACAAGATTTTGCAACGTATGGGAGAAGTCGCTTATAAGTTGGAATTACCAGAGGGACTGTCAGGAGTTCATGATGTATTTCATGTTTATCAGCTGAAGAAATGTCACGCCGAGATGGCGGAGGTACCGCTAAGAGATACCGTGCCGCTTGAAGCGATTCAGTTGAAGGACGACTTAACATATGAGGAGAAACCAGTCAAGATTCTCGATTATGCCAGTAGAGTTACTCGCAGCAAGGTTATCAAGTTTTGCAAAGTTCAGTGGAACCACCACTCAGAGGAGGAAGCCACCTGGGAAAGAGAAGAAGATTTGCTCAAGGACCACCCTCACCTATTTTCTAGCCAACCCGAATCTCGAGGGCGAGATTCATCTTAAGGGGGGTAGGTTTGTAACATCCCAAATTTGCAATTTGGAATGTTATACACTAGATCATCATGCATATCATATTTTCTTGCATTTTGGTCGATCCTAGAAATTTCACGCAACTCAAGGACCCTCGGAGAGAGTCGGAGATTTCGTTATTTTCATATTTGAGAGTTTTCTCAAATTTGAAAAGAGGATCATTTGATTTATTTATTTCATCTTCAATTATTTTTCCTATATCAAAATATGAGAGAGGGAATAATATGACTTTCCCAAATTTAGGAAAAAAAATGAAGATTTAATAAATAGATCAATTTTGTTTGCCGGAGTTTGTTTGCTTTTATTTGGATAGGGAAAAATGCGTGTTTCAAAAATTGCATTTTAGGTCCGTAGAAAAGTTCATTTTGTTCGAATCATTTTTAGGAGTCGGGGAAAATTTACTTTAGGTTTTTCGGAGTTCGTTTAGTTTCTTTTTCTTTTGTTTTCTGCGCGCGAAAACCAGTTAAAAAAAATAAAAAAAGGGAACTCCCGCAGGCCAGCCGGGCCAAAGGCCCAGCCAGCCGCCGCCCCAGCCTCCCTGTGTGCCAGCGCCAGGCGTAGGCAGCCAGGCCGCCGCCTCTTGCCTCTTAGCCGAGTCCTAGAAGGACTCTAGGCTAGCCCCCTTTCCTTGTTTCGTTTTCCTTTTCCTTCTCTTTTTCTTGTCCCCTACCCCAAGTCTCCTCTCCCCTCACCAATATAAATACCCCAACACCCCCCCTCCAAATCATCAAACCAAACCCCAAGCCCTCCACCGCACCCCACCCCGCGCCCTACACCGCGCCACCCCACACCCGCGCCGCTGCCCTTGTACCCACGCCGCCGCCGCACCTTGCCCATGCCGCCGCCGCACCTTGCCACGCCGCCGGAGCCTCTCGCCGAAGACCTCGCTGGAGGTTGCCCACGTCTCTTTTCCTCGGATCGTTTTCTTCTAACCGTTCCGATTCTTTTCTTCTCCTCTGATTCGTTTTCTAGATCGGTTTTTCGTTTCGGTTTTCTTCTCCGAAACCCTAGATCGGATTCGTTTTCTTTTCCGATTTAGTTGCCTTTGGACCGTTCGCCGGACCGTTCGTCCTAACAAACGTGATCACCGGATTCTTCTAGGTTAACGAACGTCCGTTCATATAACCGTTCTTCTTTTTCTTCTCGTCGGATTTATTCCGCGATCGCGATCTCAGATCGGATCTTCGTTCTAGTTTATCTTCTCGCTCGTTTATCGGAATCAGGTGATTCAAGCGCCTGGAGTTTCGTTTCGAAACCGCCGTTCCGTCTAATCAACTTAAACAAGTTTTTGCCTCGGTAAAATTTGACCTAGTTTCAACTTGCTAGAACCGAGTTGTTTTCTTCCGCCGTTTGTTTTCCGTTTCTTTGTTCGGTTCGTTCTTTCTTTGCAACCGGAGTTCTTAAGTTGAATTTTCTGGTTCGATCTCTTGTTCGAGTTTTACCTGTGCATTAGATGAGTACTTATTGTGTGCTTGTTGTTTGTCTGTGATAGATCACCCGGATTGCGCCGCTTGTTACTTCGAAACCCTAGGACTCGCGGATCATCAGCAAGGCAAGTAACACTTTGATCATACCTTTTCTACAACCCAGTTTTATTGCATTAGATCAATCCTCACACATTGCATGATTAGGATCTAATTAAATTGTGGGATGGGAAGTAGATGAGGTAGTACCTATCACCTGTATTATTATTATGAAACCTTTGGGAGTTACTTCTACATTTGCTTATTATGCCATGCTATGCTAGTAGACGTGGATTGGGTGAGTGATATCCATGACAGATGTGAGTTGATAATTTTAATGGTTTATCTAAGGTGGCAACTTAAACACACATCTGGGTGGATTGAGGCACCTGATGTCTATCAGGACTTGCCTGTTTTTTTTGGACCGCCACCTAGGCTCAAAGGGATCATAAGATCTTTCATGCTAGAAACTTCCGTGTGCAGTCACAAGCCATTATGGGCTCTGGCATAGTTGACTAAGTTGTGCGAACTCTTACGGGGTGGACTAGCAGATGTAGGGGTTGTAGGTGGTATGGTCTACCCCACATGTAAGGTGCTAGCGCTTTTGAAAGACTGTGTCTCGGTCATCCGTCTTCTCAAACACCATGTAGTGCGAGAAACCAAACGGAGGCGATCGAGTCTTGTGGGGAAAAGTGCGCAAAGCTCTGCAGAGTGTACAAACTGATCATGATTAGCCGTGTCCCCGGTTATGGACAACTTGAGTATCTAGTACTTGAATATCATGTGAATCTCATCATGTTACTTCTAATTAATGTTGTTGGGTTTTAATTACTTAATTGGGATCGGAATGCTGTCAACCATTCTCGATGTTTAACAACCACCATGATAATTAAATAAATTTATTCCTTTGCAGTAGGGAAAAACTGGCTTTACGCAAAAACTGTAACCATAGAGCTTTCCACCAGCCATATATGCATATAGTATAGCTGTTTCATTCCATTACTCTCTATGTGTTACATTGCCAGGATATTCCATGTGCTGACCCGTTTTCGGGCTGCAACTTCTCATGTTGTAGACTTTTCAGACGACGAGTAAGGTGTTTTAGGTCGTGGTTCTATACTCAGTGATGCCGTTGGAGTTGATGGACCCATTTATCTTCCGAGTCTTCCGCTGTTATCGACACTAGATGGCCTTAAGCCATTTTTATTGTAATAAGTTCTCTTTGAGACAACGATGTAATAAGTGTGTGATTGCCACTCTGCTATAAATCCTTCGATGTACTGTGTGGTGTCAGCATTACTGATCCAGGGATGACACCTGAGCACAGAGCGCTTGATCCATTCGGGTCGGGTCGCGACACAATCATAGAGATGTCCAAGATGATATATTTGCATGTGAAAGTTCTCTTCCTTATACTAATCATTCATGAATTGCTTGTATGACCAATATTGTGATTGTCAAGCTTCAAAAGATTTCACTTTCTAAACCCAAAGTGGAGCTACTACTAGGCATGATATGAACATATAATTTCAACTTCATGATATTCAATTCGTTCAGCAATTTATTCATAGGATATAAGTGAAGCACAAGAGTAAATGACAAACTACTCCAAAAAGATATAAGTGAAGATCAAGCGAGTAGTTAAGTAAATGGGTAGCCATTTGAGGACTCTCTCTTATTTAAAACTTTCAGATCTAAGTATTTTATTAAAACAACAAGCAAAAAATGAAATTCCAAGAATAGCACAACTCATGTGGAGAAGCAAAAACTTAGGCTCAACCGATACTAACCGATAATTCTTGATGAAGAAAAGTGGGATGCCTACCGGGGCATCTGATGACCGACAAGTATAGGGGATCTATCATAGTCCTTTCGATAAGTAAGAGTGTCGAACCCAATGAGGAGCAGAAGGAAATGATAAGTGGTTTTCAGCAAGGTATTCTCTGCAAGCACTGAAATTATAGGTAACAGATAGTTTTGTGATAAGACAATTGGTAACGAGCAACAAGTAACAAAAGTAAATAAAGTGCAGCAAGGTGGCCCAATCCTTTTTGTAGCAAAGGACAAGCCTGGATAAACTCTTAAATAGAGAAAAGCGCTCCCGAGGACACATGGGAATATCGTCAAGCTAGGTTTCATCACGATCATATGATTCACGTTTGGTACTTTGATAATTTGGTATGTGGGTGGACCGGTGCTTGGGTACTTCCCTTACTTGGACAAGCATCCCACTTATGATTAACCTCTATTGCAAGCATCCGCAACTACAACAAAAGTATTAAGGTAAACCTAACCATAGCATGAAACATATGGATCCAAATCAGCCCCTTACGAAGCAACGCATAAACTAGGGTTTAAGCTTCTGTCACTCTAGCAACCCATCATCTACTTATTACTTCCCAATGCCTTCCTCTAGGCCCAAATAATGGTGAAGTGTCATGTAGTTGACGTTCACATAACACCACTAGAGGAGAGACAACATACATCTCATCAAAATATCAAACGAATACCAAATTCACATGACTACTAATAGCAAGACTTCTCCCATGTCCTCAGGAACAAATGTAACTACTCATAAAGCATATTCATGTTCATAATTAGAGGGGTATTAATGTGCAAATTTGATCTGAACATATGATCTTCCACCAAATAAACCAACTAGCATCAACTACAAGGAATAATTAACACTACTAGCAACCCACAGGTACCAATCCCGGACTTAGAGATAAGAATTGGATACAAGAGATGAACTAGGGTTTGAGAGGAGATGGTGCTGGTGAAGATGTTGATGGAGATTGACCCCCTCCCGATGAGAGGATCGTTGGTGATGACGATGGCGATGATTTCCCCCTCCCGGAGGGAAGTTTCCCCGACAGAACAGCTCCGCCGGAGCCCTAGATTGGTTCCGCCTCATGGCGGCGGAGTCTCGTCCAGAAAGATGGCTTTTGATTTTTTTTCTCATCGAAAGACTCCATATAGCAGAAGATGGGCATCGGAGGGCCACCAGGGGACCCACGAGGCAGGGGGCACGCCCAGGGGGGTAGGCGCCCCCACCCTCGTGGGCAGGGTGTGGCCTCCCTGTGGAACTTCTTGCGCTCATTATTTATTATATATTCTGAAAATGACTTCCATGAAGTTTCAGGACTTTTGGAGCTGTGCAGAATAGGTCTCTAATATTTGCTCCTTTTCCAGCCCAGAATCCCAGCTGCCGGCATTCTCCCTCTTTATGTAAGCCTTGTAAAATAAGAGGATAGGCATAAGTATTATGAAATAATGTGTAATAACAGCCCATAATACAATAAATATCGATATAAAAGCATGATGCAAAATGGACGTATCAACTCCCCCAAGTTTAGACCTCGCTTGTCCTCAAGCGAAAGCCGAAATTGAAAAATATGTCCACATGTTTAGAGATAGAGGTGTCGATAAAAATAAAATACGGACATGAGGGCATCATGATCATTCTTAAAACAACAACTTATATCTTGTGATATGATCTCTTATGCTAGAGTAACAATTCAATCACAATTTCAAGTATGAATCGTAAACTTCATTGGAAACTAACACACTATAATCTCAGCCATTGGAGCAATTGCAATTTATCATAACATAGGAAAGAGTCAATATAAGAGCTTTTCAGCAAGTCCACATACTCAACTATCATATAGTCTTTCACAATTGCTAACACTCACGCAATACTTATGGGTATGGAGTTTTAATCGGACACCGAGAAAGATAGGGGCTTATAGTTTTGCCTCCCAATGTTTTACCTCAAGGGTAATGTCAACAATAATAGATCATGAAAACTCACATCCAATTAGCCATATATACCAGGATCTTTCCAACATGTTGTGCTTGCCAAAAGATAAAATGTAAAAAGGAAAGGTGAAGATTACCATGACTCTTATGTAAGGTAGGAGATAAAAGTAAAAGATAGGCCCTTCGCAGAGGGAAGCAGAGGTTGTCATGTGCTTTTATGGTTGGATGCACAAAATCTTAATGCGAAAGAACGTCACTTTATATTGCCACTTGTGATATGGACCTTTATTATGCAGTCTGTCGCTTTTATTTCTTCCATATCACACGATCGTATAAAGCTTATTTTCTCCCACACTAATAAGTCATACATATTTAGAGAGTAATTTTTATTGCTTGCACCGATGACAACTTACTTGGAGGATCTTACTCAATCCATAGGTAGATATGGTGGACTCTCATGGCAAAACCGGTTTAAGGGTGTTTGGAAGCACAAGTAGTATCTCTACTTGGTGCAAAGAATTTGGCTAGCATGATAGGGAAAGGCAAGCTCAATCATGTTGGATGATCCATGACAATATAATTTATCTTAGATGTAAGAAAACATAACCCATTACGTTGTCTTCCTTGCCCAACGTCAACTCTTTAGCATGTCATATTTTAATGAGTGCTCACAATCATAAAAGATGTCTAAGATAGTATATTTATATGTGAAGACCTCTCTTTATTTATTACTTCCTATTAATTGCAACGATGACCAAAACTATGTTTGTCAACTCTCAACAACTTTTATTCATCATACTTTTTATATGTGAGCTCATTACTCTCCATAAGATCCATATGATCTCTTTTATTTCTTTTTATTCTTTCTCTTTTCTTTTATTCACTCAAGATCATGGCAAAATAATCAAGCCCTTGACTCAACACTAATCTTTATTATATATAGCTCACAGACTCGATTACATAGAAGGATCATAAAGCAAAACTCACAACTAGATCATACTAAAACTTTATTCTACTAGATCAAGATATTATCAAAAGGATCGAACTAAGAAAAACGGTAAAGATAAAAGTGATGGTGATACGATACCGAGGCACTCCCCCAAGCTTGGCAGTTGCCAAGGGGAGTGCCCATACCCATGTGATTATATCTCTTTTGCCGGTGAAGGAGTTGTTGGGGATGATGGATAGTCGCACATCGAGCGTAGGAGATCTTCCAACTTGCGGATAATGCCCTTGAGTGCAATGATATGCTCCTTCAACAAAATATTTTCATGTGTGAGATATTTTTTTTGTATACGAGCTAACTCAATCATCTTGAGAGCTTCTATCTCAGTTGGGGTAAGAAGATTGTGATCAAGTTGAAGGATGTCTTCTGTTGCCGAAACTTGGTCCTCCGTGGCCTTCTTGATCCCTTCATCCTTGTTGATCTCCATGGGTTCTTCTCTCTTCAGCTCTATCTTCATTAGCCAAGCATCGTTGCCCTCATTGTTGGAGGAGGAGGGAGACGACATGATGCTTGGCATTGACAACTCTGGCAGAAAACAGCTCGAAACAAGAACGGAGGATTTTTGTGTGATACGGTGGTCAAAACCTTCGGGAGGTTATATAATGAATTTTTACCGACCAAAATACGTATCGTGCAAGAAAACAGAGTCCGGAGAGCACACGAGGCGCCCACGAGGTAGGGGGCGTGCCCAGGGGGGTAGGGTGCGCCCTCCACCCTCGTGGAGCCCTCGTGTCCTTCCCGGACTGCTTCTTATTTTTATTTTTCTATTTTTCTAAATATTCCAAAACAGAAGAAAATTGCCATTAGAACTATTTTGGAGTCGGTTTACTTACCGTACCACATACCTATTCCTTTTCGGAGTCTGAAACGTTCTGGAAAGTGTCCCTTATGTATTCCTTCGGGGTTACGGTTTCAATAACATTGGTTTCAACATTTATAGGATTACCTGAGATATAATGTTTAATTCTTTGACCGTTCACCACCTTCGGATTTGTGCCTTCGAAGTTGTTGATTTTTATGGCACCGGAACGATAGACCTCCTCGATAACGTAAGGACCTTCCCATTTAGAGAGAAGTTTTCCTGCAAAAAATCTTAAATGAGAGTTGTATAATAATACATAATCACCTACATTAAACTCACGCTTTTGTATTCTTTTTTCATGACATCTTTTAACTTTTTCTTTAAATAATTTGGCATTCTCATAGGCTTGGGTTCTCCATTCATCAAATGAGCTAATGTCAAATAACCTCTTCTCACCGGCAAGTTTGAAATCATAGTTGAGCTCTTTAATAGCCCAATAAGCCTTATGTTCTAGTTCGAGAGGTAAGTGACGTGCTTTTCCATAAACCATTTTATACGGAGACATACCCATAGGATTTTTATATGCAGTTCTATAGGCCCATAATGCATCATCAAGTTTCTTGGACCAATTCTTTCTAGATCTATTAACAGTCTTTTGCAAAATTAATTTGAGTTCTCTATTGCTCAATTCTACTTGACCACTAGACTGTGGGTGACAAGGAGATGCAATTCTATGATTAACATCATATTTAGCAAGCATTTTACGGAAAGCACCATGAATAAAATGTGAACCACCATCAGTCATTAAATATCTAGGGACTCCAAACCTTGGAAAAATAACTTCTTTAAGCATCTTAATAGAGGTGTTATGATCAGCACTACTAGTTGGAATAGCTTCTACCCACTTAGTAACGTAATCAACAACAACTAAAATATGTGTATATCCATTAGAGGCAGGAAAAGGTCCCATATAATCAAAGCCCCAAACATCAAATGGTTCAATAACAAGTGAATAATTCATAGGCATTTCTTGACGTCTACTAATATTACCAATTCTTTGACATTCATCACAAGATACAACAAACTTACGGGCATCCTTGAAGAGAGTAGGCCAATAAAAACCGGATTGCAATACCTTGTGTGTAGTTCTATCTTTAGCATGGTGTCGTCCATAAGCTTCGGAGTGACACTTGCATAGGATTTATTCCTGTTCATGCTCAGGTACACAACGTCTAATAACACCATCTACTCCTTCTTTATAAAGATGTGGGTCATCCCAAAAGTAATGTCTCAAATCATAGAAGAACTTTTTCTTTTGCTGGTATGTGAAACTAGGTGGTATAAATTTAGCAACAATATAATTAGCATAATCAGCATACCATGGAGCAGTATGAGAAGCCTTTATGGCATTTAATTGTTCATCAGGAAAGCTATCATGAATAGGTAGTGGGTCATCAAGAACATTCTCTAGCCTAGACAAGTTGTCTGCAACGGGGTTCTCAGCTCCCTTTCTATCAATAATATGCAAATCAAATTCTTGTAGCAAGAGAACCCATCTAATAAGTCTAGGTTTAGCATCTTTCTTTTCCATAAGATATTTAATGGAAGCATGATCCATGTGAATAGTTACTTTAGAATCAACAATATAAGGTCTGAACTTATCACAAGCAAATACAACTGCTAAGAATTCTTTTTCAGTAGTAGCATAATTTCTCTGAGCATTGTCTAGAGTTTTACTGACATATTGAATAACATTTAATTTCTTATCAACTCTTTGCCCTAGAACAGCACCTACACCATAATCACTAGCATCACACATAATTTCAAAGGGTAAATTCCAATCAGGTGGCTGAACAATAGGTGCAGAGATCAATGCTTTCTTAAGTATTTCAAATGCTTGTACGCAATTATCATCAAAAACAAATGGTATATCTTTTTGTAATAAATTAGTCAGAGGCCGAGAAATTTTTGAGAAGTCCTTAACGAACCTCCTATAAAAACCAGCATGACCAAGGAAACTTCTTATACCTTTGATGTCCTTGGGACATGGCATCTTTTCAATAGCATCAACCTTAGCTTTATCAACTTCAATACCTTTTTCAGAAACTTTATGCCCCAAGACAATACCTTCATTAACCATAAAGTGGCACTTCTCCCAATTCAAGACAAGGTTAGTTTCTTCACATCTCTGCAAAACTCGATCAAGGGTTGCTTAAGCAATCATCAAAAGAGGATCCATAAACGGAGAAATCATCCATGAAAACCTCACAAATCTTTTCACAAAAGTCAGAGAATATAGCCATCATGCATCTTTGAAAGGTAGCAGGTGCATTAAATAAACCAAAAGGCATATGTCTATAAGCAAAAGTACCGAACGGGCAAGTAAAAGTGGTCTTAGATTGATCATTAGCTGACACAGGTATTTGAGAGAAACCAGAATAACCATCTAGAAAGCAAAAATGTGTATGTTTGGATAGTCTTTCTAGCATTTGATCAATAAAAGGTAAGGGGTAATGATCTTTTTTAGTAGCCTTATTTAATTTGCGGAAATCAATTACCATCCTATAACCTGTAATAATTTTTTGAGGAATCAATTCATCTTTATCATTAGGAATGACAGTAATACCTCCCTTTTTAGGGACACAATGGACAGGACTTACCCACTGACTATCAGCAACGAGATAAATTATACCTGCCTCAAGGAGCTTTAGTATTTCCTTTCTTACCACTTCTTTCATCTTAGGATTTAGCCATCGTTGGTGATCATGAATTGGTTTGGCATCTTTCTCCAAATTTATTTTGTGTTGACATAGTGTGGGACTAATGCCCTTAAGATCATCGAGAGTATATCCAATAGCAGCACGATGCTTCTTCAGAGTTTTCAATAATCTCTCTTCTTCATGCTCTGAAAGGTTAGCACTAATAATAGCAGGATATATCTTTTTCTCATCAAGATAAGCATATTTAAGAGTATCAGGTAATAGTTTGATCTCAAACACGGGATCACCCTTGGGCGGAGGAGGATCCCCTAGGATTTCAACAGGCAAATTGTGTTTCAGGATAGGTTCCTGTTTAAAGAATACTTCATCTATTTCCCTTCTTTCATTCATAAACATATCATTTTCATGGTCTAGCAAATACTGTTCTAAGGGATCACTAGGAGGCACCGCAATAGAAGCAAGACCAATAATTTCATCTTTACTAGGCAATTCCTCTTCACGATGTTGTCTATGAAATTTAGAGAAATTAAATTCATGAGACATATCACCTAAACCAATAGTAACAACATCCTTTTCGCAATCTATCTTAGCATTAGCTGTGTTCAAGAAGGGTCTACCAAATATAATGGGACAAAAGCTATCTTGTGGGGAACCAAGAACAAAAAAATCAGCAGGATATTTAGTTTTCCCACACAAGACTTCAACATCTCTAACAATTCCAATTGGTGAAATAGTATCTCTATTGGCAAGTTTAATTGTGACATCAATATCTTCTATCTCAGCAGGTGCAATATCATGCATAATTTTTGTGTATAAGTCATGAGGTATAGCACTAGCACTAGCACCCATATCACATAAGCCATGATAACAATGATCTCCTATTTTAACAGAAATTACAGGCATGCCTACCACAGGTCTATGTTTATCTTTAGCACAAGGTTTAGCAATTCTAGCAGTTTCATCACGGAAATGAATAACATGCCCATCAATATTATCAGACAAGAGATCTTTAACAATAGCAATATTAGGTTCAACTTTAATTTGCTCAGGAGGTGTACAGGTTCTAATATTGCTTTTACGAACCATAGTTGAAGCTTTAGCATGATCTTTTATCCTAACAGGAAAAGGTGGTTTCTCAACATAAGCAATAGGAACAATAGGATCATTATAAGTGACAGTCTTTTCTTCAACTTTAATAGGTGCAGCTACTTTTACTTCTATGGGAGGATGATATTTAAACCACTTCTCCCTAGGGAGATCAACATTAGTAGCAAAAGATTCACAGAAAGAAGCTACTATCTCAGAGTCAAGTCCATATTTAGTGCTAAATTTACGGAAAACATCGGTATCCATAAAAGATTTAACACAATCAAACTTAGGTGTCATACCTGACTCCTTACCTTCGTCGAGGTCCCAATCTTCAGAGTTGCATTTAATTCTTTCCAATAAATCCCATTTGAATTCAATAGTCTTCATCATAAAAGAGCCAACACAAGAAGTATCGAGCATGGTGCGATTGTTATCGGAAAGCCGAGCATAAAATTTTGAATAATCATTTCTCTTGAGAGCTCATGATTGGGGCATGAATATAACATCGGTTTAAGCCTCCCCAAGCTTGAGCGATGCTTTCTCCTTCGCGAGGCCAAAAATTATATATATAATTGCGATCACGATGAACAAGGTGCATAGGATAAAACTTCTGATGAAATTCCAATTTCAATCGTTTGTAGTTCCATGATCCCATATCATCACATAGCCTATACCATTTCAATGCATCTCCCTTCAAAGATAAAGGGAAGACCTTCTTCTTAATAACATCTCCGGGCACACCTGCAAGCTTAAATAATCCACAAATTTCATCCACATATATTAGGTGCTCATCAGGATGCTTTGTTCCATCTCCTGCAAAAGGATTAGCTAGCAGTTTTTCTAACATACCTGAAGGAATTTCAAAGCAGACATTTTCATTTTCAGTAGGTTCAGTGGGTTGAGGAGCAACTCTTTGCTCTACTGGTCGGGGTGAAGATACCTCGAACAAGCCCCTCAGAGGATTACTTTCCATAGTGACAAGTGATAGTAAATCTCCGCACACTATATAAATTTTTCCTTACCAAATTCCACCTACCAAAGGCGCTTCACTCCCCGGCAACGGCGCCAGAAAAGAGTCTTGATGACCCACAAGTATAGGGGATCTATCGTAGTCCTTTCGATAAGTAAGAGTGTCGAACCCAACGAGGAGCAGAAGGAAATGATAAGCGGTTTTCAGTAAGGTATTCTCTGCAAGCACTGAAATTATAGGTAACAGATAGTTTTGTGATAAGATAATTGGTAAAGAGCAACAAGTAACAAAAGTAAATAAAGTGCAGCAAGGTGGCCAAATCCTTTTTGTAGCAAAGGACAAGCCTGGATAAACTCTTATATAGAGAAAAGCGCTCCCGAGGACACATGGGAATATCGTCAAGCTAGGTTTCATCACGATCATATGATTCACGTTCGGTACTTTGATAATTTGGTATGTGGGTGGACCGGTGCTTGGGTACTGCCCTTACTTGGACAAGCATCCCACTTATGATTAACCTCTATTGCAAGCATCCGCAACTACAACAAAAGTATTAAGGTAAACCTAACCATAGCATGAAACATATGGATCCAAATCAGCCCCTTATGAAGCAACGCATAAACTAGGGTTTAAGCTTCTGTCACTCTAGCAACCCATCATCTACTTATTACTTCCCAATGCCTTCCTCTAGGTCCAAATAATGGTGAAGTGTCATGTAGTCGACGTTCACATAACACCACTAGAGGAGAGACAACATACATCTCATAAAAATATCGAACGAATACCAAATTCACATGACTACTAATAGCAAGACTTCTCCCATGTCCACAGGAACAAACGTACTTACTCGCAAAGCATATTCATGTTAATAATAAGATGGGTATTAATGTGCATATAGGATCTGAACATATGGTCTTCCACCAAATAAACCAACTAGCATCAACTACGAGGAGTAATTAACACTACTAGCAACCCACAGGTAGCAATCCCGGACTTAGAGACAAGAATTGGATACAAGAGATGAACTAGGGTTTGAGAGGAGATGGTGCTGGTGAAGATGTTGATGGAGATTGACCCCCTCCCGATGAGAGGATCGTTGGTGATGACGATGGCGATGATTTCCCCCTCCCGGAGGGAAGTTTCCCCGACAGAACAGCTCCGCTGGAGCCCTAGATTGGTTCCGCCAAGGTTCCGCCTCGTGGCGGCGGAGTCTCATCCGGAAAGATGGTTCTGATTTTTTTCTCATCGAAAGACTCCATATAGCAGAAGATGGCATCAGAGGGCCACCAGGGGACCCACAAGGTAGGGGGCGCGCCCAGGGGGTAGGGCGCGCCCCCACCCTCGTGGGCAGGGTGTGGCCCCCCTCTGGAACTTCTTGCGCTCATTATTTATTATATATTCTAAAAATGACTTCCGTGAAGTTTCAGGACTTTTGGAGCTGTGCAGAATAGGTCTCTAATATTTGCTCCTTTTCCAGCCCAGAATCCCAGCTGCCGGCATTCTCCCTCTTTATGTAAGCCTTGTAAAATAAGAGAGAATAGGCATAAGTATTGTGACATAATGTGTAATAACAGCCCATAATCCAATAAATATCGATATAAAAGCATGATGCAAAATGGACGTATCAGCATCCCCAAGCTTAGATGCTTGAGACTTCTTGGAATATTATCTTGGGATGTCTTGGGCATCCCCAAGCTTGAGCTTTGGTGTCTCCTTAATTCCTTCTATACCCCGGTTTCCTTAAATCTTAAAAACTTCATCCACACAAAACTCAACACGAACTCGTGAGATAAGTTAGTATAAATCAATGCTATAACCTTACCATTCTCTACTGTAGCAAATCACTAAAATTATTATTGAACATTGCATACTAAATACCTCTGCATATTTAATGCTCCTATCCTCAAATAGAATCATTAAACAAGCAAACATATGCAAACAATGCAAAAATAACAACAATCTGTCTAAACAGGACAGTCTGTAAAGAATGCAAGAAGATTCATACTTCTCTAACTCCAAAAATTCTAAAAAAATACCATACTATAGAAATTTTGGTTTAGCTTATTGTGCAAAAATTTCAAGATTTTATCACGTCCTGACTTTCCAGAAAAATCCAGACAATGATAGAAAACATTATGTTTTCAAACAGCAACATGTAGACTTGCAAAACAAGCATGGTAAAGGCTATCCTTGACATTTTTATTGAAATGAAAGATACAAAACATTATTCTAAATAACAGCAAGCAAATACAAATAAAATAAAATAGTGCTCCAAGAAAAACTCATATCATGTGATGAATAAAAATATAGCTCCAAGTGAGGTTACCGATAATGTTGGAGACGAAAGAGGCGATGCCTTTCGGGGCATCCCCAAGATTAGTTGCTTGGATCTTCCTTGAATATTACCTTGGGATTCCTGGGCATCCTCAAGCTTAGGGTCTTGTCACTTGATGTCTACTACACAACCTTCTTCTTGTAGACGTTGTTGGGCCTCCAAGTGCAGAGGTTTGTAGGACAGTAGCAAATTTCCCTCAAGTGGATGACCTAAGGTTTATCAATCCGTGGGAGGCATAGGATGAAGATGGTCTCTCTCAAACAACCCTGCAATCAAATAACAAAGAGTCTCTTGTGTCCCCAACACACCCAATAGAATGGTAAATTGTATAGGTGCACTAGTTCGGCGAAGAGATGGTGAAACAAGTGCAATATGGATGGTAGATATAGGTTTTTGTAATCTGAAAATATAAAAACAGCAAGGTAACTAATGATAAAAGTGAGCGAAAATGGTATTGCAATGCGTTGAAACAAGGCCTAGGGTTCATACTTTCACTAGTGCAAGTTCTCTCAACAATAATAACGTAATTAGATCATATAACTATCCCTCAACATGCAACAAAGAGTCACTCCAAAGTCACTAATAGCGGAGAACAAACGAAGAGATTATTGTAGGGGACGAAACCACCTCAAAGTTATTATTTCTGATCGATCTATGCAAGAGTCCGTAGTAAAATAACACGAAGCTATTATTTCCGTTCGATCTATCCTAGAGTTCGTACTGAAATAACACCTTAAGACACAAATCAACCAAAACCATAATGTCACCTAGATACTCCAATGTCACCTCAAGTATCCGTGGGTATGATTATACGATATGCATCACACAATCTCAGATTCATCTATTCAACCAACACAAAGAACTTCAAAGAGTGCCCCTAAGTTTCTACCGGAGAGTCAAGACGAAAACGTGTGCCAACCCCTATGCATAAGTTCACGAGGTCACGGAACTCGCAAGTTGATCACCAAAACATATATCAAGTGGATCACGTGAATATCCCATTGTCACCATAGATAAGCACATGCAAGACATACATCAAGTGTTCTCAAATCCTTAAAGACTCAATCCGATAAGATAACTTCAAAGGGAAAACTTAATCCACTACAAGAGAGTAGAGGGGGAGAAACATCATAAGATCCAACTATAATAGCAAAGCTCGCGATACATCAAGATCGTGCCGAATCAAGAACACGAGAGAGAGAGAGATCAAACACATAGCTACTGGTACATACCCTCAGCCCCGAGGGTGAACTACTCCCTCCTCGTCATGGAGAGCGCCGGGATGATGAAGATGGCCACCAGTGAGGGATCCCCCCTCCGGCAGGGTGCCGAAACAGGGTCCCGATTGATTTTTGGTGGCTACATAGGCTTGCGGTGGCGGAACTCCCAATCTAGGTTATTTTCTGGAGGTTTCTGTATTTATAGGAATTTTTTGCGTAGGTCTCACATCAGGGGGGGGGGTCTCCGAGTTGTCCATGAGATAGGGGGACGCACCCAGGGGGCAGGGCGCGCCCTCCACCCTCATGGACGGCTCGGGACTCTTCTAGCCCAACTCTTTTACTTCGGGGGCTTCTTTTGGTCCATAAAAAATCATCAAAAATTGGCACGTCAATTGGACTCCGTTTGGTATTCCTTTTCTGTAAAACTCAAAAACAAGGAAAAAAACAGAAACTGGCACTGGGCTCTAGGTTAATAGGTTAGTCCCAAAAATCATATAAAATAGCATATAAATGCATATAAAACATCCAAGATTGATAATATAATAGCATGGAACCATAAAAAATTATAGATACGTTGGAGACGTATCATCACTCCTTATTCTCCTCATATCGACATCTCACCCAAAACTTGAAAAATTCAGTCACACAAAACTTAACGGAACTTCGTGAGATAGGTTAGTATGATAAAGGCAAATAATTCACTTTGGTACTGTGAAAGACAAGATTCATAATTGTTCTCACACAATGCCTACTGCAAATTATCATTTTCACAATTACGTTGAGCAATATAAGACATAGAAACTTGAAAACAAGTAAACTATGCATTGAAAACAGAAGCTGTCAAAAATAGAACAGTCTGTAATGATCTGGACAATGACCATACTTCTGCTACTCAAACAATTCTAAAAAATTAGGACAACATATGGAATTTATATATCAATCATCTATAAAAATTCAAGAATTTATCATGTTCTAGCAGAGCAGATCAATTCTATTACTGGTCACAAAAGTTTCTGTTTTTGCACAAAATCATGTCAACTATCATCCACACTATCCCAAAGGCTTTACTTGGCACTTTATTGAAACAAAAGCTATAAAACATGATTACTACAGTAGCCTAATCATGTTAACACACAAAAACAGTAGGTAAGAGTGTTGGGTTGTCTCCCAACAAGCGCTTTTCTTTAATGCCTTTTAGCTAGGCATGACAATTTCAATGATGCTCGCATAAAAGATAAGAATTGAAACATAAAGAGAGCATCTTAAAGCATATGACTAGCACATTTAAGCCTAACCCACTTCCTATGCATAGGGATTTTGTGAGCAAATAATTCATGAGAACAAGAATCAACTAGCATAGGAAGGCAAAACAAGCAAAACTTCAAAACTTTCAACACATAGAGAGGAAACTTGATATTAGTGAGATATGTAGAAGCATATATTCCTCTCCTCATAATAATTTTCAGTAGCATCATGAATGAATTCAAAAATATAGCTATCACATAAAGCATTCTTTTCATGATCCACAAGCATAGAAATTTTATTACTCCCCACATAAGCAAATTTATTCTCATGAATAATAGTGGGAGCAAACTCAAAAAAATAACTATCATGTGATTGAAAATTAAAATCATGATGACAAGTTTCATGGTTATCATTATTCAGTATAGCATACATGTCATGACCATAATCATCATAGATAGCGACTTTGTTGTCATAATCAATTGAAACCTCTTCCAACATAGTGAATTCATCATTAAAGAAAGTCATGACCTCTCCAAATCTACTTTCATAAATATTACAATAAGATTCAACACCCTCCAAAATAGTGGGATCATTAATACCTACATGTGGGAGTCCTGGATTAGGGGGTCTTCGGACAGCCGGACTATCTCCATTGGCCGGACTGTTAGACTATGAAGATACAAGATTGAAGACTTCGTCTCGTGTCTGGATGGGACTCTACTTGGCGTGGAAGGCAAGCTAGGCAATACGGATATGGATATCTCCTCCTTTGTAACCGACCTTGTGTAACCCTAACCCTCTCCGGTGTCTATATAAACCGGAGGGTTTTAGTCCGTAGGACAACAACAACTACAACATACAATCATACCATAGGCTAGCTTCTAGGGTTTAGCCTCTCTGATCTCGTGGTAGATCTACTCTTGTACTACCCATATCATCAATATTAATCAAGCAGGACGTAGGGTTTTACCTCCATCAAGAGGGCCCGAACCTGGGTAAAACATTGTGTCCCCTGCCTCCTGTTACCATCCGCCTTAGACGCACAGTTCGGGACCCCCTACCCGAGATCCACCGGTTTTGACACCGACATTGGTGCTTTCATTGAGAGTTCCTCTGTGTCATCGCCGTTAGGCTTGATGGCTCCTACTATCATCGATGGCGATGCAGTCCAGGGTGAAACTTTTCTCCCCGGACAGATCTTCGTGTTCAGTGGCTTTGCATCGCGGGCCAATTCGCTTGGCCATCTAGAGCAGATTGAAAGTTACGCCCCTGGCCACCAGGTCAGGTTTGGAAGCTTAAACTACACGGCCGATATCCGTGGAGACTTGATCCTCGACAGATTCGAGCCTCTGCCTTGTGCGTCACGCAGTCACGATGAGTATGATTTAGCTCTACCATCGGATAGTGTTCAAGAGATCGCACATGCAGCTGCTCCGACCCTCAATTTGGAGCCAGGTGCGCCTTCCGCGGACGGGTGGATGGACCTCGCCACGGAAGCCTTACCCTTAGCGGCGATCGAGCCGAACATCGACCTTACCTTGCACGAGAGCCGTGTTGTTAAACTACCGGATCCTTCTCCGGCCACGGACTCCGAACCGCCTGCGCCCGTTCCTATCGAATCCGATTGGGCGCCGATCATGGAGTTTACCTCCGCAGATATTTTTCGGCACTCGCCCTTTGGCGACATACTGAACTCATTAAGGTCTCTCTCCTTGTCAGGAGGATCCTGGCCGAACTATGTCCGGCAGGACTGGGATGCGGACGATGAAGAAATTCGCGGCCCACCCACCACCCACTTAGTAGCCACTGTCGATGACTTAACCGACATGCTCGACTTCGACTCCGAAGACATCGACGGTATGGACGACGATGCGGGAGACGCAGAGGAACCACTGCCCACAGGGCACTGGACGCCCACTTCACCACATGACGTATACATGGTGAACACACCAAAAGAAAACGACGACGAGGAACGGAAGGATGCAACGAAGGGTTGTCCCCTCGAGAAGCAGTCAAAGCGGCGGCATAAACGCCGCTCCAAATCCGGCCTCGACAGAAACAACGATCATACAGACCCAGCGTTAGAGCAAGGGGAACCATTGCCGGACCACGGCAACACGAAGGATCAAGCCGAACAACCTGACTCTGTCAAAGATAATAGTCCGGACGACTTCACACCGGACAGACACCCGGAGCAACAGAATGCCCGTCAAAGGCTTGTTGCCACCGCAAGGAGTCTAAAAAAGCAGAAGCAAAGACTCAAGGCTGCACAAGACACACTCGGAATCAGATGGAGCAAAGTACTCAACACAGCAGCGAAGTACGGCGGTAATCGCCCCACCAAGAGCTACCCGAAGCGGAAGTTGCTACCCGAATTCGATGAGGAGGCCTTAGATCCCCCGCAACCAAAAATTAAAACGACCACCTGGCCGGATAGACGACCTCACGGCCAACATAGAGCGGCAGGCAATGCCGCACATAAGCCAATACGCGATCCACCCGAGGGCTGCATCAAAAGGACGGCGCAACCAGATCCATCTATGGACCACGCAGGCGTGCTCCAGCATACGATGCAACACAACAAACATCCGAACACTATGGTACACCCAGATACAGGGGTGTCGCACACCCCCTATGTTTCACCGACGAGGTACTGGACCATGAATTTCCAGAGGGATTCAAACCCGTAAACATAGAGGCATACGACGGAACAACAGACCCTGGGGTCTGGATTGAGGACTATATCCTCCATATCCATATGGCTCGAGGAGATGATCTCCACGCCATTAAGTATTTACCCCTCAAACTCAAAGGGCCAGCTCGGCACCTGGCTTAAAAGCCTCCCCGAAAGCTCCATTGGAAGCTGGGAAGAGCTCGAAGACGCTTTTCAGGCAAATTTTCAAGGGACTTATGTTCGACCTCCGGACGCGGACGATTTGAGTCATATAACTCAACAGCCCGGAGAGTCAGCCCGAAAGCTTTGGAACAGGTTCCTTACTAAAAAGAACCAAATAGTCGACTGTCCGGACGCCGAAGCCTTGGCAGCTTTTAAGCATAGCGTCCATGACGAATGGCTTGCCAGACACCTCAGCCAAGAAAAGCTGAGAACAATGGCAGCATTAACAAGCCTCATGACCCGCTTTTGCGTGGGTGAGGATAGCTAGCTAGCCAGATGCAGCACCAGCGACCCCAGTACATTCGAAGTTAGAGATGGAAACGAGAAATCACGGCGCAATAACAATAATAAACGCCGGAATAAAGAAGACAGCATGACAGTAAACGCCGGATTCAAAAGCTCTCGGCCAAGTCAGCAAAAGCCGCCCTCTAAAGGCGCCAAAGACGAACTGTCCAGCCTAAACAAAATTCTGGACCAAGTATGTCAGATCCATAGCACCCCCGGTAAACCTGCTAATCATACCCACAGAGAATGTTGGGTCTTCAAGCAGTCCGGCAAGCTCAACGCCGTACACAAGGGGGAAGATACACCAAGCGAAGACGAGGATGAGCCTCTCAAGCAAGACACTGGGGAACAAAGAAAATTTCCACCAGAAGTCAAAACAGTAAACGTGTTACACGTGATAAAGGGGAGAAACAAAGCGGCACTCCCAGATAAATATGCCCAAGGGCCTATCACCGCGGAGTCCTGCCACTGGTCATTTCAACCGATCACTTTTAACCATCGGGATTACTCAGCATGTATCCGGCGTACAGGATGGGCTGCCCTGGTATTAGACCCAATAATTGACGGATACCACTTTACACGAGTCCTGATGGATGGTGGCAGCAGTTTAAACCTGATATACCAGGATACAATCCGCAAAATGGGGATAGACCCAACGAAAATTTGCCTAAGCAATACTACCCTTAAAGGAGTAACGCCAGGACCAGGGGCTCATTGCACGGGCTCCCTGCTACTAGAGGTTATATTCGGCTTCCCCGATAACTTCCGTAGCGAACATTTAACATTCCACATTGCTCCGTTCCAAAGTGGCTATCAAGCACTACTTGGACGTGAAGCTTTCGCTCACTTTAATGCAATACCGCACTACGCTTCCCTTACGCTTAAGATGCTCGGTCCACGTGGCATCATTACAGTAAATGGAAATATTAAGCGATCCCCGCGCGCCGAAGAGAGTGCGACTGCCTTGGCAGCCGCACACTAAAAAAGGCCTCACCAGCTAAAGCATTTGATAGGTCGTCAAGACCACGGACACGGTTAGACAAGTCCGGCGCAGCCATATGTAACTCACATAGGTTTGATAAGCCACACCCCTATTACAAATACAAGGGGCTCAACGCGCGTAGACAAGTGGCAATTTTTACTCATCTTGAATTATACATGGTCTCTTCAAACCTACCTTTTTGCACGACAACTTTTCACCTAAGTTTCTCTCTTTTACAGATGACCATCGTGCTACACCCGTCCAGGATACAGCACAACAGAGACACAGGCGCAGACGTGCAGCAGGGACCCGCCCCAAGGATTCTTTTTAGATTAAGACCCCGCGTCAACCTTTTTTATTGTCTCTTGTTGATACACATCCCTCAGATTCTCAGTAAAATTGAGAAGGATGCTGGCGTCTTGGCATGTGGCCACGTCGGAATAATGCACGTACCTGGACACCAGGGGCTTCTTACAAAGGGCACCACTTAGGCCCGGTTTATACCATAAAGACCAAATACCTTAGGGAATGTTCGGCGTCGCGAGTTTGGCCTTATATGCATCAGCTCCGAATCATGTCTTTGGTCAAATGTTGGGTTTGCCTGGCTCCTATGTTTTGGTACCTTACGTTCCGCTCTATCGGCTAAGGTAGCACTAGGAGAACTACTGCGATTGTGCCCCGGGTCATCCGGATGAGCACCTCAGTAGAGAAAGCCGAAAACTGACTGTCATGATATAGCGTGAGACTGGTCAACCACTCGATGACCTATCGGAATGTTAGAATTCCTCCGCCTTAACGAAGGGCCGTTTCCCGGCCAGGCATGCACGCACCCTGAATTCGGGAGAGTGCGGAGCCAACAGGGGCTATATAGTAGCCCCACCGTCAAACTCCTATGGCTAAGTGAAAGTGTTAAAGCATTATAGTCCGGTTGCCTCGTTCGCTGCGCTATCACCTCCTTAATAGGACCAAGACATTGGGTTAAGTGTGAACACGCGTCTTCTGCGAACACCTCCACATTATATGCGTGGGGGCTGAAGCCGACGACTGCAATCTTTCAGGTTATACACATGTATACATAAATGGCCGCACATGAGGCATCATATTACTTTCAGGCAAAAGTATAAACACAACCTTAATAAATTTCATAAAAACATTGTGTTTACAATGGGAATACATGTCACTCAAACAAAATATTCTTCGAGCACTGGGCCTCTATCAAACGAGCACCCTCGAGAACCTCTTCGAAATAGTGCTCAGCAGCCACTCGGCCTATGGCCGAACCCTGCGCCGCAACAGTGGTAGCATCCATCTCTGCCCAGTATGCTTTAACACAGGCAAGGGCCATCCGCGAGCCTTCTATGCATGCCGACCTCTTCATCGCATTGATGCGCGACACCGCACCAAGGAACTGCTGCACTAAGCTAAAATAGCTGTTCGGTTTCGGCTTTTCCGGCCACAGCTGATCCACGACAGACCTCATGGCGAGTCCGGACAACCTATTTAGTTTGGCCCATTCGGCTAGCTGATCAGTCAATGGAAGCGGACGCTCTGGAACGTTGAATTGCGACCAGAACAGCTTGTCCACTTCATGATCTGTTTGACCTTGGAAGTATTTGGCCGCATCGGCAGCGCTCGCCGCCAAGTCCATATATGCATTTGCTGAACTCCACAGCCGATCCAGAGGGGCATACCGTGGATCTTCGAACTTCCTCCGTAGCATCAAGGTCTTCCCAGCCGCAATATCCCCGGCTTCCCGCAGCTCCTCCTTCTTCGCTCTCATAGCAGAGCAGGTGTCTTTGTCCGCCATCGTGGCCTTTTCAAGGTCCGTTACCTTCGCTCGGTTTTCTTTTTCAAGGAACTGGCAACGGTCGGTAGTGTCTTCTAATTCTACGGCCATCTTGGCCATCTTCTTTTTGCTCTCGCAATGCGTGGCCTTCTCGGCTTTCAACTCTTTGGCCGCCTTCAAAGCAGCCGCATTACTAATCCTTGCTTGTTCCTTGGCTCGGGCAAGTTCTGCCCGCAAGGTTTCCATGGTGGCAGCTCCATCTGCAGTCACAACATATTAAAGATACTGACATCATGCTGCTCTTACTATGTTGCATTCACCAGAAAATAACACTTACCTTGTGCCTCGTCAAGCCTCTTGTCAACAAGCTCGATGTCGGCATCCGCCGCATCCAGTTTCCGCTTCAGTCCGGCAAATTCATGAGTCCGGCTAGCCACCGGAGCTCCCGCTACCTGCACATCAAAGCGGTATGGTTATCACCTGGGACTACGATCCTCTGTTTGCCGTCGTTTTCGGCGACAACCAGAGTCTCAGGGGCTACTATCTACACAGGGCACACCTAAAAATGTGCGGTACCATCACAAATGTATATCATTTTACGTACCTCAAAGCCCGTCAGTAGACTCATAAAGGCATCATGCAACCCTCTTTCGGCGGATGAGATCCTTTCCATCACCGTACCCATCAATGTACGGTGTTCTTCTAAGATGGCTGCTCGCTCCAACAGCTCTCTCAATACGTCCGACCGCATACCAGACGGTGCCAGACTCTTCTGTTTGCTCTCTTCGAGAGCCGGACGCTAGGGACTTCGGGTGACTATAGGATTATCTTCTGGCCTCACCGGATCCGGAGAGGCCCTCCGTGATGACACTTCAAGGTCGCCCGCTTCTTGAGCGGAGGAGTCCGGGGAGGCGTTTCGCTCTCCATCATCTCCGGAAGAAGATCCCCCGAAGACGAGCTCTGCTGAGAAGGGCTAAGATCCGAACTGCAATAAATACTTCGGTTATTTTCCTCAGAGGTAAGGTAGTATATCTCCACTATTAAAGTACTTTTTGGTTACTTAAAGCTCGTTGGAGGGCTGATCCCTGCGCGGACTTTGTGCGGCAAGAGCACCCTCCAAGGCAGGACCCTCTGGTGGAGATTTCTTCTCCCGCTTGGAAACCTTGGTTTCTGGATCTTCAGAGGTAGTCCTCTTCCTTCCCCGGGGTGAGAGAATGTCCGATTCCTCCCCTCGGTTATCCTCCCTCACGGAGGCGCTCGTTCCCTCGGTCGGAATAGGTAGCGATGGAGGCCCGCTTTTGCCCTCATTATTCCCCCTTTGTCTTCCTTTGAGGGCTCCGGGCAAGGTGCTAGCTCGAGCATCTTTTCCAGTACCGGATTTTCCAAACCTTCAGGAAGGGGGGCCGAACACCGAATCATCTTTGCCTTTGTTATCCAGTCCTGGTCAAAGAGCAATTTCTCAGAATGACGTCGTGGTAAATAAGAGAAGGTGTGTTCGGCTAAAGGATTACTTACTTGGTCGGCGGTACGGTTGCTGCTCAGGTCCACATCCTCGGTAGTATCCGGACACTCCATTTGGGGTCCGAAGAATGATTTGTACATCTCCTCACGCGTCAGGCCAAGGAAATTCTGAATAGTACGCGGCCCTTCTGGGTTGAACTCCCACATGCGGAGGGGCCGGCATTTGCAAGGCTGGACTCGACGAACCAGCATAACTTGCGCCACCATAATCAAACTGAAATCTCCTTCGAAGAGATTTTGGATGCGGCTTTGCAGTACAGGCACGTCCTTGGCAGGACCCCAGCTCAGCCCTCTGCTAATCCATGACATCAGTTGTGGTGGAGGGCCTGAGCGGAAAGCAGGGGCAGCCACCCACTTGGCACTTCTGGGAGCTGTGATGTAAAACCACTCCTGTTGCCATAATCCGGAAACCTCTGGAAAGGAACCTTTGGGCCACGGAGCTCCTGCTATCTTGCTTATTAATGCGCCTCCGCACGCTGCATACTGCCCCTCGACCGTCTTCGGCTTCACGTCAAAGGTCTTGAGCCACAGGCCGAAGTGAGGGGTAATGCGGAGGAAGGCCTCACACACGACAATGAATGTCGAGATGTGGAGAAAGGAGTCCGGGGCTAGATCGTGGAAATCTAGCCCGTAATAAAACATCAACCCCCTAATGAAGGGATCCAG
The DNA here is from genome assembly GCF_056163025.1 of Triticum urartu. Taxonomy (NCBI): domain Eukaryota; kingdom Viridiplantae; phylum Streptophyta; class Magnoliopsida; order Poales; family Poaceae; genus Triticum; species Triticum urartu. Next base: position 586,283,103 of record NC_141879.1, read on the forward strand.
AGTGAGGCCTAGTCCTCGGAGGAAGTGGGAGATGAACACGACGTCTTCATTGGGTTCAGGAGTAGGGACGACCTGCCCTCGGGCAGGCAGCCGATGCGAAACCTCGGCGGTCAGGTATCTGGCCTCCCTCAACTTCTTGATGTCTTCTTCCATAACGGAGGAGGGCATCCATCGGCCTTGAAGGCTAGATCCGGACATGATTGAAGATCCGGAGCACCTGACCTGGGCTTTGGGTGTTAGAACTCGAGGCGGGGGAAGGATTCGATTGAGCATGGGAGGGAAAAATTAAAAGCCTTGTCCCTTTATAAAGAGGGTGAATATCAAGCGTCCTCTCTGTAGCCGTTTGGGACTTGCCTATAATCTAGGAGTCCTAGACACGGTTGGGTTACCCACGCCCGTATTGATGAGAATCCCGTAATAAGGGGACACGATCTCTGCTTCAACGAGACGTGTCAAAAACTGCCTCGCGTTATGTGCGGGGCTAGTTAAAGGAAAAGGTTCGAATAATCACCGGGCCATGGCGTAATGTCGTGTTGCCAAAACAAGTCAGCAAATTAGATTTGCAGAAATATTATTCTCTCTACGGTGGTATGTGGAACTTATTTTGCAGGGTCAGACACTATCCTTATATTCAAATTCTTCCGTGGTATATTCGGAGGAGGAACCCGCCTTGCAATGCCGAAGACAATACTGCGCGCCGGACTCATCGTCATTGAAGCCTGGTTCAGGGGCTACTGTGGGAGTCTTGGATTAGGGGGTCTTCGGACAGCCGGACTATCTCCATTGGCCGGACTGTTAGACTATGAAGATACAAGATTGAAGACTTCGTCTCATGTCCGGATGGGACTCTACTTGGCGTGGAAGGCAAGCTAGGCAATACGGATATGGATATCTCCTCCTTTGTAACCGACCTTGTGTAACCCTAACCCTCTCCGGTGTCTATATAAACCGGAGGGTTTTAGTCCGTAGGACAACAACAACTACAACATACAATCATACCATAGGCTAGCTTCTAGGGTTTAGCCTCTCCGATCTCGTGGTAGATCTACTCTTGTACTACCCATATCATCAATATTAATCAAGCAGGACGTAGGGTTTTACCTCCATCAAGAGGGCCCGAACCTGGGTAAAACATTGTTCCCCTGCCTCCTGTTACCATCCGCCTTAGACGCACAGTTCAGGACCCCCTACCCGAGATCCACCAGTTTTGACACCGACACTACAGTTAACACTCTTCCAAACCCACTTTCATCAATATAATCATCATAAATAGGAGGCATGCTATCATCATAATAAATATTCTCATCAAAACTTGGGGGACTAAAAATATCATCTTCATCAAATATAGCATCCCCAAGCTTATGGCTTTGCATATCGTTAGCATCATGGATATCCAAAGAGTTCATACCAACAACATTGCAATCATGCTCATCATTCAAAGATTTTTTGTCAAACATTTTAGAGAATTCTTCTTTTATCAATTGAGCACAATTTTCATTTCCATCATTTTCACGAAAGACATTATAAATATGAATAATATGATGCAACCTCAATTCCATTTTTTATAGTTTTCTTTTATGAACCAAACCAGTGATAAAACAAGAAACTAAAAGATTCAATTGCAAGATCTAAAGATATACCTTCAAGCACTCACCTCCCCAGCAATGGCGCCAGAAAAGAGCTAGATGTCTACTACACAACTTGTTCTTGTAGACTCGTGTTGGGCCTCCAAGCATAGAGTTTTGTAGGACAGTAGCAAATTTTCCTCAAGTGGATGACCTAAGGTTTATCAATCCGTGGGAGGCGTGATATGTCTCCAACGTATCTATAATTTTTTATTGTTCCATGCTGTTATATTATCAATCTTGGATGTTTTATAATCATTTTATAGTCATTTTATATCATTTTTTGTACTAACCTATTGACATAGTGCCAAGTGCCAGTTGTTGCTTTTTCCATGTTTTTTACATTGCAGAAAATCAATATCAAATGGAGTCCAAATGCCACGAAACTTTACGGAGATTTTTTATGGACCAGAAGGAACATAATGGGCCCTGGCTGCGCCCGGGGGTGCCCCAAGGGGAGCACAACCCACCAGGGCGCGCCAGGAGGCCCAGGCGTGCCTTAGTGGGTTGTGATCACCTCGGGTGCCCCCCGGACCACCTCTTTGCTCTATAAATACCCCAATATTCCCAAACCCTAGGGGAGTCGACGAAATATTGATCCAGCCGCCACAGAGTCCAGAACCACTAGATCCAATCTAGACAGCATTTCGGATGGGGTTCACCACCTCCATTGGCGCCTCTCCGATGATGCGTGAGTAGTTCTTTGTAGACCTTCGGGTCCGTAGTTAGTAGCTAGATGGCTTCCTCTCTCTCTCTCTTGATTCTCAATACAATGGTCTCTTGGAGATCCATATGATGTACTCTTTTGCGGTGTGTTTGTTGGGATCCGATGAACTTTGAGTTTATGATCAAACCTATCTTTTTATATCCATGAAAGTATTTGAGTTTCTTTGATCTCTTTTATGCATGATTACTTATAGCCTCGTATTTCTTCTCCGATATTTGGGTTTTGTTTGGCCAACTTGATCTGTTTATCTTGCAATGGGAAGATGTGCTTTGTAGTGGGTTCGATCTTACGGTGCTTGATCCCAGTGACAGAAGGGGAATCGACACGTATGTATCGTTGCTACTAAGGATAAAACGATGGGGTCTATCTCTACATAGATAGATCTTGTCTACATCATGTCATCGTTCTTATTGCATTACTCCATTTCTCCATGAACTTAATACACTAGATGCATGCTGGATAGCTGTCGATGTGTGGAGTAATAGTAGTAGATGCAGGCAGGAGTCGGTCTACTAATCTTGGATGTGATGCCTATGCAATGATCATTGCTTGGATATCGTCATGAGTATTTGAAGTTCTATCAATTGCCCAACAGTAATTTGTTCACACGCCGTTTGCTATTTTTCTTGAGAGAAGCCACCAGTGAAACCTACGGCCCCCGTGTCTCTTTCTCATATTATTTGCCTTTGCGATCTACTTTTCCTTTGCATTTATTTTCAGATCTACTAAACCAAAAACCCCAAAATACCTTGCTGCAATTTATTCTTATTTATTTTATTTGGTGTTCGATCTGCTACAAATTTACCTCACGTCCGTTTGCCTATATTGAGGCGCCATACCCCGAAAGGGATTGACAACCCCTTTAACATGTCGGCTTGCGAGAAGTTGTTATTTGTGTGCAGATGTTGTTTACGCTGTGTTGCTTGGTTCTCCTATTGGTTCGATAACCTTGGTTTCACATCTGAGGAAAATACCTACCACCGATGTGTTGCATCATCCCTTCCTCTTTGGGGAAATACCGGCGTAGTTTCAAGCGACATCAAGGCATAGGATGAAGATGGTCTCTCTCAAATAGTCCTGCAACCAAATAACAAAAAGTCTCTTGTATCCCCTACACACCAAATACAATGGTAATTTGTATAGGTACACTAGTTCGGTGAAGAGATGGTGATACAAGCGTAGTCATGATAGTAGATATTGATTTTTGTAATAGGAAGAATAAAAAACAGCAAGGTAGCAAGTAACAAGTAACAAAGTGAGCACAAATGGTATTGCAATGCTTGAAAATGAGGCCTAGGGTCCGTACTTTCGCTAGTGCAATCTCTTAACAATGCTAATCTAATTGGATCATATAACCATCCCTCAACGTGCCATGAAGAATCACTCCAAAGTTCCTATCTAGCAGAGAACATAAGAAGAAATTATTGGTAGGGCATGAAACTACCTCGAAGTTATTATTTCCGATCGATCTATCCAAGTGTTCGTACTAAAATAACACCAAGTTACCCTTCTCGATCGATCTATCAAGAGTTCGCACTAAAATAACACCAAGTTATCCTTTCCGATCGATCTATCAAGAGTTCGTACTAAGATAACACCAAATAATTTCAGATTCATAATACTCAATCCAACACAAAGAACCTCAAAGAGTGCCCCAAGATTTCTACCAGAGAAACAAAGACAAGAACGTGCATCAACCCCTATGCATAGATTAACCCAATGCCACCTTGGGAATCCGCGAGTTGAGTGCCAAAACATATATCATGTGAATCAATATGATACCCCATTGTCACCATGGGAATTCGTAGTAAGACATACATAAAGTGTTCTCAAATCCATAAAAGTATTTAATCAGATAAGAACGAAATCTCAAAGGGAAAACTCAATTCACAACAAGATAGAGAGGGGAAAACACCATATGATCCAACTATATTAACAAAGCCCACGATACATCAAGATCATGACATCTCAAGAACATGAGAGGGAGATTAAACACATAGCTACTTGTACAAACCCTCAGCCCCGAGGGTGGACTACTCCCTTCTCATCATGGTGGCTGCCGGGATGATGAAGATGGCCACCGGTGATGATTTCCCCCTCCGGCAGGGTGCCGGAACGGGGTCTAGATTGGTTTTTCGTGGCTACAGAGGCTTGCGGCGGCGGAATTTCTAATCTAGGGTTATTTCTGGGGGTTTCTGTATTTATAGGATTTTTTGGCAGTGGAATCACGCGAAGATGGGCCTTGGGGTGAGCACAACCGACCTGGGCGTGCCTGGTCCTCCTGGCGCGCCCAGGTGTCTTCTGCTCACCTCCTTCACCTTTTGGTCCTCCCACGAAGCTTCTAGTGCCTCTTTTATTCCAAAAAAATGTCAAAAAGTTCCGTTGCATTTGGAGAACTTTTATTTCTGCATAAAAAATAACACCACGCTAGTTCTGCTGAAAATAGCATTAGTCCGGGTTAGTTCCATGCAAATCATACCAAAACCATATAAAATTGTTGTAAACATGGCATGAATACTTCATAAATTATAGATACGTTGGAGACATATCAGGTACCCATCTACCTTGTCGGTTAACGGGTATGGGAAAAATGTACACATTGATGGGTATGGATAAGGGTGACGGGTACGCTAAGAGGAGACGAGTAAGGGTTTGGGCTGGCTCCACCCTTACCCAAACCCTATGGGTGCCATCCCTAAGCTCGCTTCCCTATGCGTTAACCGTGGGTATCCTAATAGGATTTGTCGCTGGTCTGGTCGACCCACACGAGAGCAGATTAGTCGTTGTTGATTTGACCAATGAATGGCCCATGTCCACCAAGCCCAACATGCCAATGTCTCTCCTCAATTCTCATGGGGCCCATGCATATATCGTTCCACAACAATTTTCCTTTTTTATCTCTACTCCTATAAGAATGCGAGCTGGTGATGATGATGTGCCTTGCCTTCGTGCCATCTGCACCGTCCGATCTGGAATCTACAGCTAAAACTAAGGAGGTTGTCTTGACAATTAAGTTACACTTTGACAAAGACACCCCGCACATTATGTGGAATGTTGGAGAAGAGTCGGCTCAAACAAACATCACGCCGCACTGAGTATTCGAGAACCCTGCGAAAGATATCGAGTCTTCGAGAACCCTTTCGGTCAAGGGTCCATCCCCGTGTAAAGAGTTTTTTCTATATCTATACCACTATATAGTGGCGGAATAACTTTGAATATAGACCATTCAATTTGCGCATCCAATGAACAGGATTTGGCAAATCCCTACAACGTGGACACGTTTACCCTGTGTCCCATTGCGCTCGCAGTCCAGGTTGCTTTCTCCTCCTCAACGGCCTAGCTCCCGCCCCCTGGTACACGCGCGCATCTCCCATCTTCTCTAAAGCGTTACTCAGAGCTGGCTTAATTTAATTCCAGAAGAACATGCTCAAGACTTCAGTGTCAGCCAAAGTGATGGTGGCCAATAGTAGGATGGGGAAGTTGCAAGTTGTGCAAAGCATCAGTGGCTGCTGCCTATCGGAGGCCCGGGAAGCCATAGTTCGTTGAGCCACAGCTAGATGACAACAGTAAGGGTAGGAACGATGGCGGTATTAGTAGACCGAGGATGTTGTAGAGATGTGAAGAAGTTGTGCGAAGGATCTAGAGACGAGGGAGTAGGGAGAGAAGATACGAGAGAGTTTGAGGGACATGTAGATGGACCATGGATGAGATGCAGCGTAGTTTCACAAAGCTGAGCTCTCATGGGACGTGGATTACCTCTTCTCCGACTAGGTAGGTGACCATATTGGAATTTCTTGTTCCAAGCGCGAATGCTATTTATCGCATTCAGTGATCGATGTGGGGTTGTATCGCGTCGAGGGAACAGTGATGGGTCGGCCCATTTTGACGTACGAATTGTTGAAAAAACAGGGAATAATTTACCTAGAGCTGGCTTAATTTAATTCCAGAAGAATGCACTCAAGACCTCAGTATCAGCCAAAGCGATGGTGGCCAACAATAGGATGGGGAATTTGCAAGTTGTGTGCAGCATCAGTGACTGTTGCCTATCGGAGGCCCGGGAAGCCATAGTTTGTTGAGCCACAACTAGATGACATTAGTACGGGTAGGAACGATGGCGGTATTAGTAGACTGAGGATGTTGTAGAGATGTGAAGAAGTTGTGCAAAGGATCTGGAGACGAGGGAGTAGAGAGAGAAGATACATGAGAGTTCGAGGGACTTGTATATGGACCATGGTTGAGATGCATCGTAGTTTCACAAAGCTAAGCTCTCATGGGCCGTGGATTACCTCTTCTCCGACTAAGAAGGTGGCCATATTGGAATTTCTTGTTCCAAGCGTGAATGCTATTTATTGTATTCACTATTCAGCAATCGCTGTGGGGTTGTATCGTGTCGAGGGAACAGTGATGGGTCGGCCCATTTTGACGTACGAATTGTTCAAAAAACAGGGAATAAAAGAGAGCATCCAGGGAGATCGAACCCTAGTCTCAAAGGTGATGACTGGCGTGACTAACCAGTCCTCCCCCGTGGCGTTACTCGTTACTCGTAGGATTGCAACCTACTCCCTCCGTCCCGAAATTCATGTCGTGAGCGCAGTACAGTGGCGTTTTTCCAAAAAAGCCCTTATGCTTTTAAAGCTCTGACAAATAAGTCACCGTCCCCTTCTTCCTCCTCCGTCCATCGCCCACGCGGCCCCACCCCCCATGGCCAGCCGCCCGTTGCTCGAGCAGGTCCTGCGCCGCCGACGAGCCCGCCCAGGAGGACACCGACAAACATGCCCTGCGCGGCCGACGAGCCCGCCCAGGAGGACCTCCGCCACCCACCCACCACGAGCGGGGCCTCGACCAATTGGTTCCGCCGCCCACCGCCGGCGCGCCGTTCCGCCACCCACGAGCAGGATCTCTGCCGCCCGCCCACCAATGAGCAGGACCGGCGCCACCTAGGACACAAGTCGCCGCCCCTGATTCTGCCGCGCATCGCCCCCGCGAAGGCCCGCTTCGACCGCCAGCTGCTGCTGACGAGTAGCACCAAGAAGAAGGGGAACCACCTGCTGCTGGTGGTCGGCGACGCCTCTTCTGGTGGTGGCCGACGCCGACGCCCCCCGATTCACGAACTCTGCTGCTGCCTCCAATTGCCTTCCCACGCCTGTGCTGCTGCTGCTGCTGGCGGCTGATAGGAAAGTCGTACAGTAGTCCAGATGAAAGTTAGTTGAAATTCAAAGTGAATTGCACTAAAAACTGAAATTGAAAGTGAATTACACTGAATGGAAATTGGAACTGGTAATTGAAAAAGCAATCATCTAAAATTCACTTTGACTGTAATCACTATTGGAGTACTTACTGTGACCAAATTTATGTGCATCATGGATTTGTATGAAAGGATGCACTGGACTGGGGTAGATTTTCACTAGGATGCACTAGAACTGGTAATGTGCTCACTGTTAGTGCACAGCCGTAGCACATGCTCACCTTGTGAATTCAGCTCACACAGCCAATATTACCTTAGTAAATTCAGCTAAAGATGCATTTAGTCAATTGATTTGCTTAATACAGCAAGCCCTTTATTTAGCCAGCACTGTTAGAGCAATTTTACTGTCATGTTTACTGAATCTAAATCACAGGAGCACTATGATTTCTAAATTTGTTTCAGTCAACTTGTGTCAAAATTTGTTTCAAACAGTTTTCTGTCAACTTGTGAGCAGGAAAATGACTTCAGAAAATTCAGTTAACTGAGACTACAGTGAATAATGTTTCAAACAATTATGAGTAGAAGTGGTTAGAGCAAAGTGTTTGATAGCAGGATTAAGCTGCATTCTTTTTTTCCCACCATGAACAGCAACTCAAAAGATAGCACACTGATTACAAATGACACTTTCTAAAATCCTCCACAACCATTTTCAACTTGAACACAGAGTATTTTCAGCAAATTGGAACAAATTCTAAAATTCAGTCATTCTAAAATTTACTTTGTGTGCAGTTAGAATGACTGAATTTTCTGCAATTGGGACAAATTCACCAAGACAGTTTACAACATCTTCTTTATGTGCAGTGTGAGTACAACTTCTAGTTCATAGTTCACACCTAGATCTCTCTGTTTTTCAGTTCAAAACTAGTACAAATTCAAACCGAGGTCTGAAGCCTAGACAGAAATCTGAACCACCAGCAAATGCTCTGAAAATTCATGATGAAGCACGCATGGACTACCAGACAAACTCCAAACATTTCTAGAGGCAGACTACCAAATCAGCAGCTCCCCAGACAGAAACCACCGAGCAAAACGAGAGTAGAATCGCCTCAAAACCTCAGGACATCAGACTGTCAGAGGCACCGAGCGAATCAGCAGGACCTGGCCACCTCCCTTAGCTCCCCAGCCACGACACTTCAAGCCGCAGGCAGTAGCAGTACTAAAGGCGAGCAACATTCAGTTTATACTTAGACATGAATAAGAACTCTGTCTAAACATTCAGTTTATACTTCAAGATTAAATTGTCTAAAAATTCAGTATGTTATTGACAGGAGTAGTAAACATTCAGTCTAAATATGAAATCTGCCAATACGTTCAGTTGACAGTACACTTCAAGATTCAGTATAATTATCAGAAATCTGAAATCTTGCTCAAAGATAGTGACTTGAACCTGCAATTCACCAGCAAATCAGATCTGGAGGGGGAAGGGGAGGGGCACCTTTGACAAGCTCGAGCACCTCTCGGATGCAAGGGCGTGCCCCCTTGGCGGTGGAGTCCTAGAGTGGACGGAGGAGCTCGTCCCCTTGGCCGTGTGGAGTCCTAGAGCGGACGGAGGAGCTCGCCCCCTTGGCCGTGTGGAGTCCTAGAGCGGACAGAGGATCCCCCTTGCCGCCACCATCCCATCGCCGCTGCTGTGTGGCCAGGTAGCCGCGACTGCAGGAGACGCGCTCCTCACCTGACGACCGGTAGCAGCAGCTCCGTGCAGGCGACCGACAGAAGCAGCTCCGTCGCACCGTCTTGGTAGTCCCCGACGTAGATTGAGCACGGCCGCTGCAGATCGGAGTGCCGGAGGGGAAAATCACATTTTCACCGATGCGGAGGGACATGCGAGAGGAAGAGAGCGCCGGTGACGCGCGCAAGGTAGAAGGCGCCGGCGCTGGGGAGGGAGAGGAACCGCGGGGAAGGGAGAGAAGGCGCAGGCGGCTTGGAGCTGCGTGGAGGGGAGCGGCGCAGGCGGCGCCGGTCGGTCGGAGAGCAAGGAGGAAGAAAACGACTACACAGAGGGACTTCAGGTTTTGTCGGGAAAAGGATGAGGAGTAAATTGCAAAATGGCCGCTGCGACATGAATTTCGGGACAGAGGGAGTACTAGAGGTTTTCTCCCTTTTTTTCTTCTCCGTTTTTCTTTTTTCATTTTCTTTTTTCTTACCTTTTTTTCTTTTTTATTTATTCTTCTCTAGGATTTTTTATTTGTTTTTCATTTTTTATTTCCTTTTACTTTGTTTTTTTGTTTCTTTTTCGGGTTTTCCTTTTGGTTTTTCTTTTTCGGGTTTTCCTTTTGGTTTTTCTTTTGTTTTCATTTTAAATTCTTATATACATGGTCAACATTTTTTATTACTTGTTCAACATTTTTTAAATACTTGTTATATATTTTTCAAATACATGATCAATATTTTTTTTCAAATACTTGTTCAACATTTTTTCAAATACTTTGTTCAACATCTTTTCAAATACTTGTTCTGCATTTTTCTAATACTTTCTCAACATTTTTCAAATAATTGTTCAACATTTTTTATATACATCATCAACAAGAAAAAAACGTGAAAAAACCCGAAACAGGAGACGGGCAAGGCTTACCCGCGCATGTTAGGCCGACCCATATGCTTGCTGGTAATGATGATGATGATGATGATGATAAATTGATTTCCTGGCCATGAGCCATGCGGGGTGCTGTTGTTGGTGAGCCCTCCCTATATCTTTCAATAGTAGAGGCATAGTGGTTGCGGATTGTGTGTGCTACAAAGCAACACTACAAAAGAAAATGTTTTTTCGGTATTTGTCAATAAATCATAACCTCGAGAAAAATGTAAATTGAGACTTGGTGAAAAGAACTGAATCTACAGCTCCCCCTCACTCTCACTTGGGTTGCACGCTATCGATGCCCTTGCATGGTGTTGAGTACCCCCCTCCCCCTCTCTGTGATCTTCGTCTACTCGGCTTGATTTGGGGGCAATCTTGCATCGCTCCCCGACCTTGGTAGTACAAGGTTAGGGCCGGCCATGGGTCGAGCAAAGTCTCTCTCTTGAGACATCGGTACTGTGGGTTTCCATGATGGTAGATGCTCCAGCTTCGACGTCCAAGGATTGTGAGTTGGAATACATGATGCTTCGCTTGCGATCAAAGAGGGCGAGTTGGATGATGTTATCTTTGCGGAGGAGAGTCCGCCGACAGTGACTGCAACGTGATGGATAGTGGTAGCTACGGTTCACATGCAAAAATATTATGGTTATTTCTGGCTCTACAAGAACATGCGCAACGGTGGAGCCCAGCACACGAACCACGAGCCACGAGCCCAGAACACGTTCCGTCTTCCAGATGTCGTCGATGTAGACCACAATCTGCATCCGCTCCTCGACTACCTCCCAACCTTCCTACCGACGTTGGAGCAGACGTCTTCACAATGGCGGAGCCCGAGGACACATGTCCACCACAATGATGCCGCCGCCATTACATCCCCGCTTGAATAGACTGGCTCCCAAATCCTTCACCAACCATAGAGACGATCGCCTCGCTGGAGAAGAATCTGGAGCTTCTTTATTCAGCATCGCCGCCGTCGCCGCCGAAACCAAGACATCGAACGATTCAAAACCCTAAGCTTCTTGGGCCCTAAAACCTAAAGCTATAAACGATCCACACACGCAGGATCCGACGGCCCCCCTCACCACCGATGACCAAAAGGTCGCCGGTGGAGGAGAGCCGCCGGAAGACGGTGCGGGAAGGAGCAGCTCTCCTGTGGCGGCGGCTAGGTTTCTCGCTACAGGCGGAAAACCCCTGTAGCCTTTTTGTGTGAAGAATTTTGTAGTCTCCACGGTGAGCAACCCTACCCCTATGAGCACCTTCGAGAGACTGAGCCGGCATGTCATCTTGGGATTTAAGAAGTCACCGTAGACGCCTCGTCGTCGACGGGAACATCTCCTCCCACTAAGAGCGCGTCGCCGGAAATCCTGAAATAAATCCAGGAATAATGCGAGCACCATGACTTGAACCTTGGTGGGCTGGGGATACCACTGTCCCTGTGACCATCCAACCACAGGTTGGTTCACCTGCCCATACTAGTGTTGGGAAGTACTGCTACTGCTCAAGGTACCCAGGCCCTCCTGGCTCGCGGGTAGTACACCAACACACGTTTCCCTTTTTAGCAATTAACATACGACGACTGTGAAGGAAATATGCCCTAGAGGCAATAATAAAGTTGTTATTTATATTTCCTTATATCATGATAATGTTTATTATTCATGCTAGAGTTGTATTAACTGGAAACTTAGTACATGTGTGAATACATAGACAAAACAGAGTGTCCCTAGTATGCCTCTACTTGACTAGCTCGTTAATCAAAGATGGTTAAGTTTCCTGACCATAGACATGTGTTGTCATTTGATGAACGAGATCACATCATTAGGAGAATGATGAGATGGACAAGACCCATCCGTTAGCTTAGCATGTTGATCGTTTAGTTTTATTGCTATTGCTTTCTTCATGACTTATACATATTCCTTTGACTATGAGATTATGCAACTCCCAAACACCGGAGGAACACCTTGTGTGCCATCAAATGTCACAACGTAACTGGGTGATTATAAAGATGCTCTACAGGTGTCTCCGAAGGTGTTTGTTGAGTTGGCATAGATCGAGATTAGGATTTGTCACTCCATGTATTGGAGAGGTATCTCTGGGCCCTCTCGGTAATGCACATCACAATGAGCCTTGCAAGCAGTGTGACTAATGAGTTAGTTACGGGATGATGCATTACGGAACGAGTAAAGAGACTTGATGGTAACGAGATTGAACTAGGTACAAAGATACCGACGATCGAATCTCGGGCAAGTAACATACCGATGACAAAGGGAATGACATATGTTGTTATGCGGTTTGACCGATAAAGATCTTCATAGAATATGTAGGAGCCGATATGAGCATCCAGGTTCCGCTATTGGTTATTGACCGGAGATGTGTCTTGGTCATGTCTACATAGTTCTCGAACCCGTAGGGTCCACACTCTTAACGTTCGATGACGATTTATATTTTGAGTTATGTGATTTGATGACCGAATTTTGTTCGGAGTCCCGGATGAGATCACGGACATGACGAGGAGTCTCGAAATGGTCAAGAGATAAAGATCGATATATTGGAAGGCTATATTCGGACATCAGAATGGTTCCGAGTGATTCAGGTATTTTTTGGAGTACCGAAGAGTTACGGGAATTTGCTGGGGGAAGTTAATGGGCCTTATTGGGCTTTAGTGGAGAGAGGGAAGAAGGGCCACTAGGTGGCGCGCGGCCCCCCTTTCCTTCTCCCTCTCCCTCTCCCTCATTTCCTTCTTTCCTACTCCAAAAAGGAAAGGGAATCCTACTAGGACTTGAGTCCTAGTACGATGCTACCTCTTGAGCATGCGTTGGTTTTCCCTTGAAGAAGAAAGGGTGATGCAGCAAAGTAGCATAAGTATTTCGCTTAGTTCTTGAGAACCAAGGTATCAATTCAGTAGGAGACAACGCACAAGTCACCTAGTACCTACAGAAACAATCAAGAACCTTGCAACCAACGCAATAAAGGGGTTGTCAATCCCTTCACGGCCACTCGCAAAAGTGAGATTTGATAAAGATAGTAAGATAAATATTTTTGGTATTTTTGTTGTATAGATTGGAAAGTAAAGACTGCAAAATATGAAATGAGATGCGATGTAAATAAAAGAGATGCAATATAATAAGAAAGAGACCCGGGGGCCATAGGTTTCACTAGTAGCTTCTCTCAAGATAGCATGTATTACGGTGGGTGAACAAATTACTGCCGAGCAATTGATAGAAAAGCTCATAGTTATGAAGATATCTAAGGCAATGATCATGAATATAGGTATCACGCCCGTGTCAAGTAGATCGAAACGATTCTGCATCTACTACTATTACTCCACACATCGACCGCTATCCAACATGCATCTAGAGTATTAAGTTCATAAGAACAGAGTAACGCATTAAGCAAGATGACATGATGTAGAGGGATAAACTCAAGCAATATGATATAAACCCCATCTTTTTATCCTCGATGGCAACAATACAATACGTGCCTTGCTGCCCCTACTGTCACTGGGAAAGGACACTTCAAGATTGAACCCAAAGCTAAGCACCTCTCCCATTGTAAGAAAGATCAATCTAGTAGGCCAAACTAAACCGATAATCTGAAGAGACTTGAAAAGATATCAAATCATGCATATAAGAATTTAGATAAGAACCAAATATTATTCATAGATAATCAAGTTCATAAATCCACAATTCATCGGATCTCGGCAAACACACCGCAAAAGAGTATTACATCGGATAGATCTCCAAGAACATCGAGGAGAACTTTGTATTAAAGATCAAAGAGAGAGAGAAGAAGCCATCTAGCTAATAACTATGGACCCGAAGGTCTATGGTAAACTACTCACGCTTCATCAGAGAGGCTATGATGTTGATGTAGAAGCCCTCCGTGATCGATTCCCCTTCCGGCAGATCGCCGGAAAAGGCCCCAAGATGGGATCTCACGCGTACAGAATGTTGCGGCGGTGGAAAAGTGGTTTCGTGGCTCCCCCTGATGTTTCTAGGGTATAAGAGTATATATAGGCGAAAGAAGTACATCGGTGGAGCTTCGTGGGGCCCACAAGGGTGGGGGCGCGCCTACCCCCTGGGCGCGCCCTCCTGCCTCATGCCGCCTCGCGGAGTTCCAAACTTCCACTCCAAGTCTCCTGGTTTGCTTTCGGTCCAAGAAAGATCATTACAAAGGTTTCATTCCGTTTGGATTCCGTTTGGTATTCCTTTTCTGCGAAACACTAACATAGGTAAAAAACAGATACTGGCATTGGGCCTCCGGTTAATAGGTTAGTCCCAAAAATAATATAAAAGAGCATATTAAAGCCCATTAAACATCCAAAACATATAATATAATAGCATGGAATAATAAAAAATTATAGATACGTTGGAGACGTATGAGCATCCCCAAGCTTAATTCCTGCTCGTCCTCGAGTAGGTAAATGATAAAAATAGAATTTTTGATGTGGAATGCTACCTAACATATTTATCAATGTAATTTTCTTTATTGTGGCATGAATGTTCAGACTCGAAAGATTCAAGACAAAAGTTTAATATTGACATAAAAATAATAATACTTCAAGCATTTACCCCACTATGGGAGTTTACAAGCAGTATTAAAATCTTCTAAGTCCATGGTATAAGGTTTATCATAAAGATCAAATAGGATAGTTTGAGAATTGCGTTATGATGTAAATTTAAACCTTCTCACAAATGAATCAGTTAAATAGAGGTACTGACGGCACTTATCTGCCACGAAGTTCTCAAGATCGGCGTTACGCACATATGCTTCAAATTCCTCCTTAATTCCTGCCCGAACCATGAAGTCCTCTGACGGCCATTCACAAGGCCGCACTTTAGCATCTCTTGGTAGTTCATTGTCCGGCTCGTGTATTGCGGGCCTTGGGCTCGCATAAAGCAGTTTTAACATAGTTTCTTTTAATGGAGCATGGTATAGTTGGTACTCCTGGATCTCCAAGTTTCTTTGGTATTCCACCCATAAAAGTATAGTTAGCAAGCATGGTGGAAATTTCAGCTTCCGGTATCTTTCTTTTATTAGCAACAATATCTTTCATATACTTAGCATAAGGGTTCATTTTAAGCATATCAGTCAAACGCATACGCAAAAAGATAGGTCTAATCATTTCAGCAAAGCGCTCAAAATCCTCATCATCCCTTTTCTTGGATGGTTTAGGAGGAAAATGCATGGGTTTCTGAACCCATGGTTCTGTTTCTTTACCGTGCTTCCTAGCAACAAAGTCTCTCTTATCATAACATTGATTCTTTGATTGTGGGTAATCAAGATCAACGGCAGGTTCAATTTCTACATCATTATCATTGCTAGGTTGAGCATCAACATGAACATCATCATTAACATTATCACTAGGTTCATGTTCATTACCAAATTGTGTTTCAACATCAGAAATAGAAGTATCATTGGGATTCTCAGGTGTGTCAACAACAGGTTCACTAGAAGCATGCAAAGTCCTATCATTTATATTTTTCTTCTTTTTAGAAGAACTAGGTGCATCAATATTGGTTCTCTCAGAATCTTGCTCAATTCTCTTAGGGTGGCCCTTAGGATAAAAAGGTTCCTGAGTCATTTTACCCCCTCTAGTCATAACTCTAACAGCATTATCATTCTTCATATTATTTAATTCACTAAGCAAATCATTCTGAGCCTTAAGCACTTGTTCTACTTGAGTGGTAACCATAGAAGCATGTTTGCTAATAAGTTTAAGTTCACCTTTAACTCTAGACATATAATCACTCAAGTGTTCAAGCATATCAGCATTGTATTTCAATTGTCTACCAACATAAGCATTGAAGTTTTCTTGTTTAACCATAAAGTCATCAAACTCATCCAAGCATTGGCTAGCAAACTTAGTAAATGGAATTTCACATTTATCAAATCTATAGACGGAATTTACCTTTAGTACCTGTGTCGGGTTATCAAGACCATGTATTTCTTCAATAGGTGGTAAATTCTTAACATCTTCAACTCTAATACCTTTTTCTTTCATAGATTTCTTTGCCTCTTGCATATCTTCAGGTCTGAGAAATAGAATACCCCTTTTCTTCGGAGTTGGCTTAGGAGTTGGTTCAGGAAGTGTCCAATTATTTTCATTAGTCAACATATTATTCAATAGGAATTCAGCTTGATCAGCAGTTCTTGCCCTGAAAACACAACCAGCACAACTATTCAGGTAATCTCTCGAAGCATCAGTTAGTCCATTATAAAAGATATCGAGTATTTCATTTTTCTTGAGAGGATGATTAGGCAAAGCATTAAGTAATTGGAGAAGCCTCCCCCAAGCTTGTGGGAGACTCTCTTCTTCAATTTGCACAAAATTATATATTTCCCTTAAGGCAGCTTGTTTCTTATGAGCATGGGAAATATTTAGCAGAGAAGTAATAAATCATATCCTGGGGACTACACACACAATCAGGATCAAGAGAATTAAACCATGTTTTAGCATCACCCTTTTATGAGAACGGAAACAACTTAAGGATAAAGTAATAGCGAGTTTTCTAATCATGAGTAAACAGGGTGGCTATATCATTTAATTTAGTAAGATGTGCCACAACAGTTTCTGATTCATAGCCATAGAAAGGATCAGGTTCAACCAAAGTAATTAACTCAATATCGACACATAAATCATAATCCTTATTGGTAATAAAGATAGGTGAAGTAGCAAAAGCAGGGTCATATTTCATTCTAGCATTCCAAGACTTTTCTTTAAGCTTAGCTAATAATTTCTTAAGAGATCTATCATTGCAAGCTAAGAAGTCTCTAGCTGTTTCTTCATCCATAACATAACCTTCAGGCACACCACGGAATTCATATCTAGAGGGAGAATCTTCATCATCACTTTCATCAATATTATTAGTTTCAATAATTTCATTCTCTCTAGCCCTAGTAAGTTGTTCATCAAGAAATTCGCCTAGTAGCACAGTATTATCAAGCATAGAAGTAGTTTCATCATAAGTATCATGCAAAGCAGAAGTGGCATCATCAATAACATGCGACATATCAGAATGACTGGCATGTGTAGGTGTTGCAAGTTTAGTCAAAACAGAAGGTGAATCAAGTGCAAAGCTAGATGGCAGTTCCTTACCTCCCCTCATAGTTGAGGGAAAAATCTTGGTTCTTTGATCTTTCAAGTTCTTCATAGTAACCAACAGATATAAATCCCAAGTGACTCAAAGAATAGAGTTATGCTCCCCGGCAACGGCGCCCGAAAATAGTCTTGATAACCCACAAGTATAGGGGATCGCAACAGTTTTCGAGGGTAGAGTATTCAACCCAAATTTATTGATTCGACACAAGGGGAGCCAAAGAATATTCTCAAGTATTAGAAGCTGAGTTGTCAATTCAACCACACCTGGAAACTAAATATCTGCAGCAAGGTATTTAGTAGCAAAGTAATATGATAGTAGTGGTAACGGTAGCAAAAGTAATATTTTTGGGTTTTATAGTGATTGTAACAGTAGCAACGGAAAAGTAAATAAGCGAAAAACAATATAGGAAAAGCTCGCAGGCACTGGATCAGTGATGGATAATTATGTAGGATGCGATCGATCATGCAACAGTTATAACATAGGGTGACACAGAACTAGCTCCAGTTCATCAATGTAATGTAGGCATGTATTCCGAATATAGTCATACGTGCTTATGGAAAAGAACTTGCATGAGATCTTTTGTCGTACCCTCCCGTGGCAGCGGGGTCCTATTGGAAACTAAGGGATATTAAGGCCTCCTTTTAATAGAGTACCGGACAAAAGCATTAACACATAGTGAATACATGAACTCCTCAAACTACGGTCATCACCGATAATGGTCCCGATTATTGTCACTTCGGGGTTAACGGATCATAACACATAATAGGTGACTATAGACTTGCAAGATAGGATCAAGAACTCACATATATTCATGAAAACATAATAGGTTCAGATCTGAAATCATGGCACTCGGGCCCTAGTGACAAGCATTAAGCATAGCAAAGTCATAGCAACATCAATCTCAGAACATAGTGGACACCAGGGATCAAACCCTAACAAAAGTAACTCGATTACATGATAAATCTCATCCAACCCATCACCGTCCAGCAAGCTTACGATGGAATTACCCATGCACGGCAGTGAGCATCATGCAATTGGTGATGGAGGAAGGTTGACCATGACGATGGCGATGAATTCCCCTCTCCGGAGCCCCGAACGGACTCCAGATCAGCCCTCCCGAGAGAGTTTAGGGCTTGGCGGCGGCTCCATATCGTAAAACGTGATGAATCCTTCTCTCTGATTTTTTTCTCCCCGAAAGTTAATATATGGAGTCAAGATGGACGTCGGTGGACGATCAGGGGGCCCACGAGGCAGGGGGCGAGCCCGGGGGTAGGCGCACCCCCACCCTCGTGGACAGGGTGTGGGCCCCCTAACGTGGATTCTTCTTCCGGTATTTTTTATATATTCCAAAAATAATCTCTGTTGATTTTCAAGTCATTTCGAGAACTTTTATTTCTGCCAAAAATAACACCATGGCAATTCTGCTGAAAACAACGTCAGTCCGGGTTAGTTCCATTCAAATTATGCAAGTTAGAGTCCAAAACAAGGGCAAAAGTGTTTGGAAAAGTAGATACGACGGAGACGTATCAGCAATTCCTTACCTCCCCTCGTAGTTGAGGGAAAAATCTTGGTTCTTTCGTCTTTCAAGTTCCTCATAGTGATGAACAGATATAAATCCCAAGTGACTCAAAGGATAGAGCTATGCTCCCCGGCAACGGCGCCAGAAAATAGTATTGATAACCCACAAGTATAGGGGATCACAACAGTTTTCGAGGGTAGAGTATTCAACCCAAATTTATTGATTCGACACAAGGGGAGCCAAAGAATATTCTCAAGTATTAACAGTTGAGTTGTCAATTCAACCGCACCTGAAAGACTTAATATCTGCAGCAAAGTATTTAGTAGCAAAGTAATATGGAAGTAGCGGTAATGGTGGCAAAAGTAACAATAGTAGTTTTTGTAGTGATTGTAATATTGGCAACGGAAAAGTAACTAAGCAAAGATCAATATGTGAAAAGCTCGTAGGCAGTGGATCAGTGATGGATAATTATGTCGGATGCGATTCCTCATGCAACAGTTATAACATAGGGTGACACAGAGCTAGCTCCAGTTCATGATACGCCCATTTTGCATCATGCTTTTATATCGATATTTATTGCATTATGGGATGTCATTACACATTATGTCACAATACTTATGCCTATTTCTCTTATTTTACAAGGTTTACATGGAGAGGGAGAATGACGATAGCTGGAATTTTGGGCTGGAAAAGGAGCAAATATTAGAGACATATTCTGCACAACTCCAAAAGTCCTAAAACTTCACGGGAGCAAGTTTCAGAATATATAAAAAATATTGGGCGAAAGAAGTACCAGAGGGGGGCCACCCACCATCCACGAGGGTGGAGGGCGCGCCCTACCCCCCTGGGCGCGCCCCCTGCCTCGTGGCCCCCCAGGCAGCCCTCTGATGCCCATCTTCTGCTATATGAGGTCTTTCGTGGAGGAAAAAATTATAAGCTAGCTCACGGGACGAAACTCCGCCGCCACGAGGCAGAACCTTGGCGGAACCAATCTAGGGCTCCAGCGGAGCTATTCTGCCGAGGAAACTTCCCTCCGGGAGGGGGAAATCATCACCATCGATCCTATCATCGGGAGGGGGGAAATCTCCATCAACATCTTCACCAGCACCATCTCATCTCAAACCCTAGTTCATCTCTTGTATCCAATCTTTGTCCCAAAGCCTCAGATTGGTACCTGTGGGTTGCTAGTAGTGTTGATTACTCCTTGTAGTTGATGCTAGTTGGTTTATTCGGCGGAAGATCATATGTACAGATCCTTTATGCATATTAATACCCCCTCTGATTATGAACATGAATATGATTTGTGAGTAGTTATGTTTGTTCCTGAGGACATGGGAGAAGTCCTTCTATAAGTAGTCATGTGAATTTGGTATTCGTTCGATATTTTGATGAAATGTATGTTGCCTCTCCTCTAGTGGTGTCATGTGAACGTCGATTATATGACACTTCACCATTGTTTGGGCCTAGGGGAAGGCATTGGGAAGTAATAAGTAGATGATGGGTTGCTAGAGTGACAGAAGCTTAAACCCTGGTTTATGCGTTGCTTCATAAGGGGCTGATTTGGATCCATATGTTTCATGCTATGGTTAGGTTTACCTTAATACTTCTGTTGTAGTTGCGGATGCTTGCAATAGGGGTTAATCATAAGTGGGATGCTTGTCCAAGGAAGGACAGTACCCAAGCACCGGTCCACCCACATATCAAATTATCAAAGTACCGAATGCGAATCATATGAGCGTGGTGAAAACTAGCTTGACGATAACTCCCATGTGTCCTCGGGAGCGCTTTCCTTTATATAAGAGTTTGTCCAGGCTTGTACTTTGCTACAAAAAGGATTGGGCCATCTTGCTGCACCTTATTTACTTTTATTACTTGTTACCCGTTACAAATTACCTTATCACAAAACTATCTGTTACCAATAATTTCAGTGCTTGCAAAGAATACCTTACTGAAAACTGCTTTTCATTTCCTTCTGCTCCTCGTTGGGTTCGACACTCTTACTTATCGAAAGGACTACGATAGATCCCCTATACTTTTGGGTCATCAAGACACTTTTCTGGCACCGTTGCCGGGGAGTGAAGCGCCTTTGGTAGGTGGAATTTGGTAAGGAAAAAATTATATAGTGTGCTGAAATTTACTGTCACTTGTTACTATGGAACATAATCCTTTGAGGGGCTTGTTCGGGGTATCTTCACCCCGACCAGTAGAGCAAAGAGTTGCTCCTCAACCTACTGAACCTACTAAAAATGTTTACTTTGAAATTCCTTCGGGTATGATAGAGAAACTGCTAGCTAATCCTTTCACAAGTGATGGAACATTACATCCCGATTTGCACCTAATCTATGTGGATGAAATTTGTGGATTATTTAAGCTTGCAGGTATGCCCGAGGATGTTATCAAGAAGAAGGTCTTCCCTTTATCTTTGAAGGGAAAGGCATTGACATGGTTTAGGCTATGTGTTGATATGGGATCATGGAACTACAACCAATTGAAATTGGAATTTCATCAGAAGTTTTATCATATGCATCTTATTCATCGTGATCGTAATTATATATATAATTTTTGGCCTCACGAAGGAGAAAGCATCGCTCAAGCTTGGGGGAGGCTTAAGTCAATGTTATATTCATGCCCCAATCATGAGCTCTTAAGAGAAATTATTATTCAAAATTTTTATGCTCAACTTTCTCTCAATAATCGCTCCATGCTCGATACTTCTTGTACTGACTCTTTTATGATGAAGACTAGTGAATTCAAATGGGATTTATTGGAAAGAATTAAACACAACTCTGAAGATTGGGATCTCGACGAAGGTAAGGAGTCAGGTATAACACCTAAGTTTGATTGTGTTAAATCTTTTATGGATACCGATGCTTTCCGTGAATTTAGCACTAAATATGGACTTGACTCTGAGATAGTAGCCTCTTTCTATGAATCCTTTGCTACTCATGTTGATCTCCCTAAGGAGAAGTGGTTTAAATATAATCCTCCCATTGAAGTCAAAGTAGTTGCACCTATTAAAGTTAAAGAGAAGACCATCACTTATAATGATCCTGTTGTTCCTACTGCTTATATCGAGAAACCACCTTTCCTTGTTAGAATAAAGGATCATGCTAGAGCTTCAACTGTTGTTCGTAAGAGTAATGCTAGAACACCTACACCCTCTGAGAAAATTAAATTTGAACCTAGTGTTGCTATGGTTACGGATCTCTTGGCTAATAATATTGATGGGCATGTTATTTACTTCTGTGATGAAGCTGCTAGAATTGCTAGGCCTGATACTAAAAATAAACATAGACCTGTTGTAGGCATGCCTGTTATTTCTGTTAAAACAGGAGATCATTGCTATCATGGCTTATGTGATATGGGTGCTAGTGCAAGTGCAATACCGCATTCCTTATATAAAGAAATTATTCATGATATTGCACCTGCTAAGATAGAGGAAATTGATGTTACAATTAAGCTTGCCAATAGAGACACTATTTCACCACTTGGGATTGTTAGGGATGTTGAAGTCTTGTGTGGGAAAGTAAAATATCCTGCTGATTTTCTTGTTCTTGGCTCCCCACAAGATGACTTTTGTCCCATTATATTTGGTAGACCCTTCTTGAATACTGTTAATTCTAAGATAGATTGCAATAAGGATATTGTTTCTGTTGGTTTGGGGGATCAATTAAAGATGAATTGATCCCACAAAGAATTGTTACAGGTTATAGAATGGTAATTGATTTCCACAAATTAAATAAAGCTACTAAAAAGGATCATTACCCTTTACCCTTTATTTATCCAAACATACACATTTCTGATTTCTAGATGGTTATTCTAGTTTCTCTCAAATACCCGTGTCAAAAGAGGATCAAGTTCCCTTTCGGCCCCTTTGCTTATAGACATATGCCTTTTGGTTTATGCAATGCACCTGCTACCTTTCAAAGATGTATGACTGTTATATTCTCTGGCTTCTGTGAAAATATTGTTGAGGTTTTCATGGATGATTTCTCCGTATATGGAACTTCTTTTGATGATTGCTTAAGCAACCTTGATCGAGTTTTGTAGAGATGTGAAGAAACTAATATTGTCTTGAATTGGGAGAAGTGCCACTTTATGGTTAATGAAGGTATTGTCTTGGGGCATAAAATTTCTGAAAGAGTTATTGAAGTTGATAAAGCTAAAGTTGATGCTATTGAAAAGACGCTGTGTCCTAAGGACATCAAAGGTATAAGAAGTTTCCTTGGTCATGCCGGTTTTTATAGGAGGTTCATCAAGGACTTCTCTAAAGTTTCTCGGCCTCTGACTAATCTCTTACAAAAAGATGTTCCTTTTGTCTTTGATGATGATTGTGTAGAATCATTTGAAATACTTAAGAAAGCTTTGATTTCTGCACCTATTGTTCAACCTCCTGATTGGAATTTGCCATTTGAAATCATGTGTGATGCTAGTGATTATGCTGTAGGGGCTGTTCTAGGACAAAGAGTTGATAAGAAATTAAATATTATCCAATATGCTAGTAAAACTCTAGACAGTGCTCAAAGAAATTATGATACTATGGAAAATGAGTTTTTAGCAGTTGTATTTGCTTGTGATAAGGTCAGACTTTATATTGTTTATTCGAAAGTAACTGTTCACACTGATCGTGCTGCTATTAATTATCTTATGGAAAATAAAGATGTTAAACCTAGACTTATTAGATGGGTTCTCTTGCTACAAGAATTTTATTTGCATATTATTGATAGAAAGGTGTAACATCCCAAAATTCTAAATTTTGGAATGTTATAATAAATAGATAGATTTGATTGATCGTGTGAAATTGAGTGAAATTCGAAACCTTTTTGAAAGTTAAATGAGAGGGAATAAAAGGACTTTCCCAAACTTTTATTTTGCATTCGTGATCTCCGTGAATTCGAATTCTTTTCACCACGAAACCCTGGAGAGAAGATGACATGACTTCTTCCATTTATTTAAATGACAAGGGGTGTTGAAAATATTTGAATTTCATTTGGAAAATATTTCCAATTGCGAAACTTTATGCAACTCAATGATTTTCACGAGAGGAGATAAAATGACTTCTTCAAATTATATGAAATATGAGTTGGGAGTTTCAAAGGATCAAATTCAAAGTCTTTTGGAATTATTTTTCAATTTGGAGTTATTTGGATTTTATTCAAATCATTTTTCTCCAAAAATAAAATACATGGAAAATAGGGTAACATGATTCCCTACAACAGAAAATTGGAGAGAAATAAATTTGATTTCATTATATATTTTTAAAATGATTTTGTGGATCTTATTAGAGCAGGAGCACTGTTGGAATTATTAGAATTTGTTTGTATTTTATTTAATGCTAGAAAAATGTTCATGTCATAGAAAATCTTTTTCTGAAAATTTTGATATATAATATGCCTATATAAATTTTTTATTTCATTTTGTTATTTAGTTTTCCTTCTGTTTCTATTTAAAAAACACTGTACGTGCGGCCCATATTTATTTATCGCCTACATGTGCAGTATAGTAGCTTCTGGCACCCCATTGTTTTTTTCTCTTAAATAGGCCAGGCCCAGCCAGCCTTTTCATTTTTTTTCTTAGGCCGAATTTTGTAAAAAAAAACTGCAGCCGCAGCGTGCATGCGGCCGGCCGAAGGCCTTTAGGCCCATGCGAGCCGCTCACCTCTTTTCATCTCTGTTTCGTATATTTTCGTCTACGTTTAGTCCCACATTGCCTAGCCTTTGACATCTAAGCCTCTTTTCCACCAATAAATATAGACCTATAGAGCCTCCAAAAATCATCCGATTCGGTTTAAATCAATATTTTGGTTTGACTAGATTCATTTAAGAAAAATATATTTCTCCTCTCCGGCGCGACTTCTAGAAATTTTCTCTTCTCTCCAAAGTCATCTTTTCTCTGCCTTATAAAGGTATCTTTCTTTGTTTTTTTTCTTCTTATACTTCTGTAGTTTATTATTTTTAGACTAATATGATAAAATAATTAGATTATCAATTAGTCTACATAATTATACATTAGACCCTAGCCCGTAGCTATTTTTTTTCTTCCGTAAAACAGCTTGGCCCTGATTTTTCAAATAGCCATAACTTTTTACTCGTTTGTCCAAATCCAACGAAACCAACGCCACTTCTTCGTTATGATCCCCTCTATCCAGTAATCCAACCCAAACATGTTTTTGAAATTTTAAAATTTGAATTAGACCAGATTTATATTCAAACTTTGTTTGATCATAACTTGAGTTTCGTAGCTCCGTTTGAGTTGATTCTTTTGCAAATCGAAGCTTTTGACCTAAACTTTCTGATAAGGACAAATTCACATAATTTTGGTACTATTAAAAATTGTTTTATGTTGCAAGAGTTATTTGCTTGGTTTTGAAGTTTTTTGAATCGTCTTCTTCGATCTTTCTGATATTTTGAGTGATTGCTTATGTGTGGTTAATATTGCTTGCTTACGATAGATTGACCGGAGTGTGACGAGTAGAACTATCAAGAGTTATGAGTGCGAATCATCTTCATCAACATTGCAGGCAAGTTCACACTTTGATCATATCCCCCTTCATACCCAGTTTTTATGCATTAGTTTCACCCTCAAACATTGCATGAGTAGGATTGATAACATGTGAGTATTGAGAAGTAGTTGATGAGGTAGGAACCTATTGCCCTGCATTCAAACCTTGCGAGTTACTATTACGTTATGATTATATTGCCATGCTATGCTCGTAGACGTGGATTGGGTTTGAGAGTATTTCATGACAGATGTGAGATTGTTAATTAATGGTTTACTTAAGGTGGCAACTTTAACACACATCTGGGTGGATTGAGGCACCTGGGTATTCCAGCGATTGCCTGTCTAGGCACCCGGGTATTCCAGGATTGCCTGTTTTTTTATGGACCGCCACCCAGGCTTAAAGGGATCATGAGATTATTCATACTAGAAACTTCCATGTGCAGCCACAAGCTATTATGGGCTCTAGCATAGTTGATTAAGTCGTGTGAACTTTTACAGTGGTAGACTAGCAGATGTAGGGGTTGTAGGTGGTACGGTCTACCCATCGTAAGGTGCAAACGCTTCTGAAAGACTATGTCTCGGTCATCCGTTTCTCAAACACCATGTAGTGCGAGAAATCCAACGGAGGAGATCGAGTCTTGTGGGGAAAAGTGCGCAAACCTCTGCAGAGTGTATAAACTAATCATGATTAGCCGTGTCCCCGGTTATGGACGTTTTGAGTATCTAGTACTTGGATTATCATGTGAATCTCATCATGTGACTTTAAATAATTTTGTTGGGTTTAATGATGTTACTTAATTGGGATTGAGAATGCTGTCAACCATTCTCAATGATTAACAACCACCATGATAGTTAAATAAAATTTATTCCTTTGTAGTAGGGAAAAATTGGCTTTTCGCAAAAACCTTATAACCATAGAGCTTTTCCACCAGCCAAATATGCATGTAGTGATAGCCTTTATTCATCATTCTCTATGGTGTGAATTTGCCAGTACATTCAATGTACTGACCCTTTGTGGCTGCAACGTCTCATGTTGCAGCAATCTTACGAAGAGTAAGTGATACGTTAGGGTTACTATTTCTACACTCAACTGTGCCGTTGGTGTTGATGGGAATCCACAACCTTGTTACTTCCGCTATTTGGATTGAGGTAATAGTATTTACGTTACTTTTTACATATGATTTACCTCTGTTATAAATCCTCGAGTACTGTGTGTGTCAGCATACCGATCCAGGGATGACACTTAAGCACAGAGACTTGACCGTCTGAGGTCGGGTCGCTACAAAAGGGAGCTGAGAACCCCCTTGCAGAAAACTTGTCTAGGCTAGAGAATGTTCTTGATGACCCACTACCTATTGATGATAGCTTTCCTGATGAACAATTAGCTGTCATAAATGCCTCTCGTACCGCTCCATGGTATGCTGATTATGCTAATTATATTGTTACTAAGTTTATACCACCTAGTTTCACATACCAGCAAAAGAAAAAGTTCTTCTATGATTTAAGACATTACTTTTGGGATGACCCACACCTTTATAAAGGAGTAGATGGTGACATTAGACGTTGTGTACCTGAGCATGAACAGGAACAGATCCTATGCAAGTGTCACTCCGAGGCTTATGGAGGACACCACGTTGGAGATAGAACTGCTCATAAGGTATTGCAATCCGCTTTTTATTGGCCTACTCTCTTCAAGGATGCCCATAAGTTTGTCTTGTCTTGTGATGAATGTCAAAGAATTGGTAATATTAGTAGACGTCAAGAAATGCCTATGAATTATTCACTTGTTATTGAACCATTTTATGTTTGGGGTTTTGATTCTATGGGACCTTTTCCTTCCTCTAATGGGTATACACATATTTTAGTTACTGTTGATTACATTACTAATTGGGTAGAAGCTATTCCAACTAGTAGTGTTGATCATAACACCTCTATTAAGATGCTTAAAGAAGTTATTTTTCCGAGGTTTGGAGTCCCTAGATATTTAATGACTGATGGTGGTTCACATTTTATTCATGGTGCTTTTCCTAAAATGCTTGCTAAGTATGATGTTAATCATAGAATTGCATCTCCTTATCACCCACAGTCTAGCAGTCAAGTAGAACTGAGCAATGGAGAGCTTAAATTAATTTTGCAAAAGACTGTTAATAGATCTAGAAATAATTGGTCCAAGAAACTTGATGATGCATCATGGGCATATAGGACTCATACAAAAATCCTATGGGTATGTCTCCGTATAAAATGGTTTATGGTAAAGCATGTCACTTACCTCTCGAACTAGAACATAAGGCATATTGGGCCATTAAAGAGCTCAATTATGATTTCAAACTTGCTGGTGAGAAGAGGTTATTTGACATTAGCTCACTTGATGAATCGAGAACCCAGGCCTATGAAAATGCCAAACTGTTTAAAGAAAAGGTTAAAAGATGGCATGACAAAAGGATACAAAAACGTGAGTTTAATGTAGGTGATTATGTTTTGTTATACAACTCTCGTTTAAGATTTTTTGCAGGCAAACTCCTCTCAAAATGGGAAGGTCCTTACATTATCGAGGAGGTCTATCATTCTGGTGCCATAAAAATCAACAACTTCGAAGGCACAAATCCAAGGGTGGTGAACGGTCAAAGAATCAGACATTATATCTCAGGTAATCCTATAAATGTTGAAACTAATGTTTTCGAAACCGTAACCCCAGAGGAATACATAAAGGACACTTTCCAGAACGTTTCAGACTCCGAAAAGGAATAGGTATGAGGTACGGTAAGTAAACCGACTCCAAAACAGTTATAATAGCAATTTTTATCCGTTTTGGAATATTTAAGAAAATAGGAAAATAAGAAGCAGCCCGGGAAGGACACAAGGCATCCACGAGGGTGGAGGGCGCGCCCTACCCCCTGGGCGTGCCCCCCGACACGATACTTGTGGCACCTCGTGTGCCTTCCGGACTCCGTTTTCTTGCACGATACTTCTTTTGGTCGGTAAAAATTCATTATATACTCTCCCGAAGGTTTTGACCACCGTACCACGCAAATATCTCCTGTTTTTGTTTTGAGCTGTTTCCTGCCAGGGTTATCAAGGCCAGGCATCATGTCATCTCCCTCCTCCTCCAACAATGAGGGAAACGATGCTTGGCTAATGAAGATAGAGCTGAAGAGAGAAGAGCTCGGAGAGATCAACAAGGATGATGGGATCAAGAAGGCCATGGGGGATCAAGTTCCAGCAGTAGTAGAAGAAGACATCGTTCAACCTCATCACAATATCTTTACCCCAACAGAGATTGAAGCTTTCAAGATGATTGAGTTAGCTCGCATTCAAAACAAGTATCTCACAAGTGAAAATATTTTGTTGAAGGAGCATATCATCACACTCAAGGGAATTATCCGCAAATTGGAGGATCTCCTATGCTCGATGTGCGACTATCCATCATCACCAACACCTTCTTCACCAACAAAGAAGAACTGAGCATATGGGTATGGGCACTCCACTTGGCAACTGCCATGCTTGGGGGAGTGCCCCGGTATCGTATCACCATCACACTTTTATCTTTACCGTTTTTCTTAGTTCGATCCTTTTGGTAATATCTTGATATAGTAGAATAAAGTTTTAGTATGATCTAGTTTTGAGTTTTGCTTTATGATCCTTCTACATAATCGAGTCCGTGAGCTATATATAATAAATATTAGTGTTGAGTCAAGGGCTTGATTATCTTGCTATGATCTCGAGGTAATAAAATAAAAGAGAAAGAATAAAAAGAAATAAAGAGATCATATGGATATTATGGAGAGTAATTACTTCACATACAAAGATTACGATGAATAAAAGTTGTTGAGAGTTGATAAGCATAGTTTTGGTCATCGTTGCAATTAATAGGAAGTAATAAATAAAGAGAGGTTTTCACATATAAATAGACTATCTTGGACATCTTTTATGATTGTGAGCACTCATTAAAATATGATATGCTAAAGAGTTGATGTTGGACAAGGAAGACATCGTAATGGGTTATGTTTTCTTACATCTAAAATAAATTATATTGTCATGGATCATCCAATGTGTTGAGCTTGCCTTTCCCTCTCATGCTAGCCAGATTCTTTGCACCAAGTAGAGATACTACTTGTGCTTCCAAATACCTTTAAAACCAGTTTTTCCATGAGAGTCCACCATATCTACCTATGGATTGAGTAAGATCCCTCAAGCATGTTTTCATCGTTGCAAGCAATAAAAGTTGCTCTCTAAATATGTATGATTTATTAGTGTGGAGAATATAAGCTTTATATGATCTTGTGATGTGGAAGAAATAAAAGCGATGGACTGCATAATAAAGGTCCATATCACAAGTGGCAATATAAAGTGACATTCTTTTGCATTAAGACTTCATGCATCCAACCATAAAAGCACATGACAACCTCTTCTTCCCTCTGCGAAGGGCCTATCTTTTATTCTTGTTTTATACTTCATGCAAAGAGTCATGGTGATCTTCACCTTTCCTTTTTACATTTTATCCTTTGGCAAGCACAATGTGTTGGAAAGATCCAGATATATATATCTAATTGGATGTGAGTTTTCATGAACTATTATTGTTGACATTACCCTTGAGGTAAAAGGTTGGGAGGCAAAACTATAAGCCCCTATCTTTCTCTGTGTCCGATTAAAACTTCAAACCCATAAATATTGCGTGAGTGTTAGCAATTGTGAAAGACTAAATGATGGTTGAGTATGTGGACTTGCTGAAAAGCTCTTATTGACTCTTTCCTATGTTATGATAAATTGCAATTGCCTCAATGACTGAGATTATAGTTTGTTGGTTCTCAATGAAGTTTCTAATTCATGGATGAAAAAATCATAAGCTAGTTCACGGGACGAAACTCCGCCGCCACGAGGCGGAACCTTGGCGGAACAAATCTAGGGCTCCGGCGGAGCTGTTCTGCCGGGGAAACTTCCCTCCAGGAGGGGGAAATTATCACCATTGTCATCACCATCGATACTCTCATCAAGAGGGGGTCAATCTCCATCAACATCTTCACCAGCACCATCTCATCTCAAACCCTAGTTCATCTCCTGTATCCAATCTTTGTCCCAAAGCCTCAGATTGGTACATGTGGGTTGCTAGTAGTGTTGATTACTCCTTGTAGTTGATGCTAGTTGGTTTATTCGGTGGAAGATCATATGTTCAGATCCTTTATGCATATTAATACCCCTCTGATTATGAACATGAATATGATTTGTGAGTAGTTACGTTTGTTCCTGAGGACATGGGAGAAGTCTTGCTATAAGTAGTCATGTGAATTTGGTATTCATTCGATATTTTGATGAGATGTATGTTGCCTCTCCTCTAGTGGTGTCATGTGAAAATCGACTATATGACACTTCACCATTGTTTGGGCCTAGGGAAGGCATTAGGAAGTAA
Organism: Triticum urartu; assembly: GCF_056163025.1. Lineage (NCBI taxonomy): Eukaryota > Viridiplantae > Streptophyta > Magnoliopsida > Poales > Poaceae > Triticum > Triticum urartu. The sequence goes on from NC_141879.1 coordinate 586,313,799, forward strand.
TAAGTAGATGATGGGTTGCTAGAGTGACAGAAGCTTAAACCCTGGTTTATGTGTTGCTTCGTAAGGGGCTGATTTGGATCCATATGTTTCAAGCTATGGTTAGGTTTACCTTAATACTTCTATTGTAGTTGCGGATGCTTGCAATAGGGGTTAATCATAAGTGGGATGCTTGTCCAAGGAAGGACAATACCCAAGCACCGTTCCACCCACATATCAAATTATCAAAGTACCGAACGCGAATAATATGAGCCTGATGAAAACTAGCTTCACGATAATTCCCATGTGTCCTCGGGAGCGCTTTCCTTTATATAAAAGGATTGGTCCATCTTGCTGCACCTTATTTACTTTTATTACTTGTTACCCGTTACAAATTACCTTATTACAAAACTATCTGTTACCGATAATTTCAGTGCTTGGAGAGAATACCTTTCTGAAAACTGCTTATCATTTCCTTCTGCTCCTCGTTGGGTTCGACACTCTTACTTTTCGAAAGGACTACGGTAGATCCCCTATACTTGTGGGTCATCAGTTCATCAATGTAATGAAGGCATGTATTCTGAATATAGTCATACGTGCTTATGGAAAAGAACTTGCATGACATCTTTTGTCCTACCCTCCCGTGGTAGCGGGGTCCTATTGGAAACTAAGGGATATTAAGGCCTCCTTTTAATAGAGTACCAGAACAAAGAATTAACACTTAGTGAATACATGAACTCCTCAAACTACGGTCATCACTGGGAGTGGTCCCGATTACTGTCACTTCGGGGTTACCGGATCGTAACACATGGTAGGTGACTATTGACTTGCAAAATAGGATCAAGAACTCACATATATTCATGAAAACATAATAGGTTCAGATCTGAAATCATGGAACTCGGGCCCTAGTGACAAGCATTAAGCATAGCAAAGTCATAGCAACATCAATCTTAGAACATAATGGATACTAGGGATCAAACCCTAAAAAAACTAATTCGATTACATGGTAAATCTCATCCAACCCATCACCGTTCAGCAAGCCTATGATGGAATTACTCACGCACGGCGGTGAGCATCATGAAATTGGTGATGGAGGAAGGCTGATGATGACGATGGCGATGGATTCCCCTCTCCAGAGCCCCGAACGGACTCCAGATCAGCCCTCCCGAGAGAGATTAGGGCTTGGGGCGGCTCCGTATTGTAAAACGCGATGAATCCTTCTCTCTGATATTTTTCTCCCCGAACGTGAATATAAAGAGTTGGAGTTGATGTCGGTGGAGCCTCAGGGGGCCCACGAGGCGGGGGGGGGGCAGGGGGGCGCGTGATACGTCTCCAACGTCTCTATAATTTTTGATTGTTCCATGCTATTATATTATCAACCTTGGATGTTTTATATCCATTTATATGCTATTTTATATGATTTTTGGGACTAACATATTAAGCTAGAGCCCAGTGCCAGTTTCTGTTTTTTCCCTTGTTTTTGAGTTTTACAGAAAAGGAATACCAAACAGAGTCCAATTGACTTGCCAATTTTTGATGATTTTTGATGGACCAAAAGAAGACCCCGGAGTAAAAGAGTTGGGCCAGAAGAGTCCCGGGCCGTCCACGAGGGTGGAGGGCACACCCGCCCCCCGGGCGCGTGGGCCTACCTCGTGGTCGACTCGGGCACCTTCTTGACGTGAGACCTAAGCCAAAAATTCCAATAAATACAGAAACCTCCAAAAAATAACCTAGATCGGGAGTTCCACCGCCAGAAGCCTCCGTAGCCACCGAAAACTAATCTAGACCCGTTCCGGCACCCTGTCAGAGGGGGAATCCCTTTTCGGTGGCCATCTTCATCATCCCGGCGCGATCCATGATGTGGAGGGAGTAGTTCTCCCTCGGGGCTGAGGGTATGTACCAGTAGCTATGTGTTTGATTTCTCTCTCTCTCTCTCTCTCTCTCGTGTTATTGAGTTGGCACGATCTTGATGTATCGCGAGCATTACTATTATAGTCGGATCTTATGATGTTTCTCCCCCTCTACTCTCTTGTAATGGATTGAGTTTTCCCTTTGAAGTTATCTTATCGGATTGAGTCTTTAAGGATTTGAGAACACTTGATGTATGTCGTGCATGTGCTTATCTGTGGTGACAATGGGATATCACGTGATCCACTTGATGTATGTTTTGGTGAGCAACTTGCGAGTTCCGTGACCTCGTGAACTTATGCATAGCGGTTGGCACAAGTTTTCGTCTTGACTCTCCGTTAGAAACTTTGGGGCACTCTTTGAAGTTCTTTGTGTTGGTTGAATAGATGAATCTGAGATTGTGTGATGCATATCGTATAATCATACCCACGGATACTTGAGGTGACATTGGAGTATCTAGGTGACATGGGAGAAGTCCTTCTATAAGTAGTCATGTGAATTTGGTATTCGTTCGATATTTTGATGAGATGTATGTTGTCTCTCCTCTAGTGGTGTCATGTGAACGTCGACTATATGACACTTCACCATTGTTTGGGCCTAGGGGAAGGCATTGGGAAGTAATAAGTAGATGATGGGTTGCTAGAGTGACAGAAGCTTAAACCCTGGTTTATGCGTTGCTTCGTAAGGGGCTGATTTGGATCCATATGTTTCATGCTATGGTTAGATTTACCTTAATACTTCTGTTGTAGTTGCGGATGCTTGCAATAGGGGTTAATCATAAGTGGGATGCTTGTCCAAGGAAGGACAGTACCCAAGCACCGGTCCACCCACATATCAAATTATCAAAGTACCGAACGCGAATCATATGAGCGTGGTGAAAACTAGCTTGACGATAACTCCCATGTGTCCTCGGGAGCGCTTTCCTTTGTATAAGAGTTTGTCCAGGCTTGTTCTTTGCTACAAAAAGGATTGGGCCATCTTGCTGCACCTTATTTACTTTTATTACTTGTTACCCGTTACAAATTACCTTATCATAAAACTATCTGTTACCGATAATTTCAGTGCTTGCAAAGAATACCTTACTGAAAACTGCTTTTCATTTCCTTCTGCTCCTCGTTGGGTTCGACACTCTTACTTATCGAAAGGAATACGATAGATCCCCTATACTTTTGGGTCATCAAGACACTTTTCTGGCACCGTTGCCGGGGAGTGAAGCGCCTTTGGTAGGTGGAATTTGGTAAGGAAAAAATTATATAGTGTGCTGAAATTTACTGTCACTTGTTACTATGGAACATAATCCTTTGAGGGGCTTGTTCGGGGTATCTTCACCCCGACCAGTAGAGCAAAGAGTTGCTCCTCAACCTACTGAACCTACTGAAAATGTTTACTTTGAAATTCCTTCGGGTATGATAGAGAAACTGCTAGCTAATCCTTTCACAAGTGATGGAACATTACATCCCGATTTGCACCTAATCTATGTGGATGAAATTTGTGGATTATTTAAGCTTGCAGGTATGCCCGAGGATGTTATCAAGAAGAAGGTCTTCCCTTTATCTTTGAAGGGAAAGGCATTGACATGGTTTAGGCTATGTGTTGATATGGGATCATGGAACTACAACCAATTGAAATTGGAATTTCATCAGAAGTTTTATCATATGCATCTTGTTCATCGTGATCGTAATTATATATATAATTTTTGGCCTCACGAAGTAGAAAGCATCGCTCAAGCTTGGGGGAGGCTTAAGTCAATGTTATATTCATGCCCCAATCATGAGCTCTTAAGAGAAATTATTATTCAAAATTTTTATGCTCAACTTTCTCTCGATAATCGCTCCATGCTCGATACTTCTTGTACTGACTCTTTTATGATGAAGACTAGTGAATTCAAATGGGATTTATTGGAAAGAATTAAACACAACTCTGAAGATTGGGATCTTGACGAAGGTAAGGAGTCAGGTATAACACCTAAGTTTGATTGTGTTAAATCTTTTATGGATACCGATGCTTTCCGTGAATTTAGCACTAAATATGGACTTGACTCTGAGATAGTAGCCTCTTTCTGTGAATCCTTTGCTACTCATGTTGATCTCCCTAAGGATAAGTGGTTTAAATATAATCCTCCCATTGAAGTCAAAGTAGTTGCACCTATTAAAGTTAAAGAGAATACCATCACTTATAATGATCCTGTTGTTCCTACTGCTTATATCGAGAAACCACCTTTCCCTGTTAGAATAAAGGATCATGCTAAAGCTTCAACTGTTGTTCGTAAGAGTAATGCTAGAACACCTACACCCTCTGAGAAAATTAAATTTGAACCTAGTGTTGCTATGGTTACGGATCTCTTGGCTAATAATATTGATGGGCATGTTATTTACTTCTGTGATGAAGCTGCTAGAATTGCTAGGCCTGATACTAAAAATAAACATAGACCTGTTGTAGGCATGCCTGTTATTTCTGTTAAAACAGGAGATCATTGCTATCATGGCTTATGTGATATGGGTGCTAGTGCAAGTGCAATACTGCATTCCTTATATAAAGAAATTATTCATGATATTGCACTTGCTAAGATAGAGGAAATTGATGTTACAATTAAGCTTGCCAATAGAGACACTATTTCACCACTTGGGATTGTTAGGGATGTTGAAGTCTTGTGTGGGAAAGTAAAATATCCTGCTGATTTTCTTGTTCTTGGCTCCCCACAAGATGACTTTTGTCCCATTATATTTGGTAGACCCTTCTTGAATACTGTTAATTCTAAGATAGATTGCAATAAGGATATTGTTTCTATTGGTTTGGGGGATCAATTAAAGATGAATTGATCCCACAAAGAATTGTTACAGGTTATAGAATGGTAATTGATTTCCACAAATTAAATAAAGCTACTAAAAAGGATCATTACCCTTTACCCTTTATTTATCCAAACATACACATTTCTGATTTCTAGATGGTTATTCTAGTTTCTCTCAAATACCCGTGTCAAAAGAGGATCAAGAAAAGACAACTTTTACTTTCCCTTTCGGTCCCTTTGCTTATAGACATATGCCTTTTGGTTTATGCAATGCACCTGCTACCTTTCAAAGATGTATGACTGTTATATTCTCCGACTTCTGTGAAAATATTGTTGAGGTTTTCATGGATGATTTCTCCGTATATGGAACTTCTTTTGATGATTGCTTAAGCAACCTTGATCGAGTTTTGTAGAGATGTGAAGAAACTAATATTGTCTTGAATTGGGAGAAGTGCCACTTTATGGTTAATGAAGGTATTGTCTTGGGGCATAAAATTTCTGAAAGAGTTATTGAAGTTGATAAAGCTAAAGTTGATGCTATTGAAAAGACGCTGTGTCCTAAGGACATCAAAGGTATAAGAAGTTTCCTTGGTCATGCCGGTTTTTATAGGAGGTTCATCAAGGACTTCTCTAAAGTTTCTCGGCCTCTGACTAATCTCTTACAAAAATATGTTCCTTTTGTCTTTGATGATAATTGTGTAGAATCATTTGAAATACTTAAGAAAGCTTTGATTTCTGCACCTATTGTTCAACCTCCTGATTGGAATTTGCCATTTGAAATCATGTGTGATGCTAGTGATTATGCTGTAGGGGCTGTTCTAGGACAAAGAGTTGATAAGAAATTAAATATTATCCAATATGCTAGTAAAACTCTAGATAGTGCTCAAAGAAATTATGATACTATGGAAAATGAGTTTTTAGCAGTTGTATTTGCTTGTGATAAGGTCAGACTTTATATTGTTTATTTGAAAGTAACTGTTCACACTGATCATGCTGCTATTAATTATCTTATGGAAAATAAAGATGTTAAACCTAGACTTATTAGATGGGTTCTCTTGCTACAAGAATTTTATTTGCATATTATTGATAGAAAGGTGTAACATCCCAAAATTCTAAATTTTGGAATGTTATAATAAATAGATAGATTTGATTGATCGTGTGAAATTGAGTGAAATTCGAAACCTTTTTGAAAGTTAAATGAGAGGGAATAAAAGGACTTCCCCAAACTTTTATTTTGCATTCGTGATCTCCGTGAATTCGAATTCTTTTCACCACGAAACCATGGAGAGAAGATGACATGACTTCTTCCATTTATTTAAATGACAAGGGGTGTTGAAAATATTTGAATTTCATTTGGAAAATATTTCCAATTGCGAAACTTTATGCAACTCAATGAATTTCATGAGAGGAGATAAAATGACTTCTTCAAATTATATGAAATATGAGTTGGGAGTTTCAAAGGATCAAATTCAAAGTCTTTTGGAATTATTTTTCAATTTGGAGTTATTTGGATTTTATTCAAATCATTTTTCTCCAAAAATAAAATACATGGAAAATAGGGTAACATGATTCCCTACAACAGAAAATTGGAGAGAAATAAATTTGATTTCATTTTATATTTTTAAAATGATTTTGTGGATCTTATTAGAGCAGGAGCACTGTTGGAATTATTAGAATTTGTGTGTATTTTATTTAATGCTAGAAAAATGTTCATGTCGTAGAAAATCTTTTTCTGGAAATTTTGATATATAATATGCCTATATAAATTTTTTATTTCATTTTGTTATTCGGTTTTCCTTCTATTTCTATTTTAAAAAAACTGTACGTGCGACCCATATTTATTTATCGCCTACATGTGCAGTATAGTAGCTTCTGGCACCCCATTGTTTTTTTTCTCTTAAATAGGCCAGGCCCAGCCAGCCTTTTCATTTTTTTTATTTTTTCTTAGGCCGAATTTTGTAAAAAAAAAAACTGCAGCCACAGCGTGCACGCGGCCGGCCGAAGGCCTTTAGGCCCATCCGAGCGGCTCACCTCTTTTCATCTCTGTTTCGTATATTTTCGTCTACGTTTAGTCCCACATTGCCTAGCCTTTGACATCTAAGCCTCTTTTCCACCAATAAATATAGACCTATAGAGCCTCCAAAAATTATCCGATTCGGGTTAAATCAATATTTTGGTTTGACTAGATTCATTTAAGAAAAATATATTTCTCCTCTCCGGCGCGACTTCTAGAAATTTTCTCTTCTCTCCAAAGTCATCTTTTCTCTGCCTTATAAAGGTATCTTTCTTTGTTTTTTTCTTCTTATACTTCTGTAGTTTATTATTTTTAGACTAATACGATAAAATAATTAGATTATCAATTAGTCTACGTAATTATACATTAGACCCTAGCCCGTAGCTATTTTTTTTCTTCCATAAAACAGCTTGGCCCTGATTTTTCAAATAGCCATAACTTTTTACTCGTTTGTCCAAATCCAACGAAACCAACGCCACTTCTTCGTTATGATCCCCTCTATCCAGTAATCCAACCCAAACATGTTTTTGAAATTTTAAAATTTGAATTAGACCAGATTTGTATTCAAACTTTGTTTGATCATAACTTGAGTTTCGTAGCTCCGTTTGAGTTGATTCTTTTGCAAATCGAAGCTTTTGACCTAAACTTTCTGATAAGGCCAAATTCACATAATTTTGGTACTGTTAAAAATTGTTTTATGTTGCAAGAGTTATTTGCTTGGTTTTGAAGTTTTTCGAATCGTCTTCTTCGATCTTTCTGATATTTTGAGTGATTGCTTATGTGTGGTTACTATTGCTTGCTTACGATAGACTGACCGGAGTGTGACGAGTAGAACTATCAAGAGTTATGAGTGCGAATCATCTTCATCAACATTGCAGGCAAGTTCACACTTTGATCATATCCCCCTTCATACCCAGTTTTTATGCATTAGTTTCACCCTCAAACATTGCATGAGTAGGATTGATAACATGTGAGTATTGGGAAGTAGTTGATGAGGTAGGAACCTATTGCCCTGCATTCAAACCTTGCGAGTTACTATTACGTTATGCTTATATTGCCATGCTATGCTCGTAGACTTGGATTGGGTTTGAGAGTATTTCATGACAGATGTGAGATTGTTAATTAATGGTTTACTTAAGGTGGCAACTTTAACACACATCTGGGTGGATTGAGGCACCTGGGTATTCCAGCGATTGCCTGTCTAGGCACCTGGGTATTCCAGGATTGCCTGTTTTTTTATGGACCGCCACACAGGCTCAAAGGGATCATGAGATTATTCATACTAGAAACTTCCGTGTGCAGCCACAAGCTATTATGGGCTCTAGCATAGTTGATTAAGTCGTGTGAACTCTTACAGTGGTAGACTAGCAGATGTAGGGGTTGTAGGTGGTACGGTCTACCCATCGTAAGGTGCAAACGCTTCTGAAAGACTATGTCTCGGTCATCCGTTTCTCAAACACCATGTAGTGCGAGAAATCCAACGGAGGAGATCGAGTCTTGTGGGGAAAAGTGCGCAAACCTCTGCAGAGTGTATAAACTAATCATGATTAGCCGTGTCCCCGGTTATGGACGTTTTGAGTATCTAGTACTTGGATTATCATGTGAATCTCATCATGTGACTTTAAATAATTTTGTTGGGTTTAATGATGTTACTTAATTGGGATTGAGAATGCTGTCAACCATTCTCAATGATTAACAACCACCATGATAGTTAAATAAAATTTATTCCTTTGTAGTAGGGAAAAATTGGCTTTTCGCAAAAACCTTATAACCATAGAGCTTTTCCACCAGCCAAATATGCATGTAGTGATAGCCTTTATTCATCATTCTCTATGGTGTGAATTTGCCAGTACATTCAATGTACTGACCCTTTGTGGCTGCAACGTCTCATGTTGCAGCAATCTTACGAAGAGTAAGTGATACGTTAGGGTTACTATTTCTACACTCAACTTTGCCGTTGGTGTTGATGGGAATCCACAACCTTGTTACTTCCGCTATTTGGATTGAGGTAATAGTATTTACGTTACTTTTTACATATGATTTACCTCTGTTATAAATCCTCGAGTACTGTGTGTGTCAGCATACCGATCCAGGGATGACACTTAAGCACAGAGACTTGAACGTCTGAGGTCGGGTCGCTACAAAAGGGGGCTGAGAACCCCCTTGCAGACAACTTGTCTAGGCTAGAGAATGTTCTTGATGACCCACTACCTATTGATGATAGCTTTCCTGATGAACAATTAGCTGTCATAAATGCCTCTCGTACCGCTCCATGGTATGCTGATTATGCTAATTATATTGTTACTAAGTTTATACCACCTAGTTTCACATACCAGCAAAATAAAAAAGTTCTTCTATGATTTAAGACATTACTTTTGGGATGACCCACACCTTTATAAAGGAGTAGATGGTGTCATTAGACGTTGTGTACCTGAGCATGAACAGGAACAGATCCTATGCAAGTGTCACTCCGAGGCTTATGAAGGACACCACGCTGGAGATAGAACTGCTCATAAGGTATTGCAATCCGGTTTTTATTGGCCTACTCTCTTCAAGGATGCCCATAAGTTTGTCTTGTCTTGTGATGAATGTCAAAGAATTGGTAATATTAGTAGACGTCAAGAAATGCCTATGAATTATTCACTTGTTATTGAACCATTTGATGTTTGGGGTTTTGATTCTATGGGACCTTTTCCTTCCTCTAATGGGTATACACATATTTTAGTTACTGTTGATTACATTACTAAGTGGGTAGAAGCTATTCCAACTAGTAGTGTTGATCATAACACCTCTATTAAGATGCTTAAAGAAGTTATTTTTCCGAGGTTTGGAGTCCCTAGATATTTAATGATTGATGGTGGTTCACATTTTATTCATGGTGCTTTTCCTAAAATGCTTGCTAAGTATGATGTTAATCATAGAATTGCATCTCCTTATCACCCACAGTCTAGCAGTCAAGTAGAACTGAGCAATGGAGAGCTTAAATTAATTTTGCAAAAGACTGTTAATAGATCTAGAAAGAATTGGTCCAAGAAACTTGATGATGCATCATGGGCATATAGGACTGCATACAAAAATCCTATGGGTATGTCTCCGTATAAAATGGTTTATAGTAAAGCATGCCACTTACCTCTCGAACTAGAACATAAGGCATATTGGGCCATTAAAGAGCTCAATTATGATTTCAAACTTGCTGGTGAGAAGAGGTTATTTGACATTAGCTCACTTGATGAATCGAGAACCCAGGCCTATGAAAATGCCAAACTGTTTAAAGAAAAGGTTAAAAGATGGCATGACAAAAGGATACAAAAACGTGAGTTTAATGTAGGTGATTATGTTTTGTTATACAACTCTCGTTTAAGATTTTTTGCAGGCAAACTCCTCTCAAAATGGGAAGGTCCTTACATTATCGAGGAGGTCTATCATTCTGGTGCCATAAAAATCAACAACTTCGAAGGCACAAATCCAAGGGTGGTGAACGGTCAAAGAATCAGACATTATATCTCAGGTAATCCTATAAATGTTGAAACTAATGTTTTCGAAACCGTAACCCCGGAGGAATACATAAAGGACACTTTCCAGAACGTTTCAGACTTCGAAAAGGAATAGGTATGAGGTACGGTAAGTAAACCAACTCCAAAACAGTTATAATAGCAATTTTTATCCGTTTTGGAATATTTAAGAAAATAGGAAAATAAGAAGCAGCCCGGGAAGGACACAAGGCATCCACGAGGGTGGAGGGCGCGCCCTACCCCCTGGGCGTGCCCCCCGGCACGATACTTGTGGCACCTCGTGTGCCTTCCGGACTCTGTTTTCTTGCACGATACTTCTTTTGGTCAGTAAAAATTCATTATATACTCTCCCGAAGGTTTTGACCACCGTACCACGCAAATATCTCCTGTTTTTGTTTTGAGCTGTTTCCTGCCAGGGTTATCAAGGCCAGGCATCATGTCATCTCCTCCTCCTCCAACAATGAGGGAAACGATGCTTGGCTAATGAAGATAGAGCTGAAGAGAGAAGAGCCCAGAGAGATCAACAAGGATGATGGGATCAAGAAGGCCATGGGGGATCAAGTTCCGGCAGTAGTAGAAGAAGACATCCTTCAACCTCATCACAATATCTTTACCCCAACAGAGATTGAAGCTTTCAAGATGATTGAGTTAGCTCGCATTCAAAACAAGTATCTCACAAGTGAAAATATTTTGTTGAAGGAGCATATCATCACACTCAAGGGAATTATCCGCAAATTGGAGGATCTCCTATGCTCGATGTGCGACTATCCATCATCACCAACACCTTCTTCACCAACAAAGAAGAACTGAGCATATGGGTATGGGCACTCCACTTGGCAACTGCCATGCTTGGGGGAGTGCCCCGGTATCGTATCACCATCACACTTTTATATTTACCGTTTTTCTTAGTTCGATCCTTTTGGTAATATCTTGATATAGTAGAATAAAGTTTTAGTATGATCTAGTTTTGAGTTTTGCTTTATGATCCTTCTACATAATCGAGTCCGTGAGCTATATATAATAAATATTAGTGTTGAGTCAAGGGCTTGATTATCTTGCTATGATCTCGAGGTAATAAAATAAAAGAGAAATAATAAAAAGAAATAAAGAGATCATATGGATATTATGGAGAGTAATGACTTCACATACAAAGATTACGATGGATAAAAGTTGTTGAGAGTTGATAAGCATAGTTTTGGTCATCGTTGCAATTAATAGGAAGTAATAAATAAAGAGAGTTTTTCACATATAAATAGACTATCTTGGACATCTTTTATGATTGTGAGCACTCATTAAAATATGATATGCTAAAGAGTTGATGTTGGACAAGGAAGACATCGTAATGGGTTATGTTTTCTTACATCTAAAATAAATTATATTGTCATGGATCATCCAACGTGTTGAGCTTGCCTTTCCCTCTCATGCTAGCCAAATTCTTTGCACCAAGTAGAGATACTACTTGTGCTTCCAAATACCTTTAAAACCAGTTTTTCCATGAGAGTCCACCATATCTACCTATGGATTGAGTAAGATCCCTCAAGCAAGTTTTCATCGTTGCAAGCAATAAAAGTTGCTCTCTAAATATGTATGATTTATTAGTGTGGAGAATATAAGCTTTATATGATCTTGTGATGTGGAAGAAATAAAAGCGATGGACTGCATAATAAAGGTCCATATCACAAGTGGCAATATAAAGTGACATTCTTTTGCATTAAGACTTCATGCATCCAACCATAAAAGCACATGACAACCTCTTCTTCCCTCTGCGAAGGGCCTATCTTTTATTCTTGTTTTATACTTCATGCAAAGAGTCATGGTGATCTTCACCTTTCCTTTTTACATTTTATCCTTTGGCAAGCACAATGTGTTGGAAAGATCTAGATATATATATCTAATTGGATGTGAGTTTTCATGAACTATTATTGTTGACATTACCCTTGAGGTAAAAGGTTGGGAGGCAAAACATAAGCCCCTATCTTTCTCTGTGTCCGATTAAAACTTCAAACCCATAAATATTGCGTGAGTGTTAGCAATTGTGAAGGACTAAATGATGGTTGAGTATGTGGACTTGCTGAAAAGCTCTTATTGACTCTTTCCTATGTTATGATAAATTGCAATTGCCTCAATGACTGAGATTATAGTTTGTTGGTTCTCAATGAAGTTTCTAATTCATGGATGAAAAAATCATAAGCTAGTTCACGGGACGAAACTCCGCCGCCACGAGGCGGAACCTTGGCGAAACGAATCTAGGGCTCCGGCGGAGCTGTTCTGCCGGGGAAACTTCCCTCCAGGAGGGGGAAATCATCACCATTGTCATCACCATCGATCCTCTCATCAAGAGGGGGTCAATCTCCATCAACATCTTCACCAGCACCATCTCATCTCAAACCCTAGTTCATCTCCTGTATCCAATCTTTGTCCCAAAGCCTCAGATTGGTACATGTGGGTTGCTAGTAGTGTTGATTACTCCTTGTAGTTGATGCTAGTTGGTTTATTCGGTGGAAGATCATATGTTCAGATCCTTTATGCATATTAATACCCCTCTGATTATGAACATGAATATGATTTGTGAGTAGTTACGTTTGTTCCTGAGGACATGGGAGAAGTCTTGCTATAAGTAGTCATGTGAATTTGGTATTCATTCGATATTTTGATGAGATGTATGTTGCCTCTCCTCTAGTGGTGTCATGTGAACATCGACTATATGACACTTCACCATTGTTTGGGCCTAGGGGAAGGCATTAGGAAGTAATAAGTAGATGATGGGTTGCTAGAGTGACAGAAGCTTAAACCCTGGTTTATGTGTTGCTTCGTAAGGGGCTGATTTGGATCCATATGTTTCAAGCTATGGTTAGGTTTACCTTAATACTTCTGTTGTAGTTGCGGATGCTTGCAATAGGGGTTAATCATAAGTGGGATGCTTGTCCAAGGAAGGACAATACCCAAGCACCGTTCCACCCACATATCAAATTATCAAAGTACCGAACGCGAATCATATGAGCGTGATGAAAACTAGCTTCACGATAATTCCCATGTGTCCTCGGGAGCGCTTTCCTTTATATAAAAGGATTGGTCCATCTTGCTGCACCTTATTTACTTTTATTACTTGTTACCCGTTACAAATTACCTTATTACAAAACTATCTGTTACCGATAATTTCAGTGCTTGGAGAGAATACCTTTCTAAAAACTGCTTATCATTTCCTTCTGCTCCTCGTTGGGTTCGACACTCTTACTTATCGAAAGGACTACGGTAGATCCCCTATACTTGTGGGTCATCAGTTCATCAATGTAATGAAGGCATGTATTCTGAATATAGTCATACGTGCTTATGGAAAAGAACTTGCATGACATCTTTTGTCCTACCCTCCCGTGGTAGCGGGGTCCTATTGGAAACTAAGGGATATTAATGCCTCCTTTTAATAGAGTACCAGAACAAAGAATTAACACTTAGTGAATACATGAACTCCTCAAACTACGGTCATCACTGGGAGTGGTCCCGATTACTGTCACTTCGGGGTTACCGGATCGTAACACATGGTAGGTGACTATTGACTTGCAAAATAGGATCAAGAACTCACATATATTCATGAAAACATAATAGGTTCAGATCTGAAATCATGGAACTCGGGCCCTAGTGACAAGCATTAAGCATAGCAAAGTCATAGCAACATCAATCTTAGAACATAATGGATACTAGGGATCAAACCCTAAAAAAACTAATTCAATTACATGGTAAATCTCATCCAACCCATCACCGTTCAACAAGCCTATGATGGAATTACTCATGCACGGCGGTGAGCATCATGAAATTGGTGATGGAGGAAGGCTGATGATGATGATGGCGATGGATTCCCCTCTCTAGAGCCCCGAACGGACTCCAGATCAGCCCTCCCGAGAGAGATTAGGGCTTGGGGCGGCTCCATATTGTAAAACGCGATGAATCCTTCTCTCTGATATTTTTCTCCCCGAACGTGAATATAAAGAGTTGGAGTTGATGTCGGTGGAGCCTCAGGGGGCCCACGAGGCGGGGGGGGGGGGGGGGCAGGGGGGCGCGTGATACGTCTCCAACGTCTCTATAATTTTTGATTGTTCCATGCTATTATATTATCAACCTTGGATGTTTTATATCCATTTATATGCTATTTTATATGATTTTTGGGACTAACATATTAAGCTAGAGCCCAGTGCCAGTTTCTGTTTTTTCCCTTGTTTTTGAGTTTTACAGAAAAGGAATACCAAACAGAGTCCAATTGACGTGCCAATTTTTGATGATTTTTGATGGACCAAAAGAAGACCCCGGAGTAAAAGAGTTGGGCCAGAAGAGTCCCGGGCCGTCCACGAGGGTGGAGGGTGCACCCACCCCCCGGGCGCGTGGGCCTACCTCGTGGTCAACTCGGGCACCTTCTTGACGTGAGACCTATGCCAAAAATTCCAATAAATACAGAAACCTCCAGAAAATAACCTAGATCGGGAGTTCCGCCGCCAGAAGCCTCCGTAGCCACCGAAAACTAATCTAGACCCGTTCCGGCACCCTGTCAGAGGGGGAATCCCTTTTCGGTGGCCATCTTCATCATCCCGGCGCTCTCCATGATGTGGAGGGAGTAGTTCTCCCTCGGGGCTGAGGGTATGTACCAGTAGCTATGTGTTTGATCTCTCTCTCTCTCTCTCGTGTTATTGAGTTGGCACGATCTTGATGTATCGCGAGCATTACTATTATAGTCGGATCTTATGATGTTTCTCCCTCTCTACTCTCTTGTAATGGATTGAGTTTTCCCTTTGAAGTTATCTTATCGGATTGAGTCTTTAAGGATTTGAGAACACTTGATGTATGTCGTGCATGTGCTTATCTGTGGTGACAATGGGATATCACGTGATCCACTTGATGTATGTTTTGGTGAGCAACTTGCGAGTTCCGTGACCTCGTGAACTTATGCATAGGGGTTGGCACAAGTTTTCGTCTTGACTCTCCGTTAGAAACTTTGGGGCACTCTTTGAAGTTCTTTGTGTTGGTTGAATAGATGAATCTGAGATTGTGTGATGCATATCGTATAATCATACCCACGGATACTTGAGGTGACATTGGAGTATCTAGGTGACATTAGGGTTTGGTTTGATTTGTGTCTTAAGGTGTTATTCTAGTACAAACTCTAGGATAGATTGAACGGAAAGAATAGCTTCGTGTTATTTTACTACGGACTCTTGAATAGACCGATCAAAAAGAATAACTTTGTGGTGGTTTCGTACCCTACAATAATCTCTTCGTTGTTCTCCGCTATTAGTGACTTTGGAGTGACTCTTTGTTGCATGTTGAGGGATAGTTATATGATCCAATTATTTTATTATTGTTGAGAGGACTTGCACTAGTGAAAGTATGAACCCTATGCCTTGTTTCAACGCATTGCAATACCGTTTGTGCTCACTTTTATCAATAGTTACCTTGCTGTTTTTATATTTTCAGATTACAAAAACCTATATCTACCATCCGTATTGCACTTGTATCACCATCTCTTCGCCGAACTAGTGCACCTATACAATTTACCATTGTATTGGGTGTGTTAGGGACACAAGAGACTCTTTGTTATTTGGTTGCAGGGTTGTTTGATAGAGACCATCTTCATCCTACGCCTCCCACGGATTGATAAACCTTAGGTCATCCACTTGACGGAAATTTGCTACTGTCCTACACACCTCTGCACTTGGAGGCCCAACAACGTCTACAAGAAGAAGGTTGTGTAGTAGACATCAAGCTCTTTTCTGGCGCCATTTCCGGGGGGGGGGGGGGGTTAGCGCTTGAAGGTATATCTTTAGATCTTGCAATCGAATCTTTTAGTTTCTTGTTTTATCACTAGTTTAGTTTATAAAAGAAAATTATAAAAAAAAGGAATTGAGGGTACCGCATATGCTTCATATTTTTAATGTCTTTCATGAAAATAAGGATTCCGATAATTGTGCCAAAGTGTTACAAGAATAATGCATTAGAATGTCTGGCACTAAATATTTGAATGATGAGCATGATTGCAATGTTGTTAGTACGAATTCCTTGAATATCCATGATGCTAATGATATGCAAAGCCACATGCTTGGGGAAGCTATGTTTGATGAAGATGATCTTTTTTGTCCCCCAAGTTTTGATGAGCAAATTTATTATGATGAAAGCATGCCTCCTATTTATGATGATTATATTGATGAAAGTGGATTTGGAGAGGTCATGACTTTATTTAGTGATGAATCCACTATTTCGGAAGAGGTTCCAATTGATTATGAGAACAAAGTTGCTATCTATGATGATTATTGTGATGGCATGTATGCTATAAAGAATAATGATAACCATGAAACTTGTCATCATGATTTTAGTTTTCAATTGGATTATGCCTCACATGATAGTTATTTTGTTGAGTTTGCTCCCACTATTATGAATGAGAAGAATTTTGCTTATGTGGAGAGTAATAAAAATTCTATGCTTGTAGATCATGAAAAGAATGCTAGTTATATTGTTGAATTCATTCATGATGCTACTGAAAATTATTATGAGGGAGGAATATATGCTTGTAGGAATTGCAATAATACCAAGTTTTCTCTCTATGCGCTTAAAATCTTGAAGTTATGCTTGTTTTGCTTTCCTATGCTAGTTGATTATTGTTCCCATAAATTGTTTGATCACAAAATCCCTATGCATATGAAGTGGGTTAGACTTAAATGTGCTAGTCATATTCTTCATGATGCTCTCTTTATGTTTCAGTTCTTATCTTTTATGTGAGCATCATTGAAATCATCATGCCTAGCTAGGGGTGTTAAATGATAGCGCTTGTCGGGAGGCAACCCAATTTTATTTTGTTCTTTGCTTTTTGTTCCTGTTTAGTAATAAATAATTCATCTAGCCTCTGTTTACATGTGGTTTTATGTTTAATTAGTGTTTGTGCCAAGTAGAACCTTTGGGGAGACTTGCGTGAAGTCTTTGCGATCTTGCTGTAAAAAACAGAAACTTTAGCGCTCACAAGATTAGCTGCCATTTTTTACTGGAGAGCGCAATTAGGTTGATTATTTTTGCAGATGATTAATAGACAAATTACTCATGTCCACCAGTTTATTTCAGAATTTTTGGGGTTACATAAGTATACATTTGATACAGATTACTACAGACTGTTCTGTTTTTGACAGATTCTGTTTTCATTGTGTTGTTTGCTTATTTTGATGAATCTATGAGTAGTATCGGAGGGTATGAACCATAGAGAAGTTGGAATACAGTAGATATTACACCAATATGAATTTAGAATGAGTTCACAATGATAACCCACAAGTATAGGGGATCGCAACAGTTTTTGAGGGTAGAGTATTCAACCCAAATTTATTGATTCGACACAAGGGGAGCCAAAGAATATTCTCAAGTATTAGAAGCTGAGTTGTCAATTCAACCACACCTGGAAACTTAATATCTGCAGCAAGGTATTTAGTAGCAACGTAATATGATAATAATGTTAATGGTAGCAAAAGTAATATTTTTGGGTTTTATAGTGATTGTAACAGTAGCAACGGAAAAGTAAATGAGCGAAAAACAATATAGGAAAAGCTCGTAGGCATTGGATCGGTGATGGAGAATTATGTCGGATGCGATCGATCATGCAACAGTTATAACATAGGGTGACACAGATCTAGCTCCAGTTCATCAATGTAATGTAGGCATGTATTCCGAATATAGTCATACGTGCTTATGGAAAAGAACTTGCATGAGATCTTTTGTCGTACCCTCCCGTGGCAGCGGGGTCCTATTGGAAACTAAGGGATATTAAGGCCTCCTTTTAATAGAGTACCGGACCAAAGCATTAACACATAGTGAATACACGAACTCCTCAAACTATGGTCATCATCGATAATGGTCCCGATTATTGTCACTTCGGGGTTAACGGATCATAACACATATAGGTGACTATAGACTTGCAAGATAGGATCAAGAACTCACATATATTCATGAAAACATAATAGGTTCAGATCTGAAATCATGGCACTCGGGCCCTAGTGACAAGCATTAAGCATAGCAAAGTCATAGCAACATCAATCTCAGAACATAGTGGATACTAGGGATCAAACCCTAACAAAAGTAACTCGATTACATGATAAATCTAATCCAACGCATCACCGTCCAGCAAGCCTACGATGGAATTACGCACGCACGGCGGTGAGCATCATGCAATTGGTGATGGAGGAAGGTTGATCATGACGATGGCGATGAATTCCCCTCTCCGGAGCCCCGAATGGACTCTAGATCAGCCCTCCCGAGAGAGTTTAGGGCTTGGCGGCGGCTCCGTATCATAAAATGCGATGAATCCTTCTCTCTGATTTTTTTCTCTCCGAACACGAATATATGGAGTTGGAGTTGAGGTCGGTGGAGCGTCAGGGGGCCCAGGAGGCAGGGGCGCGCCCAGGGGGGTAGGCGCGCCCCACCCTTGTGGACAGGGTGTGGGACCCCTGACATGGATTCTTCTTCTAGTAATTTTTTATATATTCCAAAAATAATCTCCATTGATTTTCAGGTCATTCCGAGAACTTTTATTTCTGCACAAAAATAACACCATGGCAATTCTGTTGAAAACAGCGTCAGTCCGGGTTAGTTCCATTCAAATCATGCAAGTTAGAGTCCAAAACAAGGGCAAAAGTGTTTGGAAAAGTAGATATGACAGAGACGTATCAACTCCCCCAAGCTTAAATCCTTGCTTGTCCTCAAGCAATTCAGTTGATAAACTGAAAGTGATAAAGAAAAACTTTTACAAACTCTGTTTGCTCTTGTTGTTGTAAATATGTAAAGCCAATGTTCAAGTTTTCAGCAAAGATTATGAACTAACCATATTCACAATAACATTTAGGTCTTATGTTTACTCATATCAATGGCATAATCAACTAGCGAGCAATAATAAAAAAATCTCGGATGGCAACACTTTCTCAAAACAATCATGATATGATATAACGAGATGGTATCTCGCTAGCCCTTTCTAAGACCGCAAAACATAAATGCAGAGCACCTGTAATGATCGTGGACTAACTAGACATTGTAATTCATGGTAAAAGAGATCCAGTCACAGTCATACTCAATGTAAACTAACAGTAATGGATGCAGATGACAGAGGTGCTCTCCAACTGGTGCTTTTTAACAAGAGGGTGATGACTCAACATAAAAGTAAATAGATAAGCCCTTCGCAGGGGGAAGCAGGGATTTGTAAAGGTGCGAGAGCTCAGTTTTTGAAATAGATAAGAATAATATTTTGAGCGGTATACTTTCATTGTCAACATAACAACCGAGAGATCTCGATATCTTCCATGCTACACACATTATAGGCGGTTTGCAAGCAAAATGGTAAAGTTTATACTCCCCCACCACCACCAAGCATCAATCCATGGCTCGCCCGAAACAATGGGTGCCTCCAACTAACAAAAATCCTGGGGGAGTTTTGTTTGCAATTATTTTGATTTGATTTGAGCATGGGACTGGGCATCCCGGTGACCAGCCATTTTCTCGTGAATGAGGATCGGAGTCCACTCCTCTTGAGAATAACCTGCCTAGCATGGAGGATATAGACATCCCTAGTTGATATATGAGATATTCGAGCATACAAAACAAAATGTTTATTTGAAGGTTTAGAGTTTGGCACATACAAATTTACTTGGAACGGCAGGTAGATACCGTATATAGGTAGGTATGGTGGACTCATATGGAATAACTTTGGGGTTTATGGAATTGGATGCACAAGAAGTATTCCCGCTTAGTACAAGTGAAGGCTAGAAAAAGACTGGGAAGCGACCAACTAGAGAGCGACAACAGTCATGAACATGCGTTAAAATTAATCAACACCGAATGCAAGCATGAGTAGGATATAATGTACCATGAACATAAATATCATGGAGGCTATGTTGATTTTGTTTCAACTACATGCGTGAACATGTGCCAAGTCAAGCCACTCGAATCGTTCAAAGGAGGATACCACCCTGTCATACCACATCACAACCATTTTAATAGCATGTTGGCATGCAAGGTAAACCATTATAAACTCCTAGCTAATTAAGCATGGCATAAGCAACTACAATCTCTAATTGTCATTGCAAATATGTTTCTTTCATAATAGGCTGAATCAGGAACGATGGACTGATCATATTTACAAAAACAAGAGAGGTCGAGTTCATACCAGCTTTCCTCATCTCTAAGTTCATCATATAATCATCATTACTTCCTTTCACTTGCACGACCGAATAGTGTGGATAATAATAATAGTGCATGTGCATTGGACTAAGCTGGAATCTGCAAGCATTCAATTCAAGAGAGAAGACAAGGTAATATGCGCTCTTTGTTAGATAAAAAATAATGCATATAAGAGCCACTCAACATTTTCATTATGGTCTTCTCCTCTTGACCCCCAAGGAAAATGAAAAGAAACAAAACTATTTACACGGGAAAGCTCCCAACAAGCAAAAGAAGAACGAGAAATATTTTTAGGTTTTCTTTTTAATTACTACTACTACAGGCATGGAAAGTAAACTAACTGAAAGCTACAACTATTTTTTTGTTTTTTCTTAAGGTTTTTCAAACACACAAGAAGAAAACGAGAAAATGAAAATAAACTAGCATGGATGATACAATGAAAGAGTATGAGCACCGACAACTGGCATGAGTGTGTGAACATGAATGTAATGTCGGTGAGAGATACGTACTCCCCCAAGCTTAGGTTTTTGGCCTAAGTTGGTCTATGCCCATGGATCAAAGTGGCCCTCTCCGGTGTAAGGAGGAATGTCCTCTAGGTGCCACTGGTTGGCAATCTCCTCAGGATTCCACTGATAAACTGACTGTCGATAAGGGTCCTGGGGTGGTTCCGGCTCAGGCTCTGGAGCTGGTGTCACACTCCAGTATGCATAAACGTCCTCCGGTAAAACAAGGTACTTGCCTGAAAATATGTTAAACAAAGACGGAGCAGGCAAGGTAATAGTCTCAAAGTTATTCTTACCAAAAATCAGTCTATAGTTAAGCATCCTTTTCTTATTCTTAACAATAAAATCATGTGCTACCATGCTCTTATAATCTAGAAAAATATTAGGCAACAACTTTTCCTCTTTCTCATAATGCCTGATAGGTATGTTATAGTGTGCAGTTAGGCGCGAGGCAAAAATGCCTCCAAGGACGAGGCCCTTAGTACGTATCATATTTAACCCTTTAGCAACAATAGCGCCTAAACTGAAAGTAGTATCTTTAAACAAGGCATGGCACAAAATAACAACATCAGGAGCACTAATGTTCCCACAGTTCCCGCGACCAATTAAGCATCTACTAGCAAATATTGCAAAGTAACGTAGAACAGGAAAATGTATGCTAGTGATTCTCGCATCGGAAACTTTCCTCGTTTCCCCCACAGCAATCATATCAATAAATCCCTCCACATCATTACGATGTGGTTCCTCTATGCTGCCCTCAAAAGGTATCAAACAAACCCGACAAACATCACAAAGTGACATTTCCTTATGCTCATCACATAAATAAAATTCCACCGAAGGTGGCGAGCTTCTAGCATGGAAATGAAAGTTTTGCATAAAGATATTGGTGAGTAAGAGATACTGTTCGCGCTAGTCGTGGAGGAAGGCGGTGATGCCTGCATTCTCAGCCAAATAATAAAAATCTTAATAAATCCCGGCCTCTTTCAAGAACTCATCACAAGGCCATTCACATGGCCGAACCTCCGCAGTACGAGGGAGATTATACTTGGGCTTCTTGTTCTCTTCATCTTGATTATCCTTCAAGCTTCGGCTTGATGAGCCCCTCAAAAATCTCTTCATCGTTTTCTGAAAATTTCTGAAATTTTTAGTAACTTAAAATAAAAGTGAACCAAACTCAACAAAATTGATAGCAACTACTCCTACAAGTGGCTAGAGGATATATCATGCATTAAAACTACTTGTGACCATATAAATTTGACATGCAAGCTCAAGAACAGGGTCACCTAAGCAGAAAAATTTGCAATGAATAAAGCACTAGAACAAAAACTAATTGGACCATTGGAGGAGTCACATACCAAAGAACAATGCGCCAAAGAAGTTTTGTGAATGGAGCTTTGAGCAAGGAGATCGAAAATGGCAGCAAGATGAGCAAGAACTCGGGTTTAAGCTGGCTAGTGATTTTTTTGGGTGGAAGACGGAGTGTGTGGTGGCTGGAATAAGTGGAGGGGACCCACGTGGGGTTCACGAGGCAGGGGGCGCGCCCTCCACCCTCGTGGGCACATGGCTGCTCCCCCTGCTGTGGTTTCAATGCCAGATATTCTAAAATATTCTAGAAAAAATCATATTTAAATTTAAGGGAATTTGGAGAACTTTTTTTTGGGGTATTTTTTTATTGCATGGATAATTCAGAAAACAGACAGAAAATACTATTTTTGCTTTATTTAATATAAATAACAGAAAGTAAAAAGAGGGTACAGAGAGTTGTGTTTTCTAAATCCATCCATCTCATTCTCATCAAAAAGAATCCACTAACAAGTTTGATCAGGTCTTGTTAACAAACTCATTTCGAATAACATGAAACCGGAGAATTTTTGAATAACACTAGGTTACCTCCACGGGGATATGCATATCCCCAACAATAAGAATATCATATCTCTTCTTGACAGTAGGAATAGGAAATTCAAAACCTCCAATAGTAATTGTTGAAATTTTTCCAATAGAATTGACACTGTGGACTTGAGGTTGTTTCCTCGGAAAGTGTACCGTATGCTGCTACTTCTTAAGCGTTGCGTTGGTTTTCCCTTGAAGAGGAAAGGGTGATGCAGCAAAGCAGCGTAAGTATTTCCCTCAGTTTTTGAGAACCAAGGTATCAATGCAGTAGGAGACCACACGCAAGTCACCTCGTAGCTACACAAACAAATAAGAACCTCGCAACCAACGTGATAAAGGGGTTGTCAATCCCTTCACGACCACTTGCAAGAGTGAGATCTGATAGAGATAATAATAATAAGATAAATATTTTTGGTATTTTATGATATATATTGAAAGTAAAGATTGCAAAATAAAATAGATTAGAAACTTGTATGATGGAAAATAGACCCGGGGGCCATAGGTTTCACTAGTGGTTTCTCTCAAGATAGCATAAGTATTATGGTGGGTGAACAAATTACTGTCGAGCAATTGATAGAAAAGCGAATAATTATGAGAATATCTAGGTATGATCATGTATATAGGAATCACGTCCGTGACAAGTAGACCGACTCCTGCCTGCATCTACTACTATTACTCCACACATCGACCGCTGTCCAGCATGCATCTAGAGTAACGCCTTAAGCAAGGTAACATGATGTAGAGGGATAAACTCATGCAATATGATATAAACCCCATCTTATTATCCTCGATGGCAACAATACAATACGTGTCGTTTCCCTTTCTGTCACTGGGATCGAGCACCGCAAGATTGAACCCAAAGCTAAGCACTTCTCCCATTGAAAGAAAGATCAATCTAGTAGGCCAAACCAAACTGATAATTCGAGGAGACTTGCAAAGATAACCAATCATACATAAAAGAATTCAGAGAAGATTCAAATATTGTTCATAGATAAACTTGATCATAAACCCACAATTCATCGGATCTCGACAAACACACCGCAAAAGAAGATTACATCGAATAGATCTCCAAGAGAATCAAGGAGAACTTTGTATTGAGATCAAAAGAGAGAGAAGAAGCCATCTAGCTACTAGCTATGGACCCGAAGGTCTGAGGTAAACTACTCACACATCATCGGAGGGGCCATGGAGTTGATGTAGAGGCCCTCCGTGATCAATGCCCCCTTCCGCGGAGCTCCGAAAAAGGCACCAAGATGGGATCTCTTGGGTACAGAAGGTTGCGGCGGTGGAAACAGGGTTTCGTGGTGCTCCTGGATGTTTGCGGGGTATATGAATATATATAGGAGGAAGAAGTAGGTCGGTGGAGCAACGAGGGGCCCACGAGGGTGGAGGGCGCACCCAGGGGGGTAGGCGCGCCCCCTACCTCGTGGCCTCCTCGTTGATTGCTTTTGTCCACTCCAAGTCCCCTGGATCACGTTTGTTCCTAAAATCACGCTCCCGAAGGTTTCATTCCGTTTGGACTCCGTTTGATATTCTTTTTCTGCGAAACACTGAAATAGGCAAAAAAAACATCAATTTGGGCTGGGCCTCCGGTTAATAGGTTAGTCCCAAAAATAATATAAAAGTGTATAAATAAGCCCGTTAAACATCCAAAACGGAATATATAATAGCATGGAACAATAAAAAAATTATAGATACGTTGGAGACGTATCAAGCATCCCCAAGCTTAATTCCTCCTCGTCCT
Source organism: Triticum urartu (assembly GCF_056163025.1). Classification (NCBI taxonomy): domain Eukaryota; kingdom Viridiplantae; phylum Streptophyta; class Magnoliopsida; order Poales; family Poaceae; genus Triticum; species Triticum urartu. The sequence continues at coordinate 586,338,322 of NC_141879.1, forward strand.
CGAGTAGGTAAATGATAAAAACATAATTTTGATGTGGAATGCTTCCTAACATATTTCTCAATGTAATTTTGTTTATTGTGGCATGAATGTTCAGATCCGAAAGATTCAAGATAAAAGTTTAATATTGACATAAAAATAATAATACTTCAAGCATACTAACTAAGCAATCATGTCTTCTCAAAATAACATGGCCAAAGAAAGTTCATCCCTACAAAATCATATAGTTTGGTCATGCTCCATTTTTGTCACACAAGAATGCTCTCATCATGCACAACCCCGATGACAAGCCAAGCAATTGTTTAATTCTTTAGTAATCTCAAACTTTTTTCAACTTTCACGCAATACATGAGCGTGAGCCATGGATATAACACTATAGGTGGAATAGAATATAATGAAGGGGGTTATGTGGAGAAGACAAAAAAGGATAAAGTCTCACATCGACGCGGCTAATCAATGGGCTAGGGAGATGCCCATCAATTGATGTCAATGCAAGGAGTAGGGATTGCCATGCAACGGATGCACTAGAGTTATAAATGAATGAAAGATCAACAAAAGAAACTATGTGGGTGTGCATCCAACTTGCTTGCTAACGAAGACCTAGGGCACTTGAGGAGGCCCATTGTTGGAATATACAAGCCAAGTTCTATAATGAAAAATTCCCACTAGTATATGAAAATGACAAAACAAGAGACTCTCTATCATAAAGATCATGGTGCTACTTTGAAGCACAAGTGTGGAAAAAAGATAGTAGCATGGGCCCCTTTTTTGGGCCTTCTCTTTTTTTATTTGGCCTTTTTTTGGGACAATGCTCTATTAATGATGATCATCACACTTCTATTTATTTACAACTCAATGATTACCACTCGATACTAGAACAAGATATGACTCCATATGAATGCCTTCGTCGGTGTACCGGGATGTGCAATGACTCATGAGTGACATGTATGAAAGAATTATGAACGGTGGCTTTGCCACAAATACGATGTCCACTACATGATCATGCAAGGCAATATGACAATGATGATGCGTGTCATAATAAATGGAACGGTGGAAAGTTGCATGGCAATATATCTCGGAATGGCTATGGAAATGCCATAATAGGTAGGTATGGTGGCTGTTTTGAGGAAGATATAAGGAGGTTTATGTGTGATAGAGCGTATCGTATCACTTGATTTGTATGCATCGGCGAAGTTTGCACCAACTCTCAAGGTGAGAAAGGGCAATGCACGGTACCGAAGAGGCTAGCAATGATGGAAGGGTGAGAGTGCGTATAATCCATGGACTCAACATTAGTCATAAAGAACTCACATACTTATTGCAAAAATCTACAAGTCATCAAAAACCAAGTATTATGCGCATGCTCCTAGGGGGATAGATTGGTAGGAAAAGACCATCGCTCATCCGCGACCGCCACTCATAAGGAAGACAATCAAATAACACCTCATGTTTCAAATTTGCTACACAATGTTTACCATACGTGCATGCTACGGGACTTGCAAACTTCAACACAAGTATTCCTCAAATTCACAACTACTCAACTAGCACAACTTTGATATCACTATCTCCATATCTCAAAACAATCATCAAGTATCAAACTTCTCTTAGTATTCAATGCACTTATATGAAAGTTTTTATTATGCCTAAAAGCAAATTGCCATGTTGTTCTAAAGTACTCTCAAAATAATATAAGTGAATCATGAGGTCTCAATTATTTCTATAAAATAAAACCACCACCGTGCTCTAAAATATATAAGTGAAGCACTAGAGCAAAAACTATATGGCTCAAAAGATATAAGTGAAGCACTAGAGCAAAAACTATATAGCTCAAAAGATATAAGTGAAGCACATAGAGTATTCTAATAAATTCCCATTCATGTGTGTCTCTCTCAAAAGGTGTGTACAGAAAGGATGATTGTGGTAAACTAAAAAGCAAAGACTCAAATCATACAAGACGCTCCAAGCAAAACACATATCATGTGGCGAATAAAAATATAGCTCCAAGTAAAGTTACAGATGAACGAAGACAAAAGAGGGGATGACTTCCGGGGCATCCCCAAGCTTAGGATTTTTGGTGTCCTTGGATTTTACCTTGGGGTGCCTTGGGAGCTTAGGCTCTTGCCACTCCTTGTTCCATAATCCATCAAATCTTTACCCAAAACTTGAAAACTTCACAACACAAAACTTAACAGAAAATCTTGTGAGCTCCGTTAGCGAAAGAAAAAAAACACCACTTCAAGGTACTGTAATGAACTCATTATTTATTTATATTGGTGTTAAACCTATTGTATCCCAACTTCTCTATGGTTTATAAACTCTATTACTAGCCATATATTCATCAAAATAAGCAAACAACACACGAAAAACAGAATCTGTCAAAAACAGAACATTCTGTAGTAATCTGTAACTAACGCAAACTTCTGGAACCCCAAATATTCAAAAATAAGTTACTGGACGTGAGGAATTTATCTATTAATCATCTTCAAAAATAATTAACTAAATAGAACTCTCTAATAAAAAATGGTAGCAATTCTCGTGAGGGCAAAAGTTTTTGTTTTTTACAGCAAGATCAAAAAGACTTTCCCCAAGTCTTCCCAACGGTTGTACTTGGCACAAACACTAATTAAACACAAAAAACACAACCAAAACAGAGGATAGATAAATTATTTATTACTAAATAGGAACAAAAAGCAAGGAACAAAAATAAAATTGGGTTGCCTCCCAACAAGCGCTATCGTTTAACGCCCCTAGCTAGGCATAAAAGCGAAGATAGATCTAGGTATTGCCATCTTTGGTAGGCAATAAATAAGTGGCTCTCATAATAGATTCATAAGGTAATTTAATTTTCTTTCTAGGTAAGTGTTCCATGACTTTCCTTAACATAAATTTGAATCTAATATTCCCTTCCTTCATATCAATAGTTGCACCAATAGTTCTAAGGAAAGGTCTACAAGAATAATAGGACATGAAGGATTGCAATCTATATCAAGAACAATGAAATCTACGGGTACATAATTCCTATTTGCAACAATAAGAACATCATTAATCTTTCCCATAGGTTTCTTAACAGTGGAATCCGCAAGGTGCAAGTTTAAAGAACAATCATCAAATTCACGGAAACCTAGCAAATCACACAAAGTTTTTGGGATTGTGGAAATACTAGCACCCAAATCACACAAAGCATAACATTCATGATCTTTAATTTTAATTGTACGTTCCCATTCATCATAAAGTTTTCTAGGGATAGAAACTTCCAACTCAAGTTTTTCTTCATAAGATTGCATCAAAGCATCAACGATATGTTTAGTAAAAGCTTTATTGTGACTATAAGCACGAGGAGAATTTAGCATGGATTGCAACAAGGAAATACAATCTATCAAAGAGCAATTATAATAATTAAATTCCTTGAAATCCAAGATAGTGGGTTCATTGCTATCTAAAGTTTTAACCTCTTCAATCCCACTTTTGCATGGAACAACAAAAAATTATAGATACGTTGGAGACGTATCATATGCTCATTACCATTAACATGAAAAGTGACATTTCCTTTGGTGCAATCAATAACAGCCCCTACAGTATTCAAAAAGGGTCTTCCAAGAATAATAGACATTCTATCATCCTCGGGAATATCAAGAATAACGAAGTCCTTTAAAATAGTAACATTTGCAACCACAACAGGCACATCCTCACAAATACCGACATGTATAGCAGTTGATTTGTCAGCCATTTGCAAAGATATTTCAGTAGGTGTCAACTTATTCAAATCAAGTCTACGATATAAAGAGAGAGGCATAACACTAACACTGGCTCCAAGATCACATAAAGCAGTTTTAACATAGTTTCTTTTAATGGAGTATGGCATAGTTGGTACTCCTGGATCTCCAAGTTTCTTTGGTATTCCACCCATAAAAGTATAGTTAGTAAGCATGGTGGAAATTTTAGCTTCCGGTATCTTTCTTTTATTAGTAACAATTTCCTTCATATACTTACCATAAGGATTCATTTTAAGCATATCAATCAAACGCATACATAAAAAGATAGGTCTAATCATTTCAGCAAAGCGCTCAAAATCCTCATCATCCTTTTTCTTGGATGGTTTAGGAGGAAAGGGCATGGATTTCTGAACCCATGGTTCTCTTTCTTTACCGTGCTTCCTAGCCACGAAGTCTCTCTTATCATAACATTGATTATTTGATTGTGGGTAATCAAGATCAACAGCAGGTTCAATCTCTACATCATTATCATTGCTAGGTTGAGTATCAACATGAACATCATCATTAACATTATCACTAGGTTCATGTTCATTACCAGATTGTGTTTCAACATCAGAAATAGAAATATCATTGGGATTCTCAGGTGTGTCAACAACAAGTTCACTAGAAGCATGCAAAGTCCTATCATTTTTCTTTTTCTTCCTCTTAGAAGGACTAGGTGCATCAACATTAGTTCTCTGAGAATCTTGCTCAATTCTCTTAGGATGGCCCTCATGATATAGAGGTTCCTGAGTCATTTTACCACCTCTAGTTATAACTCTAACATCATTACCATTTTTCTTATTATTTAATTCATTGAGCAAATCATTCTGAGCTTTAAGTACTTGTTCTACTTGAGTGGTAACCATCGAAGCATGTTTACTAATAAGTTTAAGTTCACCTTTAACATTAGCCATATAATCACCCAAGTATTCAAGCATATCAGCATTGTGTTTCAATTGTCTACCAACATAAGCATTGAAGTTTTCTTGTTTAACCATAAAGTCATTAAACTCATCCAAGCATGGGCTAGCAAACTTAGTAAGTGGGATTTCACATTTATCAAATCTACAGAGAGAATTTACCTTTACTACCTGTGTCGGGTTATCAAGACTATGTATTTCTTCAACAAGCGGCAAATTAAGACCATGTATTTCTTCAATAGGTGGTAAATTCTTAACATCTTCAGTTTTAATACCTTTTTCTTTCATAGATTTCTTTGCCTATTGGATATCTTCAGGACTGAGAAATAGAATACCCCTTTTCTTCGGAGTTGGCTTAGGAGTTGGTTCAGGAAGTGTCCAATTATTTTCATTAGTCACCATATTATTCAATTGCAATTCAGCTTGATCAACAGTTATTTCCCTGAAAACACAACTAGCACAACTATCCAGGTAATCTTTGGAAGCATCTGTTAGTCCAACATAAGCATCTAACTATTTCATTTTTCTTGAGAGGATGATTAGGCAAAGCATTAAGTTACCGGAGAAGCCACCCCCAAGCTTGTGGGAGACTCTCTTCTTCAATTTGCACAAAATTATATATTTCCCTTAAAGCAGCTTGTTTCTTATGAGCGGGGAAATACATAGCAGAGAAGTAATAGATCATATCCTGGGGACTACGCACACAACCAGGATCAAGAGAATTAAACCATGTTTTAGCATCACCCTTTAATGAGAACGGAAACAACTTAAGGATAAAGTAATAGCAAGTTTTCTCATCATGTGTAAAGAGGGTGGCTATATCATTTAATTTAGTAAGATGTGCCACAACAGTTTCAGATTCATAACCATAAAAAGAATCAGATTCAACCAAAGTAATTAACTCAGGATCGACAGAGAAATCATAATCCTTATCAGTAATAAAGATAGGTGAAGTAGCAAAAGCAGGGTCATATTTCATTCTAGCATTCAAAGATTTTTCTTTAAGCTTAGCTAATAATTTCTTCATGCATAACATAATCCTCAGGAACAATAGGCAATTCATATCTACGGGGAGAATCTTCATCATCACTTTCATCAATGTTATCAGTTTCAATAATTTCATTCTCTCTAGCCCTAGAAAGTTGTTCATCAAGAAATTCACCTAGTGGCACAGTAGTATCAAGCATAGAAGTATTTTCATCATAAATATCATGCAAAGCAGAAGTGGCATCATCAATAACATGCAACCTATCGGAATCAATAGCATGTGTAGGTGTCGCAAGTTTACTCAAAACAGAAGGTGAATCAAGTGCAGAGCTAGATGGCAGTTCCTTACCTCCCCTCGTAGTTGAGGGGAAAATCTTGCTTCTTTGATCTTTTAAGTTCTTCTTAATGATAAGAAGATATAAATCCCAAGTGACTCAAAGAATAGAGCTATGTTCCCCGGCAACGGCGCCAGAAAATAGTCTTGATAACCCACAAGTATAGGGGATCGCAACAGTTTTCGAGGGTAGAGTATTCAACCCAAATTTATTGATTCGACACAAGGGGAGCCAAAGAATATTATCAAGTATTAGCAGCTGAGTTGTCAATTGAACCACACCTTGAAACTTAATATCTGCAGCAAGGTATTTAGTAGCAAAGTAATATGATAATAATGGTAACGGTAGCAAAAGTAATATTTTGGGGTTTTATAGTGATTGTAACAGTAGCAACAGAAAATTAAATAAGCGAAGAACAATATAGGAAAAGCTCGTAGGCATTGGATCAATGATGGAGAATTATGTCGGATGCGATCAATCATGCAACATTTATAACATAGGGTGACACAGAACTAGCTCCAGTTCACCAATGTAATGTAGGCATGTATTCGAAATATAGTCATACGTGCTTATGGAAAAGAACTTGCATGACATCTTTTGTCCTACCCTCCCGTAGCAGCGGGGTCCTATTGGAAACTAAGGGATATTAAGGCCTCCTTTTAATAGAGTACTGGACCAAAGCATTAACACATAGTGAATACATGAACTCCTCAAACTACGGTCATCACCGGTAATGGTCCCGATTATTGTCACTTCGGGGTTAACGGATCATAACACATAATAGGTGACTATAGACTTGCAAGATAGGATCAAGAACTCACATATATTCATGAAAACATAATAGGTTCAGATATGAAATCATGGCACTCGGGCCCTAGTGACAAGCATTAAGCATAGCAAAGTCATAGCAACATCAATCTCAGAACATAGTGGATACTAGGGATCAAACCCTAACAAAAGTAACTCGATTACATGATAAATCTCATCCAACCCATTCACCGTCCAGCAAGCCTACGATGGAATTACTCACGCACAGCGGTGAGCATCATGAAATTGGTGATGGAGAAAGGTTGATGATGACGATGGCGACGGATTCCCCTCTCTAGAGCCCCGAACGGACTCCAGATCAGCCCTCCAGAGAGAGTTTAGGGCTTGGCGGCGGCTCCGTATCGTAAAACATGATGAATCCTTCTCTCTGATTTTTTTCTCCCCGAACATGAATATATGGAGTTGGAGTTGAGGTCGGTGGAGCGTCAGGGGGGCCACGAGGCAGGGGGCGCGCCCAGGGGGTAGGTGCGCTCCCCACCCTCGTGGATAGGGTGTGGCCCCATGACGTGGATTCTTCTTCCAATATTTTTTATATATTCTAAAAATAATCTCCGTTGATTTTTAGGTCATTCTGAGAACTTTTATTTCTGCACAAAAATAACACCATGGCAATTCTGCTGAAAACAACGTCAGTCCGGGTTAGTTCCATTCAAATCATGCAAGTTAGAGTCCAAAACAAGGGAAAAAGTGTTTGGAAAAGTAGATACGACGGAGACGTATCACACAACAGTACCTAAGTGGTGATTTATTTTCTTATACTAACGGAGCTTACGAGTTTTCTGGTAAGTTTTGTGTTGTGAAGTTTTCAAGTTTTGGGTAAAGATTCGATGGACTATGGAATAAGGAGTGGCAAGAGCCTAAGCTTGGGGATGCCCAAGGCACCCCAAGGTAATATTCAAGGACAACCAAGAGCCTAAGCTTGGGGATGCCCCGGATGGCATCCCCTCTTTCGTCTTCATTCATCGGTAACTTTACTTGAGGCTATATTTTTATTCACCACATGATATGTTTTTTGCTTGGAGCGACATTTTCTTTTCTTTTGTTTTGCTTGCTGTTTGAATAAAATACCAAGATCTGAAATTCTTAAATGTTATAGAGTCTTCACATAGTTACATAATTATTCGACTACTCATTGATCTTCACTTATATCTTTTGAAGTAGTTTGTCGTTTGCTCTAGTGCTTCACTTATATCCTTTTAGAGCACGGCGGTGGTTTTATTTTAAAGAAATAGATGAACTCTCATGCTTCATTTATATTATTTTGAGAGTCCTTAGAACAGCATGGTAATTTGCTTTGGTTATGAAATTAGTCCTAATATGATAGGCATCCAAGATGGGTATAATAAAAACTTCATATAAAGTGCATTGAATACTATGAGAAGTTTGATAGTTGATAATTGTTTTGAGATATAGAGATGGCGATATTAGAGTTGTGCTAGTTGAGTAATTGTGAATTTGAGAAATACTTTTGTTGAGGTTTGCAAGTCCCGTATCATGCACGTATGGTAATCGTTGTGTGACAAATTTGAAGCATGAGGTGTTTCTTTGATTGTCTTCCTTATGAGTGGTGGTCGAGGTCGAGCGATGGTATTTTCCTACCAATCTATCCCCCTAGGAGCATGCGTGTAGTGCTTGTTTTTTGATGACTTGTAGATTTTTGCAATAAGTATATGAGTTCTTTATGACTAATGTTGAGTCCATGGATTATACGCACTCTCACCCTTCCATCATTGCTAGCCTCTTCGGTGCCGTGCATTGCCCTTTCTCACCTCGACAGTTGGTGCAAACTTCGCCAGTGCATCCAAACCCTGTGATATGATATGCTCTATCACACATAAACCTCCTTATATCTTCCTCAAAATAGCCACCATACCTACCTATTATGGCATTTCCATAGCCACTCCGAGATATATTGCCATGCAACTTTCCACCGTTCCGTTTATTATGGCACGCTTCATCATTGTCATATTGCTTTGCATGATCATGTAATTGACATCGTATTCGTGGCAAAGCCACCATTCATAAATTTTCATACATGTCACTCTTGATTCATTGCACATCCCGGTACACCACCGGAGGCATTCATATAGAGTCATATTTTGTTCTAGTATCGAGTTGTAATCATTGATTTATAAATAAATAGAAGTGTGATGATCATCATTAATAGAGCATTGTCCCAAATAAAAAAAGGAAAGGCAAAAAGAAAGAAAGAAAGGCCCAAAAAAGAAAAGAAAGAAAAAAATAAAATAAATAAAAAGGGACAATGCTACTATCCTCTTTTTCCACACTTGTGCTTCAACGTAGCACCATGATCTTTATGATAGAGAGTCTCTTGTTTTGTCACTTTCATATACTAGTGGGAATTTTTCATTATAGAATTTGGCTTGTATATTCCAACAATGGGCTTCCTCAAATGCCCTAGGTCTTCGTGAGCAAGCAAGTTGGATGCACACCCACCTAGTTTCTTTTATTGAGCTTTCATACATTTATAGCTCTAGTGCATCCGTTGCATGGCAATCCCTAATCCTTGCATTGACATCAATTGATGGGCATCTCTCTAGCCTGTTGATTAGCCGCATCAATGTGAGACTTTCTCCTTTTTTGTCTTCTCCACACAACCCCCATCATTATATTCTATTCCACACATAGTGCTATATCCATGGCTCAGCTCATGTATTGTGTGAAAGTTGAAAAAAGTTTGAGATTACTAAACTATGAAACAATTGCTAGGCTTGTCATCGCGGTTGTGCATGATGAGAGCATTCTTGTGTGACGAAAATGGAGCATGACCAAACTATATGATTTTGTAGGGATGAACTTCCTTTGGCCATGTTATTTTGAGAAGACATGATTGCTAGTCAGTATGCTTGAAGTATTATTATTTTTATGTCAATATTAAACTTTTGTCTTGAATCTTTCGGATCTGAACATTCATGCCACATTAAAGAGAATTACATGGATAAATATGTTAGGTAGCATTCCACATAAAAAATTCTATTTTTATCATTTACCTACTCGAGGACGAGCATGAATTAAGCTTGGGGATGCTTGATACGTCTCCAACGTATCTATAATTTTTGATTGTTCCATGTTATTATATTATCAACATTGGATGTTTTATATGCATTTATATGCTATTTTATATGATTTTTGGGACTAACCTATTAACCTAGAGCCCAGTGCCAGTTTCTGTTTTTTCCTTGTTTTGAGTTTTACAGAAAAGGAATACCAAACAGAGTCCAATTGACGTGCCAATTTTTGATGATTTTTTATGGACCAAAAGAAGACCCCGGAGTAAAAGAGTTGGGCCAAAAGAGTCTCGGGCTGTCCACGAGGGTGGGGGGCGCCCCCGGACACGTGGGCCTACCTCGTGGACGACTCAGGCACCTTCTTAACGTGAGACCTATGCCAGAAATTCCAATAAATACAGAAACCTCCAGAAAATAACCTAGATCGGGAGTTCCGCCGCCAGAAGCCTCCGTAGCCACTGAAAACCAACCTAGACCCGTTCTGGCACCCTGCCGGAGGGGAATCCCTCTCCGGTGGCCATCTTCATCATCCTGGCGCTCTCCATGACGAGGAGGGAGTAGTTCTCCCTTGGGGCTGAGGGTATGTACCAGTAGCTATGTGTTTGATCTCTCTCTCGTGTTCTTGAGTTGGCATGATCTTTATGTATTGCGAGCTTTGCTATTGTAGTTGGATCTTATGATGTTTCTCCCCCTCTACTCTCTTGTAATGGATTGAGTTTTCCCTTTGAAGTTATCTTATCGGATTGAGTCTTTAAGGATTTGAGAACACTTGATGTATGTCTTGCATGTGCTTATTTGTGGTGACAATGGGATATCACGTGATCCACTTGATGTATGTTTTGGTGATCAACTTGTGAGTTCCGTGACCTCGTGAACTTATGCATAGGGGTTGGCACACATTTTCGTCTTGAATCTCCGGTAGAAACTTTGGGGCACTCTTTGAAGTTCTTTGTGTTGGTTGAATAGATGAATCTGAGATTGTGTGATGCATATCATATAATCATACCCACGGATACTTGAGGTGACATTGGAGTATCTAGGTGACATTAGGGTTTTGGTTGATTTGTGTCTTAAGGTGTTATTCTAGTATGAACTCTAGGATAGATTGAACAGAAAGAACAGCTTCGTGTTATTTTACTACCGACTCTTGAATAGATCGATCAGAAAGAATAACTTTGAGGTGGTTTCGTACCCTACAATAATCTCTTCATTTGTTCTCCGCTATTAGTGACTTTGGAGTGACTCTTTGTTGCATGTTGAGGGATAGTTATATGATCCAATTATGTTATTATTGTTGAGAGGACTTGCACTAGTGAAAGTATGAACCCTAGGCCTTGTTTCAACGCATTGCAATACCGTTTGTGCTCACTTTTATCATTAGTTACCTTCCTGTTTTTATATTTTCAGATTACAAAAACCTATATCTACCATCCGTATTGCACCTGTATCACCATCTCTTCACCGAACTAGTGCACCAATACAATTTACCATTGTATTGGGTGTGTTGGGGACATAAGAGACTCTTTGTTATTTGGTTGCAGGATTGTTTGTGTAACACCCACGATGCGGCTATATCTCCCACATGACGGAGCATGACTTAGAGGCATAACCGCATTGTAGGCATGTCGCAAGAGGGGTAATCTTTACACATCCCATGTACTGAATAAGAAAGAGATAAAGAGATTTCTTACAATCGCCACTTCACACAATACATAAAATAGCATTACATCATCCAGAATTACAATCAAGGGCCGACTTCGGAACCAAATAAAGAAAGACTACCCCTAATGCAATAGGTCCCCGATCACCCCAACTGGGCTCCACTACTGATCGACTGGAAACAAAAGAACACAACGAACACGATCTTCATCGGGCTCCTCCTTGAGCTCGGTTGCATCACCTGCACGGTCATCATCGGCACCGGCAACTGGTTTTGGAAGTAATCTGTGAGTCACGGGGACTCAGCAATCTCACACCCTCGCGATCAAGACTATTTAAGCTTATGGGTAGGAAGAAGGTAGTGAGGTGGAGCTGCAGCAAGCAATAGCATATATGGTGACTAACTTACGCAAATGAGAGCGAGAAGAGAAGCAAAGCACGGTCGTGAACTAGACGTGATCAAGAAGTGATCCTGAAACTACTTACGTTCAAGCATAACACCAAAACTGTGTTCACTTCCCGAACTCCGCTGGAAAGAGACCATCACGGCTACACACGCGGTTGATGCATTTTAATTAAGTTAAGTGTCAAGTTCTCTACAACCAGACATTAACAAATTCCCATCTGCCCATAACCGCGGGCATGACTTTATAAAGTTCAAAACCCTGCAGGGGTGTCCCAACTTAGCCCATCACAAGCTCTCACGGTCAACGAAGGATATTCCTTATCCCAGGACGACCCGATCAGGCTTGGAATCCCGGTTACAAGACATCTCGACAATGGTAAAACAAGACCAGCAAGACCACCCGCTATGCCGACAAATCCCGATAGCAGCTGCACATATCTCGTTCTCAGGGCACACCGGATAAGCTAAGCATACAGGAGCCGACGTAACCCAAGTTGCCAAGGGATGGCCCTGCACGGTGCTCTAGTTTGGACCAACACTCAGAGGAGCACTGGCCCGGGGGGGTTTAAAATAAAGATGACCCTTGAGTCTGCAGAACCCAAGGGAAAAAGGCTTAGGTGGCAAATAGTAAAACCAAGGTTGGGCCTTGCTGGAGGAGTTTTATTTAAGGCGAACTATCAAGGGGTTCCCATTATAACCCAACCGCGTAAGGAATGCAAAATCCAGGAACATAACACCGGTATGACGGAAACTAGGGCGGCAAGAGTGGAACAAAACACCAGGCATAAGGCCGAGCCTTCCACCCTTTACCAAGTATATAGATGCATTAATTAAATAAGAGATATTGTGATATTCCAACAATAAACATGTTCCAACAAGGAACAAACTTCAATCTGCACCTGCAACTAGCAACGCTATAAGAGGGGCTAAGCAAAGCGGTAACATAGCCAAACAACGGTTTGCTAGGAAAGGTGGGTTAGAGTCTTGACATGGCAATATGGGAGGCATGATATAGCAAGTGGTAGGTATCGCGGCATAGCAATAGAGCGAGCAACTAGTAAGCAAAGATAGAAGTGATTTCGAGGGTATGGTCATCTTGCCTGAGATCCCGCAAGGAAGAAGAACGGGTCCATGAAGAAGACAAACAGACATAGTCGAACGGATCCTCACAACTCCGGAACGAAACCGAAGCTAACGAGAGAAGCAACCCGGAAAGAAACAAGCAACATAGTAAACAACCAACACATGAACATGGCATGATGCACAACCAAGTATGATGCATGTCCGGTTTAATGAAGCATGGCATGGCAAAGTGCTCAAACAACCCTACAAATTAAGTGGAGATCAATATGTGTAAGGACATATTTATCCCTAAGTGTTTTGGTGATTGATGACAACGCATTTGCGGACTAATCGTGTGCCATGAGTATTCCAGACACTTATTTGCTAGGCACAAGACGATTGGGTGCCCCTCGAAGACTGACGAAGACGTCGTCTTTTCTATGTTTCTTTTTGGTGGATTTGAGTCGTAGGAAAGCCGTACTATTAAGAGGGGGTCCGTGTTGGAAAGGTTTGGGTGGAATCATCACGTACACGTCTCCTTATTATCCCCTCCTTCTTCCTTGGAGCTTCCTCCGTTTTGTTGCCTCCCTTGTCTAGCTGCTGTTGTTGGTTGCGGTAGTACTGTTCCTGGGTCAACGGTAGTACCGTAGGCATCCGCGGTAGTACCGCGCGGTGGCGTGGTAGTACCGTAGGTGCCCACGGTAGTACCGCTCCCCTGGAGCCGCACTACCGCTGCCCACCAGGCTAGTGCCGCCCCTTTGCGGTAGTAGGAGCGGATGCAATTTTTTACATTCGCACCTACCGTGGTAGTACCGCTTTCGCCGTGCGGTAGTACCACGCTATGCGGTCAGGCAGTAGTACCGCCCCTCGGCAGTACTACTGTGTCGGGTTTTTGCTAATTCCGTTTCTTTGTGGAAGTAGGCACGGAAGTTTCCCTTCTCCCCTGGCTAGGACTTTTGCCTCGCGGTAGTACCACATGGGGGGCGCGGTAGTACCGCGCGTGCGGAAGTTCCGCCCCCAGCTTCTGTGCGTCTGTTTATCGGTTCTGTGCTGGGGTTGCGGCAGTACCGTGGGTCGGTACGGTAGTACCGCACAGCCGTGCGGTAGTACCGCTTGGTTGCAAGAAGTAGTACCGCGCGGCCTTGCAGTAGTACCGCTGGCCAGGCGCGGTAGTATCGCTGGCCGTGGGCTGGTTGGTGGGTAACGGTTGGATCTTTTCCACGCACTATATAAGGGGTCCCCTTCTTCCCCGTTGACTCACCTCTTCCACCACTAAGCTCCATTATTGCTCCAAGCTCCATTTTCACCCGATCTCACTCCCTAGACAACCAAACTTGTTGATTTGCCCGGGAGTGGTTGAGAAGGCCCCGATCTACACTTCCACGAAGAGATATTTGATTCCCCCACTAATCCCTTGCGGATTTTGTTACTCTTGGGTGTTTGAGCATCCTAGACGGTTGAGGTCACCGTGAAGCCATAGTCCATTGTGGTGAAGCTTCATGGTGTCGCTGGGAGCCTCCAATTGAGTTGTGGAGATTGCCCCAACCTCGTTTGTAAAGGTTCGGTCGCCGCCTCCAAGGGCACCAATAGTGGAATCACGGAATCTCGCATTGTGTGAGGGCGTGAGGAGATTACGGTGGCCCTAGTGGCTTCTTGGGGAGCATTGTGCCTCCACACCGCTCCAACGGAGACGTACTTCCTCTCAAAGGGAAGGAACTTCGGCAACACATCCTCGTCTCCACCGTCTCCACTCTTGTTTATCTCGTGCCTTTACTTGTGGAAGCTTATTTGTTTCATATATCTTGCTTGCTTGTGTTCCTATCCGTATTGCATCATATAGGTTGCTCACCTAGTTGCATATCTAGACAACCTACTTTGATGCAAAGTTTAAATTGCTAAAGAAAAGCTAAAAATTGTTAGTTGCCTATTCACCCCCCCTCTAGTCAACCATATCGATCCTTTCAATTGGTATCAGAGCCTCGTCTCTTATTTAAGGACTTTACCGTCCAAAGAGTATGGTTGATACCGTAGACGGTGTGGAGAAACACTCCAGTGTGAATCCTATCTCGTCTACGGGCGATGGGGGAACCTCGGTCTCTCGTGAGGAGTTCAATGTGGCCTTGGAGACATTGAAAACCTCCATGATGACCGAAGTTGAGAGCATGTTTACTAAATTTCTTGAGGGGCTTAAACTATCCACCGCACCATTGAAAGTGGGTGATCCCGCCAACAAGGTGACGGATGCTATCCCCGACAAGGGGGAAGCTAGTAGTGAAAAGGCTCCTTCTTCTAGTGGTAAGAATGGCACCGGCATCTTTGCCCATGTGGAACCACCACTTGTTTATGGTGGACCGATTCCTTCCACTCATTTGAATCATGCCGGTCCTCCTCCTAAGATTGTGAAAAATGAGGACTTTGATTCTTGGGTTTACCGCTTTAAACGTCATTTAAATCATGTGAACACTAACCTTTGGAGAATCATTGAAGAAGGTTTTTATCCGCATGATCCAAGCAACTTCACTCCTCGAGAAGCCACGGATAATCAATTCAATGAGAATGCTCTCTTCATCATTCAAGATGCAATTCCACCTGAAGACCTACCTCATCTTCGTCCCTTCGCCTTGGCCAAAGATGCATGGCATTGTGTTGTCTCTCTCTACCGGGGAAGCGCAAGCATTCAACGCTCCAATTATGAAGTGGTACAAGATGAGGCCGATGAGTTTGCAATGAAAGAAGATGAAGAACCTCGTGAGCTTTATCGGAGAGTGACCAAACTCGCGGTCTCACTACGAGATCACGGGAGCAAGGACACGGATGACAATTGGATCAAGCGCAAATTCCTCAAGGCAATGATGCCCTATCACAAGGCCATGTCCTCCGTCATTCGTCGAAGACCGGACTTCCACACTCTGACCTCAAGCGAAGTGTTGGATGAGTTTGTGGCCATGAACATTTTGGACAAGACCGCCGACAATGCGGTGCTCCGTTCTCAACGGGCAAAGAAGCCTAACCTTGCATTGAAGGCCAAGCTCACTGTGGAAGAAGAAGAAGAAGAGGAAGAAGAGGAGAGCAACCCGGAAGATACGAAGTATGCATATCATGAACACATGGCACTTGCTTCAAGGCAATTTTGGAGCAATAAAAACTCGAGGCCAAACTTTAGCAAAAGCAACTCAAGTGGCACAAGGGGCAAGCAACGTGTAAGGACTTGCTACAATTGCGGCAACGTGAGTCATTTCGTTGCGGAATGCCCGTATGAGAAGAGGGAAGACAATGGTGGCAAGCTCATCCGAAAGGACAAGGCCAAGTCGTTCCCCAACAAGAACAACTTCACCAAGAAGACTCCTCCCAAGGCTTTGGTTGTGCAAGAAGAGTACAATGAGGATGATGACGATGATGAAGATGGTGAGTCGGTTGCCATGGCCTCCGTTGCCATTGCAACAACGTCACGGGTGTCTCTCTTCGACTCACCCAACGAGAGCATCACCGCCAAGTGCCTCATGGCTAAAGCCACCAACAAGGTAACCTCCAACATCAAAACTACCATCATTAATCATCCTTCCCCGACGGATAGCATTAATGAACTTGAGGGAGCTAATGTGGAGGCTAACGAGTTTGAGGCCTTTATGGGCAAACTCAAGGGAAAATCCAAGAAGCACTTTGTTGCTCTCTTGGAACAACTTGGTGAAGCCAATGACATGATCGAGGCTCACGAAGACACCATCTCTAAGATGGAACGGCATAGTCGTGACTATGCCGATGAGATTTCGGATGTTTCCAATGCTCTTGAGGAAGAGTGTGGTCTTCGTTTGGCTCTTGAGGAGTCACACAACGTTGAACATGCTAAGTTAAAGAAAGATTATGATCATGTCCTCATTGTTTCTTGTCTGCTAAATTCTGAGAAGGCCAAACTCGGGGTTGATCTTGCTAGACTCAAAGAGGAGTTTGATATACTTGACAAGGCCCACAAAGCCTTGAAGGGTATTCACGCTAGTCTCAAGGAGTCTCATGATCAACTCCAAGTGAAGCTAACTAAGGAGAAAGCAACTTTTCCTCATATGGTTCTAATTGATAATGCAAATGCTACTAACCCGTGTTGTGAGCATATACATCTTGTTGAGGAAAATGCTAAGTTGAAGGAGCAACTTGAGAGAGGTCTTGTGACTTGCATACAAGGCAAGAAGAACCTCAACGATCTCTTGATCAACCAAAAGGGAGGTGTGGCCAAGGAAGGGGTCGGGTACGTGCCCGACTCCAAGAACAAGAAGAAGAATAACAAGACCAAAAGACCTCCTCCCCTCATGCAAACCTTTGTGAGGGAGGGAGAGAGTGCCCCTAAGGAGAAGAAGAAGAACAATGTCAAGAAGGGCAATGTCACCCCTCTCAACAAAGCCGACGATTTTAACCCTTCTTATGTGTTATGTCGTGCTAGTGATGGGCATGTTTATGCCAAATTTGTTGGTTCTCTTCATGAGTACATTGAATGGTCTATTTGGGTTCCTAAGACCCTTGTTACTAACATCAAAGGACCCATTAAACCAAGCATTGATCTCTTGTAGGTGTTTGCTTCCGGTGGTGGATCATGGTTGCTCGATAGCGGAGCTACAAATCATATGACTGGAAGCAAGGACTTGGTGATGGACGTGCACAAAGTTCCATCTATGCCCACCAATGTCGAGTGGGGTGACGCCTCATCTTCTAAGGTATTGGGACTTGGCAAAGTGGTCATCTCTCATGATCTCACGATCGAGAAGGTCATGCTTGTTGAGTCCCTTGCATACAATTTACTTTCCGTTCGTCAACTTGCTATCATGGGCTTTGCCACTTTCTTTGATATCGATACCGTGGCCCTCTTGTGGAGCAAGACTCTTAAAGTAGCTTTTGTTGGGCATGTCAAGAATGGTCTCTATGTGATTAACTTTTCGGAGCGACCCACTAAGATCGCGACATGCCTAATGGCTAAAGTTGATGTGGAATGGCTTTGGCATCGCCGTTTAGCCCATGTCAATATGTGATCTTTGCAAAGTCTCCTCAAGGGGGACCATGTTCGTGGACTAACGAATGTTAGTTTTGCTAAAGATCGTGCTTGCAGTGCCTGTATCGAAGGAAAGCTACATGAGAAGGCTCACCCTCCCACGACTATCATTTATTCAAAGAGGCCTTTGGAGCTCCTTCACATGGATCTCTTTGGGCCTCCATCCTTCGATAGTCTTGGAGGTAGGAAGTATTGCTTGGTGATTGTGGATGACTACTCAAGGTACACATGGGTGTATTTCTTCAAGAGGAAGAGCGAGACCCAACAAACCGTCATTAACTTTGCAAATGAAGCTCAACGTCAACACAATGCAAAGATCTTGACAATAAGAAGTGACAACGGCACTGAGTTCAAGAACTACACCTTGGATGAGTTTCTTAGTGATGAGGGAATCAAACATCAATATTCCGCACCCTACACCCCTCAACAAAACGGTGTTGCGGAGAGGAAGAACCGGACGTTGATGGATGCGGCAAGGACCATGATGGCGGAGTTCAAGTCTCCGTACAACTTTTGGGCCGAAGCCATCAACACCGAATGTCATGCATCCAATCGGCTCTACCTCCGCAAGGGCTTGAACAAGACTCCATATGAGATACTCACTGGTAACAAGCCCAACCTCAAGTACTTCCGGGTATTCGGGTGTAAGTGTTTCATTCTCAAGAAAGGTGTTCGGTTGTCTAAATTTGAGGCTAGAGCTTATGAGGGCATATTTGTTGGTTATGATACAAACTCTCATGCTTACCATGTCCTCAATAAATCCACGGGACTTATTGAGGAGATGTGTAACGTGGAGTTTGATGAGAATAATGGCTCCCAAGTGGAGCAAAGTGGCACTTGTGATGTAGGTGATGAAATTCCTCCTCAAGCCATAAGAAGAATGGGTGTTGGTTTTATCCTACCCATTGAGGAACCCCTTGTGGCCGAAGGAGAAGGACAATGCTCCACTCAAGTGGAGCCATCACCAACCCAAGGCCCACACGCTTCCGAAGAACAAAGTGAAGGCCCTCAACCTCATGAACAAGACCAAGGGCAAGATCATACTCAAGACGGTGTGGACACACCAAGTGATGCCCAAGGTCAAGTTCTCTCCCCCGAGCAAGTTCAAGATCAAGAACAAGTTCATGACGGCGCTCAAGATGATCAAGTAACCGCTCCTCAACTCACCACCGAGGAGGAATTAGAGCGTCGTGCCACCAAGGTTGCTTCCAAGATCTCCACCAAGGATCATCTCATGACAAATGTGCTTGGAAGCTTAAGAAAGGGGGTAAGCACTCGTAGACAATTAGCAAATTATTGTGAGCATCACGCGTTTGTCTCTTGTGTGGAACCCCACAAGGTCTATGAGGTGCTAGAAGATCCGGATTGGCTCAATGCCATGCATGAATAACTCAACAACTTCGAGCGCAACAAAGTGTGGAGATTGGTGCCAAGACCAACCGGGAATCACAATGTCATAGGAACCAAGTGGATATTTAAGAACAAGCAAGATGCCCATGGGATTATCATTCACAACAAGGCTCGTCTGGTAGCACAAGGCTACTCCCAAGTCGAGGGTATCGACTACGGTGAAACCTTTGCTCCCATTGCTCGTCTTGAATCCATTCGCATGTTGATTGCATATGCTTATCATCACAACTTTAAGTTACAACAAATGGATGTGAAGAGTGCTTTTCTTAATGGTCCTATTAATGAATTGGTTTACGTCAAGCAACCCCCCGGGTTCGAGGATCCCTACTTTCTCGATCATGTGTATCAACTCGATAAGGCACTCTATGGCCTTAAACAAGCCCCACGTGCGTGGTATGACCACCTTACTGAGTTGTTACAAGACCGTGGTTTTGAAGTTGGGCTAATCGACCCCACTCTTTTTACTAAGAAGGTCAAAGGGGAGTTGTTTGTGTGCCAATTATATGTTGATGATATTATCTTTGGTTCTCCTAACAAAGCTTTCAATGAGGAATTTGCCGCTCTCATGACCTCAAAGTTCGAGATGTCCTCCATGGGAGAGTTGAAGTTCTTTCTAGGGTTCGAAGTGAAGAAAAGAAGAGAAGGAACCTTCATCAATCAATCCAAATACACTCAAGACATGCTCAAGAGATTCAAGCTAAGTGACGTCAAGCCGGCTTCCACTCCAATGCCCACCAAGTGCCAACTTGACTTAGATCCCAATGGTAAAGTGGTGGATCAAAAGGTATATCGTTCCATGATTGGATCCTTGCTTTACCTTTGTGCATCTAGACCGGACAACATGTTGAGTGTGGGAATTTGTGCATAGTTTCAAGCCGCACCTAAGGAAAGTCACTATGTGGCGGTCAAACGAATCTTTCGATATTTGGCTCATACCCCAAACTTTGGCTTATGGTACCCAAGAGGATCAAACTTCAAGCTTGTAGGGTACTCAAATTCCGATTGGGCGGGAGACAAAGTGGATAGGAAGTCCACTTCCGGAGGGTGCCAATTCCTTGGTTGCTCTTTGGTAAGTTGGTCTTCCAAAAAGCAAAGTTGTGTGTCTCTCTCGTCCACCGAAGCGGAGTATGTGGCGGCCGGTAGTTGTTGTACACAACTCTTATGGATGAGGCAAACTTTAAAGGATTACGGTGTCACTTGTGACAAAGTGCCTCTTTGGTGTGACAATGAAAGTGCCATCAAGATCTCTCTCAACCCGGTGCAACACTTCAAGACGAAGCATATTGAGATCCGGTATCACTTCATCCAGGATCACATTAGGCGAGGAGAGATCGAGCTCAACTACGTCAACACTCATGATAACCTTGCAGATATCTTCACGAAGCCCTTGGATGAAGCAAGATTTCGCGAGTTAAGGCATGAGCTAAATATCATCGATTCAAGCAATGTTGCTTGAACCCTTGCACACCCCACCATACTCAACGTGTTGTCCTATTTAGATGTAGGCATGGACATAGGGGGAGTGATGTTCTCTCAATGAACTTTCCCTCCCCCCATTATGCATAAATCAATCAAGTCTTTCACATTAGCCATGTTTGATGGTACTTGTGCTTCAAGGACGAGTTTTGGTCATGGACCCAAGGATAATTCTTCGCGGTGCCATACCAATTGACTCAAACATAGGTGGCTACGGCCACCGCCCTCTCTTTTGGAAAGGTGGTGTCTCGTGGTTGGTTCATTTGTCGTGTGCCTTTCTGGTTTTGTGTGTTGCATGGTCTTGTGGTGTCGTGTTGGCTCGAAGTGTTTTGTGCAAAGATCCAGTTTTTCGTGTGCTCGTAACGTGCATCTTCTTGAGCTCACGGTACTACCACATCTGGCCGTGGTACTACCGCTTTGGGAGGCACGGTACTACTGCGCCACAGCACGGTACTACCGCTCTGGTGCGATACTTCGGAAGTACCGCGCCGGGCGGTACTACCATGTTTGGGCACGGTACTATCGCGCCGTCGAGGGCGCGTGGGGGTTATGACTCGGGCAGGGGAGTTCCAACTCCCCATACCCATTCGTTTGTCTCTCTCTCCACGTCTCTCTCTCAAGAACGGCGCCGGAGGCCCTCACCGGATCTCTGTCTCCGGCCACTCTCCTCGGATTCTGACCGGTGGGATCGTTCCCCACCACTTCCTCTTGCCATGGACTAAGGTTTTTCCCCAAATCCCTCTTTTTCTTGGCTGTTCTCTTGCTTCTAGGTTTTTGGGGAGAAACTTGTCGTTCTTGAGATTTTAGGCGAAATCTGTGCAAGAGTAGGATGTAGGAGAGTCGTGATGCGTAGGAAACATACTTGATATGCTGTCTTGTGATAGCTTTGTCCAACCGTAGTACCGCTGTGGTTTCGCGGGCTTTTTCAGATTTGAACTTGTTCAGATCTGACGCGGTGCGGTACTACCATGCCTAATGTGCGGTACTACCGCTCTTGCGGTACTACCGCCCGTCAGGTGCGGTACTACCGCTCTGCAGTCGCGGTACTACCGCGCCAGCCGCGGCGCTAAGGTCGTACTACCGCTCCTACACCCGGTACTACCATGATCTCACACGGTACTACCGCGTCTAAGAGCCGTACTACTATCTTAGCTCCGCAGCACTTGGCAGTACTACCGTAGGGATCAAATCTCTCTCTAGGCATTTATCATGTGTGCTTTCTGCTTGTTTCACTTGCGTTGTTGTGGTCTTTGCATTAATCTCTCTTGGCTGTTGTGGGTGTTTTTGCGTTCTATGTCTCAGGTGGTGGCTCTCGCTGTTCCAATCCCAGTCGTGACACTGGTTCCAAGCATCTGCGCAACCCCCAAGATGAAGCCCCAGAGGGCTCCAATGCCCCAAGCGTAATGTCAAGACCACTGCCAGCAAGCAAAAGGAACCTGCTAAGGGCATGGACGAGATTTCAATCATTGAGTATGTCGAGTGCCGGAAGATCAATCCCTATGTGAATCCTCGGGCTATCCTCAGAGGCACCGAGTTTTTCTGGACCAAGCAACAGGCTCTCATCTATCTGGATGTGATCAAGAACAAGCAGAATACCTTCGTGGATGTCAAGTGGATAGACATGCATCACCTGCGGAAGGACAAGTTTCGTGACTATTTTGGAGAGGCTCTGGACTTGGTGGAGCAGTATGCTATTGAGGCGGTGATCTCTTTTCACCTTGACTATGACCCTGAGCTCATCTGTCAGTTCTTTTCCTCAGTGTACTTTCATCCCGGGGAGGAGCGGAGGATGACCTGGATGACCAATGGCCGTCAGCTGTCTGCTACATGGAAAGAGTTCATGGATCTGCTGCACATTCCTGATGACGGGCTTCACACCCCCGTTGGCGTTCGCCCCCATGCCAACTCTGAGTCTGCCAATAAGAACCTGCTTCAGCCCTTCCTTGTTGAGAAGGTACTCCCCAATGGCAAGTCATCTTGGGTGTTAAACTCCTTTCTGGATATCATGCATCGCATCTTCCGCAACACTCTGTTCCCACGCATTGGCGACAAGGACAAGGTACATGCATATCTAGTGGACATGTTGCTCTTGTGTGCAGATGCATGTTCTTCTCAGACTCAGCCACTTGATGTCTCACACATCATGTGGTGTGAGCTTCGGTTTGCGGTGTTCACTTGCAAGGTACCTATCTATGGACCGTACCTGTTTCTGCTGCTCTCCACCACTTGGGAGAAGATGTACCCAAGTGATGAGTTCCTTGCTCCAGACTGGATTCGCCATGAGTCCATCAGCCTCCGCGTCAAGCCCAACTGGGCCAACACCACTACCCGTGCTGAGGCCTCTTCTGCTAGGAGGGCTGCTAGTGAGGGGGAGGCTGCTACTACTGAGAATGTTGCTGAAGACCGTGCTGCTAGGTCCACCACTTCTTCCTCTGAGCCGTCATGGGCCAAGAAGCTAAAGGACAAGATGAAGACTCTCTTCTGCATGCAGGCGAAGGGACAGTACAGGGCTCACGTGGCTGACAAGGAGAGTCGCCGTTGTGACAAGAAGGTTATGAGGCTCTTTGGAGAGGATGTGTCTGGCGGGTCTGAGGACGTCATCACACCTGAGGCTGCCTGGATGTCAAAGCAGGGATACAAGTGGACTAGTTCAGAGGATGACCTCGAGGAGACTATCCCCGTTGCTGAGTCTGACGAGGAGCAGTGGGACGACTTCTCTGCCTGAGCCACCCCTGTGTGTAGGTGTCCTCTCTGCCTTTTTGGCATCTCGATGCCAAAGGGGGAGAGAGTATAGGGATTTGCGTTGTGTCGTGCTTGGTGTGTTTGTCTGCTTTGTCGTTTGGACCTCGTTTGCCTCGTTTGCTTTTGTTTGGTTTGTGCCTTCGAGACCTATCCTACATATGGTGTAATACATATGCACTCTATCTATCTTAGTTAACTTATGTTTGTACTATCTTGTCTAGTGATAGATATGCCTTGTCTCTATAATATAGGGGGAGCTCTGTTCCTACTATTCGTGTGCCATGCAGTCCATAGCACTCATCTAGGTGGCACACAACTAGGGGGAGCCCGTCTATATTATAGAGAGGAGGGGTTTGCATTTACTTAATAGTATTTTCTTTGTGAAAATCCCGTTTTGTCATCAATCCACCAAAAAGGGGGAGATTGTAAGGACATATTTATCCCTAAGTGTTTTGGTGATTGATGACAACGCATTTGCGGACTAATCGTGTGCCATTTGTATTCCAGACACTTCTTTGCTAGGCACAAGACGATTGGGTGCCCCTCGAAGACTGACGAAGACGGCGTCTTTTCTACGTTTCTTTTTGGTGGATTTGAGTCGTAGGAAAGCCGTACTATTAAGAGGGGGTCCGCGTTGGAAAGGTTTGCGTGGAATCATCACGTACACATCTCCTTCTTATCCCCTCCTTCTTCCTTGGAGCTTCCTCTGTTTTCTTGCCTCCCTTGTCTGGGTGCCGTTGTTGGTTGCGGTAGTACTACTCCTGGGTCAACGGTAGTACCGTAGGCATCCGCGGTAGTACCGCGCGGTGGCGCGGTAGTACCGCAGGTGCCCACGGTAGTACCGCTCCACTGGAGCCGCACTACCGCTGCCCACTAGGCTAGTGCTGCCCCTTTGCAGTAGTAGGAGCGGATGTAATTTTTTACATCTGCACCTACCGCGGTAGTACCGCTTTCGCCGTGCGGTAGTACCGCACTATGCGGTCAGGCAGTAGTACCGCCCCTCGGCAGTACTACTGTGTCGGGTTTTTGCTACTTCCGTTTCTTTGCGGAAGTAGGCACGGAAGTTTCCCTTCTCCCCTGGCTGGGACTTTTGCCTCGCAGTAGTACCGCATGGGGGGCGCGGTAGTACCGCGCGTGCGGAAGTTCCGCCCCCAGCTTATGCGCGTCTATTTATCGGTTCTGTGCTGGGGTTGCGGTAGTACCGTGGGTCGGTATGGTAGTACCGCACAACCGTGCGGTAGTACCGCTTGGTTGCAAGCAGTAGTACCGCGCGGCCTTGCGGTAGTACCGCTGGCCAGGCACGGTAGTACCGTTGGCCGCGGGCTGGTTGGTGGGTAACGGTTGGATCTTTTCCACGCACTATATAAGGGGTCCCCTTCTTCCCCGTTGACTCACCTCTTCCACCACTAAGCTCCATTATTGCTCCAAGCTCCATTTTCGCCCGATCTCACTCCCTAGCTAACCAAACTTGTTGATTTGCTCGGGAGTGGTTGAGAAGGCCCCGATCTACACTTCCACCAAGAGATATTTGATTCCCCCACTAATCCCTTGCGGATTTTGTTACTCTTGGGTGTTTGAGCATCCTAGATGGTTGAGGTCACCGCGAAGCCATAGTCCATTGTGGTGAAGTTTCGTGGTGTCGCTGGGAGCCTCCAATTGAGTTGTGGAGATTGCCCCAACCTCGTTTGTAAAGGTTCGGTCTCCACCTCCAAGGGCACCAATAGTGGAATCACGGCATCTCGCATTGTGTGAGGGCGTGAGGAGATTATGGTGGCCC
The DNA here is from genome assembly GCF_056163025.1 of Triticum urartu. NCBI lineage: Eukaryota > Viridiplantae > Streptophyta > Magnoliopsida > Poales > Poaceae > Triticum > Triticum urartu. The sequence goes on from NC_141879.1 coordinate 586,363,740, forward strand.
TAGTGGCTTCTTGGGGAGCATTGTGCCTCCACACCACTCCAACGGAGACGTACTTCCTCTCAAAGGGAAGGAACTTCGGCAACACATCCTCGTCTCCACTCTTGGTTATCTCGTGCCTTTACTTGTGGAAGCTTATTTGTTTCATATATCTTGCTTGCTTGTGTTCCTATTCGTACTGCATCATATAGGTTGCTCACCTAGTTGCATATCTAGACAACCTACTTTGATGCAAAGTTTAAATTGCTAAAGAAAAGCTAAAAATTGTTAGTTGCCTATTCACCCCCCTCTAGTCAACCATATCGATCCTTTCAATATGCAACTCCGTTGCATATTGACGAAACACCACGTGACTTATTTAGTTCGATCTTGTTTATGTACCCAACAATATTAAATGTTGTTAAACATGGCAAGAGGGTGAAGCATATGAAAAACTACCTATCTAGACAAGTTTAAATGAGGCCGGAACAACAAGCAACAAGTCCGAAAAAATCCTCATGTGCAATTTATGGATTTGGTACTGTTCTGCCCTAAACACAATTTCAGGGTTGTTAAACATGCAAAGAAAGTGAACCATGTTAAACTATGCATTTTCTACCCCATTTACATATAAAGATTATTAAATTTGGAGCTACGGTTAAATAGTTATGAATTAAATCATTTTAGCATGGCATATGGGCAAAATTACACAAACAACATTTTAAACATGGATGAAAAAGACATATTATGAAACTACACAAAATTCTAAGCAACTTTCATGTTAAGTTTGTTTAAATCCGATGCACGCTTATTTAGGTGTGAGCATTTTTAAAATGATGGCACATTCTGTAATTATGCATGTGAAGAAAAATTAGTAAAATCACAGAACAAAAAAAACATCTATGGGCTGAAACTGGTGCAAGTTGGGCCACTGAAAAAAAACAAAAGAGGCGCTGCTGGGGGGGCGTCTCACCATGGGCCAAGGCCCAATTCGGGTGAGAGGGAAGTTGGGCCACGGTTAACGCGAGCGCTCTCCTCGCTCGCTCGATCTGGCAGCGGCGCGAGCAGAGGCACGAAGCAGGGAAACTCGGCGGCGGGAACGGCTAGAGACCGGATCGGCTTGGTTGGCTTGGCACAGGAGGTCCACACGGGCACTCGACAGGGTCAATGCGGGGATCGGTCAGAGGAGCTGGTTCGTAGATGAAGCAGACGAGGCTGGCGGGCGAGGCAGAGGTGCCTTCAACACACGGGTGATGCAGGGGTATTTGGCGCTACTCCGGCGAGCTGAGGACTCTGGCGGGATGGCAGGATGGTGTGATTCCGGCGAAGGAGAAGCACAGGAGGGTAACATGGCGCGGCGGCGGAAGCTCCTGCTGCTGTAGCAGGACTTGAGGAGCTCGACGCGGGGCTCACCCATCCATGGCGTGGGGTTCCTGAGAGAGAGATGCATGAGAGAGAAGAAATTGAGAGAGGGAGGAGAAGAAGACAGAGAGGAGGAGCAGAGGTCCTGGAGGCCGGCGATGGGGATGCTCCTGCTAGTGGCAGCGAGGCGATGGAGCTCGTGCTCCTGGACAACGGGAGGCTCGTGGCTTGAGCAGGGGAGGCTGTGCTTGGAGGCGAAGCACTGGATCCATCGAGATGCTCGGGCGGCTGTGCGGAAAATCAGGGATCTGGTCGGAGGCTGCGGTTGGTGGGGATGGATCCCAAGGGGAAGAATGAGAGCGGTGGCGGCGCGGATGGGACTGGGTTAGGCTAGGGTTAGACTGATTTGGTTAGGGGGTGGTCTAATATATGGCAAGTGGAATTTTGGTAGGGGCATTTGGTCCGTTTGATTTTAATCGGACGGTCGCAAAAAAAAGCTAGGGAGTCCAAATAAGAAAACGGTGATGTTTTGTAGATGTTTGGGGATGATCTGGACACAACGGTGACGACTGCCCGGGTCGGGTCCGGGGAAGTTTCGGACGCGCACGTGAGGGGTTGGTGCATTGTGCAAAGAGGGGTTTCGGGGCCTGGCGGTGATAGCGGACTGTGCAGACGGACTAGAGAGGAAAGAGAGGGAAAGCCCGACAACAGTTTTCGGAGACCGAAAACGTCCGACGTGTGCCCGACTATAATGCCGCTATAGTTTAACGTTGGGGCGTCAAACGGACTCCGAATGCGATGAAACTTGGCAGGCGACCTACTAACAACATAACAACACCGCATGCCAACTTTCAACCCATTCCGAGAACATTTTCCGGCCACTTATAAAATAATATTTCGGACGTGCCGCGGGCTCGTGCAAGTGTGTCTGGTCTCAGAACGGACAACGAAAAGAACTGGGGGAACCCGGGTGAATGCAAGTTTTGAAAACATGATGATGCAATGCACATGGTGACATGGCAAGAAGTGACACACAAGCAAATGACATGGCAACGACAGCGAATAACTGGAAGTAACCTGGCGCATCGGTCTCGGGGCGTCACAACACTCCACCACTATGAGAGGATCTCGTCCCGAGATCTAGGATGCACCGGAGAGGAATGGAAGAGGAAGAGAAGAGGTAAAACTAAGTTGCTTCTTTGACAAAGAGTGAAACCATGAGCCTTGAGAGATTGAACAGATTGAACGAAAGACTACAACGAAGATGCACACAGTTGAAAACACTCTGTTAGGAAAAGAGGAACAAGGAATCATTACTAGAACCTTGTAGATTGAAAGACATAAGAAATTGGTTGCAATGGACAAGACGTACATGCAAGCACTCTAGTAGAAACGAGATGTACAAGGAACGATAAAGATCAATTACGATAACACTCCGGTTGGAAAAGGAAGGCATAGAATATGATCTTGACAAGATGAGAGGATACTTGATGAAACCAACAACACACTGCCTCCAGAACTATTGAAAGAATGGCACAAGGGGGTAAGAAAGATTTCAGACAGCACTCCGGTTGAGAATGGAGGTAAAAACTTGATAAGATGAGAGAGCTCGAATGAAAACACGACACTCCGGTTGAATGGATAAGCAAAAGGAAAGAACATGATCTTTGACAACAAATGAGATGATGGGTCAAAGAGTGCAACATCACAAAGCCTCCGGGAGAAAGAATAGAAGACATATAATTGAAATAAAAGAATGGAGAAGAAAATGCCAACTTCTGCCACAATTGAGCTTGAAAAGGCATCCTTAGGAGAAGGGTCGAACGGAGTTGTTGGAAAACCAACAACAAAAAGAGTAAGCTTGTAGTGGGCTTATGGAGAACATCTCAAAATTATGAGGTGACAACCTGCCACTCACAGAAAAAAAGATTGGATTGATAAGAACAAGGAGACGAGAAACTATTCCACCGGGAGGATAAAAGAAGAACTTGGGTAATTTATAAGCACCATAAATAGCAACAATCCTTAAGGAAAGCTTTAGGTGAAATATAACCCAAGATAACTTCAATGACAAGATTAATTGGTTGAAAAGATGTCTTGAGCGAAGAGAAAATGATGGATTTAGATATATCACTCTTGAAAACATGTGAATCATGAAACACGAAGGGAAATTATCAACAATGACATAACACCACCTCAAAAGATGAGATATGAAAGAATCGCACTTCGGAATGCAAGATGAAGAATGCTTGAACTCCTCTGGAAAGAATCTCAATGAACACTTCAAGAAGGAATTAAATCCTTGATGAACCATCATGTAGAGCCTCCATGAAGAACTCCGGTAACAAAAAGAAGATCAAATGAAAGAGAAGTTGAGAATATAAGGTGAAGCCTTGCAATGGTTTAGATGAAGCTTCGCGACTAGATAATGCGGAAAAACTTGGAACTCCAGAAAAGAAAGATGAAGCATCTCGAACCGAGAATGTGATATGATGAACCACTCCGGAAAGAAGAAATTAGATCACTTGGATGAACAATAATAAGAATTATGTTATGCATATCCTTCAACAGTTTAAATTGATGAAGCAACGAATTTGGCATACTTCTTATTCTCGTTGAAAGGATTAAGATAGATATAGAGCAAACTTGAGAAAAGACTTCAACGATCCGCCGGTAAGATTGAAACAACAAATGAATTGATATGAAAATGAAGGAAGAAGAAACTTGAACAAACCACCGTAAGAATTGAAAACGATAGAAGAAAAGATAAAGAAATACCGGGAAGAATTAGCAAATGAATTAAGATGCTTGAGAGAATTTAGATACAAGTGAACAGAGAGATCATGAACTGACTAGAGAATACTTGCATGATGCACCGGTAAGATTTGGAGATCGAGAGCTGAAAGACGGAATGAATAATCTGAGATGATGGGCTTCGGAGAATCAAACTGAAAAGACTCCTGAATTGCTCTGGAAGGATGAAAAGAATTCTCACAATCGAAAACAATTATGAGAGGATGGCAACAAGCTATAGCCATGAATCTTTGGAAGAACGGGTAAGATTGAAGAGAAACTCTTCTTCGGTCTTCAAATGTTGAGAAAGACGATGAGAGAGACCACCATGAATTTTTGAGATACTCCGGGATGAAAAATCAGAAAGGTTGAACCAACGATGAAAAGAATTTGAAAGATCTTGGAGAAAGGCATTTGACTGATGATAATTCATTCTTACATCAAACTTTGAAATGAATTCGAGAATAACTCTGGGAAAATTAGAAGAGTCAGTTAAGATCATGGGAAAAAACCTGTGGGTTAGGGCCCACTCAAAAGAAACACCGTTGAAGAGATTGCTTGAAAGGGAGATTGCACCGGTTGAATTAAGTGACTTGAATGAGATAATAACCTCCAAATAGCTTGAACGGATCTTGAATGACAAAACGAGCCTTCTGAGATATCTTCAGCACTCCAGAACAAATGAATGGCGAGAAGTGGATGATCAAGAGGTGCACCGGCATAAGAAAGCATTTGAAACGAGGAAAAGATATGATCAACAAAGCTTGAATTGAATCCACCGAAGAGTAAAGAGAACGAGGAATGATGAACTTGAAGCTCCGTTAGTATCTCCACGAGAAATCACGGGTTAAGAACATTGAAGGAAAGGAAAGAAGAAAGTTCACATGAATCAAATGTATACTTGATTAAGATATCTGAGTCCTCGAAGAAAAAGGGTGGGAGGGTGGGAAAAACAAAGACAACATGGGACGGATGAAACAAACACCGATGAGAATACTTAGAGTTGAACTTGCGGTTGAAAAATGATCGGATCCACTAGCAGATAAGCACGCCGGTTGGAAAGAATTGAAAAGACAACCTCGATTATCATGAAGGATTAGTACTCACATAGAGATATGAGAACACCACTTAGGAAAGGTATGGAATCAACACTTGACATTGAAGCAACTCGAATACCACAACTCAAAACAAAACAAAGGATTGGCTTGCAGAAAAAGCCGGAACAAACATATGATCGAGATTTCGTCCGAAGTTTTTGTGGTGGGGCCCACACGGGCTCGATCGTACAACACCATCATGTACAAGGCAGTGCACATGACATACGAAGCGTCCCCGAGTCAGCATAGCCAAGGACTCTTTAAGACACAACGAGACCACTGTAAAACCAACCGTGGATAGGCGGACCACTAGACGTCGAACCCCAATTTCATATCATACATCTGTCGGAAAGATATCCTAGGAGCTACTTGAATTCCCACTTATAAACTCCCGAAACTTTCAGGTTATGCAATCAGATGTTGGGGATACATGGGAAGCATAATATCTCACCCAAACTAGCAAATCCTACATCCAGCTGTATCCATCCTTCAACACATAACCAAGAAACCTTCAGAAATCATTTACCTCAACCTTCGAAAAGCATCCGTTATACGAGTTATGGCAATACTCCGGAACTCCCGCCCCAGTACTGGGTGGCGTCGAGGTTATCTCACCAACAACTGCATAAAAGAGATTTTCGACGTCGGCGAAACTCAGGTATTCCAGAACTGCAATGATAAAATTGTGACGACAACACCTCGGAGCTCAACTCCCCGAGACACTTCCACAACCCCTAAATGTCAGGAGGCACCAAGAACAATATTGTCGTCACAAAACCATCGGAACGATTCCAAGATACCCGCGTGATCCTAAATTTTTTAAGTGAAATTTGAGGAGAGAAGAGTCAAAACTCTACGTCAGGAGGCCTCACCAGAGCGACGAAGGGACTGAGGAGTAAAAATAATCCTACTCTCCGATATATAATCCTAAAAGACTCAAAACATTTTTCTAGACTCAACAACGCCAGCGATTCGATCAAGCAGGGGGCTCCTAAGTCGGGGAAGGCTCTGATTACCAAGTTGTAACACCCACGATGCTGCTATATCTCCCACGTGTCGGAGCACGACTTGGAGGCATAACCGCATTGTAGGAATGTCACAAGAGGGGTAATCTTTACACATCCCATGTACTGAATAAGAAAGAGATAAAGAGATTGCTTATAATCGCCACTTCACACAATACATAAAATAGCATTACATCATCCAGAATTACAATCAAGGTCCGACTACAGAACCAAATAAAGAATGACTACCACTAATGCAATAGGTCCCCGATCGCCCCAACTGGGCTCCACTACTGATCGACTGGAAACGAAACAACACAACGAACACGATCTTCATCAAGCTCCTCCTTGAGCTCGGTTGCGTCACCTGCACGGTCATCATCGGCACCTGTAGTTGGTTTTGGAAGTAATCTGTGAGTCACGGGGACTCAGCAATCTCACACCCTCGCGATCAAGACTATTTAAGCTTATGGGTAGGAAGAAGGTAGTGAGGTGGAGATGCAGCAAGCAATAGCATATATGGTGACTAACTTACGCAAATGAGAGCAAGATAAGCAAAGCACGGGCGTGAACTAGACGTGATCAAGAAGTGATCCTGAAACTACTTACGTTCAAGCATAACACCAAAACCGTGTTCACTTCCCGAAATCCGCCGGAAAGAGACCATCACGGCTACACACGTGGTTGATGCATTTTAATTAAGTTAAGTGTCAAGTTCTCTACAACCGGACATTAACAAATCCCCATCTGCCCATAACTACGGGCACGGCTTTCGAAAGTTCAAAACCCTGCAGGGGTGTCCCAACGTAGCCCATCACAAGCTCTCACGGTCAATGAAGGATATTCCTTCTCCCAGGACGAGACATCTCAACAATGGTAAAACAAGACGAGCAAGACCACCCGCTGTGCCGAGAAATCCCGATAGCAGCTGCACATATCTCGTTCTCAGGGCACACCGGATAAGCTAAGCATACAGGAGCCGACGTAACCCAAGTTGCCAAGGGATGGCCCTGCACGGTGCTCTAGTTTGGACCAACACTCAGAGGAGCACTGGCTTGGGGGGTTTAAAATAAAGATGACCCTTGAGTCTGCAGAACCCAAGGGAAAAAGGCTTAGGTGGCAAATGGTAAAACCAAGGTTGGGCCTTGCTGGAGGAGTTTTATTCAAGGTGAACTGTCAAGGGGTTCCCATTATAACCCAACCGCGTAAGGAATGCAAAATCCAGGAACATAACACCGGTATGACGGAAACTAGGGCGGCAAGAGTGGAACAAAACACCAGGCATAAGGCCGAGCCTTCCACCCTTTACCAAGTATATAGATGCATTAATTAAATAAGAGATATTGTGATATCCCAACAATAAACATGTTCCAACAAGGAACAAACTTCAATCTTCACCTGCAACTAGCAATGCTATAAGAGGGGATGAGCAAAGCAGTAACATAGCCAAACAATGGTTTGCTAGGAAAGGTGGGTTAGAGGCTTGACATGGCAATATGGGAGGCATGATATAGCAAGTGGTAGGTATCGCGGCATAGCAATAGGGCGAGCAACTAGCAAGCAAAGATAGAAGTGATTTCGAGGGTATGGTCATCTTGCCTGAGATCCCGCAAGGAAGAAGAACGGGTCCATGAAGAAGACAAACGGACATAGTTGAACGGATCCTCACAACTCCGGAACGGAACCGAAGCTAACGAGAGAAGCAACCCGTAAAGAAACAAGCAACATAGTAAAAAACCAACACATGAACATGGCATGATGCACAACCAAGTATGATGCATGTCCGGTTTAATGAAGCATGTCATGGCAAAGTGCTCAATCAACCCTACAAATTCAGTGGAGCTTAATATGCAACTCTGTTGCATATTGATGAAACACCACGTGACTTATTTAGTTCGATCTTGTTTATGTACCCAACAATATTAAATGTTGTTAAACATGGCAAGAGGGTGAAGCATATGAAAAACTACCTATCTAGACAAATTTTAAATGAGGCCGGAACAACAAGCAACAAGTCCAGAAAAATCCTCATGTGCAATTTATGGATTTGGTACTGTTCTGCCCTAAACACAATTTCAGGGTTGTTAAACATGCAAAGAATGTGAACCATGTTAAACTATGCACTTTTCTACCCCATTTACATATAAAGATTATTAAATTTGGAGCTACGGTTAAATAGTTATGAAGTAAATCATTTTAGCATGGCATATGGGAAAAATTACACAAACAACATTTTAAACATGGATGAAAAAGACATATTATGAAACTACACAAAATTCTAAGAAACTTTCATGTTAAGTTTGTTTAAATCCGATGCACGGTTATTTAGGTGTGAGCATTTTTAAAATGATGGCATATTCTGTAATTATGCATGTGAAGAAAAATTAGTAAAATCACAGAACTGAAAAAACATCTATGGGCCGAAACTGGTGCAAGTTGGGCCACTGAAAAAACACAAAAGAGGCGCTGCTGGGGGGGAGGGGGTGTCTCACCATGGGCCAAGGCCCAGTTTGGGTGAGAGGGCAGTTGGGCCGCGGTCAACGCGAGCGCTCTCCTCGCTCGCTCAATCTGGTAGCGGCGCGAGTAGAGGCACGAAGCAGGGAAACTCGGCGGCGGGGACGGCTAGAGACCGGATGAGCCTGGTTGGCTTGGCGCAGGAGGTTCACACGGGCAATCGACAGGGTCAATGCGGGGATCGGTCAGAGGAGCTGGTTCGTAGATGAAGCAGACGAGGCTGGCGGGCGAGGCAGAGGTGCCTTCAACGCACAGGCGATGCAGGGGTACTTGGCGCTACTCCGGCGAGCTGAGGACTCCGGCGGGACGGCAAGATGGTGTGGTTCCGGCGAAGGAGAAGCAGAGGAGGGCAACATGGCGCGGCGGCGGAAGCTCCTGCTGCTACAGAAGGACTTGAGGAGCTCGGCGCGGGGCTCACCCATCCATGGCGTGGGGTTCCTGAGAGAGAGATGCATGAGAGAGAAGGAATCGAGAGAGGGAGGAGAAGAAGACAGAGATGAGGAGCAGAGGTCCTGGAGGCCGATGATGGGGATGCTCCTGCTAGTGGCAGCGAGGCGATGGAGCTCGTGCTCCTGGACGACGGGAGGCTCGGGGCATGAGCAGGGGAGGCTGTGCTTGGAGGCGAAGCACTCGATCCATCGAGATGCTCGGGCGGCTGCGCGGAAAATCAGGGATCTGGTTAGAGGCTGCGGTTGGTGGGGATGGATCCCGAGGGGAAGAATGAGAGCGGTGGCGGCGCGGATGGGACTGGGTTAGGCTAGGGTTAGACTGATTTGGTTAGGGGGTGGTCTAATATATTGCAAGTGGAATTTTGGTAGGGTCATTTGGTCCCTTTGATTTTAATTGGACGGTCACGAAAAAAAATAGCAAGGGAGTCCAAAAAAGATAACGGTGATGTTTTGTTGATGTTTGGGGATGATCTGGACACAACGGTGACAACTGCCCGGGTCGGGTCCGGGGAAGTTTCGGACGCGCACGTGAGGGGTCGGTGCACTGTGCAAAGAGGGGTTTCGGGGCCTGGCGGTGATAGCGGACTGTGCAGACGGACTAGAGAGGAAAGAGAGGGAAAGCCCGGCAACAGTTTTCGGAGACCGAAAACGTCCGACGTGTGCCCGACTATAATGCCGCTATAGTTTAACGTTGGGGCGTCAAACAGACTCCGAATGCAATGAAACTTGGCAGGAGACCTCCTAACAACATAACAACACTGCATGCCAACTTTCAACCCATTCTGAGAACATTTTCCGGCCACTTATAAAATAATATTTCGGATGTGTCGCGGGCGTGTGCAAGTGTGTCTGGGCTCAGAACGGACAACGAAAAGAACTGGGGGAACCCAGGCGAATGCAAGTTTTGAAAGCATGATGATGCAATGCACATGATGACATGGCAAGAGCGACACACAAGCAAATGACATGGCAACGGCAGCGAATAACTGGAAGACACCTGGTGCATCGGTCTCGGGGCATCACAGTTTGAGAGAGACCATCTTCATCCTACGCCTCCCACGGATGGATGAACCTTAGGTCATCCACTTGAGGGAAATTTGCTACTGTCCTACAACCTCTGCACTTGGAGGCCCAACAACGTCTACAAGAAGAAGGTTGTGTAGTAGACATCAAGCTCTTTTCTGGCGTCGTTGCCGAGGGGGGGGGGGTTAGTGCTTGAAGGTATATCTTTAGATCTTGCAATCGAATCTTTTAGTTTCTTGTTTTATCACTAGTTTAGTTTATAAAACAAAATTATAAAAAAAATGGAATTGAGGGTACCTCATATGCTTCATCTTTTTAATGTCTTTCATGAAAATTAGGATTCCGATAATTGTGCCAAAGTGTTAGAAGAAGAATGCATTAGAATGTCTGGCACTAAATATTTTAATGATGAGCATGATTGCAATGTTGTTAGTATGAATTCATTGAATATCCATGATGCTAATGATATGCAAAGCCACAAGCTTGGGGAAGCTATGTTTGATGAAGATGATGTTTTTTGTCCCCCAAGTTTTGATGAGAAAATTTATTATGATGAAATCATGTGTAACATCCCCAAATTTGCAAATTGGAATGTTATACACTAGATCATCATGCATATCATATTTTCTTGCATTTTGGTTGATCCTAGAAATTTCACGCAACTCAAGGACCTTTGGAGAGAGTTGGAGATTTCGTTATTTTCATATTTGAGAATTTTCTCGAATTTGAAAAGAGGATCATTTGATTTATTTATTTCATCTTCAATTATTTTTCCAATATCGAAATATGAGAGAGGGAATCATATGACTTTCCCAAATTTTGGAAAAATTAAGATTTAATAAATAGATCAAATTTTGGTTTTGTCGGAGTTTTGTTTGCTTTTATTTGGATAGGGAAAAATGCATGTTTTAAAAATTGCATTTTAGGTCCGGAGAAAAGTTCATTTTGTTCGACTCATTTTTAGGAGTCGGGGAAAATTTACTTTAGGTTTTTCGGAGTTCGTTTAGTTTCTTTTTCTTTTGTTTTCTGCGCGAAAACCAGTTAAAAAAAAGGGAACTCCCGCAGGCCAGCCGGGCCAAAGGCCCAGCCCGCCGCCGCCCCAGCCTCCCTGCGCGCGTGCGCCAGGCGCAGGCCGCCGCCTCGCCTCGTCCTAGCCGAGTCCAGTTGGACTCTAGGCTAGCCCCCTTTCCTTGTTTCGTTTTCCTTTTCCTTCTCTTTTTCTTGCCCCCTACCCCAAGTCTCCTCTGCCCTCACCAATATAAATACCCCAACACCCCCCCTCCAAATCATCAAACCAAACCCCAAGCCCTCCACCGCACCCCACCTCGCGCCCTACACCGCGCCACCCCACACCCGCGCCGCCGCACCTTGCCCACGCCGCCGCCGCACCTTGCCCACGCCGCCGCTGCCCTACGCCACGCCGCCGGAGCCTCTCGCCGGAGACCTCGCCGGAGGTTGCCCGCGTCTCTTTTCCTCGGATCGTTTTCTTCTAATCGTTCCGATTCTTTTCTTCTCCTCTGATTCGTTTTCTAGATCGGTTTTTCGTTTTGGTTTTCTTCTCCGAAACCCTAGATCGGATTCGTTTTCTTTTCCGATTTAGTTGCCTTTGGACCATTCGCCGGACCGTTCGTCCTAACGAACGTGATCACCGGATTCTTCTAGGTTAACGAACGTCTGTTCGTATAACCGTTCTTCTTTTTCTTCTCGTCGGATTTATTCCGCGATCGCGATCTCAGATCCGATCTTCGTTCTAGTTTATCTTCTCACTCGTTTATCGGAATCAGGTGATTCAAGCGCCTAGAGTTTCGTTTCGAAACCGCCGTTCCATCTAATCAACTTAAACAAGTTTTTGCCCCGGTAAAATTTGACCTAGTTTCAACTTGCTAGAACCGAGTTGTTTTCTTCCGCCGTTTGTTTTCCGTTTCTTTGTTCGGTTCGTTCTTTCTTTGCAACCGGAGTTCTTAAGTTGAACTTTCTGGTTCATTCTCTTGTTTGAGTTTTACCTGTGCATTAGATGAGTACTTATTGTGTGCTTGTTGTTTGTCTGCGTTAGATCACCCGGATTGCGCCGCTTGTTACTTCGAAACCCTAGGACTCGCGGATCATCAGCAAGGCAAGTAACACTTTGATCATACCTTTTCTACAACCCAGTTTTATTGCATTAGATCAATCCTCACACATTGCATGATTAGGATCTAATTAAATTGTGGGATGGGAAGTAGATGAGGTAGTACCTATCACCGATATTATTATTATGAAACCTTTGGGAGTTACTTCTACGTTTGCTTATTATGCCATGCTATGCTAGTAGATGTGGATTGGGTGAGTGATATCCATGACGGATGTGAGTTGATAATTTTAATGGTTTATCTAAGATGGCAACTTAAACACACATCTGGGTGGATTGAGGCACCTGATGTCTATCAGGACTTGCCTGTTTTTTTTTGGACCGCCACCCAGGCTCAAAGGGATCATAAGATCTTTCATGATAGAAACTTCCGTGTGCAGCCACAAGCCATTATGGGCTCTGGCATAGTTGACTAAGTTGTGCGAACTCTTACGGGGTGGACTAGCAGATGTAGGGGTTGTAGGTGGTACGGTCTACCCCACATGTAAGGTGCTAGCGCTTCTGAAAGACTGTGTCTCGGTCATCCGTCTTCTCAAACACCATGTAGTGCGAGAAACCAAACGGAGGCGATCGAGTCTTGTGGGGAAAAGTGCGCAAACCTCTGCAGAGTGTACAAACTGATCATGATTAGCCGTGTCCCCGGTTATGGACAACTTGAGTATCTAGTACTTGAATATCATGTGAATCTCATCATGTTACTTCTAATTAATGTTGTTGGGTTTTAATTACTTAATTGGGATCGGAATGCTGTCAACCATTCTCGATGTTTAACAACCACCATGATAGTTAAATAAATTTATTCCTTTGCAGTAGGGAAAAATTGGCTTTACGCAAAAACTGTAACCATAGAGCTTTCCACCAGCCATATATGCATATAGTATAGCTGTTTCATTCCATTACTCTCTATGTGTTACATTGCCAGCATATTCCATGTGCTGACCCGTTTTCGGGCTGCAACTTCTCATGTTGCAGACTTTTCAGACGACGAGTAAGATGTTTTAGGTCGTGGTTCTATACTCAGTGATGCCGTTGGAGTTGATGGACCCATTTATCTTCCGAGTCTTCCGCTGTTATCGACACTAGATGGCCTTAAGCCATGTTTATTGTAATAAGCTCTCTTTTGAGACAACGATGTAATAAGTGTGTGATTGCCACTCTGCTATAAATCCTTCGATGTACTGTGTGGTGTCAGCATTACTGATCCAGGGATGACACCTGAGCACAGAGCGCTTGATCCATTCGGGCCGGGTCGCGACAGAGAATGGTATCAGAGCACACGCTGACTGTAGGACACGACCACTAAGTTAAAGCCATAGATCACCATTCTCTCCTCATTTTCTAACTCCTCATCTTTTCTACTCTTTTAGGATGACGAACGTGAAGATTAAGTACGCCCAAACGGATGAAGGCACACCTTTTGGATTTCACCTGAAGGAAGTCACCAAGTACCTGAATATTGGATTACCAAGCTTCACGGGAACCTTCAACGCCACTCTGCCTGAAGAGGAGGGCTGGAAGATTCAAGCTCATGTTCCGGGGAGAACATTCGCGCCAATCACGAAACCCATAGATAGTGTTTTCAATGAACCAACCTGGAGTCTAGGAAGGAGCATGGCAGCCCATATCACCATAGGACGCATTGGAGAAGTTTATCAAGAAGACCTCAAGGACACTATCTACCAGATTTGCGGACGCCGAGATAAACAATGGGAGTTAGTCAGCACCAAGAAGGATAGGTCCATTGCATCTTTCATCCAGGAGTTAAACCAGCACATTCGACGCCACGAGAACTAGATGTGCAATGATATGGTAGAGTTGAAGAATGCGAAGGCAAGGATCATCGAGCTAGAAGGAGAACTGAAGTCTACACGCAAGGACTACATAGACGAGATCGTAGCTCTAGCAAGGCACAATGGCGATCTTAAGCAGGAGATTGAAGAACTCAAGAGGAAGTTAGCATCCCAGGAGGAAGACGAGTACGTCGCATGCCCGGACAACTACATCATCATCGACGACACCGATTCAGATCCAAGTGAACCCGACTTTGAAGACGAAGCTAGAGCAGATATCATGGAGTCTTCCACCGGTTCAAATTTCTAGATGACCACCAGATAGTAGTAGTATTCCCCCATGTAAACATTATAGTCGAGCACTTTTGCGATAGTTAGACCGTTTGTAAGCCCTTGATTGATTGAAGTGATTTTGTGTGCATTTGCTCATGTGCATAAGGGTAGTGTTTTCCCTTAGACCTCACTCTATTCTTAATTCTCGCCTTTTCTAAACCCTCAGATGCCTCCAAGACGTGACAATGGATTCCCACCGGAGCTTACTCAGTTGATCCAGCAACAGAATCAATTGATGCAGATGTTAGTCCAGAACCAGCAGAACAACAACAACAACCCACCACCACCACCTGTTGACCACTTAGCCCGTTTCCTTAGGCTGAACCCGCCGGTGTTTTCTAGTAGCACCGAGCCGATAGTAGCAGACGATTGGCTCCGCAAGATAGGAAGGGAGTTGACCACTGCAGGATGCACGGATGGTGAGAAAGTGAAGTTTGCCGCTCACCAGCTTGACGGACCCGCGGCAGCATGGTGGGAGAATTTCACAGCCACTTACCCAGTTGACACTGTCACATGGGATCAGTTTCAGCAAGCTTTCCGCACTGCCCATGTTTCAGCAGGAGCTATGGCCATAAAAAAGCGTGAGTTTCGCAACTTACGCCAAGGAGGAAGGACAGTTGGCCAGTACGTTGACGACTTCAGCAAGTTAGCACGTTATGCTCCAGATGACGTTGCTACGGATGCAGCTAAGCAGGAGAAGTTTCTGGAAGGATTGAATGATGAGCTAAGCATACAGTTGATGGTAGCAAGTTTCAACAATTACCAGGATTTGGTAGATCGTGCCATCATGATTGAAGGAAAGAAACAACAGATTGAGAACCGTAAGAGGAAGTATGGACAGGGGAAGTATAACTCTGGAGCCCAGCAGAAGCCCCGTTTTACCCCTAAACCGGGATTTCAGTTTCAGCACACCCATGGAGGAGGTAGCTCGCACAACCATAATGGCCACAAGAATGGTAATGGGAATGGAGGAAGCAACGGCTAGAACCGTACCATCCCATCGACCCCAACCAAGAGAGATCTGAGTCAAGTCACTTGTTTCAAGTGTTCCAAGACCGGACATTATGCCAATGAATGTCCCGAAGGCCAGCATGGAAATGGCAATGGAAGCTCTGGGAAGAAGCCAAACCCTTTCAATAGGGGACAGGTGAACCACATTAATGTGGAGGAGGTTGAAGATCAGCCCGATGCAGTAATTGGTAAGTTTTTGGTTAAGTCATTTACTGCACTCGTTCTTTTTGACACGGGTGCATCGCATTCATACATATCAAGGGGATTTGTGGATAAGTATAACCTGCCAACCCAAGCCCTTAGGTCACCCATGTTAGTAAGCTCACCAGGAGCGGAGTATATGGCTAGACGATGGTGTGATCGGTTACCATTAAGGATTGGTAACTATGTGTTTCCCTCAGACCTAATAGTATTGGAATCTCAAGGATTGGATGTGATATTAGGCATGGATTGGTTATCGAAGTATGAAGGGAACATTGAATGTGCTAGTAAGTCAATTTTGCTTACCACACCCGAAGGAAGAAGGATCAAGTATGTATCCCGGCATGTACCAAACTGGACACAAGTAAACTGCCTAACAGGAGTTGTGCAAGAAGAAGTACCAGTGGTAAAGGATTTTCCTGATGTATTTCCTGAGGAATTACCAGGCATGCCACCGGATAGAGACGTTGAGTTTTTGATTGAGTTATTACCAGGTACAGGCCCAATATCGAAGCGACCGTACCGGATGCCAGCAAAGGATTTGGTAGAAATTAAGAATCAGATTAAGGAGTTACTGGATAAAGGTTACATTCGCCCAAGTTCTTCGCCTTGGGGATCACCCGTACTTCTAGTGGAAAAGAAGGATGGATCATTAAGGATGGTTGTAGATTATCGGGGATTGAATGAAGTAACCATCAAGAACAAGTACCCACTACCAATGATCAATGATCTGTTTGATCGTTTGCAAGGAGCTAAAGTGTTTTCCAAGATCGATTTGCGATCAGGGTACCATCAGTTGAAGATTCGAGAGCAGGATATACCTAAGACAGCATTCACCACAAGATATGGACTGTATGAGTATACCGTTATGTCATTTGGATTGACTAACGCACCTGCCTATTTTATGAACCTGATGAACAAAGTGTTTATGGAGTTTTTGGATAAGTTCGTCGTAGTGTTCATTGATGACATCCTAGTTTATTCAAAGAATGAAGAGGAGCATAAGGAACATTTGCGTTTGGTTTTGGAGAAGCTAAGGGAACATCAGTTATATGCCAAGTTTAGCAAATGTGAGTTTTGGTTGAAGGAAGTTGGATTCCTCGGACACGTTATATCCGGAGAAGGTATAGCAGTTGACCCCACAAAGGTTGAGACCGTAACCGAATGGGAAGCACCAACAACATTTGGAGAGATCCAGAGTTTTCTTGGACTCGCAGGATACTACCGGAGATTCATTGAGAACTTTTCAAAGATTGCAAAGCCTATGATGGAGTTGTTGAAGAAGGATACTAAGTTCAAATGGACTGAGAAGTGTGAGGCTAGTTTCCAGGAGTTGAAGAAACGTTTGGTTATCTCACCAGTATTGATTTTTCCAGATCAGACCAAGGATTATGAGGTGTATTGCGACGCTTCACGTCGAGGACTTGGAGCAGTGCTTATGCAGGAAGGAAGAGTTGTTTCGTATGCTTCACGGCAACTGAAGCCTCATGAGTTGAACTATGCCACGCATGATTTGGAGTTAGCAGCCGTAGTGCACGCATTGAAGACGTGGAGACATTTCCTCATTGGAAATCATTGTGAGGTGTACACGGATCACAAGAGTTTGAAGTACATTTTCACGCAGAAGGAGTTGAACCTCAGACAGAGGAGATGGTTGGAGCTCATCAAGGATTATGACATGAGATTGCATTACCATCCTGGAAAAGCTAATGTAGTAGCTGACGCATTGAGCCGTAAGAGCCATGTCAATACCCTAATGACGGGGAAAATACCTAAGGAGTTAGCAGAAAACCTTCGTGAGCTATGTTTGGAAGTAGTTCCGAGAGGCTATGTAGCAGCATTGGAGATTCAGTCAACATTAATGGATAAAATCAGAGAGGCTCAGAAATCTGACAAGGAGATTGCTTCGATAAAAGAGAGAATGAGCAAAGGAAAAGCAAAGGGATTTCGGGAGGATGAGCACGATACCCTATGGTTTGAGGACCGTGTTTATGTGCCCAATGACCCTGAGATCAGGAAGTTGATTTTGCAAGAGGCACATGATTCATCATATTCGATTCACCCAGGGAATACCAAGATGTATTTGGATTTGAAGGAAACATTTTGGTGGACCGGAATGAAGAAGGATATTGCAGCATATGTAGCAGTTTGTGACGTTTGTCAGAGAGTAAAGGCAGAGCATCAGAAGCCAGCAGGATTGTTACAACCATTACCGATACCCGAATGGAAGTGGGATAAGATAGGCATGGATTTTATCACAGGACTACCCAGGACGAAAGCAGGCTATGACTCGATATGGGTAGTAGTTGATCGTTTGACAAAGGTAGCACATTTTATTCCAGTTAAGACCACTTACACCAGTGCTAAGTTGGCAAAGATATACATGACTAGGATCATTTGTTTGCATGGAGTTCCGAAGAGTATCGTATCAGATAGAGGAACCCAATTTACCTCAAAGTTTTGGAATCAGTTGCATGAAACTTTAGGAACCAGACTAGAGTTCAGCACAGCTTTTCATCCGCAGACAGATGGACAGACCAAGAGAGTCAATCAGATTTTGGAATATATGCTGAGAGCTTGTGCACTAGATTATGGATCTAGTTGGGACGATAACTTGCCGTATGCGGAGTTTTCTTATAACAACAGTTACCAAACCAGTTTAAAGATGACACCTTTCGAAGCTTTATACGGAAGGAGGTGCAGGACACCGTTGTCATGGGACGAAGTTGGAGACCGTCAATTCTTTGGTCCAGATTTGATTAAGGAGTCTGAACGGAAGGTTAAGTTGATTTGCGATAGGCTCAAGGTAGCCCAGTCCAGGCAGAAGAGCTACGCCGATTCTAAATGCAAGGAGCCAGTTTACGAAACCGGAGACAGAGTTTATCTTCGAGTATCCCCACTTCGAGGAGTTAAGCGCTTTGGAGTTAAGGGAAAGTTAGCACCGCGTTTCGTTGGACCATATAAGATTTTGCAACATATGGGAGAAGTCGCTTATAAGTTGGAATTACCAGAGGGACTGTCAGGAGTTCATGATGTATTTCATGTTTCTCAGCTGAAGAAATGTCACGCCGAGATGGCGGAGGTACCGCTAAGAGATACCGTGCCGCTTGAAGCGATTCAGTTGAAGGACGACTTAACATATGAGGAGAAACCAGTCAAGATTCTCGATTATGCCAGTAGAGTTACTCGCAGCAAGGTTATCAAGTTTTGCAAAGTTCAGTGGAACCACCACTCAGAGGATGAAGCCACCTGGGAAAGAGAAGAAGATTTGCTCAAGGACCACCCTCACCTATTTTCTAGCCAACCCGAATCTCGAGGGCGAGATTCATCTTAAGGGGGGTAGGTTTGTAACATCCCCAAATTTGCAAATTGGAATGTTATACACTAGATCATCATGCATATCATATTTTCTTGCATTTTGGTTGATCCTAGAAATTTCACGCAACTCAAGGACCTTCGGAGAGAGTTGGAGATTTCGTTATTTTCATATTTGAGAGTTTTCTCGAATTTGAAAAGAGGATCATTTGATTTATTTATTTCATCTTCAATTATTTTTCCAATATCAAAATATGAGAGAGGGAATCATATGACTTTCCCAAATTTAGGAAAAATGAAGATTTAATAAATAGATCAAATTTTGGTTTTGTCGGAGTTTTGTTTGCTTTTATTTGGATAGGGAAAAATGCATGTTTTAAAAATTGCATTTTAGGTCCGGAGAAAAGTTCATTTTGTTCGACTCATTTTTAGGAGTCGGGGAAAATTTACTTTAGGTTTTTCGGAGTTTGTTTAGTTTCTTTTTCTTTTGTTTTCTGCGCGAAAACCAGTTAAAAAAAAGGGAACTCCCGTAGGCCAGCCGGGCCAAAGGCCCAGCCAGCCGCCACCCCAGCCTCCCTGCGCGCGTGCGCCAGGCGCAGGCCGCCGCCTCGCCTCGTCCTAGCCGAGTCCAGTTGGACTCTAGGCTAGCCCCCTTTCCTTGTTTCGTTTTCCTTTTCCTTCTCTTTTTCTTGCCCCCTACCCCAAGTATCCTCTCCCCTCACCAATATAAATACCCCAACACCCCCCCTCCAAATCATCAAACCAAACCCCAAGCCCTCCACCGCACCCCACCCCGCGCCCTACACCACGCCACCCCACACCTGCGCCGCCGCACCTTGCCCACGCTGCCGCCGCCCTACGCCACGCCGCCGGAGCCTCTCGCCGGAGACCTCGCCGGAGGTTTCCCGCGTCTCTTTTCCTCGGATCGTTTTCTTCTAATCGTTCCGATTCTTTTCTTCTCCTCTGATTCATTTTCTAGATCGGTTTTTCGTTTCGGTTTTCTTCTCCGAAACCCTAGATCGAATTCGTTTTCTTTTCCGATTTAGTTGCCTTTGGACCGTTCGCCGGACCGTTCGTCCTAACGAACGTGATCACCGGATTCTTCTAGGTTAACGAACGTCCGTTCGTATAACCGTTCTTCTTTTTCTTCTCGTCGGATTTATTTCGCGATCGCGATCTCAGATCCGATCTTCGTTCTAGTTTATCTTCTCGCTCGTTTATCGGAATCAGGTGATTCAAGCGCCTGGAGTTTCGTTTCGAAACCGCCGTTCCGTCTAATCAACTTAAACAAGTTTTTGCCCCGGTAAAATTTGACCTAGTTTCAACTTGCTAGAACCGAGTTGTTTTCTTCCGCCGTTTGTTTTCCATTTCTTTGTTCGGTTGGTTCTTTCTTTGCAACCGGAGTTCTTAAGTTGAACTTTCTGGTTCGTTCTCTTTTTCGAGTTTTACTTGTGCATTAGATGAGTACTTATTGTGTGCTTGTTGTTTGTCTGCATTAGATCACCCGGATTGCGCCGCTTGTTACTTCGAAACCCTAGGACTCGCGGATCATCAGCAAGGCAAGTAAAACTTTGATCATACCTTTTCTACAACCCAGTTTTATTGCATTAGATCAATCCTCACACATTGCATGATTAGGATCTAATTAAATTGTGGGATGGGAAGTAGATGAGGTAGTACCTATCACCTGTATTATTATTATGAAACCTTTGGGAGTTACTTCTACGTTTGCTTATTATGCCATGCTATGCTAGTAGACGTGGATTGGGTGAGTGATATCCATGACAGATGTGAGTTGATAATTTTAATGGTTTATCTAAGGTGGCAACTTAAACACACATCTGGGTGGATTGAGGCACCTGATGTCTATCAGGACTTGCCTGTTTTTTTGGACCGCCACCCAGGCTCAAAGGGATCATAAGATCTTTCATGCTAGAAACTTCCGTGTGCAGCCACAAGCCATTATGGGCTCTGGCATAGTTGACTAAGTTGTGCGAACTCTTACGGGGTGGACTAGCAGATGTAGGGGTTGTAGGTGGTACGGTCTACCCCACATGTAAGGTGCTAGCGCTTCTGAAAGACTGTGTCTCGGTCATCCGTCTTCTCAAACACCATGTAGTGCGAGAAACCAAATGGAGGCGATCGAGTCTTGTGGGGAAAAGTGCGCAAACCTCTGCAGAGTGTATAAACTAATCATGATTAGCCGTGTCCCCGGTTATGGACAACTTGAGTATCTAGTACTTGAATATCATGTGAATCTCAACATGTTATTTCTAATTAATATTGTTGGGTTTTAATTGTTCACTTAATTGGGATCGGAATGCTGTCAACCATTCTCGATGTTTAACAACCACCATGATAGTTAAATAAATTTATTCCTTTGCAGTAGGGAAAAACTGGCTTTATCCAAAACTGTAACCATAGAGCTTTCCACCAGCCATATATGCATATAGTATAGCTGTTTCATTCCATTACTCTCTATGTGTTACATTGCCAGCATATTCCATGTGCTGACCCGTTTTCGGGCTGCAACTTCTCATGTTGCAGACTTTTCAGACGACGAGTAAGGTGTTTTAGGTCGTGGTTCTATACTCAGTGATGCCGTTGGAGTTGATGGACCCATTTATCTTCCGAGTCTTCCGCTGTTATCGACACTAGATGGCCTTAAGCCATGTTTATTGTAATAAGCTCTCTTTTGAGACAACGATGTAATAAGTGTGTGATTGCCACTCTGCTATAAATCCTTCGATGTACTGTGTGGTGTCAGCATTACTGATCCAGGGATGACACCTGAGCACAGAGCGCTTGATCCATTCGGGTCGGGTCGCGACATCATGCCTCCTATTTATGATGATTATATTGATGAAAGTGGATTTGGAGAGGTCATGACTTTATTTAGTGATGAATCCACTATTTCGGAAGAGGTTCCAATTGATTATGAGAACAAAGTTGCTATCTATGATGATTATTGTGATGACATGTATGCTATAAAGAATAATGATAACCATGAAACTTGTCATCATGATTTTAGTTTTCAATTGGATTATGCCTCACATGATAGTTATTTTGTTGAGTTTTCTCCCACTATTATGAATGAGAAGAATTTTGCTTATGTGGAGAGTAATAAAAATTCTATGCTTGTAGATCATGAAAAAAATGCTAGTTATATTGTTGAATTCATTCATGATGCTACTGAAAATTATTACGAGGGAGGAATATATGCTTGTAGGAATTGCAATAATATCAAGTTTCCTCTCTATGCGCTTAAAATCTTGAAGTTATGCTTGTTTTGCTTTCCTATGCTAGTTGATTATTGTTCCCATAAATTGTTTGCTCACAAAATCCATATGCATAGGAAGTGGGTGAGAATTAAATGTTCTAGTCATATTCTTCATGATGCTCTCTTTATGTTTTAATTCTTATCTTTTATGTGAGCATCATTGAAATCATCATGCCTAGCTAGGGGCGTTAAACGAAAGCGCTTGTTGGGAGGCAACCCAATTTTATTTTTTTTCTTTGCTTTTTGTTCCTATTTAGTAATAAATAATTCATCTAGCCTCTATTTAGATGTGGTTTTATGTTTTAATTACTGTTTGTGCCAAGTCATTCCGAGAACTTTTATTTCTGCACAAAAATAACACCATGGCAATTCTGCTGAAAATAGCGTCAGTCCGGTTAGTTCCATTCAAATCATGCAAGTTAGAGTCCAAAACAAGGTCAAAAGTGTTTGGGAAAGTAGATATGATGGAGACGTATCACTTATGAACCATGGATTGGCAAGAAACCCAAGTTGTCGTTTCTTAAAGTTTGGGGCTGTGATGCTTATGTGAAAAAGCTTCAACCTGATAAGCTCAAACCCAAATCGGAGAAATGTGTCTTCATAGGATAACCAAAGGAGACTGTTGGGTACACCTTCTATCACAGATCCGAAGGCAAGATATTTGTTGCTAATAATGGATCCTTTCTAGAGAAGGAGTTTCTCTCGAAAGAAGTGAGTGGGAGGAAAGTGAAACTTGATGAAGTAACTGTACCTGCTCCCTTATTGGAAAGTAGTTCATCACAGAAACTAGTTCCAGTGATTCCTACACCAGTAACTGAGGAAGCTAATGATGATGATCATGAAATTTCTGATCAAGTTAGTACCAAACCTCGTAGGTCTACCAGAGTAAGATCCGCACCAGAGTGGTACGATACTCCTGTTCTGGAGGTCATGTTACTTGACCATGACGAACCTACGAACTCTGAGGAAGTGATGATGAGCCCAGATTCTGAAAAATGTCTTGAGGCCATGAAATCTAATATGGGATCCACGTATGAGAACAAAGTGTGTACTTTGGTTGACTTGCCCGATGATCGGCAAGCCATAGAGAATAAATGGATCTTCAAGAAGAAGACTGACGCTGACAGTAATGTTACTGTCTACAAAGCTCTACTTGTTGCAAAAGGTTTTCAACAAGTTCAAGGAGTTGACTACGATGAGACCTTCTCACCCGTAGCGATGCTTAAGTCCGTCCGAATCATGTTAGCAATTGTCGCATTTTATGATTATGAAATTTGGCAAATGGATGTCAAAACTGCATTCCTTAATGGATATCTTAAAGAAGAGTTGTATATGATGTAAACAGAAGGTTTTGTCGATCCAAAAGGTGCTAACAAAGTGTGAGCTCTAGCGAACCATTTATGGACTGGTGCAAGCCTCTCGGAGTTGGAATATACGCTTTGATAGTGTGATCAAAGCATATGGTTTTATACAGACTTTTGGAGAAGCCTGTATTTACAAGAAAGTGAGTGGGAGCTCTATAGCATTTATGATATTATATCTAGATGACATATTGTTGATCGGAAATGATACTGAATTTTTGAATAGCATAAACGGATACTCAAATAAGAATTTTTCAATGAAAGCCTTCGGTGAAGCTACTTATATATTGGGCATCAAGATCTATAGAGATAGATCAAGACGCTTAATTGGACTTTCACAAAGAACATACCTTGATAAAGTTTTGAAGAAGTTCAAAATGGATCAAGCAAAGAAAGGGTTCTTGCCTGTATTACAAGGTGTGAAGTTGAGTCAGAGTCAATGCCCGACCACTGCAGAAGATAGAGAGAAAATGAAAGTCATTCCCTATGCTTCAGCCATAGGTTCTATCATGTATGCAATGCTGTGTGCCAGACCTGATGTGTGCCTTGCTATTAGTTTAGCAGGGAGGTAACAAAGTAATACAGGAGCGGATCACTCAACAATGGTCAAGAACATCCTGAAATACTTGAAAAGGACTAAGGATATGTTTCTCGTTTATGGAGGTGACAAAGAGCTTGTCATAAATGGTTACGTCGATGCAAGCTTTGACACTGATCTGGATGACTCTAAGTCACAAACTGGATACGTATTTTTATTGAATGGTGGAGCTGTCAGTTGGTGCAGTTCCAAGCAGAGCGCCGTGGCGGGATCTACGTGTGAAGCGGAGTACATAGCTACTTCGGAAGAAGCAAATGAAGGAGTCTAGATGAAGGAGTTCATATCTGATCTAGGTGTCGTACCTAAGCGTCTCTTATGAAAAATCTTTTGTGACAATACAGGTGCAATTGCCTTGGCAAAGGAATCCAGATTTCACAAGAGAACCAAGCACATCAAGAGACGCTTGAATTCCATCCGCGATCAAGTCAAGGAGGGAGACATAGAGATTTGCAAGATACATACGGATCTAAATGTTGCAGACCCGTTGACTAAGCCTCTCTCACGAGCAAAAGATGATCATCACCAAGACTCCATGGGTGTTAGAATCATTACAATGTAATCTAGATTATTGACTCTAGTGCAAGTGGGAGACTAAAGGAAATATGTCCTAGAGGCAATAATAAAGTTGTTATTTATATTTACTTATATCATGATAAATGTTTATTATTCATGCTAGAATTGTATTACGGAAACTTACTACATGTGTGAATAAATAGACAAACAGAGTGTCACTAGTATGCCTCTACTTGACTAGCTCATTAATCAAAGACGGTTAAGTTTCCTAGCCATGGACAAGAGTTTTCATCTGATGAACGGGATCACATCATTAGAGAATGATGTGATTGACTTGACCCATCCGTTAGCTTAGCACGATGATCGTTTAGTTTGTTGCTATTGCTTTCTTCATAAGTTATACATGTTCCTATGACTATGAGATTATGCCACTCCCGAATACCGGAGGAACACTTAGTGTGCTATCAAACTTCACAACGTAACTGGGTGACTATAAAGATGCTCTATGATACGTATCCAACGTATCTATAATTTTTGATTGCTCCATGCTATATTATCTACTGTTTTAGACATTATTGGGCTTTATTATCCACTTTTATATTATTTTTGGGACTAACCTATCAACTAGAGGCATAGCCCAAAATTGCTATTTTTTGCCTATTTTAGGGTTTCGAAGAAAAGGAATATCAAACGGAGTCCAAACGGAACGAAACCTTCGGGAACGTAATTTTCTCACCGAATACAACTCAGGAGACTTGGACCCTACGTCAAGACAATTAACAGGAGGCCACGAGGTAGGGGGCGCGCTTACCCCCCCAGGCGCGCCCTCCACCCTCGTGGGCCCCCTGTTGCTCCACCGATGTACTTCTTCCTCCTATATATATCCACGTACCCCCAAACGATCAGAAACGGAGCCAAAACCCTAATTCCACCGCCGTAACTTTCTGTATCCACGAGATCCCATCTTGGGGCCTGTTCCGGAGCTCCGCCGGAGGGGGCATCGATCAGGGAGGGCTTCTACATGAACACCATAGCCTCTCCGATGAAGTGTGAGTAGTTTACCTCAGACCTACGGGTCCATAGTTAGTAGCTAGATGGCTTCTTCTCTC
Source organism: Triticum urartu (assembly GCF_056163025.1). Lineage (NCBI taxonomy): Eukaryota > Viridiplantae > Streptophyta > Magnoliopsida > Poales > Poaceae > Triticum > Triticum urartu. The sequence goes on from NC_141879.1 coordinate 586,389,597, forward strand.
TTTTTGGATCTCAATACAATGTTCTCCCCCACTCTTGTGGAGAACCATTCGATGTAATCTTCTTTTTGCGGTGTGTTTGTTGAGACCGATGAATTGTGGGTTTATGATCAAGTCTATCAATGAATAATATTTGAATCTTCTCTGAATTCTTTTATGTATGATTGGTTATATTTGCAAGTCTCTTCGAATTATCAGTTTGGTTTGGCCTACTAGATTGATCTTTCTTGCAATGAGAGAAGTGCTTAGCTTTGGGTTCAATCTTGCGGTGTCCTTTCCCGGTGACAGTAAGGGCAGCAAGGCACGTATTGTATTGTTTCCATCGAGGATAACAAGATGGGGTTTTCTTCATATTGCATGAGTCTATCCCTCTACATCATGTCATCTTGCTTAACGCATTACTTTGATTTTAACTTCATACTCTAGATGCATGCTGGATTGCGGTCGATGAGTGGAGTAATAGTAGTAGATGCAGGTAGGAGTCGGTCTACTTGTCTCGGACGTGATACCTATATACATGATCATACCTAGATATTCTCATAACTATGCTCAATTCTGTCAATTGCTCAATAGTAATTTGTTCACCCACCGTAGAATACTTATGCTCTTGAGAGAAGCCACTAGTGAAACCTATGGCCCCCGGGTCTATCTTTATCATATCAATCTCCTACTACTTAGTTATTTACTTTGCTATTTACTTTGCCTTTATTTTACTTTGCACCTTTATCATAAAAATACCAAAAATATTATCTTATCATATCTATCAGTTCTCACTCTCGTAAGTGGCCCTATAGGGATTGACAACCCCTATTTGCGTTGGTTGTGAGGATTTATTTGTTTTGTGCAGGTACGAGGGACTCGCGCATAGCCTCCTTCTGGATTGATACCTTGGTTCTCAACAACTGAGGGAAATACTTACTCTACTTTGCTGCATCATCCCTTCCTCTTCGGGGAAAACCAACGCAGTGCTGAAGGAGGTAGCAAGAAGGATTTCTGGCCCCGTTGCAGGGGAGGTCTATGCAAAAGTCAACAAACCAAGTAGCCATCACATACCGTTATCTCTCGCATTACATTATTTGCCATTTGCCTCTCATTTTCCTCTCCCCCCCAATTCACCCTTGCCGCTTTATTCGCCCTCTCTCTCTCTATCCTCCCTCTCTTTCTCTATTTGCCTCTTTTTCCCGTTTGCTTTTTGTTTGCTTGTGTGTTAGTTTGCTTGCTTATCACGATGGCTCAAGATAATAATAAATTGTTTGACTTCACCAATACCAACAACAATGATTTTATTAGCACTCCGATTGCTCCTCTTACCGATGTTGAATCTTGTGAAATTAATGCTGCTTTGCTGAATCTTGTCATGAAATATCCGTTCTCCGGCCTTCCTTGTGAAGATGCCGCTACCCATCTAAATAGCTTCGTTGATTTATGTGACATGAAAAAGAAGAAATATGCCTTTATAAAAGCGTGTTCTTCTAGTTCCTATGAAAATAATGATGAAGATCTAAAAGTTATTGATGTGTCCCCTATTAAATCTTTGTTTTGCAATATGAATCTTGATAATGATGGGACTGAATATGATCCACCTTTACCTAGAAGGCGTTCCAAGAATTCTGAATCTTTTGATCTTGATGCTAAAATTGATAAAAGTGGGATTGAAGAAATTAAAACCCTAGATATTGCTAAACCCACTATTATGGATTTCAAGGAATTTAACTACGAAAATTGCTCTTTGATTGATTGTATTTCCTTGTTGCAATCTGTGCTAAATTCTCCTCACGCTTATAGTCAAAATAAAGCGTTTACTAAACATATCGTTGATGCCTTGGTGCAATCTTATGAAGAAAAACTTGAATTGGAAGTTTCTATCCCTAAAAAACTTTATGATGAGTGGGAACCAACTATTAAAATTAAAATTAAAGATCATGAATGCTATGCTTTATGTGATTTGGGTGCTAGTGTTTCCATGATTCCAAAGACCGTGTGTGATTTGTTAGCTTTCCTTGATTTTGATGATTGCTCTCTAAACTTACACCTAGCGGATTCCACTATTAAGAAACCTATGGGAAGAATTAATGATGTTCTTATTGTTGCAAATAGTAATTATGTGCCCATAGATTTTATTGTCCTTCATGTCCTATTATTCTTGGTAGACCTTTCCTTAGAACGATTGGTGCAATTATTGATATGAAGGAAGGAAATATTAGATTCCAATTTCCATTAAGGAAAGGCATGTAACACTTTCCTAGAAAGAAAATTAAATTACCTTATGAATCTATTATGAGAGCCACTTATGGATTTCCTACCAAAGATGGCAAAACCTAGATCTATTCTTGCTTGTTATGCCTAGCTAGGGGCGTTAAACGATAGCGCTTGCTGGGAAGCAACCCAATTTTATTTTTATTCCTTGATTTTTGATCCTGTTTAGTAATAAATAATTTATTTAGCCTCTGTTTTGGTTGCATTTTTGTGTTTAATTAGTGTTTGTGCCAAGTAGAACCGTTGGGAAGACTTGGGGAAAGTCTTGTCGAACTTGCTGTAAAACACAGAAACTTTAGCGCTCACGAGAACTGCTTTCATTTTTATTTTTAAAGTGATATTTAGTTAATTATTTTTGAATATGATTCATAGATAAATTACTCACGTCCAGAAATTTATTTTAGAATTTTTGGGGTTCCATATATTGCGCTAGCTACAGATTACTACAGACTTTTCTGTTTTTGACAGATTCTGTTTTGCATGTGTTGTTTGCTTATTTTGATGAATCTATGGCTAGTAAATTAGTTTATAAACCATAGAGAAGTTGGAATACAGTAGGTATAACACCCATATAAATAAATAATGAGTTCATTACAGTACCTTGAAGTGGTCTTTTGTTTTCTTTCGCTAACGGAGCTCACGAGTTTTTCTACTTTAAGTTTTGTGTTGTGAAGTTTTTAAGTTTTGGGTAAAGATTTGATGGATTATGGAACAAGGAGTGGCAAGAGCCTAAGCTTGGGGATGCCCATGGCACCCCCAAGATAATCAAAGGACACCTAAAAGCCAAAGCTTGGGGATGCCCCGAAGGCATCCCCTCTTTCGTCTACTTCTATCGGTAACTTTACTTGGAGCTTAATTTTTATTCGCCACATGATATGTGTTTTGCTTGGAGCGTCTTGTATTATTTGAGTCTTTGCTTATTAGTTTACCACAATCATCCTTGCTGTACGCACCTTTTGAGAGAGCCATACATGATTTGGAATTTGTTAGAATACTCTATGTGCTTCGCTTATATCTTTTGAGTTATATAATTTTGCTCTAGTGCTTCACTTATATCTTTTAGAGCACGGTGGTGGATTTTTTTTATAGAAAATATTGATCTCTCATGCTTCACTTAGATTATTTTGATAATCTTAATAGCATGGTAATTTGTTTAAAATCCTAATATGCTTGGTATGCAAGATTAATAATAAAAACTTTCTTATGAGTGTGTTGAACACTAAGAGAAGTTTGATGCTTGATGATTGTTTTGAGACATGGAGGTAATAATAGCAAAGTTGTGCTAGTTGAGTAGTTGTGAAATTGAGAAATACTTGTGTTGAAGTTTGCAAGTCCCGTAGCATGCACGTATGGTAATCGTTGTGTGACAAATTTGAAGCATGAGGTGTTTCTTTGATTGTCTTCCTTATGAGTGGTGGTCGAGGACGAGCGATGGTCTTTTCCTACCAATCTATCCCCCTAGGAGCATGCGCGTAGTGCTTGTTTTTTGATGACTTGTAGATTTTTGCAATAAGTATATGAGTTCTTTATGACTAATGTTGAGTCCATGGATTATACGCACTCTCACCCTTCCATCCTTGCTAGCCTCTTCGGTACCGAGCATTGCCCTTTCTCACATTGGGAGTTGGTGCAAACTTCGCCGGTGCATCCAAACCCCGTGATATGATATGCTCTTTCACACATAAACCTCCTTATATCTTCCTCAAAATAGCCAACATACCTACCTATTATGGCATTTCCATAGCCATTCTGAGATATATTTTCATGCAACTTTCCATCATTCCGTTCATCATGACACATTCATCATTGTCATATTGCTTAGCATGGTCATGTAGTTGACATAGTATTTGTGGCAAATCCACCGTTCATAATTCTTTCATACATGTCACTCTTGGTCCATTGCATATCCCGGTACACCACCGGAGGCATTCATATAGAGTCATCCTTTGTTCTAGTATCGAGTTGTAATCATTAAGTTGTAAATAAATAGAAGTGTGATGATCATCATTTTCTAGAGCATTGTCCCAAGTGAGGAATATAAAAAAAGGCCACAAAAAAGAGAAGGCCCCAAAAAAGAGAAAGGCCATAAAAAGAGAAAAGGCCCAAAATAAAAAAATGAGAGAAAAAGAGAGAAGGGACAATGTTACTATCCTTTGCCACACTTGTACTTCAAAGTAGCACCGTAATCTTCATGATAGAGAGTCTCTTGTTTTGTAACTTTCATATACTAGTGGGAATTCTTCATTATAGAACTTGGCTTGTATATTCCAACAATGGGTCTCCTCAAGTGCCCTAGGTCTTCGTGAGGAAGAAAGTTGGATGCACACCCACTTAGTTTATTTTGTTGAGCTTTCATACATTTATAGCTCTAGTGCATCCGTTGCATGGCAATCCCTACTCCTTGCATTAAAATCAATCGGTGGGCATCTCCATAGCCCATTGATTAGCCTCGTTGATGTGAGACTTTCTCCTTTTTGTCTTCTCCACATAACCCCCCTCATTATATTCTATTCCACCTATAGTGCTATGTCCATGGCTCGCGCTCATATATTGTGTGAAAGTTTATAGGTTTGAGATTACTAAAGTATGAAACAATTTCTTGGCTTGTCATCGGGGTTGTGCATGATGATAGCATTCTTGTGTGACAAAAATGAAACATGACTAAACCATATGATTTTGTAGGGATGAACTTTCTTGGGCCATGTTATTTTGAGAAGACATAATTCCTTAGTTAGTATGCTTGAATTATTATCATTATTATGTCAATATGAACTTTTGTCTTGAATCTTTCAGATCTGAATATTCATACCACAATTAAGAGGAATTATATTAAAATTATGCCAAGTAGCACTCCGCATCAAAAATTCTGTTTTTATCATTTACCTACTCGAGGACGAGCAGGAATTAACCTTGGGGATGCTTGATACGTCTCCAACATCTCCATAATTTTTGATTGCTCCATGCTATATTATCTACTGTTTTGGACATTATTGGGCTTTATTATCCACTTTTATATTATTTTTGGGACTAACCTATTAACTAGAGGCCCAGCTCAAAATTGATGTTTTTGCCTGTTTTAGGGTTTCGAAGAAAAGGAATATCAAACGGAGTCCAAACGGAATGAAACCTTCGGGAACATGATTTTCCCACCGAATACAACTCAGGAGACTTGGACCCTACGTCAAGACAATTAACAGGAGGCCACGAGGTAGGGGGCGCGCCTACCCCCCATAGGCGCGCCCTCGACCCTCGTGGGCCCCCTGTTGCTCTACCGATGTACTTCTTCCTCCTATATATATCCACGTACCCCCAAACGATCAGAAACAGAGCCAAAACCCTAATTCCACCGCCGTAACTTTCTGTATCCACGAGATCCCATCTTGGGGCCTGTTCCGGAGCTCCGCCGGAGGGGGCATCGATCAGGGAGGGCTTCTACATCAACACCATAGCCTCTCCGATGAAGTGTGAGTAGTTTACCTCAGACCTACGGGTCCATAGTTAGTAGCTAGATGGCTTCTTCTCTCTTTTTGGATCTCAATACAATGTTCTCCCCTCTCCTGTGGAGAACCATTCAATGTAATCTTCTTTTTGCGATGTGTTTGTTGAGACCGATGAATTGTGGGTTTATGATCAAGTCTATCTATGAATAATATTTGAATCTTCTCTGAATTCTTTTATGTATGATTGGTTATCTTTGCAAGTCTCTTCGAATTATCAGTTTGGTTTGGCCTACTAGAATGATCTTTCTTGCAATGGGAGAAGTGCTTAGCTTTAGGTTAATCTTGCGGTGTCCTTTCCCGGCGACAGTAAGGGCAGCAAGGCACATATTGTATTGTTGCCATCGAGGATAACAAGATGGGTTTTCTTCATATTGCATGAGTCTATCCCTCTACATCATGTCATCTTGCTTAAGGCGTTACTCTGTTTTTAACTTAATACTCTAGATGCATGCTGGATAGAGGTCGATGAGTGGAGTAATAGTAGTAGATGCAGGCAGGAGTCGGTCTACTTGTCTCGGACGTGATGCCTATATACATGATCATACCTAGATATTCTCATAACTATGCTCAATTCTGTCAATTGCTCAACAGTAATTTGTTCACCCACTGTAGAATACTTATGCTCTTGAGAGAAGCCACTAGTGAAACCTATGGCCCACGGGTCTATCTTTATCATATCAATCTCCTACTACTTAGTTTTTTTACTTTTCTATTTACTTTGCCTTTATTTTACTTTGCATCTTTATCATAAAAATACGAAATTTTTTATCTTATCATATCTATCAGATCTCACTCTCGTAAGTGGCCGTATAGGGATTGACAACCCCTATTTGCGTTGGTTGCGAGGATTTATTTGTTTTGTGCAGGTACGAGGGACTCACGCGTAGCCTCCTACTGGATTGATACCTTGGTTCCCAAAAACTGAGGGAAATACTTACGCTACTTTGCTGCATCATCCCTTCCTCTTCGGGGAAACCAACGCAGTGCTAAAATAGGTAACACTCTACAGGTGTCTCCGATGGTGTTTGGTGAGTTGGCATAGATCGAGATTAGGATTTGTCACGTCGTGTATCGGAGAGGTATCTATGGGCCCTCTCGGTAATGCACATCACTATAAGCCTTGCAAGCAATGTGACTAATGAGTTAGTTGCGGGATGTTGCATTATGGAACGAGTAAAGAGACTTGCCGGTAACGACATTGAACTAGGTATTGAGATACCGACGATCGATTATCGGGCAAGTAACATACCGATGACAAAGGGAACAATGTATGTTGTTATGCAGTTTGACCGATAAAGATCTTCATAGAATATGTAGGAACCAATATGAGCATCCAGGTTCCGCTATTGGTTATTGACCAGAGATGAGTCTCGGTCATGTCTACGTAGTTCTTGAACCTGTAGGGTCCACGCGCTTAACGTTTGGTGACGATCGATATTATGAGTTTATGTGTTTTGATGTACCGAAGGTAGTTCGGAGTCCCGGATATGATCATGGACATGACGAGGAGTCTCGAAATGGTCGAGACATAAAGATTGATATATTGGGTGAATATGTTCGGACACCGGAAGTGTTCTGGAGAAGTTTCGAATAAAACCGGAGTGACGGACGGTTATCGGAAACCCTGGGGGAACTAATGGGCCTCATGGGCCTTAGTGGAGAGAGAGAGGGGCGGCCAGGGCAGGCCGCCCCCTTCCCCTTGAGTCCGAATTGGGCTAGGAAGGGGGGCGCCCCCCCTTTTACTTTCCCCTCTCCCTCTCCTTCCTTCCCCCTCTCTCCCTTTTGGTGGAAACCTACTAGGACTTGGAGTCCTAGTAGGATTCCCCTCTTGGGGGCGCACCAAGGAGGGTCGGCCAGCCTCCCCCTCCCTCCTTTATATACATGGGGAGGGGGCACCCTAGAACACAGAAGTTGATTGTTTTAGCCATGTGTGGTGCCCCCTCCACAGATTTCCACCTCGGTCATATCGTTCTAGAGCTTAGGCAAAGCCCCGCATCGGTAACTTCATCATCATCGTAATCACGCCGTCGTGCTGACGGAACTCTCCCTCGACCTCAGCTAGATCTAGAGTTCGTGGGACATCACTGAGCTGCACGTGTGCAGATCGCGGAGGTGCAGTACCTTCAGTGCTAGGATCGGTCGGGTCGTGAAGACGTACGACTACATCAACCTCATTGTTATAACGCTTCCTCTTACGGTGTACGAGGGTACATGGACAACACTCTCCCCTCTCGTTGCTATGCATCACCGAGATGGATCTTGCGTGTGCGTAGGATTATTTTTTGAAATTACTGCGTTCCCCAACACGAAGTACTTGCCAGCAAGGATCTACACTACATATGCATCGATGTCAATGAAATGGGTAGTATTTGTGGACTGAACTGCAGAATGCCAGAAGATAAGGGGAAAACCTAGCCTATCAAAGACTAGCATCTTCAAGCAGCTCCAAGCATCTTGCAGCATCAGAAGAGATAAGAGTGGCATATTATAATATTAGTAAGTATTTTGTAACACTGCCCAGAGATCACTTCCTCGACTCCATGCGAGAAAACAATCCCAGAGCCATCATTTCCATTACATACCTCGGCATCAAGTTCTAGTTGTATCAATCGGGATACAACTCCGAGCTTCCATTACCATGGAGACGGCTATTCGAATAGATAGAATACTTCCCTGCAGGGGTGCACCAACTTACCCAACATGCTCGATCAACTCCGGCCGGACAAACCATCAGGTCATGACCGCCCTCGATTGATCAACACACCGTAGTCCTACCTAGGCTCAACAAAGAGGCCAGGATACTGGTCCACATCCTAAATGTGAAGGGGTCATGGGCCATCGCCCTTTGCAATCCTGCACGTTGCATGGGCAGCCGGTGAGCAGAACTAGCCTCCCTTATACAAGAGAAGGCGTTGCAGTCCAACCCGGCGCACGTCGCTCCATCGCTAACGTCCATTGAGCTTTTGGCTGATACGTACGACGTAGAGTGCCCATAATTATTCCCGTGTGGTGGTTAGTGCGAAAAAGGCCAGAGGTCTACTTGGATCAAATATCCAAACCGTTAGTGTCTTGGTAGTGTGCGGTAACAATGAATGATCCACGATATGTGGTCCTTGTCGGTATCAAAACCGGCGGATCTCGGGTAGGGGGTCTCGGACTGTGCGTCTAAGGTTGATGGTAACAGGAGACAGGAGACACGATGTTTACCCAGGTTCAGGCCCTCTCTATGGAGGTAATACCCTACGTCCTGCTTGATTGATCTTGATGAATATGAGTATTACAAGAGTTGATCTACCACGAGATCGTAATGGCTAAAACCTAGAGGTCTAGTCTGGCTATGATTATGAGGATTCGGGGTATCTACGGACCTAGTCCTCTAGTTTATATAGACACGGGAGGGATCTAGGGTTCACAAGGTCAGTTACAGAGAAAGGAATCTACATAGTTGGCCGCCAAGCTTGCCTTCCACGCCAAGGAAAGTCCCATCCGGACACGGGTGCAGTCTTCGGTCTTCATATCTTCATAGCTCATCAGTCCGGCCCATGGCTAACAAGCCGGATGCCCGAGGACCCCTTAGTCCAGGAGTCCCTCAGTAGCCCCCGAACCAGTCTTCAATGACGAGGTGTTCGGCACATAGATTATCTTCGGCATTGCAAGGCGGGTTCCTTCACCGATGACTTCCAAGTAGTGTCTTCGGCCTTCCATTTAATGTTGTACCCCTTTGCTTCTGTGCATCAACAACTTCAGTCTCCATGTGTTGAGCGAACACGAGAGGTCGGGGTATTTTTTGCATATACCACCCTGACCGTACCACAAAGGTGCCATGGTTAGCGCTCCCGGCTCTTCCTCTCGTCCCCACGGCTCCAAAAAGGGTGATTGGGAGAGATGTTCCGTATCCCACAGTCAGCTGGCGAAGCTGCAAACATAGGTGTCGGTGTCAAAACCGGCGGATCTCGGGTAGGGGGTCCCGAACTATGCGTCTAGGATCGATGGTAACAGGAGGCAGGGGACACGATGTTTACCCAGGTTCGGGCCCTCTTTATGGAGGTAATACCCTACATCCTACTTGATTGATATTGATGATATGAGTATTACAAGAGTTGATCTACCACGAGATCGTAGAGGCTAAAACCCTAGAAGCTAGCCTATGGTATGATTGTTGTATATCCTCTATCGACTAGCCTGGCCTCGGTTTATATAATGCAGCCGAGGCCTAGGATAACAAGAGTCCTAGCCGAATACGTCGGTGGGGAGGAGTCCTTGTCTTGATCGCCAAGTCTTGTGGAATCTTCCTTGTATGTGGCAGCTGTCCGAACTGGCCCATGAGTATACGGCCATGGGGGTCCTCGGCCCAATCTAACAGATCGGGAGATGATGTGGTGAGTACCCCCTAGTCCAGGACACCGTCAACAGGGCTTTCTTCCCCCCGCATACTTGGTCCCCGTACGAGCAGGGATGACGTCCTTCAAGGGCGGGGATCAAACGGAGGACTTCCCCAATCCGTCCAAGGGAGAACGAGTATGCTTCGTCCCCTTCTTGTTAAGAGGTGTCGGATTTCCGATCCATCCCTTCCTCCGAGGTCTGCTGGAGTATTACGGCCTCCAACTGCACAGTCTCACTCCCGCCTCTATCCTTCATATTGCGGGTTATACCGCTCTATGCAAGCTATTCCTGGGCTGCGAGGCCCATTTCGATTTATGGAGAAGACTGTTCTTCCTCGTCCCTCATAATTAAGGAGGGTCAATTTTTGAAGTGGGAGGAGCCGAAGTGTGGCGCATCGCCGGGACCGGATACCTGTCCGGCACGCCGAAGAAAGCTTCCGAAGAGTGGCCTTCCAAATGGTTCTACATCGACGACGTCGCTACCCTACCCCGTCCGTATGGGCCTCCCCGAGTTTTCAAGTGCTCCGTTAAAGAAACGCCATAGCTGGCGTCCTCAGAGCCTCGAGGAAGAGGATAGTGCAGAGATCAGCCTGCTGCTGGGCAAGATTAAGACGCTTGTCCAGTCCGGATTGTCAATATTCGAGGTAATGGCAATCTCTATAGCGCGGGGGTCCAGCCACTCCAATATAGAGGGCTGCCCATGTGGCATTATAACGGGGAAGACGACACCTCACGCTATGGTTGGAAGGGCCCGAAGACCCCCGCCGCCCTGGCCAAAATACTGGCCGAGCTGTATAAAGGGGAGAAGGAGGAGTTCGCCCGTCTCCAATATCGAGATGGATTTTCCATGTATAATCCTCCCAGCTGGGTAAGCTTCAGCTCCACAATTTTACTCCCGTCCCTGAATCATTCTTGACAGGAAGTATCTTATCCACTTATAACAGGAATGGCGAAAGGCTATCAAGGGGATCCATGACCCTGCTCCTCAGCCGGAGAATCGCAACCGGGATCTTGACCCCGGATATGAGGAAGATCCGGACATATTTGTGGATCTCGAGGATGGAATATTCTATCAGATGAGCTATGACGGTACAGATGTACCTGATGACCCACAAGTATAGGGGATCTATCATAGTCCTTTCGATAAGTAAGAGTGTCGAACCCAACGAGGAGCAGAAGGAAATGATAAGCGGTTTCCACCAAGGTATTCTCTGCAAGTACTGAAATAAGTGGTAACAGAAAGTTTTGTGATAAGATAATTTGTAACGAGCAACAAGTAAAAAAAGTAAATAAGGTGCAGCAAGGTGGCCCAATCCTTTTTGTAGCAAAGGACAAGCCTGGACAAACTCTTATATGATGTAAAGCGCTCCCGAGGACACATGGGAATATCGTCAAGCTAGTTTTCATCACGTTCATATGATTCGCGTTCGGTACTTTGATAATTTGGTATGTGGGTGGACCGGTGCTTGGGTACTGCCCTTACTTGGACAAGCATCCCACTTATGATTAACCTCTATTGCAAGCATCCGCAACTACAACAAAAGTATTAAGGTAAACCTAACCATAGCATGAAGCATATGGATCCAAATCAGCCCCTTACGAAGCAACGCATAAACTAGGGTTTAAGCTTCTGTCACTCTAGCAACCCACATCTACTTATTAATTCCCAATGCCTTCCTCTAGGCCCAAACAATGGTGAAGTGCCATGTAGTTGACGTTCACATAACACCACTAGAGGAGAGACAACATACATCTCATCAAAAGATCGAACGAATACCAAATTCACATGACTACTAATAGCAAGACTTCTCCCATGTCCTCAGGAACAAAAGTAACTACTCACAAAGCATAAACATCTTCATAATCAGAGGGGTATTAATGTGCATATAGGATCTGAATATATGAAATTCCACCAATTAAACCAACTACCATCAACTACAAGGAGTAATTAACACTAGTAGCAACCTACTAGCATCAATCCCGGACTTGGAGACAAGAATTGGATACAAGAGATGAACTAGGGTTTTGAGATGAGATGGTGCTGATGAATATGTTGATGGAGATTGCCCTCTCCCGATGAGAGGAGCATTGGTGATGATGATGGCGATGATTTCCCCCTCCGGGAGGGAAGTTTCCCCGACAGAACAGCCCCGCCAGAATCCTCAATTGGTTCCGCCAAGGTTCCGCCTCGTGGCGGCCGAGTTTCATCTGAGAAGATGGCTTATGATTTTTTCCCATCGAAAGAGTCCATATAGCAGAAGATGGTCACCGGAGGGCCACCAGGGGGCCCACGAGGTAGGGGGCGCGCCTAGGGGGTAGGGCGCGCCCCCCACCCTCGTGGGCAGGGTGTGGCCCCCCTGGTGAAGTTCTTGTGCTCAATGTTTTTTATATATTTGGAAAACATCATCCGTGAAGTTTCAGGACTTTTGGAGCTGTGCAGAATAGGTCTCTAATATTTGCTCCTTTTCCAGCCCAGAATCCCAGCTGTCGGCATTCTCCCTCTTTATGTAAACCTTGTAAAATAAGAGAGAATAGGCATAAGTATTGTGACATAATGTGTAATAACAACCCATAATGCAATAAATATTGATATAAAAGCATGATGCAAAATGGACGTATCAGTACCCATCATCGCCGATTACCCCAGTCTCCTTCCTGCTTCACATGTAAGTAATCCGGAGATACCTTGTCCAAGAGAGTTTTCTCATTCCTCCTCACCCACCGCACTGTCCTGTGCTCAAAAGGGGACGCGTTCGGCGTGCCATGCTGCCCCGGGGGCATCTCCGAAGAGCGCGTCCCCCACACCAGGCAAGCCGTCGAAGAGGAAGGCAAACAAATATACGACCGAGCCTTCATCAAAGAGGTATGAATTTGCAAATATGCACCTTGGCAGTCACATCCAACCATGACCTTTCCATTTACCCTGTATCAGGAAAAAGGTGTGCCGAACTATATCCGGGGGTCTGGCCGGTCATACTTCCCGCAGCTAGGATCCAGATCCTACTGTGAAGACGGGGGCTGATGCGGGCATGATGCCATACTGTCCTCCAGCCGAGGATTCGGATGATGTATCCGTCACCAACTCGGAAGTGGAGAGCGCCATGAATCATCGGCACCGCAGGGCCGATTTACAAGACCCTGGTTTTTCAGAAGAGGCATTTAACGCCTTCAGCTCGGCTGATGAATATATCCAAGCTGCTCGAGATGGGCTTAACAGAGCCACAAAGCAGCATTTAAAAGATGTGCAGGTAGGTTTAGTTTGTCTAACTATGATAACCATATGCCAGTAGCCCCCGAGACTTGAAGCAGTGGGTACAAATGATTTAAGGATCGTTGTATAACCAGGTTCTTACGGCGAAGAACGACCTGCTAGCCCAAGAGCTGGAAAAGTGCCGCACACAGCTATCTGCTGCTACCGCTGAACTAGAACAGCTCAAGAAGGCGTCCTCTGGTAATTTTTCCCTCCATAGAGAAACAAAAAATGATATGCCAGGTGTGTTGAAATTGCTGCTTTGTCTCATAACAGGGTCGTCAGACCAACTGGAAGAGAAACTGAAGGCCGCTCAAACGAGCGAAAAAGAGGCAAAGAGACAACATCCCGCTGGTGAGCGCGTTCTGACCCGGGTTAGAGATGAGAAGAACAAACTCCAGGATTCAAACACCAAACTGGGTGAATAACTGAAAGATGTGCGAGTCCAGCTGGCCGACTTCGTGAAGGAGAACAAAAAGTTGCGAGGCGGCATATTCAGTGCGTGGTCGAATTTACCGTATTACAGTTTGGAGGTAAAAAGTAGCTGATATAGCTATGATTGCAGGTATGTTGACGGGCCGTCCCGAAGAGGAGGTGTCCGGATCATCAAGTGATCTTCTACAAGGGCTGTCGCAATTGCACGAGCAAGCTCGGCAGGCAATGCGGAGTGTAGCCAAGGCCTTATGGCCATCTGCCTCACCTCCAGGGAATATGGAGGAGCTTGTAGAGCTGCTCAAGGGAGCGCGATGGCGTATTGATACGTCTCCAACGTATCTATAATTTTTGATTTCTCCATGCTATATTATCTACTGTTTTGGACATTATTGAGCTTTATTATCCACTTTTATATTATTTTTGGGACTAACCTGTTAACCGGAGGCCCATCCCAGAATTGCAGTTTTTTGCCTATTTCAGGGTTTCGAAGAAAAGGAATATCAAACGGAGTCCAAACGGAATGAAACCTTCGGGAATGTGATTTTCTCAACGAACAAGACCCAGGAGACTTGGACCCTATGTCAAGACACAAAAGAGGAGGCCACGAGGTAGGGGGGCGCGCCTACCCCCCAGGCGTGCCCTCCACCCTCGTGGGCCCCTTGTTGCTCCACCGACGTACTCCTTCCTCCTATATATACCTACGTACCCCCAAACGATCAGATACAGAGCCAAAACCCTAATTCCACCGCCACAACTTTCTGTATCCATGAGATCCCATCTTGGGGCCTGTTCCGGAGCTCCGCCGGAGGGGGCATCAATCATGGAGGGCTTCTACATCAACACCATATCCCCTCCGATGAAGTGTGAGTAGTTTACCTCAGACCTATGGGTCCATAGTTAGTAGCTAGATGGCTTCTTCTCTCTTTTCGGATCTCAATACAATGTCCTCCCCCTCTCTTGTGGAGATCTATTCGATGTAATCTTGTTTTTGTGGTGTGTTTGTTGGGATCGATGAATTGTGGGTTTATGATCAAGTCTATCTATGAACAATATTTGAATCATCTCTGAATTCTTTTATGTATGATTGGTTATCTTTGCAAGTCTCTTCGAATTATCAGTTTGGTTTGGCCTACTAGATTGATCTTTCTTGCAATGGGAGAAGTGCTTAGCTTTGGGTTCAATCTTGCGGTGTCCTTTCCCAGGGGCAGCAAGGCACGTATTGTATTGTTGCCATCGAGGATAACAAGATGTGATTTTCATCATACTACATGAGTTTATCCCTCTACATCATGTCATCTTGCTTAAGGCATTATTCTGTTTTCATTAACTTAATACTCTAGATGCATGCTGGAGAGCGGTCGATGAGTGGAGTAATAGTAGTAGATGCAGGCAGGAGTCGGTCTACTTGTCTCGGACGTGATGCCTATATACATGATCATACCTAGATATTCTCATAACTATGCTCAATTCTGTCAATTGCTCAACAGTAATTTGTTCACCCACCGTAGAATACTTATGCTCTCGAGAGAAGCCACTAGTGAAACCTATGCCCCCCCGGGTCTATCTT
The DNA here is from genome assembly GCF_056163025.1 of Triticum urartu. Classification (NCBI taxonomy): domain Eukaryota; kingdom Viridiplantae; phylum Streptophyta; class Magnoliopsida; order Poales; family Poaceae; genus Triticum; species Triticum urartu. The sequence goes on from NC_141879.1 coordinate 586,404,984, forward strand.
CATCATATTAATCTACCAATACTTAGTTATTTCCTTTTGCTTTTACTTTGCTTTTATTTTACTTTGCATCTTTGTCATAAAAATACCAAAAAATATTATCTTAGCATATCTATCAGATCTCACTCTTGTAAGTGGTTGTGTAGGGATTGACAACCCCTTAACGTGTTGGTTGCGAGGATTTATTTTTTTGTGTGCAGGTACGAGGGACTCGCGCGTAGCCTCCTACTGGATTGATACCTTGGTTCTCAAAAACTGAGGCAAATACTTACGCTACTTTGCTGCATCATCCCTTCCTCTTCACGGAAACCAACGCAGTGCTCAAGAGGTACCAAGAAGGATTTCTGGCGCAGTTGCCGGGGAGGTCTACGCAAAAGTCAATATACCAAGTACCCATCACATACCCTTATCTCCCGCATTACATTATTTGCCATTTGCCTCCCGTTTTCCTCTCCCCCACTTCACCCTTGCTGTTTTATTCGCCCTCTCTCTCTATCCTCCTTCTCTTTCCCGTTTGCCTCTTTTTGCCCGCTTGCTTTTTGTTTGCTTGTGCATTAGTTCGTTTGCTTGTCGTTATGGCTAGTCCCTTATCTTCTCCGTTGTCTTCCGAGAATGAAATTCTAAATTTTAAGCAAAGGGAGGGGGGAAATCTAAAAGACGCTTGGTATAGAATTTGCAATGCTCAAAATAGATCTACCAGGAAGCAATCTACTTCCATTATTCTTCGCAATTTTTATGTAGGCGTTACTCCATGGCACAGATATGTCCTTGATATTATTGCTGGAGGGAACTTCTTGGGTAGCCACACTTTTGATTCTTATAATGCTATTATAGAATTGTTTGGATCACCCCCTCTTTTGGTTAATGGAACTGTATTAACTTTGGAGCATGTAATGCAAAGGCTTGAAATTATTGAAAATAAGGTTGCTATTGTAGAGTTAATTGAAAATTTGGATAAAAAGATCCACAACCGAATCTCTCAATATTGATCTAAAGTAGGAATCACTTTGAAAAATATTAAAGAGAAGGAACCCATAGTTAATGAGAAAATAAATCACGATTCCACCAGAATCGATAAACTTGAGGATATTATTACCAACTTGGGAACCGCTTTTTCTTCCGTAAAGAATACTCCAAGTCCTCCCACTAAAATTGCCAAACTTATGTATAGTCCTAAAAATAAGGGTGAATCCTCTAGTAAGGAAACTGCGGGTCTCAAATCTATAAGTATTCATCCCAATCTTTTTGCTATCATTAAGGAACCATTTGTTACAAATGAATTTTTCGATATTGTGCCTAAAATTTTGATAATTAATAAAAATAAAGAAATTCCTAAAGATGGTAGATGCCTCATGGAATAATTGCCTACCAAAGATGGCAATACCTAGATCTATCCTTGCTTGTTATGCCTAGCAAGGGGCATTAAACGATAGCGCTTGTTGGGAGGCAACCCAATTTTTATTCCTTGATTTTTGCTCCTGTTTAGTAATAAATAATTTATCTAGACTCTGTTTTGGTTGTGTTTTTTTGAGTTTAATTAGTGTTTGTGCCAAGTAGAACCGTTGGGAAGACTTGGGGAAAGTCTTGTTAAACTTGCTGTAAAGAACAGAAACTTTAGCGCTCACGAGAACTGCTGTCATTTTTATTTGGAAAGTGCTATTTAGTTAATTCTTTTTTCAGATGATTAATAGATAAATTCCTCACGTCCCTCAATTTATTTTAGAATTTTTGGGGTTCCAGATCTTGCGCTAGCTACAGATTACTACAGACTGTTCTGTTTTTGACAGATTCTGTTTTTCGTGTGTTGTTTGCTTATTTTGATGAATCTATGGCTAGTAAAATAGTTTATAAACCATAGAGAAGTTGGAATACGGTAGGTTTAACACCAATATAAATAAAGAATGAGTTCATTACAGTACCTTGAAGTGGTATTTTGTTTTCTTTCGCTAACGGAGCTCACGGGATTTACTACTTTGAGTTTTGTGTTGTGAAGCTTTCATGTTTTGGGTAAAGATTTGATGGATTATGGAACAAGGAGTGGCAAGAGACTAAGCTTGGGGATGACCATGGCACCCCCAATATAATCTAAGGACACCTAAAAGCCAAAGCTTGGGGATGCCCCGGAAGGCATCCCCTCTTTCGTCTACTTCTATCAGTAACTTTACTTGGAGCTATATTTTTATTCACCACATGATATATGTTTTGCTTGGAGCGTCTTGTATTATTTGACTCTTTGCTTTTTAGTTTACCACAATCATCCTTGCTGTACACACCTTTTGAGAGAGCCATACATGACTTGGAATTTGTTAGAATACTCTATGTGCTTCGCTTATATCTTTTGAGTTATATAGTTTTGCTCTAGTACTTCACTTATATCTTTTAGAGCACGGTGGTGGATTTGTTTTATAGAAACTATTAATCTCTCATGCTTCACCTATATTATTTTGAGAGTCTTAATAGCATGGTAATTTTCTTAAAATCCTAATATGCTAGGTATTCAAGATTAGTAAAATTTCTTATGAGTGTTTTGAATACTAAGAGAAGTTGGATGCTTGATGATTGTTTCGAGATATGGAGGTAATAATATCAAAGTTGTGCTAGTTGAGTAGTTGTGAAATTGAGAAATATTTGTGTTGAAGTTTGCAAGTCCCGTAGCCTGCACGTATGGTAAACATTATGTAACAAATTTGAGACATGAGGTGTTATTTGATTGTCTTCCTTATGAGTGGCAGTCGGGGACGAGCGATGGTCTTTTCCTACCAATCTATCGCCCTAGGAGCATGCGCGTAGTACCGAGGTTTTTGATGACTTGTAGATTTTTGCAATAAGAATTTGATTTCTTTATGACTAATGTTGAGTCCATGGATTATACGCACTCTCACCCTTCCATCCTTGCTATCTTCTTCGGTACGGCGCATTGCCCTTTCTCACATTGAGAGTTGGCGCAAACTTCGCCGGTGCATCCAAACCCCATGATATGATATGCTCTTTCACACATAAACCTCCTTATATCTTCCTCAAAACAGCCACCATACCTACATATTATGGCATTTCCATAGCCATTCTGAGATATATTGCCATGCAACTTTCCACCATTCCGTTTATCATGACACATTCATCATTGTCATATTGCTTAGCATGATCATGTAGTTGACATAGTATTTTTGGCAAAGCCACCATTCATAATTCTTTCATACATGTCACTCTTGGTCCATTGCATATCCCGGTACACCGCCGGAGGCATTCATATAGAGTCATCTTTTGTTGTAGTATCGAGTTGTAATCATTGAGTTGTAAATAAATAGAAGTGTGATGATCATTTTCTAGAGCATTGTCCCAAGTGAGGAATTATAAAAAAAAGAGAGAGAAAGGCCATATAAAAAAAGAGAAAGGCAAATAAAAAAATGAGAGAAAAAGAGAGAAGGGACAATGTTACTATCCTTTGCCACACTTGTGCTTCAAAGTAGCATCGTAATCTTCATGATAGAGAGTCTCTTGTTTTGTAACTTTCATATACTAGTGGGAATTCTTCATTATAGAACTTGGCTTGTATATTCCAACAATAGGTCTCCTCAGGTGCCCTAGTTCTTCGTGAGGAAGAAAGTTGGATGCACACCCACTTAGTTTATTTTGTTGAGCTTTCATACATTTATAGCTCTAGTGCATCCGTTGCATGGCAATCCCTACTCCTTGCATTAACATCAATCAATGGGCATCTCCATAGCCCATTGATTAACCTCGTTGATGTGAGACTTTCTCCTTTTTTGTCTTCTCCACATAACCCCCCTCATTATATTCTATTCCACCCATAGTGCTATGTCCATGGCTCGCGCTCATATATTGCGCGAAAGTTTATAGGTTTGAGATTACTAAAGTATGAAACAATTGCTTGGCTTGTCATCGGGGTTGTGCATGATGAGAGCATCCTTGTGTGACGAAAATGGAGCATGACTAAACTATATGATTTTGTAGGGATGAACTTTCTTTGGCCATGTTATTTTGAGAAGACATAATTGCTTAGTTAGTATGCTTGAAGTGTTATTATTTTTATGTCAATATGAAATTTTGTCCTGAATCTTTCGGGTCTGAATATTCATGCCACAATTAAGAAGAATTACATCAAAATTATGCCAAGTAGCACTCCGCATCAAAAATTCTGTTTTTATCATTTACCTACTCGAGGACGAGCAGGAATTAAGCTTGGGGATGCTTGATATGTATCCAACGTATCTATAATTTTTGATTGCTCCATGCTATATTATCTACTGTTTTGGACATTATTGGGCTTTATTATCCACTTTTATATTATTTTTGGGACTAACCTATTAACCGGAGGCCCATCCCAGAATTGCAGTTTTTTGCCTATTTCAGGGTTTCGAAGAAAAGGAATATGAAACGGAGTCCAAACGGAATGAAACCTTCAGGAATGTGATTTTCTCAACGAACAAGACCCAGGAGACATGGACCCTATGTCAAGACACAAAGGAGGAGGCCACGAGGTAGGGGGGCGCGCCTACCCCCCAGGCGCACCCTCCACCCTCGTGGGCCCCCTGTTGCTCCACTGACGTACTCCTTCCTCCTATATATACCTATGTACCCCCAAACGATCAGATACAGAGCCAAAACCCTAATTCCACTGCCGCAACTTTCTGTATCCACGAGATCCCATCTTGGGGCCTGTTCCAGAGCTCCGCTGGAGGGGGCATCAATCATGGAGGGCTTCTACATCAACACCATATCCCCTCCGATGAAGTGTGAGTAGTTTACCTCAGACCTATGGGTCCATAGTTAGTAGCTAGATGGCTTCTTCTCTCTTTTTGGATCTCAATACAATGTTCTCCCCCTCTCTTGTGGAGATCTATTCGATGTAATCTTCTTTTTGCGGTGTGTTTGTTGAGACCGATGAATTGTGGGTTTATGATCAAGTCTATCTATGAACAATATTTGAATCTTCTCTGAATTCTTTTATGTATGATTGGTTATCTTTGCAAGTCTCTTCAAATTATCAGTTTGGTTTGGCCTACTAGATTGATCTTTCTTGCAATGGGAGAAGTGCTTAGCTTTGGGTTCAATCTTGCGGTGTTCTTTCCGAGTGACAATAGGGGCAGCAAGGCACGTATTGTATTGTTTCCATCGAGGATAACAAGATGTGGTTTTCATCATATTGCATGAGTTTATCCCTCTACATCATGTCATCTTGCTTAAGGCGTTACTCTATTTTCATTAACTTAATACTCTAGATGCATGCTGGATAGCGGTCGATGAGTGGAGTAATAGTAGTAGATGCAAGCAGGAGTCGGTCTACTTGTCTCGGACGTGATGCCTATATACATGATCATACCGAGATATTCTCATAACTATGCTCAATTCTGTCAATTTCTCAACAGTAATTTGTTCACCCACTGTAGAATACTTATGCTCTCGAGAGAAGCCACTAGTGAAACCTATGCCCCCGGGGTCTATCTTCATCATATTAATCTACCAATACTTAGTTATTTCCTTTTGCTTTTACTTTGCTTTTATTTTACTTTGCATCTTTATCATAAAAATACCAAAAAATATTATCTTATCATATCTATCAGATCTCACTCTCGTAAGTGGTTGTGTAGGGATTGACAACCCCTTAACGCATTGGTTACAAGGATTTATTTTTTTGTGTGCAGGTACGAGGGACTCACGCGTAGACTCCTACTGGATTGATACCTTGGTTCTCAAAAACTGAGGGAAATACTTACGCTACTTTGCTGCATAATCCCTTCCTCTTCAGGGAAAACCAACACAGTGCTCAAGAGATACCAAGAAGGATTTCTGGCGCTGTTGCCAGGGAGGTCTATGCAAAAGTCAATATACCAAGTACCCATCACATACCCTTATCTCCCGCATTACATTATTTGCCATTTGCCTCTCGTTTTCCTCTCCCCAACTTCACCCTTGTTGTTTTATTCGCCCTCTCTCTCTATCCTCCTTCTCTTTCCCGTTTGCCTCTTTTTGCCCGCTTGCTTTTTGTTTTCTTGTGCATTAGTTTGTTTGCTTGTCGTTCTGGCTAGTCCCTTATCTTCTCCGTTGTCTTCCGAGAATGAAATTCTAAATTTTAAGCAAAGGGAGGGGGAAAATCTAAAAGACGGTTGGTATAGAATTTGCAATGCTCAAAATAGATCTACCAGGAAGCAATCTACTTCCGTTATTCTTCGCAATTTTTATGTAGGCGTTACTCCTTGGCACAGATATGTCCTTGATATTATTGCTGGAGGGAACTTCTTGGGTAGCCACACTTTTGATTCTTATAATGCTATTATAGAATTGTTTGGATCACCCCCTCTTTTGGTTAATGGAACTGTATTAACTTTGGAGCATGTAATGCAAAGGCTTGAAATTATTGAAAATAAGGTTGCTACCATAGAGTTAATTGAAAATTTGGATAAAAACATCTACAACCGAATCTCTCAATATTGATCTAAAGTAGGAATCACTTTGAAAAATATTAAAGAGAAGGAACCCATAGTTAATGAGAAAATAAATCACGATTCCACTAGAATCGATAAACTTGAGGATATTATTACCAACTTGGGAACCGCTTTTTCTTCCATAAAGAATACTCCAAGTCCTCCCACTAAAATTGCCAAACTTATGTATAGTCCTAAAAATAAGGGTGAATCCTCTAGTAAGGAAACTGCGGATCTCAAATCTATAAGTATTCATCCCAATCTTTTTGCTATCATTAAGGAACCATTTGTTACAAATGAATTTTTCGATATTGTGCCTAAAAGTTTGATAATTAATAAAAAGAAAGAAATTCCTAAAGATGGTAGATGCCTCATTGAAGAATTGCCTACCAAAGATGGCAATACCTAGATCTATCCTTGCTTGTTATGCCTAGCAAGGGGCGTTAAACGATAGCGCTTGTTGGGAGGCAACCCAATTTTTATTCCTTGATTTTTGCTCCTGTTTAGTAATAAATAATTTATCTAGACTCTATTTTGGTTGTGTTTTTTTGAGTTTAATTAGTGTTTGTGCCAAGTAGAACCGTTGGGAAGACTTGGGGAAAGTCTTGTTAAACTTGCTGCAAAGAACATAAACTTTAGCGCTCACAAGAACTGCTGTCATTTTTATTTTGGAAGTGCTATTTAGTTAATTCTTTTTTCAGATGATTAATAGATAAATTCCTCCCGTCCTGCAATTTATTTAAGAATTTTTGGGCTTCCAGATCTTGCGCTAGCTACAGATTACTACAGACTGTTCTGTTTTTGACAGATTCTGTTTTTCGCGTGTTGTCTGCTTATTTTGATGAATCTATGGCTAGTAAAATAGTTTATAAACCAAAGAGAAGTTGGAATATGGTAGGTTTAACACCAATATAAATAAAGAATGATTTCATTACAGTACCTTGAAGTGGTCTTTTGTTTTCTTTCGCTAACGGAGCTCACGAGATTTTCTACTTTGAGTTTTGTGTTGTGAAGTTCTCAAGTTTTGGGTAAAGATTTGATGGATTATGGAACAAGGAGTGGCAAGATACTAAGCTTGGGGATGACCATGGCACTCCCAAGACAATCTAAGGACACCTAAAAGCCAAAGCTTTGGGATGCCCCGGAAGGCATCCCCTCTTTCGTCTACTTCTATCAGTAACTTTACTTGGAGCTATATTTTTATTCACCACATGATATGTGTTTTGCTTGGAGCGTCTTGTATTATTTGACTCTTTGCTTTTTAGTTTACCACAATCATCCTTGATGTACACACCTTTTGAGAGAGCCATACATGACTTGGAATTTGTTAGAATACTCTATGTGCTTCGCTTATATCTTTTGAGTTATATAGTTTTGCTCTACTACTTCACTTATATCTTTTAGATCACGGTGGTGGATTTGTTTTATAGAAACTATTGATCTCTCATGCTTCACCTTGATTATTTTGAGAGTCTTAATAGCATGATAATTTGCTTAAAATCCTAATATGCTAGGTATTCAAGATTAGTAAAATTTCTTATGAGTGTTTTGAATACTAAGAGAAGTTGGATGCTTGATGATTGTTTTGAGATATGGAGGTAATAATATCAAAGTTGTGCTAGTTGAGTAGTTGTGAAATTGAGAAATACTTGTGTTGAAGTTTGCAAGTCCCGTAGCCTGCACGTATGGTAAACATTATGTAACAAATTTGAGACATGAGGTGTTATTTGATTGTCTTCCTTATGAGTGGCGGTCGGGGACGAGCGATGGTCTTTTCCTACCAATCTATCCCCCTAGGAGCATGCGCGTAGTGCTTGTTTTTTGATGACTTGTAGATTTTTGCAATAAGTATATGAGTTCTTTATGACTAATGTTGAGTCCATGGATTATACGCACTCTCACCCTTCCATCCTTGCTATCTTCTTCGGTACCGCGCATTGCCCTTTCTCACATTGAGAGTTGGCGCAAACTTCGCCGGTGCATCCAAACCCCATGATATGATATGCTCTTTCACACATAAACCTCCTTATATCTTCCTCAAAACAGCCACCATACCTACATATTATGGCATTTCCATAGCCATTCTGAGATATATTGCCATGCAACTTTCCACCATTCCGTTTATCATGACACATTCATCATTGTCATATTGCTTAGCATGATCATGTAGTTGACATAGTATTTGTGGCAAAGCCACCATTCATAATTCTTTCATACATGTCACTCTTGGTCCATTGCATATCCCGGTACACCGCCGGAGGCATTCATATAGAGTCATCTTTTGTTGTAGTATCGAGTTGTAATCATTGAGTTGTAAATAAATAGAAGTGTGATGATCATTTTCTAGAGCATTGTCCCAAGTGAGGAATTATAAAAAAAAGAGAGAAAGGACATATAAAAAAGAGAAAGGCCAAATAAAAAAATGAGAGAAAAAGAGAGAAGGGACAATGTTACTATCCTTTGCCACACTTGTGCTTCAAAGTAGGACCGTAATCTTCATGATAGAGAGTCTCTTGTTTTGTCACTTTCATATACTAGTGGGAATTCTTCATTATAGAACTTGGCTTGTATATTCCAACAATAGGTCTCCTTAGGTGCCCTAGGTCTTCGTGAGCAAGCAAGTTGGATGCACACCCATTTAGTTTATTTTGTTGAGCTTTCATACATTTATAGCTCTAGTGCATCCGTTGCATGGCAATCCCTACTCCTTGCATTAACATCAATCGATGGGCATCTCCATAGCCCATTGATTAACCTCGTTGATGTGAGACTTTCTCCTTTTTTGTCTTCTCCACATAACCCCCCTCATTATATTCTATTCCACCCATAGTGCTATGTCCATGGCTCGCGCTCATATATTGCGTGAAAGTTTATAGGTTTGAGATTACTAAAGTATGAAACAATTGCTTGGCTTGTCATCGGGGTTGTGCATGATGAGAGCATCCTTGTATGACGAAAATGGAGCATGACTAAACTATATGATTTTGTAGGGATGAACTTTCTTTGGCCATGTTATTTTGAGAAGACATAATTGCTGTATTATTATTTTTATGTCAATATGAAATTTTGTCTTGAATCTTTCGGATCTGAATATTCATGCCACAATTAAGAAGAATTACATCAAAATTATGCCAAGTAGCACTCCGCATCAAAAATTCTGTTTTTATCATTTACCTACTCGAGGACGAGCAGGAATTAAGCTTGGGGATGCTTGATACGTCTCCAACGTATCTATTATTTTTGATTGATCCATGCTATATTATCTACTGTTTTGGACATTATTGGGATTTATTATCCACTTTTATATTATTTTTGGGACTAACCTATTAACCAGAGGCCCAGCCCGGAATTGCTGTTTTTTTGCCTATTTTAGGGTTTCGAAGAAAAGGAATATCAAACAGAGTCCAAACGGAATGAAACCTTCGGGAATGTGATTTTCTCAACGAACAAGACCCAGGAGACTTGGACCCTATGTCAAGACACAGAAGAGGAGGCCATGAGGTAGGGGGGCGCGCCTACCCCCCAGGCGCGCCCTCCACCCTCATGGGCCCCCTGTTGCTCTACCGACGTACTCCTTCCTCCTATATATACCTACGTACCCCCAAACGATCAGATACAGAGCCAAAACCCTAACTCCACCACCGCAAGTTTCTGTATACACGAGATCCCATCTTGGGGCCTGTTCCAGAGCTCCGCCGGAGGGGGCATCAATCACGGAGGGCTTCTACATCAACACCATATCCCCTCCGATGAAGTGTGAGTAGTTTAACTCAGACCTATGGGTCCATAGTTAGTAGCTAGATGGCTTCTTCTCTCTTTTTGGATCTCAATACAATGTTCTCCCCCTCTCTTGTGGAGATCTATTCGATGTAATCTTCTTTTTGTGGTGTTTTTGTTGAGACCGATGAATTGTGGGTTTATGATCATGTCTGTCTCTGAACAATATTTGAATCTTCTCTGAATTCTTTTATGTATGATTGGTTATCTTTGCAAGTCTCTTCGAATTATCAGTTTGGTTTGGCCTACTAGATTGATCTTTCTTGCAATGGGAGAAGTGCTTAGCTTTGGGTTCAATCTTGCGGTGTCCTTTCCCAGTGACAGTAGGGGCAGCAAGGCACGTATTGTATTGTTGCCATCGAGGATAACAAGATGTGGTTTTCATCATATTGCATGAGTTTATCGCTCTACATCATGTCATCTTGCTTAAGGCGTTACTCTGTTTTCATTAACTTAATACCCTAGATGCATGCTGGATAGCGGTCGATGAGTGGAGTAATAGTAGTAGATGCAGGTAGGAGTCGGTCTACTTGTCTCGGATGTGATTCCTATATACATGATCATACCTAGATATTCTCATAACTATGCTCAATTCTGTCAATTTCTCAACAGTAATTTGTTCACCCACCGTAGAATAGTTATGCTCTCGAGAGAAGCCACTAGTGAAACCTATGGCCCCTGGGTCTATCTTCATCATATTAATCTACCAATACTTAGTTATTTCCTTTTACTTTTGCTTTGCTTTTATTTTACTTTGCATCTTTATCATAAAAATACCAAAAAATATTATCTTATCATATCTATTATATCTCACTCTCGTAAGTGGTTGTGTAGGGATTGACAACCCCTTAACGCGTTGGTTTCGAGGATTTATTTTTTTGTGTGCAGGTACGAGGGACTCGCGCGTAGCCTCCTACTGGATTGATACCTTGGTTCTCAAAAACCGAGGGAAATACTTACGCTACTTTGCTGCATCATCCCTTCCTCTTCAGGGAAAACCAACGCAGTGCTCAAGAGATACCAAGAAGGATTTCTGGCGCTATTGCCGGGGAGGTCTACGCTAAAGTCAATATACCAAGTACCCATCACATACCCTTATCTCCCGCATTACATTATTTGCCATTTGCCTCTCGTTTTCCTCTCCCCAACTTCACCCTTGCTGTTTTATTCGCCCTCTCTCTCTATCCTCCTTCTCTTTCCCGTTTGCCTCTTTTTGCCCACTTGCTTTTTGTTTGCTTGTGCATTAGTTCGTTTGCTTGTCGTTATGGCTAGTCCCTTATCTTCTCTGTTGTCTTCCGAGAATGAAATTCTAAATTTTAAGCAAAGGGAGGGGGGAAATCTAAAAGACGCTTGGTATAGAATTTGCAATGCTCAAAATAGATATACTAGGAAGCAATTTACTTCCGTTATTCTTTGCAATTTTTATGCAGGCGTTACTCCTTGGCACAGATATGTCCTTGATATTATTGCTGGAGGGAACTTCTTGGGTAGCTACACTTTTGATTCTTATAATGCTATTATAGAATTGTTTGGATCACCCCCTCTTTTGGTTAATGGAACTGTATTAACTTTGGAGCATGTAATGCAAAGGCTTGAAATTATTGAAAATAAGGTTGCTACCGTAGAGTTAATTGAAAATTTGGATAAAAAGATTCACAACCGAATCTCTCAATATGGATCTAAAGTAGGAGTCACTTTGAAAAATATTAAAGAGAAGGAACCCATAGTTAATGAGAAAATAAATCACGATTCCACTAGAATCGATAAACTTGAGTATATTATTACCAACTTGGGAACCGTTTTTTCTTCCGTAAAGAATACTCCAAGTCCTCCCACTAAAATTGCCAAACTTATGTATAGTCCTAAAAATAAGGGTGAATCCTCTAGTAAGGAAACTGTGGATGTCAAATCTATAAGTATTCATCCCAATCTTTTTGCTATCATTAAGGAACCATTTGTTACAAATGAATTTTTTGATATTGTGCCAAAAAGTTTGATAATTAATAAAAAGAAAGAAATTCCTAAAGATGGTAGATGCCTCATTGAAGAATTGCCTACCAAAGGTGGCAATACCTAGATCTATCCTTGCTTGTTATGCCTAGCTAGGGGCGTTAAACGATAGCGCTTGTTGGGAGGCAACCCAATTTTTATTCCTTGATTTTTGCTCCTGTTTACTAATAAATAATTTATCTAGACTCTGTTTTGGTTGTGTTTTTTTGAGTTTAATTAGTGTTTGTGCCAAGTAGAACCATTGGGAAGACTTGGGGAAAGTCTTGTTAAACTTGCTGTAAAGAACATAAACTTTAGCGCTCACAAGAACTGCTGTCATTTTTATTTGGGAAGTGCTATTTAGTTAATTCTTTTTCAGATTATTAATAGATAAATTCCTCACGTACTGCAATTTATTTTAGAATTTTTGGGGTTCCAGATCTTGCGCTAGCTACGGATTGCTACAGACTGTTCTGTTTTTGACAGATTCTGTTTTCGTGTGTTGTTTGCTTATTTTGATGAATCTATGGCTAGTAAAATAGTTTATAAACCATAGAGAAGTTGGAAGACAGTAGGTTTAACACTAATATAAATAAAGAATGAGTTCATTACAGTACCTTGAAGTGGTCTTTTGTTTTCTTCCGCTAACGGAGCTCACAAGATTTTCTACTTTGAGTTTTGTGTTGTGAAGTTTTAAAGTTTTGGGTAAAGATTTGATGGATTATGGAACAAGGAGTGGCAAGAGACTAAGCTTGGGGATGACCATGGCACTCCCAAGACAATCTAAGGACACCTAAAAGCCAAAGCTTGGGGATGCCCCGGAAGGCATCCCCTCTTTCGTCTACTTCTATCAGTAACTTTACTTGGAGCTATATTTTTATTCACCACATGATATGTGTTTTGCTTGGAGCGTCTTGTATTATTTGACTCTTTGCTTTTTAGTTTACCACAATCATCCTTTCTGTACACACCTTTTGAGAGAGCCATACATGACTTGGAATTTGTTAGAATACTCTATGTGCTTCGCTTATATCTTTTGAGTTATATAGTTTTGCTCTAGTACTTCACTTATATCTTTTAGATCACGGTGGTGGATTAGTTTTATAGAAACTATTGATCTCTCATGCTTCACCTAGATTATTTTGAGAGTCTTAATAGCATGGTAATTTGCTTAAAATCCTAATATGCTAGGTATTCAAGATCAGTAAAATCTCTTGTGAGTGTTTTGAATAATAAGAGAAGTTGGATGCTTGATGATTGTTTTGAGATATGGAGGTAATAATATCAAAGTTGTGCTAGTTGAGTAGTTGTGAAATTGAGAAATACTTGTGTTGAAGTTTGCAAGTCCCGTAGCCTGCACGTATGGTAAACATTATGTAACAAATTTGAGACATGAGGTGTTATTTGATTGTCTTCCTTATGAGTGGCGGTCGGGGACGAGCGATGGTCTTTTCCTACCAATCTATCCCCCTAGGAGCATGCGCGTAGTACCGAGGTTTTTGATGAATTATAGATTTTTGCAATAAGTATTTGAGTTCTTTATGACTAATGTTGAGTCCATGGATTATACGCACTCTCACCCTTCCATCCTTGCTATCTTCTTCGGTACCGCGCATTGCCCTTTCTCACATTGAGAGTTGGCGCAAACTTCGCCGGTGCATCCAAACCCCATGATATGATATGCTCTTTCACACATAAACCTCCTTATATCTTCCTCAAAACAGCCACCATACCTACCTATTATGGCATTTCCATAGTCATTCTAAGATATATTGCCATGCAACTTTCCACCATTCCGTTTATCATGACACATTCATCATTGTCATATTTCTTAGCATGATCATGTAGTTGACATAGTATTTGTGGCAAAGCCACCATTCATAATTCTTTCATACATGTCACTCTTGGTCCATTGCATATCCCGGTACACCGCCGGAGGCATTCATATAGAGTCATCTTTTGTTCTAGTATCAAGTTGTAATCATTGAGTTGTAAATAAATAGAAGTGTGATGATCATTTTCTAGAGCATTGTCCCAAGTGAGGAATTATAAAAAAAGAGAGAGAAAGGCCATATAAAAAAGAGAAAGGCCAAATAAAAAAATGAGAGAAAAAGAGAGAAGGGACAATGTTACTATCCTTTGCCACACTTGTGCTTCAAAGTAGCACCGTAATCTTCATGATAGAGTGCCGGGGTTGCTGATCCACGGGCACCTATGGGACCGGCGGTCCGGGTCCCTTTTGGTTCGGCGAGGGGCGGAGGTCGCACGAAGAGCAGATCGAGGCGAAGCAAGCGTGCGGTTTGGTCGTGCGAGGAGTAAATCGAAGCGAAGCACGCGAGCGATTTACCCAGGTTCGGGCCGCATGGATGCGTAAAACCCTACTCCTGCTTTGTGGATTGGTATTGATTCCTAGCTCGGGAGTGAGATCGAGCGTGAGTGTGTGGAATTGCTCGACCGAACCTCGCGAGAGCTCTCGAGGTGGCCGACCCCTCTCTACGTTGCACACGGGCCTCCTTTTATACTCAAGGGGTTACCGACATAGGGCAACGGAGGGCAAAAGGGGAAAGGGTGCCGTGGGTAGGCACAGCTAGGTGCTGTAGTAGGCACAGCTAGCGGCTACAGTGTTATCATACCTAACCCTGACGGCAGGGGACAAGGGCATTAAATGCCCGTCTGTGTCGCCTAGACAGCACCGAAAGGGACCGCTAGGGACGCCACCGTCTTGCCACGATGGTTGTCTTGTCAGCGCCTGTGTGCCACCGCACGCCCCTAGCTGCACAGCCTCATGCCACGTGCGCTTGGGAGGGACCCCGGAGCGACACGTGGGTGGATGTGCTGGAGCGCGGGCGTGGAGTGGGGGCTTGCTGCGGCAAGCGCCTTGCCACGACCGTCGACTTGTCGCGTCCGGGAGCTTGTCGCTCACCGGGCCTTGTCGGGGCGCGTAGCGCGCCGCGGCAAGTTCCTTGGAATGCCTTGGATGGCCTTCCCGGCAAGCGCCTCTTGCTGGGGCCTTGGGATGCTTCTGATGGCCTTCCCGGCAAGCTCCTCTTGCCGGGGTCTTGCCTTCTTCCCGGCAAGCTCCTCTTGCCGGGGTCTTGTCTTGGGTACTTTGTTCTTTAATGGTCTTCAAAGGGACCACGGAGGATCTTGGCGGTGCCCTGGTAGGCCTTGCCGCGGGACGCTGCGACTGCCCGTGCACAAGTTCGGGGTACTAAGGGTACCCCTACTTTAGTACACCGACAGGAGCTCCCGGGCCTGGGCCACACACGGTGCCGAGCGCTGTTGGGTCAGGCCCAAAACAGTGCATGGGCACGCGCGGCCTAGGTCATGCCGCACGTCCCTCCGCTTCCACCGCGCACGCCCGGAACGGCACGCGTCAAACGCGGCGTCGTGGGTGACGTGGGCGGCGCGGGCGCGCGGGGCTGAGCCCCGCGAGCGTGCGTCAAGCCATGATGAAGGGGGAACGGCCCACGCCCTCTTCTCCAAGCGGAGATAGGCGTGGGGGCGTGGCGCATTTACTGGACGGGGCCGGCGTGCGGTTTTCGAAGCGCCCACTCCCCGAGATTACGGGGTAGGGCGAGGCCGCCCCATCCGTCGCCTCAGTTCTGCATCTCCGCCACGCGGCTCCCATGCACTTGGGATCGCGGACGGCGGGAGCGGGAACCTGGGCCGTTGTGAGCAGAGGGGGCGGGTCGGCCCGCCTCCCTGCTCTTCCCGTGCCTTGATTCGCCGAGCGGGGCGGCTGGGCTCCCACTTCGCTCCTTTATAAGGAGCGGGAAGGGAGCGCCGAAGCCTGCACCTTCTCGTATCCTCCTTTCTTCAGCTTCTGCTCCCCTTTCTCTCATTCGCCATGGAGAAAGGGAATCCTGGGCCTTCATCGGTGGCGACGAGGGTCGCC
Organism: Triticum urartu; assembly: GCF_056163025.1. Taxonomy (NCBI): domain Eukaryota; kingdom Viridiplantae; phylum Streptophyta; class Magnoliopsida; order Poales; family Poaceae; genus Triticum; species Triticum urartu. The sequence goes on from NC_141879.1 coordinate 586,421,088, forward strand.
GCCAGACAGCGCACCCTCCCCTCTTCCTCGCTCATGGTGGCAGAGCCAGCCATAAGGGGAAGAGGGAGGGGACGAGGTCGTGGACGAGGTCGAGGACGAGGTCGAGGCGCTCGGGGAAGAGGCGGACGGGGCGACGCGCCAGCTTCGCCCCCGCCGGCGGCTCCTCCCCCCGCGGCGGTCCATATAGGGGACAACCCTTGCGAGTTCTTCGTTAAGCTGCACCGGGCGCCTCGTCGTCGCCTCCGGCTTCCAGCTCCGTTCGCGAGTGCGATGGAGTCGGACCCGCCCGAAACTCTGAGATTACACATGAGGGGCTGTGGGATCAGTGGCACGCGAGTCCGCGTGGCGTTCCCAGCCCCTAGTGTGATGTATCTCGATCGAGGGTGGAAGACGTTCGCCCGCATCCACAGCCTGACGGGGGGACTCACCCTCCATTTTAAGCTGGTGGAGGGCGATCTCCTCTCCGTCAAGGTCTTCGGGTGCTTCGGCACCCGGGCGAAGTGCTGCGTGGACAGCTCCTCCGATAGCGAAGGCTCCTCCTCGAGCGAGAGTGACGAGGAGGAGAGCGGCAGTGATGGTGAGGGTGGCGGGCGGCAGGACGGCGGCTCCGACTAGGTGTCGGGCGCCGTCTCGTGCGGCACCGGCGACCCTATCATCCGCGGCGCCGTCTTCTTGAATTCCCCGGGGGCGTCTCCTTGGGCGGCTGGCGTGGGGAGGCCGCGGAAGGGGAAGAGGGCTGGCGACAAGGCCGTCAGCACACTGTCGAGGGCATGCCTCCCCTCCTTCGCACCCTTCTCCCGGCGTCGCCATCACCGTCTGGCCCCCGGGATGTTCTCTTGGTGTCTTCTGGCACCTGTAGCTCGCCTTGGCGCCCCTTTCCCCTTTTCGCCTCCTTGATCTACCTCCTGAAGAGAGGGACAGGAAAGGGATTACGGGCACCTTATCTTTTAAATTGTAAGCCTTCGGGCCTTGGTTGTATCTAAAACTTGTAATCCTCTCTTTCATGTTTTTCATCCTCTATGGACTGTACCTGTATGGGATGTTTTTTAATGAAAAAGGGGATGTTTGCCGGGTTATTTGCCTCGCGGGTCGAACCCATACCAAGGAGCAGATCCTTAGTATCCCTCGGACAGACATTCCCGGCAACAGGCCCTGCCGCCTTCCCACGTCGCTCGACCTTCCCCACGCCTTTGGCGGAGGCGGGAACGAGGTGGGCGCGGCCTCCTCGTTTCATCCCTTTGCTGTCGCGGCTTCGACCAAACTTGGCCCCGGGAACGCGCTCCAGGGCCTAGAGTCGGGGGAGCACGGCAGTTTTCGGGAAGAAACACGGGTTCACATTCCCCAGTCCATTAGAGGATGCATGACGAGGGATGAAAGACTTATCTGATATTGCAGCCCCCGGCAACTCTGGCTTGCCGGGGGTGACATCTTGGCATCCGCAGCCCCCGGTGTTCTTGCCGGGGCCCAGGTGCCGGCACGCCCTTCTTCTCCTTTTCGTCTCCAGGTGGACTGGCCAGGACGTGCGAGCCCTGCGAACGAAGGAAAAGCAAAGGGACAGACACTCGACCTCTAAGCTAGGGGTTAGCCGCTGTTAGGGAATATCGACCCTAACCAAGGACGAGACTCAGACTCAATCTAGCATGCATGCTATAGCCCCCGGGGTATGCAGCGCTTCATTTTCTGGTGCTCAGGGTCTGCGCCTGGCTCTGTATGGAGGTTTACATGCAACAGCGGCAAGACTCGTACAGAAAGGTGGTTGCCGGACGGGGTCCTACAACCGCGCCTTACGGGTAAAACTTACGAAGATGCTCGATGTTCCAGGAGTTGCTCACTGGAATGCCATCTTCGGTCTCAAGGCAGACAGCGCCAGGCCTTGTGACTCGTTTCACCCGGTAAGGGCCTTCCCACTTCGGCGTCAACTTGTTGGAATTCTTGGCCGACTGAACGCGCCGAAGAACAAGGTCGCCTTCCTCGAGACTCCTGGCATTGACTCTGCGGCTGTGATAGCGGCGCAGAGCTTGCTGGTAGCGAGCAGCTCGCACAGCAGCCTGGAGACGATCTTCCTCAAGGAGCAGCGCGTCATCTTGCCGCAACCGCTCTTGCTCAAGCTCATCGTAAGCGAGCACTCGAGGTGACCCGTATACGAGTTCCGTGGGGGTAACTGCCTCTGCTCCATAGACCAGAGCAAAGGGTGTCTGTCCAGTGGCTCGATTTGGCGTCGTTCTGATCGACCAAAGAACCACCGGTAGCTCCTCGATCCAGTTTCTTCCGCATTTGCGCAGCCTGTCGAAAGTTCTGGTCTTGAGCCCGCGCAGCACCTCAGCATTTGCCCTCTCCGCTTGACCGTTGCTCCTTGGGTGAGCAACAGAAGCGAAGCAGACTTTGGTGCCGAGATCTTGGATGTACTGCATGAAGGCGTGGCTCGTGAACTGTGTGCCATTGTCGGTGATTATCCGGTTAGGGATCCCGAAGCGGCAAACAATCGACCTGAAGAACTTGACGGCTGACTGTGCGGTCACCTTCCTCACTGGTTCCACTTCCGGCCACTTTGTGAACTTGTCGATTGCGACGTACAAGTACTCAAAGCCCCCGACAGCTCGGGGGAAGGGGCCGAGGATGTCGAGCCCCCAGACCGAAAAGGGCCAGGATAAAGGGATCGTCTGGAGAGCTTGAGCTGGCTGGTGTATCTGCTTGGAATGGAACTGGCACGCTTCACACTTGGTTACTTGTGCAGTTGCATCCTGGAGGGCTGTTGGCCAGAAGAAACCTTGCCGGAATGCTTTGCCGACGAGTGCTCTTGCGCTAATGTGGTGACCACATATGCCTCCGTGTATCTCTGCCAACAGCTTCTGTCCGTCTTCCCGGGGAATGCACCTCAATTTCACACCGTTGAGTCTTCTTCTGTACAGCGTCTTGTCGATGAACTGGTACATACTTGACTGCCTGGCTACTCTTTCGGCCTCTTCTTGCTCTTTGGGAAGTTCTCCTGTCTGAAGGAAACGGACAATCTGCTGCGCCCATGTTGGAGCCTGTGGCTCGACAACAAGGACTAAAGGCGACTCTGCTGCCGCGGGAACATCCGCTTCTACGGCGAGAAGCTGTGTCTCTGCCGGAGCTTGACGTTCCGCGACAAGTGTGCCGGGAGCTTCAGCTTCAACGGAACAAACCCTAGGGCTTGCCGGAGCATCTAGCTCCCCGCGTTCTTGGCGCTGATCTTGGAGGTTGCTGCGGGAATATCTGCTTCTACGGCGAGAAGCTGTGTCTCTGCCGGAGCGTGACATTCCGTGACAAGCTTGCCGGGAGCTTTTGCTTCAACGGAACAAGCCCTAGGGCTTGCCGGAGCAAACTGCTCCTCAGCGTCTTCGGTGTTGATCTTGGGGACCTTCTTGGCGGCGGCTTCGGGAAGCTCTGCCGGCAGGTAGTCACCAGGAATCAACTTCCTCTTCTTGCTTTGTCCAGTTGATGGTGTCACGGACGGTTGAGTCAGCTTGAGCACAAAGGTCCCTGGTTCCACAGGTAACTTAAGTGCGGCGCACTTCGACAGGCCATCTGCAATGGCGTTTTGAGTTCTCGGAACGTGCTCCATTTGTAGGCCGTCAAAGCGCTCTTCTAGCTTTCTCACTTCGTCGACGTAAGCTTCCATCAACGAACTCTGATAATTCTTGTTTACTTGGCGGACGACAAGCTGTGAGTCACCCCTGACAATGAGCTTCTTAATCCCAAGGTCTGCCGCGATCCTGAGATCGGCAAGCAATCCCTCATACTCTGCAGTATTGTTTGTTTCTTGCTCCTTGGGAAAGTGCATCTGGACTATGTACTTGAGGTGCTCTCCGGTGGGCGCGATAAGCAGCGCGCCAGCGCCGGCGCCTTGCAGCGAGAAGGCACCATCAAAGTACATCAGCCACTCTTTGCTCGCTTCTTTGTCGGGGATGCTCGTCTCCGGAATTTCTTCGTCCGGAGTTGGCGTCCATTCCGCTATGAATTCTGCCAATGCTCTGCTCTGGATAGTTGAAGTGCTTTCAAACTTGAGACCAAAGCTTGACAGTTCCAGTGCCCACTCAACAATCCTGCCTGTCGCTTCAGGATTCTGCAGTATCCTCTTCAGCGGAAAGCGAGTGACCACTGTGATCTCGTGTGCTTGGAAGTAATGGCGCAGCTTTCTCGAGGCCATGAGAAGGCCGAAAAGCAGTTTCTGCACACCAGAGTACCTTGACCAAGCCCCCTGCAAGAGCGAACTGACAAAGTAAACTGGGCGCTGCACCGTTTTCTTGCGTATCTCTTCGTGTATCAGCGCGGGTTCATCTCTGTCGGGACCAGAGCTTGTCGGGGAAGCCCCCTACTTGTCGCTGGATGCGCTTGCCGCGGTTGCTGGCTCATCATCCGCCTCCCGCTCTGCCACTAACGCAGCACTAACCACTTGATTGGTTGCCGCTATGTACAGCAGCAACTTCTCTTGTGGCTTAGGCGCGACAAGTATTGGAGGGGAGGACAGGTATCTCTTCAGGTCTTGCAGCGCAGCCTCCGCGTCCGGAGTCCATTTCATTGGACCTGCCTTTTTCAATAGTTTGAAAAACGGTAGGGCGCGCTCAGCAGACCGAGAGATAAACCTGCTGAGAGCAGCCACGCAACCGGCAAGTTTCTGAACATCTTTGACGCGCTTCGGGGCTTCAATCTGCTCAATGGCCCTGGTCTTGTTGGGGTTGGCTTCAATTCCCCGCTGAGACACGAAGAACCCGAGAAGCTTGCCGGAGGGAACTCCGAACACGCACTTCTCTGGGTTGAGCTTGAGGCTGATCTTGCGCAGATTTGCAAAAGTCTCGTCCAAGTCTTGGATCAGGGTTGCTCTGTTCTTGCTCTTGACCACTATATCATCCATGTAGGCTTCCACATTTCTGTGTATTTGTGGCCCAAGAGCAATATGGACTACTCTTGCAAATGTCGAACCAGCATTCTTTAATCCAAAAGGCATCCGTACGAAGCAGTACCTGCCACATGGAGTAATAAATGCGGTCTTCTCCTCATCCTCTTCTGCCATGAAGATCTGATGATACCCGGAGTACGCATCAAGGAACGAAAGCAAATCACATCCAGCTGTGGAGTCAACAATCTGGTCAATGCGCGGCAAAGGAAACGGGTCTTTGGGACAAGCTTTGTTAACATCGGTGAAATCGATGCAAAGCCTCCATTTTCCGTTTGCCTTGCGCACGACTACAGGATTGGCCAACCACGTGGGATGGAGCACTCCTCTGACGAGGCCTGCTGCTTCCAGTTTCTTGATTTCCTCTGCAATGAATTCTTGGCGCTCCACCGCCTGATTCCGGACTTTCTGCTTGACGGGCCGCGCATGAGGACAGACAGCAAGGTGGTGCTCAATCACTTTCCTGGGAACACCGGGGATGTCAGACGGTTGCCATGCAAACACGTCGACGTTCGCCCGCAGGAAAGCAACGAGCGCGCTTTCCCTATTTAGGGTCAAGCGTGGCACTGATGGTGAAGGTACCACCAGCGCCATCCTCCTTGGCGGACACCTTCTTCGTCTCTGGTGGAGCTGCCATCGTCTTCTTGTGCTTGCCGGTGAAGCTCGATGGTGCGTCCTCGACGGCAGCGCAGCGCTCCAAAGGGGCGCGCTTGCCGGAGTGGGCACCAGAGCTTTTGCCGGACTTGGTCTTCTTACCGGTGGAGCTCGATGGTGCGTCCTCAACGGCAGCGCAGCACTCCGAAGAGGTGCGCTTGCCGGAGTGGGCATCAGAGCTCTTGCCGGACTTGGTCTTCTTGCCGGTGGAGCTCGATGGTGCGTCCTCGACGGCACCGCAGCACTCCGAAGAGGTGCGCTTGCCGGAGTGGGCATCAGAGCTCTTGCCGGACTTGGTCTTCCCGGAGCTCGATGGTGCGTCCTCAACGGTAGCGCAACACTCCGAAGAGGTGCGCTTGCCGGAGTGGGCACCAGAACTCCTGCCGGACTTGGTCCTCTTGGTCCCGGGAGCTTCAGCGGCAAGTGGGTCGCGGTCTGCCATGGCTGCTGCTTCCCGGTAGATCTTGTCGGCACAGATAAGAGCGTCCTTCTTGTCGCCAGGGACAGAAATGATGCTTATCGGGCCTGGCATCTTCAGCACGTTATACGCGTAGTGAGAGGCCGCCATGAACTTGGCGAGTGCTGGACGGCCAAGTATCCCATTGTAAGGCAACGGGATATCGGCAACGTCGAACGTGACCCTCTCAGTCCTGAAGTTCAACTCGCTGCCGAATGTTACCGGCAGCGTGACCTTCCCCTTCGGCTTGCTCCTTCCCGGGTTGATTCCTTGGAATGTGCCGGTCTCTTCGAGCTCGCCGTCAGGGATCTGGAGTTTTCGGAGCATAGCGGAGGAGATCAGGTTTAAGCCGGCCCCGCCGTCGACTAGCATCTTGGTGACCTTGAGGTTGTGGATGGTTGGTGAAACCAACATCGGCAGACACCCGACCGCGGTTGTGCGATCTGGGTGGTCCTCAATGTCAAAGATGATAGGCGTGCTGGACCACTTCAGAAGCTTGCGCGATTCGATGGGTGGTTCCGCTGCATTGACTTCCCGCACCCACTGTTTGAGTTGGCGGTGCGAGGTATGCAGGGAAGCACCCCCGTCAACGCACAAGACCTCTGTGGCTTTCTGAAACTCCTGCTCACTGGTCTCAACGTCATCCATGTCTTCATCCTCACCGTCGTCTTCGTCGTTGTCGCGACCGCGGGGAGGTCTGTCTCCTTGCCGCTGCTTGGCCTTGCCACGGCGTCCTTCCTGGCCGGTGCGCTTCTGGCCAGGTTTCTCGGCACCCCCTTGGGCTCTCTCCTTGTCGCGCCGCTCGTACTCAGCCCTCTGTTGCTGGACGAGCTGCTCGACCTTCTTGCAGCTCTGGAGGTCATGGCCCTTGGTGCGGTGAATCTTACAGTATTGCTTGCTGGAGCCGTCCCGCTTGTCGGCGACCGCCACAGCCTGATAGTTGGTGCACGCGGCAACTTCCTTGCCGGATCTACCAACTGTAGCCTTCGTGGCGTCACCTTCATTGCCGGACTGCTCCACGACCAGCACCTCGTTGTTCTGCTTCTTCCTGTTGTTGCGCCGCCGGCTTCTCTTTGCCGGGGTGGCATCCTCACTGTCAGATCCTCCTGCTCCAGTGCTTTCCCCGGGGAATTTCCTCCCCTCCTCAGCGCGTGCACACCTGTCGGCCAGGGCATAAAGCTCGCTGACGTCCCGAATCTTGCACATCGCCAACTCCTCCCGCATCTTGCGGTTACGCACGTTCTGATGGAACGCGCTGATTACCGCGGCAAGGTGGATATTTGGGATGTTGTGGTGAACACGGCTGAACCTCTGGATGTACTGGCGCAGGGGCTCTCCTTCCTTCTGGACGAGCAGATGAAGATCGCTCTCTTGGCCATGAGGTTTGTGGCCGCCTGTGAAGGCGCCAACAAACTGATGGCATAGCTCGGCCCAGGAGGATATGGAGTTGTCCGGCAAGTGCATGAGCCAGGACCTGACGTTGGGCTTAAGCACCAGCGGGAAGTAGTTGGCAAGGATCTTGTCGTCTCGTCCCCCAGCAGCCTGCACCGCGATGGTGTAGATGCTGAGGAACTCCGACGGATGCAACTTGCTGTCGTACTTCTCTGGTACATCTGGCTTGAAGTTCTTCGTACTGGGCCACTGGACTTGCCGCAGCTCACGAGTGAACGCAGGGCAACCTACCGGGTACGGTAAATCGCCTGGTTCCCCTGCCGCATGCATGTCAACAGAGGGCCCAGCGCGCTGGTCTGACTGACGTCGCGCTTCTCTCCGGCGCTCGATGCGAGTACGAGCGTCTTCCCGCTGCCGTTCTTGAAGAACTTGGTGCTGATCGCGACGAGCTCGAGGATCAGACGACGCGGTGGAGTCGCTGTCGAGGTGGATCCGGAGAGTCGGTGATCTTGGCCTTCGGGTGGGGAGTGCATAGTAGTTGCACCCCCACCAGTCTTGTCTCCACCGGTTCGCGCCTGGCTGACTCGCTGCGGCTGCAACGTGCTCGGCTGCCGAGGAGTGTCGCCGTTGGCGAAGCCGATGAGACTCTGGATAGTGGCCCTCCAGTCGTCGATCTTGTCCGTCGCTGGAGGGTAGTCTAGGAGCAGCTGGGCTCGCGCCAGAGCTTCCGCTGCGGTGGCGGGCGGCGGTAGCGAACGGTGCGAAGAGCGGGATACGCTCGGACTCCTAACCACGTTAGGAGGAGCAGTATCCCGTCCAGGCGACCGCGTCTCGCTCGCGCCGGCTTGTTGACATGCATGGTGGTCCTGGGCGCTCTGAGATCCACCAGCTCGATCTTGATCCAGCGAGCGCATGGTACCGTGAGTATCATGACGCTGCCGGTCCCGCGCCTCCTGAGATGGGCGCGGTGCATGCACGGACGCCGAGGTCTTGGAGGGCGCCCGGTCGTTGTGGGAGCCGGCCACGCCGCCGATGGGCAGCGCCGCCTTGCTCTGGGACCTGGCAGCACCGAGAGTTCCCTCGTCGTTGCGTGCCCTTCCGCCGGCGCCTGCCCCACCATCCGTTTGCTCCGGCGGTGGGTGGCTCGGCGCGGACGGAGCAGCTGCCTCCGAAACCTTCTTCTTCGGCGGCATGTTGATGAAGAAGATGAAGATCTAGCTCGCAAGAACGCCGGATCTGATTCACACAACTTCGACGCCCCCTACCTGGCGCGCCAGAGATGCCGGGGTTGCTGATCCACGGGCACCTATGGGACCGGCAGTCCGGGTCCCTTTTGGTTCGGCGGGGGGCGGAGGTCGCACGAAGAGCAGATCGAGGCGAAGCAAGCGGGCGGTTTGGTCGTGCGAGGAGTAAATCGAAGCGAAGCACGCGAGCGATTTACCCAGGTTCGGGCCGCACGGATGCGTAAAACCCTACTCCTGCTTTGTGGATTGGTATTGATTCCTAGCTCGGGAGTGAGATCGAGCGTGAGTGTGTGGAATTGCTCGACCGAACCTCGCGAGAGCTCTCGAGGTGGCCGACCCCCCTCTACGTTGCACACGGGCCTCCTTTTATACTCAAGGGGTTACCGACATAGGGCAACGGAGGGCAAAAGGGGAAAGGGTGCCGTGGGTAGGCATAGCTAGGTGCTGTAGTAGGCACAGCTAGTGGCTACAGTGTTATCATACCTAACCCTGACGGCAGGGGACAAGGGCATTAAATGCCCGTCTGTGTCGCCTAGACAGCACCGAAAGGGACCGCTAGGGACGCCACCGTCTTGCCACAATGGTTGTCTTGTCAGCGCCTGCGTGCCACCGCACGCCCCTAGCTGCACAGCCTCATGCCACGTGCGCTTGGGAGGGGCCCCAGAGCGACACGTGGGTGGATGTGCTGGAGCGCGGGCGTGGAGTGGGGGCTTGCCGCGGCAAGCGCCTTGCCGCGGCCGTCGACTTGTCGCGTCCGGGAGCTTGTCGCTCACCGGGCCTTGTCGGGGCGCGTAGCGCGCCGCGGCAAGTTCCTTGGAATGCCTTGGATGGCCTTCCCGGCAAGCGCCTCTTGCCGGGGCCATGGGATGCTTCTGATGGCCTTCCCGGCAAGCTCCTCTTGCCGGGGTCTTGCCTTCTTCCCGGCAAGCTCCTCTTGCCGGGGTCTTGTCTTGGGTACTTTGTTCTTGAATGGTCTTCAAAGGGACCACGGAGGATCTTGGCGGTGCCCTGGCAGGCCTTGCCGCGGGACGCTGCGACTGCCCGTGCACAAGTTCGGGGTACTAAGGGTACCCCTACTTTAGTACACCGACATAGAGAGTCTCTTGTTTTGTCACTTTCATATACTAGCGGGAATTCTTCATTATAGAACTTGGCTTGTATATTCCAACAATGGGTCTCCTCAAGTGCCCTAGGTCTTCGTGAGCAAGCAAGTTGGATGCACACCCATTTAGTTTATTTTGTTGAGCTTTCATACATTTATAGCTCTAGTGCATCCGTTGCATGGCAATCCCTACTCCTTGCATTAACATCAATCGATGGGCATCTCCATAGCCCATTGATTAACCTTGTTGATGTGAGACTTTCTCCTTTTTTGTCTTCTCCACATAACCCCCCTCATTATATTCTATTCCCCCATAGTGCTATGTCCATGGCTCGCGCTCATATATTGCGTGAAAGTTTATAGGTTTGAGATTACTAAAGTATGACACAATTGTTTGGCTTGTCATCGGGGTTGTGCATGATGAGAGCATCCTTGTGTGACGAAAATGGAGCATGACTAAACTATATGATTTTGTAGGGATGAACTTTCTTTGGCCATGTTATTTTGAGAAGACATAATTGCTTAGTTAGTATGCTTGAAGTATTATTATTTTTATGTCAATATGAAATTTTGTCTTGAATCTTTCAAATCTGAATATTCATGCCACAATTAAGAAGAATTACATCAAAATTATGCCAAGTAGCACTCCGCATCAAAAATTCTGTTTTTATCATTTACCTATTCGAGGACGAGCAGGAATTAAGCTTGGGGATGCTTGATACATCTCCAACGTATCTATAATTTTTGATTGATCCATGCTATATTATCTACTGTTTTGGACATTATTGGGCTTTATTATCCACTTCTATATTATTTTTGGGACTAACCTATTAACCGGAGGCCCAGCCCAGAATTGTTGTTTTTGCCTATTTTAGGGTTTCGAAGAAAAGGAATATCAAACGGAGTCCAAACGGAAGGAAACCTTCGGGAACGTGATTTTCTCAACAAACAAGACCCAGGAGACTTGAACCCTACGTCAAGACACAAAAGAGGAGGCCACGAGGTACGGTGGTGCGCCTACTCCCCTAGGCGCGCCCTCCACCCTCGTCGGCCCCCTGCTGCTCCACCGACGTACTCCTTCCTCCTATATATATACCTATGTACCCCTAAACAATCAGATACGGAGCCAAAACCCTAATTCCACCGCCGCAACTTTCTGTATCCACGAGATCCCATCTTGGGGCCTGTTCCGGAGCTCCGCCGGAGGGGGCATCAATCACGGAAGGCTTCTACATCAACACCGTAGCCCCTTCGGTGAAGTGTGAGTAGTTTACCTCAGACCTACGGGTCCATAGTTAGTAGCTAGATGCTTCTTCTCTCTTTTTGGATCTCAATACAATGTTCTCCCCCTCTCTTGTGGAGATCTATTCGATGTAATCTTCTTTTTGCGGTGTGTTTGTTGAGACCAATGAATTGTGGGTTTATGATCAAGTCTATCTATGAACAATATTTGAATCTTCTCTGAATTCTTTTATGTATGATTGGTTATCTTTGCAAGTCTCTCCGAATTATCAGTTTGGTTTGGCCTACTAGATTGATCTTTCTTGCAATGGGAGAAGTGCTTAGCTTTGGGTTCAATCTTGCGGTGTCCTTTCCCAGTGACAGTAGGGGCAGCAAGGCACGTATTGTATTGTTGCCATCGAGGATAACAAGATGGGGTTTTCATCATATTGCATGAGTTTATCCCTCTACATCATGTCATCTTGCTTAAGGCGTTACTCTATTTTCATTAACTTAATACTCTAGATGCATGCTGGATAGCGGTCGATGAGTGGAGTAATAGTAGTAGATGCAGGCAGGAGTCGGTCTACTTGTCTCGGACGTGATGCCTATATACATGATCATACCCAGATATTCTCATAACTATGCTCAATTCTGTCAATTGCTCAACAGTAATTTGTTCACCCACCGTAGAATACTTATGCTCTCGAGAGAAGCCACTAGTGAAACCTATGGCCCCCGGGTCTATCTTCATCATATTAATCTACCAATACTTAGTTATTTCCTTTTTCTTTTACTTTGCTTTTATTTTACTTTGCATCTTTATCATAAAAATACCAAAACATATTATCTTATCATATCTATCTATCAGATCTCACTCTCTTAAGTGGCTGTGTAGGGATTGACAACCCCTTAACGCGTTGGTTGCGAGGATTTATTTGTTTTGTGCAGGTACGAGGGACTCGCGCGTAGCCTCCTACTGGATTGATACCTTGGTTCTAAAAAACTGAGGGAAATACTTGCGCTACTTTGCCGCATCATCCCTTCCTCTTCGGGGAAAACCAACGCAGTGCTCAAGAGGTAGCACGTATCCGACTATGGAAGATATCAGCCTGCCGAGAGGGTGCGCGAGAGGCCTGGGCCATGGTGAAAATGCGGCATACGAAGCTGAATCCAAATCACATGGCCCGGGTCAGACCGCTAGGGTCAAATGGGTAAGAAATTCCCGTTAGTTTAGTATATGACCAAGTAGAGGTGGTCGCTAGATATTCCCAGTAGGATTGTAAGTTAGATAGCCTGCTGCAGGGTATAGAGGAGGAAATTTGTGAGTCGAAATGACTATGTATTTTTTTCGTGTAGCTGAACTGTAAAACGATTGTCATGGCATACCTTTTCGCTTTGCCCTCTGGACCCGAAGGCGCGGAGTGTTTCCGAGTACCCGTGCAGCCGAATAGATCGAGGTATGTGTGGAAACCAGGCGTAGGGGTCATAGTTGCTCGAAAAGACAAGTTGTATTCGGCTAGTTATGTTATATTACATTATGTAAGAAACATCTTCCAGAGAGAATAGTTCCATTAAGGGTTCCTTTCCCTGGGTGTGCATGCGTTAGACCGCATGTCCAAATTGTGATTGAAAAAATCGTAGTATATATATATATGTATATATATATGTATATATATATATCTTCTGGGGGTTCGCAAATGGAGCAAATGCAAAAAAACATCTTTAATTCACCGACTGAAGATTCCCTTAAGAACTCTAGCTTCCGGCTTCACCTAGTCTGAGGTACACTTCCAGATGACCCGACAGTAACAATCACAGAGGTGCTCCCTTTATGCCCTAGCCGAACTAATGGGAACGTAGGGCATAAGCACAGGAGCCAGGCAACCCAGCTTGGCCAAAACTTAAGTCATATTGATGCATATAATGGCGAAGAAAAGGTACATATGGGGAAAACGCATATGTGATGAACTTGATGCCCAGAGAATAATAGCAAGCTTCTGTACAAGAAGCCCCGAGGTATATGGACATACATATTTGAAGGCATATGTGTGCGTCCGAGGTGCACGGTCTAACCGCATGAAAGCTTTAAGGCTAAAGAGAAAAAGTAAAAGAGAGAGAGAGAAAGAAAAAAGTATTATGGAAATAGCAGGGAGAGGGAGACGCACAAAGAGTTCGGCGCTTAGGCATAGAATCTTTGGAGTCTGGCCGTGTTCCAGGGGTTCGGCTCGAGGCGATTGTCTGACGCATCATGCAGGTGGTACGCTCCTCCGGTGAGGACTTCGTCAATGATGAAGGGACCCTCCCATTTGGGCTTGAGTTTGTCCTTTTTCTTCTCCGGCAAGCGTAGAACGAGTTCACCAACGTTATAAGTCTTGGCCCGTACTTCTCTGCTTTGATATTTGTGGGCCTGTTGTTGATAAAACGCGGAACGGGCTTTTGCAACGTCACGCTCCTCCTCTAGGGCGTCTAGGCTGTCCTGCCGATCGAGCTCGGCCTCTCTCTCTTTGTACATGCGCACCCGAGGTGAGTCATGTATAATGTCGCAGGGTAGCACAGCCTCTGCGCCGTACACCATGAAAAAAGGTGTGTATCCGGTAGTTCGGTTGGGCGTGGTCCGCAGCCCCCAGAGTACGGAGTCAAGCTCCTCGACCCAGTGTGTGTCTGATTCCTTCAAAGACCGCACCAGCCTGGGTTTGTTTTCTCTCATTATAAGATCGTTGGCCCGTTCGACTTGACCGTTTGTCTGCGGATGATAGACAGAGGCGTAATCGAGCTTGATGCCCAGATTAGCGCACTAGGTTTTCACTTTGTCGGCTGTGAAATTAGAGCCGTTATCAGTGATGATGCTATGTGGGACACCATAACAGTGTACGACGCCGGATATAAATTCTATCACCGGCCCGGACTCAGCCGTTTTAACTGGTTTGGCCTCTATCCACTTAGTGAATTTATCCACCATGACCAGTAGATATATTTTCTTATGGCTTCCTCCTTTAAGGGGTCCAACCATGTCCAGTCCCCAGAGCACAAAAGGCCAAGTGATGGGGATTGTTTGTAGGGAAGTGGGGGGCATGTGGCTTTGATTGGTGAAGAGTTGGCATCCGACGCAACATTGGACAAGGTCCTGTGCATCTGCTTGGGCCGTCGGCCAATAAAACCCTGTACGGAAGGCCTTGCTAACAAGGGCCCGAGCTGCGGCATGGTGCCCGCCGAGACCGGCATGAATCTCAACCGGGAGCTGCCGGCTCTCCTCCTCAGAGATGCATCTTTGAAGGACTTGTTGGGGAACGTAGCAGAATTTTAAAATTTTCTACGCATCACCAAGATCAATCTATGGAGTCATCTAGCAACGAGGGGGAGAGGAGTGCATCTACATACCCTTATAGATCACGATCGGAAGCGTTCAGAGAACGGGGATGGTGGAGTCGTACTCGCCGTGATCCAAATCACCGATGACCAAGTGCCGAACAGACGGAACCTCCGCGTTCAACACACGTACGGAGCGGATGACGTCTCCTCCTTCTTGATCCAGCAAGGGGGAGGAGAGGTTGATGAAGATCCAGCAGCACGACGACGTGGTGGTGGATGCAGCAGTGATCGCAGCAGGGCTTCGCCGAGCTTCTGCGAGAGGGAGAGGTGTAGCAGGGGAGAGGGAGGCGCCAAGGCTTGGGGTGCGGCTGCCCTCCCTCCCCCCTCCTTTATATAGGCCCCCTGGGGGGCGCCAGCCCTGGAGATGGGATCTCCCAAGGGGGCGGCGGCCAAGGGGGGTGGAGTGCCCCCCAAGGCAAGTGGAGGCACCCCCCCACCCTAGGGTTTCCAACCCTAGGCGCAGGGGGCCCAAGGGGGGGGCGCACCAGCCCACTATGGGCTGGTTCCCCTCCCCACTTCCGCCCATGGGGCCCTCCGGGATGGGTGGCCCCACCTGGTGGACCCCCGGGACCCATCCGGTGGTCCCGGTACAATACCGGTGACCCCAAATCTTTCCCGATGGCCGAAACTACACTTCCTATATATAATTCTTCACCTCCGGACCATTCCGGAACTCCTCGTGACGTCCAGGATCTCATCCGGGACTCCGAACAACTTTCGGATTACTGCATACTCATATCTCTACAACCCTAGCGTCACCGAACCTTAAGTGTGTAGACCCTACGGGTTCGGGAGACAAGCAGACATGACCGAGACGACTCTCCGGTCAATAAACAACAGCGGGATCTAGATACCCATGTTGGCTCCCACATGCTCCTCGATGATCTCATTGGATGAACCACGATGTCAAGGACTTAATCAATCCCGTATTCAATTCCCTTTGTCAATCGGTATGTTACTTGCCCGAGACTCGATCGTCGGTATCCCAATACCTTGTTCAGTCTCGTTACCGGCAAGTCACTTTACTCGTACCATAATGCATGATCCCGTGATCAACCACTTGATCACATTGAGCTCATTATGATGATGTATTACCGAGTGGGCCCCAAGATACCTCTCCGTCATACGGAGTGATAAATCCCAGTCTCGATTCGTGCCAACCCAACAGACACTTTCGGAGATACCTGTAATGTACCTTTATAGTCACCCAGTTACGTTGTGACGTTTGTCACACCCAAGGCACTCATACGGTATCCGGGAGTTGCACAATCTCATGGTCTAAGGAAATGATACATGACATTCAGAAAAGCTACAGCAAACGAACTACACGATCTTTGTGCTATGCTTAGGTTTGGGTCTTGTCCATCACATCATTCTCCTAATGATGTGATCCCGTTATCAATGACATCCCCATGTCCATAGCCAGGAAACCATGACTATCTATTGATCAACGAGCTAGTCAACTAGAGGCTCACTAGGGACACATTGTGGTCTATGTATTCACACATGTATTACGATTTCCGGATAATACAATTATAGCATGAATAATAGACAATTATCATGAACAAGGAAATATAATAATCATTTTATTATTGCCTCTAGGGCATATTTCCAACAGTCTCCCACTTGCACTAGAGTTAATCATCTAGTTACATTGTGATGAATCGAACACCCATGGAATTCTGGTGTTGATCATGTTTTGCTCTAGGGAGAGGTTTAGTCAACGGATCTGCTACATTCAGGTCCGTATGTACTTTACAAATTTCTATGTCTCCATTTTGAACACTTTCACGAATGGAGTTGAAGCGACGCTTGATATGCCTGGTCTTCCTGTGAAACCTGGGCTCCTTGGCAAGGCAATAGCTCTAGTGTTGTCACAGAAGAGAGTCATCGGCCCCAACGCATTGGGTATGACTCCTAGGTCGGTGATGAACTCCTTCACCCAGATTGCTTCTTGTGCTGCCTCCGAGGCTGCCATGTACTCCGCTTCACATGTAGATCCCGCCACCACGCTTTGCTTGCAACTGCACCAGCTTACTGCCCCACCATTCAAAATATACACGTATCCGGTTTGTGACTTAGAGTCATCCAAATCTGTGTCGAAGCTAGCATCGACATAACCCTTTACGACGAGCTCTTCGTCATCTCCATAAACGAGATATATTTCCTTAGTCCTTTTCAGGTACTTCAGGATATTCTTGACCGCTATCCAGTGTTCCATGCTGGGATTACTTTGGCACCTTCCTACCAAACTTACGGCAAGGTTTACATCAGGTCTGGTACACAGCATAGCATACATGATAGACCCTATGGCTGAGGCATAGGGGACGACACTCATCTTTTCTCTATCTTCTGGCGCGGTTGGGCTTTGAGCCGTGCTCAATCTCGTACCTTGCAATACAGGCAAGAACCCCTTCTTTGACTGATCCATTTTGAACTTCTTCAATATCTTGTCAAGGTACGTACTCTGTGAAAGACCAATGAGGCGTCTCGATCTATCTCTATAGATATTGATGCCTAATATATAAGCAGCTTCTCCAAGGTCCTTCATTGAAAAACACTTGTTCGAGTAGGCCTTTATGCTTTCCAAGAATTCTATATCATTTCCCATCAACAATATGTCATCCACATACAATATGAGAAATGCTATAGAGCTCCCACTCACTTTCTTGTAAATGCAGGCTTCTCCATAAGTCTGCATAAACCCAAACGCTTTGATCATCTCATCAAAGCGAATGTTCCAACTCCGAGATGCTTGCACCAGCCCATAAATCGAACGTTGGAGCTTGCACACCTTGTCAGCATTCTTAGGATCGACAAAACCTTCCGGCTGCATCATATACAATTCTTCCTTAAGGAAACCATTAAGGAATGCCGTTTTGACGTCCATTTGCCATATTTCATAATCATAGAATGCGGCAATTGCTAACATGATTCGGACGGACTTCAGCTTCGCTACAGGTGAGAAAGTCTCATCATAGTCAACCCCTTGAACTTGTCGATAACCCTTAGCGACAAGCCGAGCTTTATATATGGTCACATTACCATCCGCGTCTGTCTTCTTCTTAAAGATCCATTTATTTTCTATGGCTCGCCGATCATCGGGCAAGTCAGTCAAAGTCCATACTTCGTTTTCATACATGGATCCTATCTCGGATTTCATGGCCTCTAGCCATTTGTCGGAATCCGGGCCCGCCATCGCTTCTTCATAGTTCGAAGGTTCACCATTGTCTAACAACATGATTTCCAAGACAGGGTTGCCGTACCACTCTGGTGCGGAACGTGTCCTTGTGGACCTACGAAGTTCAGTAGCAACTTGATCTGAAGTTTCATGATCATCATCATTAACTTCCTCTCTAGTCGGTGCAGGCACCTCAGGAACATTTTCCTGAGTTGCATCACTTTCCGGTTCAAGAGGCAATACTTCATCAAGTTCTACTTTCCTCCCACTTACTTCTTTCGAGAGAAACTCTTCCTCTAGAAATGGCAACAAAGATCTTGCCTTCGGATCTGAGGTAGAAGGTATACCCAATAGTTTCTTTAGGGTATCCTATGAAGACGCATTTTTCCGACTTGGGTTCGAGCTTTTCAGGTTGAAGTTTCTTGACATAAGCATCGCATCCCCAAACTTTTAGAAACGACAGCTTAGGTTTCTTCCCAAACCATAATTCATACGGTGTCATCTCAACGGATTTCGACGGAGCCCTATTTAAAGTGAATGCGGCAGTCTCTAAAGCATAGCCCCAAAATGATAGCGGTAAATCGGTAAGAGACATCATAGATCGCACCATATCTAATAGAGTGCGATTACGACTTTCGGACACACCATTACGCTGAGGTGTTCCAGGCGGCGTGAGTTGTGAAACTATTCCACATTTTCTTAAGTGTGTGCCAAATTCATGACTCAAGTATTCTCCCCCACGATCTGATTGCAAGAACTTGATTTTCCTGTCACGTTGATTCTCAACCTCACTCTGAAATTCCTTGAACTTTTCAAAGGTCTCAGACTTGTGTTTCATTAAGTAGACATACCCATATCTACTCAAGTCATCAGTGAGGGTGAGAACATAACGATAACCACCGCGAGCCTCAACACTCATTGGACCGCACACATCTCTATGTATGATTTCCAATAAGTTGGTTGCTCGCTCCATTGTTCCTGAGAACGGAGTCTTGGTCATTTTACCCATGAGGCATGGTTCGCACGTGTCAAATGATTTGTAATCAAGAGACTCTAAAAGTCCATCTGCATGGAGCTTCTTCATGCGTTTGACACCTATGTGACCAAGGCGGCAGTGCCACAAGTATGTGGGACTATCATTATCAACCTTACATCTTCTGGTATTCACACTATGAATATGTGTAGCATTACGCTCGAGATTCATTAAGAATAAATCATTCACCATCGGAGCATGACCATAAAACATATCTCTCATATAAATAGAACAACCATTATTCTCGGATTTAAATGAGTAGCCATCTCGAATTAAACGAGATCCTGATACAATGTTCATGCTCAAAGCTGGCACTAAATAACAATTATTGAGGTTTAAAACTAATCCCGTAGGTAAATGTAGAGGTAGCGTGCCGACGGCGATCACATCGACCTTGGAACCATTCCCGACGTGCATCGTCACCTCGTCCTTTGCCAGTCTCCGCTTATTCCGCAGCTCCTGCTTTGAGTTACAAATGTGAGCAACCGCACCGGTATCAAATACCCAGGAGCTACTACGAGTACTGGTAAGGTACACATCAATTACATGTATATCATATATACCTTTCATGATGCCGGCCTTCTTGTCCGCTAAGTATTTGGGGCAGTTCCGCTTCCAGTGAGCACTTCCCTTGCAATAAAATCACTCAGTCTCGGGCTTGGGTCCATTCTTTGGCTTCTTCCCGGCAGCTTGCTTACCGGGCGCGGCAACTCCCTTGCCGTCCTTCTTGAAGTTCTTCTTACCCTTGCCTTTCTTGAACTTAGTGGTTTTATTCACCATCAACACTTGATGTTCCTTTTTGATTTCTACCTCCGCTGATTTCAGTATTGAATATACCTCAGGAATGGTCTTTTCCATCCCCTGCATATTGAAGTTCATCACAAAGCTCTTGTAGCTCGGTGGAAGCGACTGAAGGATTCTGTCAATGACTGCGTCATTCGGGAGATTAACTCCTAGCTGAGTCAAGCGGTTATGTAACCCAGACATTGTGAGTATGTGCTCACTGACAGAACTATTTTCCTCCATTTTACAGCTGAAGAACTTGTCGGAGACTTCATATCTCTCGACTCGGGCATGAGCTTGAAAAACCATTTTCAGCTCTTCGAACATCTCATATGCTCCGTGTTTCTCAAAACTCTTTTGGAGCCCCGGTTCTAAGCTGTAAAGCATGCCGCACTGAACGAGGGAGTAATCATCAGCACGCTGCTGCCAAGCGTTCATAACGTCTTGGTTCTCTGGGATGGGTGCGTCACCTAGCGGTGCTTCTAGGACATAATCTTTCTTGGTAGCTATGAGGATGATCCTCAGGTTCCGGACCCAGTCCGTATTGTTGCTGCCATCGTCTTTCATCTTGGTTTTCTCTAGGAACGCGTTGAAGTTGAGGACAACGTGGGCCATTTGATCTACAAGACATATTGTAAAGATTTTAGACTAGGACATGATAATTGAGTTCATCTAATCAAATTATTCAATGAACTCCCACTCAGATAGACATCCCTCCAGTCATCTAAGTATAACATGATCCGAGTTAACTAGGTCGTGTCCGATCATCACGTGAGACGGACTAGTCAACATCAGTGAACATCTTCATGTTGATCGTATCTTCTATACGACTCATGCTCGACCTTTCGGTCTTCTGTGTTCCGAGGCCATGTCTGTACATGCTAGGCTCATCAAGTCAACCTAAGTGTATCGCGTGTGTAAATCTGGCTTACACCCGTTGTATTCGAACGTTAAAATCTATCACACCCGATCATCACGTGGTGCTTCGAAACAACAAACCTTCGCAACGGTGCACAGTTAGGGGGAACACTTTCTTGAAATTATTTCGAGGGATCATCTTGTTTAAGCTACCGTCGTTCTAAGCAAATAAGATGTAAAACATGATAAACATCACATGCAATCAAACAGTGACATGATATGGCCAATATCATTTGCTCCTTTGATCTCCATCTTCAGGGCTCCATGATCATCATTG
Source organism: Triticum urartu (assembly GCF_056163025.1). Taxonomy (NCBI): domain Eukaryota; kingdom Viridiplantae; phylum Streptophyta; class Magnoliopsida; order Poales; family Poaceae; genus Triticum; species Triticum urartu. Next base: position 586,441,640 of record NC_141879.1, read on the forward strand.
TCACCGGCATGACACCATGATCTCCATCATCATGATCTCCATCATCGTGTCTTCTTGAAGTTGTCTCGTCATCTATTACTTCTACTACTATGGCTAACGCTTTAGCAATAAAGTAAAGTAATTACATGACGTTTATGTTGACACATAGGTCATAAATCATAGACAACTCCTATGGCTCCTGCTGGTTGTCATACTCATCGACATGCAAGTCGTGATTCCTATTACAAGAACATGATCAATCTCATACATCACATATATCATTCATCATTCATCACAACCTTTGGCCATATCACATCACAAAACACTTGCTGCAAAAACAAGTTAGACGTCCTCTAATTGTTGTTGCAAGTTTTTACGTGGCTGCTATAGGTTTATAGCAAGAACGTTTCTTACCTATGCCAAAACCACAACATGAATTGCCAGTTTCCATTTACCCTTCATAAGGACCCTGTTCATCGAATCCGATCCGACTAAAGTGGGAGAGACAGACACCCGCCAGCCACCTTATGCAACTAGTGCATGTCAGTCGGTGGAACCGGTCTCACGTAAGCATACGTGTAAGGTTGGTCTGGGCCGCTTCATCCCACGATGCCGCCGAATCAAGATAAGACTAGTAACGGCAAGAAAATTGACAATATCGACGCCCACAACTACTTTGTGTTCTACTCGTGCATAGTAACTACGCATAGACCTAGCTCATGATGCCACTGTTGGGGAACGTAGCAGAATTTTAAAATTTTCTATGCATCACCAAGATTAATCTATGGAGTCATCTAGCAATGAGGGAGAGAGGAATGCATCTACATACCCTTGTAGATCATGAGAGGAAGCATTCAGAGAACGGGGATGATGGAGTCGTACTCGCCGTGATCCAAATCACCGATGACCAAGTGCCGAACGGACGGCACCTCCGCGTTCAACACATGTACGGAGCGGATGACGTCTCCTCCTTCTTGATCCAGCAAGGGGGAAGGAGAGGTTGATGAAGATCCAGCGGCACGACAGTGTGGTGGTGGATGCAGCAGTGATCACAGCAGGGCTTCGCCGAGCTTCTGCGAGAGGGAGAGGTGTAGCAGGGGAGAGGGAGGCGCCAAGGCTTGGGGTGCGGCTGCCCTCCCTCCCCCCTCCTTTATATAGGCCCCCTGGGGGGCACCGGCCCTGGAGATGGGATCTCCCAAGGGGGCGGCGGCCAAGGGGGGTGGAGTGCCCCCCAAGGCAAGTGGAGGCGCCCCCCACCCTAGGGTTTCCAACCCTAGGCGCAGGGGGGGCCAAGTAGGGGGGGCGCACCAGCCCACTATGGGCTGGTTCCCCTCCCCACTTCAGCCCATGGGGCCCTCCGGGATGGGTGGCCCCACCCGGTGGACCCCCGGGACCCATGCAGTGGTCCTGGTACAATACCGGTGACCCCGAATCTTTCCCGATGGCCGAAACTACACTTCCTATATATAATTCTTCACCTCCAGACCATTCCGGAACTCCTCGTGATGTCCAGGATCTCATCCGGGACTCCGAACAACTTTTGGATTACTGCATACTCATATCTCTACAACCCTAGCGTCACCGAACCTTAAGTGTGTAGACCCTACGGGTTCGAGAGACAAGCAGACATGACCGAGACGACTCTCCGGTCAATAACCAACAGCGGGATCTGGATACCCATGTTGGCTCCCACATGCTCCTCGATGATCTCATCGGATGAACCACGATGTCGAGGACTTAATCAATCCCATATTCAATTCCCTTTGTCAATCGGTACGTTACTTGCCTGAGACTCGATTGTCGGTATCCCAATACCTTGTTCAGTCTCGTTACCGGCAAGTCACTTTACTCGTGCCGTAATGCATGATCCCGTGATCAACCACTTGATCACATTGAGCTCATTATGATAATGCATTACCGAGTGGGCCCCGAGATACCTCTCCGTCATACGGAGTGACAAATCCTAGTCTCGATTCGTGCCAACCCAACAGACACTTTCGGAAATACCTGTAATGTACCTTTATAGTCACCCAGTTATGTTGTGACGTTTGTCACACCCAAGGCACTCATACGGTATCCGGGAGTTGCAGAATCTCATGGTCTAAGGAAATGATACTTGACATTCAGAAAAGCTACAGCAAACGAACTACACGATCTTTGTGCTATGCTTAGGTTTGGGTCTTGTCCATCACATCATTCTCCTAATGATGTGATCCCGTTATCAATGACATCCCCATGTCCATAGCCAGGAAACCATGACTATCTGTTGATCAACGAGCTAGTCAACTAGAGGCTCACTAGGGACACATTGTGGTCTATGTATTCACACATGTATTACGATTTCCGGATAATACAATTATAGCATGAATAATAGACAATTATCATGAACAAGGAAATATAATAATCATTTTATTATTGCCTCTAGGGCATATTTCCAACAGGACTCCGGTAGCGCTTTTCTTATAGAGTTCTCCATTGTGAACCTTGTAGGACTTCGAACGCCGGACAATGCGGCAGGCCTCATTCTGATCCTCAGGAAGTTCATTCCTATTAAGGTAGGCCAAGAAGGGTTTGGTCCATGGGGCAATGACGGCCATAATGAGATGGGCCGATGGTGTTATTTCGGTGGCTGAGCCTCCAATGATATCGGTGTGTTCGGAATCTGGGGTTGTGTTCGGATCCGGACTAGCGTTGTTGCTTTCCCCTTGCCACACCATGGATGTCTTAAAAAGCCTTTCCAGAAAGATGTTAGGTGGGACTGGTTGCGCTTAGCACCGATACAAGCAAGAACGTCCGCCGCTTGATTACTTTCTCGGGCCACGTGATGAAACTCGAGTCCCTCGAACCGAGCTGACATTTTTAGGACGGTATTACGATAAGCCGCCATCTTCGGATCTTTGGTATCGAAGTCTCCATTTATTTGAGATATTTTGAGGTTTGAGTCCCCGCGCACTTCCAGGCGATGTATGCCCATGGAGACAGCCATCCAGAGACTATGCAATAAAGCCTCGTATTTGGTTGCATTATTGGAGTCTGTGTATAGTATTTGGAGTATGTACTGAACAACGTCTCCCGTGGGGGATGTCAAAACGATGCCCGCTCCCAGCCCTGCCAACATTTTGGAGCCATCAAAGTACATAACCCAGTTGGAATATGTGTCATACTCTTTAGGGAGTTCGGCCTTTGTCCATTCGGCGACGAAGTCAGCCAGTACTTGGGATTTAATAGCTCGACATGGTTTGTATGTAATATCAAATGGAAGGAGCTCAATGGCCCATTTGGCAATCCGGCCCATGGCATCGCGGTTGTTTATTATGTCATTGAGTGGTACTTCAGAAGCCACCATGATCGAACACTCCTGGAAGTAGTGTCGTAGCTTTCGGGATGCCATGAAGACCGCATATGCTATCTTTTGATAATAGGGGTACTGCAATTTGCATGGTGTAAGGATAGTGGATACGTAGTATACTGGCTTATGAAGCAAGAATTTATGTCCGTCCTGTTCTCGTTCAACGACGAGCACGACGCTCACCACTTGATGTGTTGTCGATATGTATAGCAGCATGGGTTCGCCGACATTTGGCGTGACCAGGATTAGGTTGCTCGCTAGGAGTGTTTTTATTTCTTCCAGTCCGACTGTTGTCGCGTTCGTCCACTCGAAGTGATCAGTTTTCCGCAGAAGGTGATAGAGTGGCAGTGCCTTTTCTCCCAATCTGGAGATAAAGCGGCTTAGAGCTACCACGCAACCCGCAAGTTTTTGGACTTGTTTAAGGTCTGTTGGCGTAGCCAACTATGACAGAGCTCGGATTTTGGCTGGATTTGCTTCAATTCCTCTATTGGAGATGATGAAGCCCAGCAGCTTTCCTACGGGGACGCCAAAAACACACTTTTCCAGATTGAGCTTAAATGTCATATGCTTAGAGGTTGTCAAATGTGCGGCGTAGGTCGTCTATTAGTGTTTTGACGTGCCTTGTCTTGATTACGACGTCGTCCACATAGGCTTCAATTGTCTTTCTGATCTGTTTCTCTAGGCATGTTTGGATCATGCGTTGGTAGGTGGCGCCAGCGTTCTTGAGCCCGAAGGGCATGGTGTTGAAGCAGAATGGCCCATATGGGGTGATGAATGGTGTTGCAGCTTGGTCGGACTCCTTCATTTTGATTTGATGGTATCCGGAATATGCGTCGAGGAAACACAGTGAGTCGTGTCCTGCAGTAGCATCAATGATTTGATCAATGCGGGGGAGGGAGGAGGGATCCTTAGGGAAAGCCTTATTGAGGTCTTTAAAATCGACGCACAAGTGCCAGGATTTATCCTTCTTTGGTACCATCACCAGGTTTGCCAGCTAGTCTGGATGTTTTATTTCTCTAATGAATCCGGCCTCGATTAGCTTGGCTAGATCCTCTCCCTTGGCATGACGTTTGGGTTCAGAAAAGCGTCGTAGTGTTTGTTTGACCTGTTTGTATTCCTTTAATATGTTGAGGCTGTGCTCGGCCAGTTTGCACGGGATACCTGGCATGTCAGAAGGGTGCTAGGCGAATATATCCCAGTTTTCGCGAAGAAAATCCCTTAGCGCGGCGTCGACCGTTGGGTCTAGTTGTGCCCCAATAGATGATGTCTTTTTGGGGTCCGTTGGATGGACCTGGAATTTGACTATTTCTTCCGCTGGCTTGAAGGAGGTGGACTTGGGGCGTTTGTCTAAGATCACATCGTCCCTGTCCACCGTGGAGTGCAGTGCGGTTAATTCTTCAGCCACGAGGGCTTCAGATAATGCCTCAAGGGCCAGGGATGCGGTTTTATTTTCGGCGCGGAGTGTTATGTCCGGATCACTGGCGAGAGTGATTATGCCTTTGGGCCCAGGCATCTTAAGCTTCATGTACCCGTAATGAGGTACAGCTTGGAAGCGTGTAAATGCCTCCAGCCCCAAAAGGGCGTGATATCCGCTATTGAAAGGGGCCACTTGGAAGGTTATTTCTTCAGACCGACAATTCTTCGGCGTGCCGAATACCACGTCGAGTGTTATTTTTCCCGCACATCGCACCTCCCGACTAGGAATAATTCCTCAGAAGGTCGTGCTGCTTTGCTCAATGCGGCTCCTGTCTATTTCCATTTTATGGAGTGTATCTTCATAGATGAGGTTTAGTCCGCTGCCGCCGTCCATTAGGACCTTGGTGAACCGAAAGCCGTCCACGATTGGACTGATGACCAAGGTGGCCGGTGCTCGGACTGTCCTGTATTTTCGTTCATCACCGGCATTAAAAGTTATAGCCGTGTCGTTCCAAGGGTTTATTGCTGTTATTTGACAGACTTCGGCGAGTCCGCGTAGTGCTCTTTTGCGCCTATTGTTTGAGGTGAATGTCTCGAAGACCGTCAATACTTTGGGGTTGTTGTCCTCTAGGGGGTGTTGTTCTGGGTTATTCTTGGTGTGGATATCCTCACCGCTCTTGGCCACTTGCCGGAGTATCCAACATGCTCTAAGGCTATGTGTTGGTATGTTATCCAGTGTTGCGTGTATTTTGCATGGCCCATCGAGCCATCCTTCCAGAACGGTTCCGCGCCCCTTACTAGACTTATATTTCTTTACTATTGAACCGGGCGTGTTGCAAGGGTGCACCCTTTTCGCCAGAATGAGGAGTTGAGTGGGGACCGATGATTCCCAACGGGCTGCTGGAGTTTTCCAAGCGCTTTCCATTGCGTTGTACTTCTGTATGATAGTTGTCAAGTCAGCGAAGTGTAGGATGCGGCGGCGGTTGATGGCGTTGAGGATTCCTTCGTCCCTGCAATTGTTGTGGAACACTAAGATCGCTTCCTCGTTGCGGCAATCTTTAATCTTGTTTTTGACAAGAAGGAATCTGGCCCAGAAGTGGTGGACCGTTTCCTGAGACTGCTGTTGTATGCTCATGAGAGCGCTTGTATTCGGGTGGGTGGGTGGAGGATTTAAATCTGAACCCTGACCCAGTTTTGGATCCAGAGTCTGAAGGTCTTCCGAACTTAACAGATCGGGCTTCGGGATATCCACTGATTTTTTAGGCCCGTCGTCCGATTCTATGTTAGGAGGACAGGATGCATCTCCTCGCAGGTAGGTGCCCGGCTCTTCGAGACCGGAGATTCGGACATAGTCCGTTCTTAGTATGGAGGAAGAGTTGTCGACTCGCTCCTCGACTACCGCTATCTAGTGGGTGATCGGTGGAGATTTGATTTCTCTCTGATCGGGTTTAAGCCCAATTCGATCATAATATGTAGCGACCCCTAGGGCGGCGATGCGATCTAGGAGCTCGTTTAAGGACGAAAGCTCCGCTCGATCCATCTGCTTGGAGTGTTCGGAGTCGATGCGAAGGGGGTTTTCGATGACCCAAGAGGTCATCATCAGCTTAACGACCGAACGGGTGGTCATGGTAAAGCCGCCCAGCCGAAGGGTTTGGCCTGGAGCCAGCATTCCTCCGGTGGTGATATTATCCTTGAGAACAAGGAGAGACATCGATCCTGTCGTCGACGTCACAATGGAACTCTCAATGAAAGCACCAATGTCGGTATCAAAATCGGCGGAACTCGGGTAGGGGGTCCCGGACTGTCCGCCTAAGGTCGATGGTAACAGGAGACAGGGGACACGATGTTTACCCAGGTTCGGGCCCTCTCTATGGAGGTAATACCCTACGTCCTTCTTGATTGATCTTGATGAATATGAGTATTACAAGAGTTGATCTACCACGAGATCGTAATGGCTAAACCCTAGAGGTCTAGTCAGGCTATGATTATGAGGATTCGGGGGTATCTACAAACCTAGCCCCCCGGTTTATATAGACACGGGAGGGGTCTAGGGTTACACAAGGTCGGTTATAGAGAAATGAATCTACATAGTTGGTCGTCAAGCTTGCCTTCCACGCCAAGGAAAGTCCCATCCGGACACGGGTGCAGTCTTTGGTCTTCATATCTTCACAGCCCATCAGTCCGGCCCATGGCTAACAGGCCGGACGCCCGAGGACCCCTTAGTACAGGACTCCCACAGTCCCGTCGCCCCGTCTCATGGACTTGCAGCAAGAGAAAAGAATGTTGGACCGCGCTGCGTGGAAAACTTGAGGGTATCCTCCAGATCAACCCGACTTCACATCACTTGCGGGTACCCCTCGGGGCCGACCCGATGTCATCATGGCTCTATGGTACGTCAGAGTAACTGTGTGTCTAAAACAGCAAGGGGGGAAACTGAGGAATCACCCTCGACGGATTCCCACTCGATGTAACCATCAAGCTGGACTTGGAGGAATCACCCTCGTCGGTCCACACTTGAGGGGTTGCATGATAGAGTCATTACCGGGAGTGGTCAAGGAGGAATCACCCTCGATGGCCACAACCGAACAGCTACACTACAGGGTTAACATCAGAAGTGCTGACGAGGTATCACCCTTGGCACTCGATAGAAACTCTGCAGAGTCATACAAGTAAGGGGGTGATGTGCGGTGTCAAGGCCCAGACATCGATCAATTGATCGAGTCATCAGACATTAAGCAGGGCAACTGGGACAAGGTGGGGGTCACTGATGTATCTCTAACCAAAACCAGGGCGAGTCAGCACCAAAACCGATCAAAACTGAGTCCAGGGAGGAACCTTGTCCGGTCTCGGTAGTTGGGAGTGTAAGTTGTCCAGGCAAAAGGATCTGCTGGACAAGCTTTATTAAGATCTGTGTAATCCACACACATGCTCCAGGTGCCGTTTTTCTTGAGGACCAGCACCGGATTGGCAAGCCACTCAGGGTGAAAAACTTCAACAATAAAGCCAGCTGCTAAGAGCCTGGCTACCTCTTCTCCAATCGCCTTGCGTCTTTCTTCGTTAAACCGGCGGAGGAACTGTTTCACCAGTTTATATTTAGGATCCACATTAAGTGTGTGCTCAGCGAGTTGCCTCGGTACACCTGGCATGTCAGAGGGCTTCCATGCAAAAATGTCCCGATTCTCACGGATGAACTCGATGAGCGCGCTTTCCTATTTCGGATCCAAGTTGGCACTGATGCTGAACTGCTTGGACGAATCGCCAGGTACGAAGTCAACAAGCTTAGTTTCTGCTGCCGATTTGAACTTCAGGGCCGGATCATGCTCCGTAGTTGGCTTCTTCAGCGGATTCATGTCCGCCGGATCAACATTATCTTTATAGTACTTCAACTCCTCGGTGGCACAAACCAACTCTGCATAAGCCGCATCTCCTTCCTCGCATTCCAAAGCGATTTTGCGGCTTCCGTGAACCGTTATTGTCCCTTTGTGACCCGGCATCTTGAGCTGCAAATACACATAACAGGGTCGAGCCATAAACTTGGCGTATGTCGGTCGCCCAAACAGGGCATGATATGGACTTTGGATTTTCACCACTTCAAACGTCAATGTCTCCGACCTGGAATCATGATCATCCCCAAAGGCCACTTCCAGAGCTATCTTACCAACGGGATATGCTGATCTGCCAGGCACTACACCGTGGAATACTGTATTAGACGGTTTGAGATTCTTATCTGTTAGTCCCATACGACGGAAGGTCTCATAGTACAGGATGTTAATGCTGCTCCCTCCATCCATGAGCACCTTGGTGAACTTATAACCTCCCACCTGAGGCGCCACCACCAGAGCCAACTGACCCGGATTATCGACCTGGGGTGGGTGATCCTCTCTGCTCCATATGATTGGCTGTTCAGACCAACGTAGATAACGGGGTATGGCCGGTTCAACAGAGTTGACTGCCCGCCTCTGAACATTCCTGTCTCGCTTGTCCAAGCTAGTGGTGAAGACATGGTACTGCCCACTACTCAACTGCTTTGGGTTGCTCTGGTAACCTGACTGTTGCTGCTGTTGGTTGTAACCACCCTCGTTGTTCTGACTATTTTGACCATTATGTCCGCCCGGATTACCATTAAATCCTGAACCGGAACTTCCTCCACCGTAACCCAGCCCAGATCCTGAGCCACCGCCAGATTCGTGATCATACCGGAAATTATTAGAATTCTTGAACTCCTGCATAATAAAGCAATCCTTCCAAAGGTGGTTTGCTGGCGCCTCCTTCGTCCCATGTCTTGGACAGGGCTAGCTTAGCAGATAGTTTAGGCGGTTTGGGTTAGGGTTGGGTGCTCCATTACGATTTTTCGGCCTACCCTTGCGTCGCTGGCCATCGTCCTGTGCGTTGGTATTAGCCACAAAGTCCATGTTACCATCCGCTTTACGCTTGCCTCCGCCGCCATTGCCTACCCAGTGATGCTGCTGACCTTTGGAGCTGCTGTTCTTCTTCCCTTTCCCTGTCTTGTCATCATCAGATTCGGGATCCTTGGTACTATCAGAATCAGCATATTTCATCAAAGCTGCCATGAGGGTCCCCATGTCGGTGCAATGACGCTTCATCCATCCCAATTTCAACTTCAGGGGCCCAAACCGGCAGTTGCCTTCTAGGGTTAATACTGCGGTGTCAGCGTTGATGCGGTCTGAGGAGTGCAACACTTGTGAAACCCGGCGCACCCAATGACTCATTGATTCTCCTTCCTCCTGGACGCATGCAGCTAAGTCCACTATCGACATAGGCTGTTTACAGGTATCCTTGAAATTGCTGATAAACCGGGCTCGTAATTGGGCCCATAAACTGATAGAATTAGCTGGCAAGCTTTTTAACCAAGTACGGGCCGTTCCTTCAAGCATCATGGTGAAGTATTTCGCACACGCCGTGTCATCCACATCAAGCATCTCCATGGCCATCTCATAGCTCTCCACCCATGTCTCTGGAGGTCAATCCGCCGTGTAATTTGGTACCTTGCGCGGGCCTTTGAAATCCTTGGGAAGGCGCACATTGCGTAAAGCGGGGATAAGGCAAGGCACCCCCAAAGAACTAGAAGTAACACCAGGTTTGATCGAGATGGTTGGACGAACCGGCGTGAGCTGCCGAGCCTGGTGTTGTGCGGCTAACTCGGCCTCCCTGCGCGCTCGGGCCCGATTCACCACTTCCTGAGCGTCATCAGCACCACCCGTCGGGTTGTTGCCACGGGGTGCTCCACGTCATTCATTACTCGACACTGCTAGTTCATCCATATGTCTGCTATATCTCCGGCTTGGACAGGGGGTCGAGTGGATCCGGTCGCGGCTGTACGAGTACGCTTCCTGTTGGGCCAAAGCTGTCCTCAGAAGTTCCTTGACCCGTCGCGTCTCTACTGCCTGCGGCGAGTCACCTTAAATTGGAATGGCCTCCAGCCGTGCAGCAGCGGCAACAAGATTGTCCATTGGGTTGGAGTAGTGACCCAGAGGTGTTAAAGCGTCTTGAGGTATAACGGTGTTTTGACGAGGCGGGTCCATCTGACGAGGCTGAACCAGTGCACCGGTCCCAGGGGCTTCTGCCCGGTTCCCCTCCAGCGAATTGCCGGCTCTTGGTCCTGGAGTGTTGAAAAAGTCTCTGGCCTCGAAAACCAGAGGTAAGCGGGATCGGTGCTTCCTCCTCATGACTTCATGCGACGCGCTCTGGTCCAACATAAGCCTGTAGGCCTGTGCGTCTAAAGAGGCCCGCTCTGCGGCCATCCTGGTGTCCTCAGCCGCCAGATCTGCCTTGGCCTGGGTGATCTGTTCCTTTACCTTTGCAATCTCCGTGTTGTGAACGTCCTGATCTGGCGGATTAACTTCTGCCATAAGCACAGCCAACGCATCAAATAGTTCTGATAGAAACTGAGCCGGCGGGCGCACAGGGCCTCCTGCCCCGGCAGCCATCGCCGCTGCTGAACCGGAGATCGTTGCCGCGGCTATCGAAGAATGAAGCGCTGCTTGTGTTCCGGCCATGAATATTCCAACCCATTTGGGCAGATCAGAGGGGTCCGGAATACTGTCGCCATCGGAACAACTCCCAATCCGGCCATCTTGTAGCTGATAAAGAGATTCGGTTTCTCCGGTCGAAGATTCGTCACCGGAACAAACGACAGTCGCCCCGCGAAATTCCGATCCATCCTCATAACTTCCTCCATGGATGACTCCCACGAAGGCACGCTTCATGGCCGGTTTAACCCGGGTGGATTGCACACGCTGAGCTGTCTCGACGACGTCGGTGCAGATGTCCCGCTCAGGGCCCGGTTCATCGATCTTGCCAATGAAAACGTGAATGCTACCAAAGGGGACCCGATACCCGTAATCAATTGAGCCGGCCTCGGGGCCCCAGCCTGCGTCGTCGATGTAGAGCTTGCCGCGACGACTCTTAGTCATCCGGCCTACAGCGTAGCCCTCGAGTCCTTCAAAGCGGCCCTCCAAGAACCGGAAACCATCGTGCGATAGCCCCATGTTGGGCGCCAACTGTCGTGGTTTTGTCACGGCAGATGTCCTAGAGAAAGGACTTAGTCGTGGAGCCATCGCGACGGGTTAGCTTGAAGGGGTTAAATCGGACACAAGCGCAAGAGAGTTTATACTAGTTCGGCCCCTTCGATGAAGGTAAAAGCCTACGTCTAGTTGTGATGGAATTGATGGGGTTTCGATGACTAGGGAGCAAACAAGCTTCGCCTATGTCTCGAGTTGTTGTCTGTTGTCCTTGAACCGCCGCCGGGTCGTCCCCTTATATAGACGGGTGACTCTTGTCGGCTTACGAAGTCCCAATACCGGCTCATAGATGTGTCCGGTTTGGTCTCTTATTATTCCTAACTTACAATACAGGTTAACTACTAACGTCGGTTTACGGCTGCAGGCCTTGAGCTGACCATGGGCCTTGAGCCCTCCTCTGTCTTCTTGGGCTTTAACTTACTTAACTACTGACGAAGTTAACTCGACCCAGATAGGCCGGTTTACGCCCAGTAGTAATATCCCCGACAACAATCTTTGCCGTCTGCTAGCTGACGGCAAAGATTCTTTGCCGTCCGCTAGCTGACGGCAAAGAGTAGGCTGATGGCAAAGACCGTTCTTTGCCATTGGCCAGTTCATTATCGTCCGTTTTCTGTAAGAGGATGGCAAAGACCTTCTTTGCCGTCAGCCAGCAGACGGCAAAGACTTGGCTGACGGCAAATAAGCTAATTCCAGTAGTGACATACCGATGACAAAGGGAACAACGTATGTTGTTATGCGGTTTGAATGATAAAGATATTTGTAGAATATGTAGAAACCAATATGAGCATCCAGGTTCCGCTATTGGTTATTGACCGAAGATGAGTCTCGGTCATGTCTACATAGTTCTTGAACTCGTAGGGTCCGCACGCTTAACGTTCTATGATGATTTGTATTATGAGTTATGTGATTTGATGACCGAAGTTTGTTCGGAGTCCCGGAAGAGATCGGTGAGATGATGAGGAGTCTCGAAATGGTCGAGACGTAAAGATCGATATATTGGAAGGCTATATTCGGACATCGGAAAGGTTCCGAGTGATTCAGGTATTTTTAGGAGTACCGGAGAGTTACAGGAATTCGTATTGGGACTTAATGGGCCATACGGGAAAGGATAGAAAGGCCTCAAGGGTGGCCCCTCCCCTTCCCCATGGACTGGTCCGAATTGGACTAGGGAAAGGGGGCGCCCCGTTCCTTCCTTCTCCTTCTCCCTTCCCTTTTTCCTATTCCATGTGGGAGGTGAAATCCTACTAGGACTAAGGAGTCCTAGTAGGACTCCACACTTTGGGCGCGCCTTATGAGGTCCGGCCTCCTCGTCCCTCCATCCTTTATATACGTGGCCAGGGGCACCCCATAGACACACAAGTTGATCATTGATCCTTTAGCCGTGTGCGGTGCCTCCCTCCACCATAATCCACCTCGGTCATATTGTTGTAGTGCTTAGGCGAAGCCCCGCGCCGGTAGCTTCATCATCACCGTCATCACGCCGTCGTGCTGATGAATCTCTCCCTCGACACTCTGCTGGATCATGAGTTTGTGGGACGTCATCGAGCCGAACGTGTGCAGATCGTGGAGGTGACGTACTTTCGGTACTAGGACCGGTCGATCGTGAAGACGTACGACTACATCAACCGCGTTGTCATAATGCTTCCGCTTACGGTCTACGAGGGTACGTGGACAACACTCTTCCCCTCTCATTGCTATGCACCACCATGATCTTGCGTGTGCGTAGGATTTTTTTTGAAATTACTATGTTCCCCAACAGTAGCGGCATCAACATGTTGTGGTACAAATTTTGTCCCATTTGGGGCAGGTTTGGGTATAAGCTTCTCACAAACCAGAGCTTCTCACAACAAGTGTGGTTTTGATAGGGAACGTGCCACCTTTGGGGACGAGACGATATATGTTGCCTCTTATTGCTTTCAAAAAAATTCGAGTGTCAACATAGAACAACCGGAGTGTTGTGCGAATTTGTGATTTTTCGGGGTTCGTTTGGACATTTTTATGCATTAACTGAGTTTTTAATGCATTTATGTGCATAATTCAAATTTGAACTACATGCACATGCTCTAGTGCATATAAACTGGTTGAAAAAACAAAAATGTGTCCTTGTGTGCAAGAAATGGGAATGAATTTGAAACACCAGGGCACCGTTGATTGCCGACAAAAGATTGAGATGCCTGGTTTTTAAATCTAGTAAACCCAAAACTCATCTGAAATTCATGAAACTTGGCATGCTATCATGTAGCGGCATCAACATGCCGTGGTACAAATTTTGTCCCATTTGGGGCACGTTTGGGTATATGCTTCTCACAAACCGGAGCTTCTGACAACAAGCATGATGGTTTTCGGTAGGGAACGTCCCGCCTTTGGGGACGAAACTATATCCATTGCCTCTTATTGCTTTCAATTTTTTTTCTCGTGTCAACATAGAACAATAGGAGTGCTGTGTGAATTTTTGTGATTTTTCAGGGTTCGTTTGGACATTTTTATGCATTAACTGAGTTTTCAATGCATTTTATGTGCATAATTCAAATTTGAACTAGATGCACATGCTCCAGTGCATATAAATTGGTTGAAAATCAAATCTGTGTCGTTGGGTGCATGATTAGGTCCCATGCAAGAAATGGGAATCAATTTCAAACACCAGGGCACCGTTGATTGCCGGCAAAACATTGAGATGCCTAGTTTTTAAATTCTAGTAAATCCAAAACTCGTGAGAAATTCATGAAAACTTGGCATGCTATCATGGAGCGGCATCAACATGCCGTGGTACAAATTTTGTCCCATTTGGGGCAGGTTATGCTTCTCACAAACTGGAGCTTCTCACAACAAGAATGATGGTTTTCGGTAGGGAACGTCCCACCTTTGGGGACGAAACGATATCCATTGCCTCTTATTGCTTTCAAACTTTTTCTCGTGTCAACATAGAACAACAAGAGCGTTGTGCGAATTTTTGTGATTTTTTGGGGTTCGTTTGGACATTTTTATGCATAACTGAGTTTTTAATGCATTTTATGTGCATAATTCAAATTTGAACTACATGCACATGCTCCAGTGCATATAAATTGGTTGAAATATCAAATCTGTGTCCTTGGGTGCATGCTTAGGTCCCATGCAAGAAATGGGAATCAATTTCAAACACCGGGGGCACCATTGATTGCCGGCAAAACATTGAGATGCCTGATTTTTAAATTCTAGTAAATCCAAAACTCGTCGTAAATTCATGAAACTTGGCATGCTATCATGGAGTGGCATCAACATGCCGTGGTACAAATTTTGTCCTATTTGGGGCAAGTTTGGGTATATGCTTCCCACAAACCGGAGCTTCTCACAACAAGCATGATTGTTTTCGGTAGGGAACATCCCGCATTTGGGGACGAAACGATATCCATTGCCTCTTATTGCTTTCAATTTTTTTTCTCATGTGAACATAGAACAACAGGAGTGTTGTGCGAATTTTTTTGATTTTTCGGGGTTCGTTTGGACATTTTTATGCATTAACTGAGTTTTCAATGCATTTTATGTGCATAATTCAAATTTTAACTACATGCTCATGCTCCAGTGCATATAAATTGGTTAAAAATTCAAATATGTGTCCTTGGGTGCATGCTTAGGTCCCATGCAAGAAATGGGAATGAATTTCAAACACCGGGGCACCGTTGATTGCCGGCAAAACATTAAGATGCTTGGTTTTTAAATTCTAGTAAATCCAAAACTCGTGTGAAATTCATTAAACTTGGCATGCTATCATGGAGCGGCATCAACATGCTGTGGTACAAATTTTTTCCCATTTGGGGCAGGTTTGGGTATGTGCTTCTCACAAACCGGAGCTTCTCACAACAAGCATGATGGTTTTCGGTAGGGAACGTCCCACCTTTGGGGACGGAATGATATCCATTGCCTGTTATTGCTTTCAAATTTTTTTCTCGTGTCAACATAGAACAACAGGAGTGTTGTGTGAATTTTTGTGATTTGTTTAGGCTTGTTTGGACATTTTTATGCATTAAGTGAGTTTTTAGTGAATTTTATGTGCATAATTCAAATGTAAACTACATGCACATGCTCCAGTGCATATAAATTGGTTGAAAAATGAAATTTGTGTCCTTGGGTGCATGCTTACGTCCCATGCAAGAAGTGGGCATGAATTTCAAACACCGGGCACCGTTGATTGCCGACAAAACATTTAGATGCCTGGTTTTTAAATTCTAGTAAATTAAAAAAATTATTAACCATTCATGTGATGCCACGTGTCTTGGTTTTAATGGCTGTAGGAGGTGTGTGCGGATAGCTACTTGACCTTGACTGAACGGGAGGCGCGCGAGCGCCGTTCGGTGCGCAGGCTGATCGAGAGGCGTGCAAACTATCCTCAAGTGCACAGGCTCACCGGGAAGCGTGCGAGTTGTACGCTGCGCATGCTCACTGGGAAGCGAGCCATTTGATTTCCATGGCCGCCCGCCTTGCTCGCGTCCTCTCCATTAATGGCGCCCAAGCCGCAGTTTAATTCGCTTTTTAAATATAAAACACTCATCGCAAACGTTTAAGTTAGAACACCGATATGCAAACCGACAGCTTCCCCAGGAAGCCAAGAGAAAATGTGCCGAGTAGGATTTCTGCAGCTCTTGATCGCAAACGATTTAGATAAAACACCCGTATGCAAAGTGAGAGCAGCATAGGATTTGTGCATCCCTTCAACGCAAACGATTGTTCTGGATGACCTGTGTGCAACCACGTACAAACAATTTGGTAAGATTTGTATCTGTCATATTGGGTATGTTGCCATTTGTCAAACTGGAAAGATTTACATTTGTTGATCTAGTAATGTTGTCATTTGTCAATCCTTGTAACACTGCGATTTGTCAAAATATGCAGCTAGAAATCATTAGCACTATGTAATTTTTGCAACTAAAATTCAGTAATTAAGCATAGATTTCATTCATACATTAAGCAGTCATTCTTAATTTATACAAACAGTTCAACTCGACAGCTAAACCGACCAAACTTCTCCCCAATTGTTGCCAACCACGTACTGAAATAGCTAGTTCAACTATATATACTAGCTAATTTTAAGTACGTTGTACAATTCAACCACACATCTATAGTTAGATGAACTGAACAAAATAGCCCCTAAATAATACTATTACCACGGAGGGGCCTTGTGCTACTTTCGGCAGCCTCTCCTCTGCCGAGCGCGCTCAGTAAGACACAGAGGAGGAGGAGGAGCCTACAGACGAGCTGGACAAATGCAATAAGGTGACTGCCGCTGTTGCATGTTCAGCGACGCTCGCCAGCTCAAACGCCCACTGCCGCTCCAAACGATCCCTCTCGAAGCGGCCAGACAGCTCGTATATCTCCTGGTTCATCGCCTCTGCGTTGGCGTGTGCTGCGGCCACGGCTGCGGTAAGGCTCTTTGCGTGCTCGACGAGGTGCTCCTCCTCTTCCCGCGGGAACTCGATGTAGCGCGCAAGGTCGCTGACGCACGTGCGGGCCTCTACCTCTGCCCCCTCCTTCGGGCGGCAGTGGCGGAGCGGGTGAAGATCCTGGCGGTTGACAGTGGGCTGGCAGCCATGGTGGCCGACGATGGGATGGCGTCCACGACCACCACCTCCCGCCTTCGGGCCGCGGTGGTGGAGCGGGTAATGGCCATGGTGGCCGGCAGTGGGGTGGCGGCCACAACGGCCACCTCCCGCCTTCGGGCCACGGCGGCGAAGCGGCAGATGGCCCTAGCTTTCGACAGTGGTGTGGCGGCAACCGCGGCCGGCAACAGCTGCCGACGGGCAGCGGCGGTGGAGCGTGTGGTGGGTGTTCCACGCACACCCAACAGGGATGCCACGCGCACTACACTACGTCGGGACTGCACCGTCGCCGCGGTGTAGCCTCCCACCTGGAGCTGTCCTCTTATGACGGCGGAGCGGCTGAGCGATGATGACAGACCGGTGCCATTGGCGATCATGGAAGAAGCAGACGAGATAAGCTACAGGGAGGAATGGGAGAATGCGACGCAGGACTCGCCGGCCGTGAGGGTTTTTATAGCAGGCCGGTAAGCATTGGGATTTTGGGGGATTTCACCGAGTCAGGCGGGAAGCTTGCGCGGGAACCTGCGACGTTACGTGGGAACGGGCTCACCGACGATTCATTGGCGCCACCGTTTGGCTAAAAGAACGCCCCCGCGCGCTGTGCAAGCTTGCGTTGTAAGTCGTCTGCAGCAGTGGGGTGACAAGACATGCGTGAGGAGGACGAGAGGACACCTACACATACAGTTAATAAAAAAACGTTTGCAATTTAATTACCTACTATAACCCCGTCCTGGTTTATCAGTAGGATTTATTAACTAATAAAATACGAATGCATGTCGCCATATATTATAACGTTGGAGTCGTATTTGAACATAGTTTCCAGCTATACAATTTTTGTAACATGCATTAACACTTTTTTGGTTAAATTTCAGGTTATACACCAGCAAGCATTTGCCCGCAACACACACGGCTTATTCCACCACAAATAGCTCTGATGGATCAACTGTCTGCCACGTATTGCACACGCAACTCTAATCTGATTCGTTCTTGATGTCTCCGACATCGCTCGCACAGTTTGTCTTATTTGCCATGTATCACTGTGCTGTCCTCTGCTCGCGTCCCTCGGCAAGCTCTGTTCGCTGTTAGGCGCTGCGGCGCGCTCTGCTCGCATTCGTCGGCACGCTCGGCTTGTGGACAACTTTTCCTTGAGGCAACCACGGAGTGCTCTGCTCGCGTCCCTCTGTGCGCGCTCTGCCAGCGGTTGGGCATGCGCACGATCATGTCGGGGGCCCCATATGCATGTGGTTGCACCGCGCGCATTGCCATGCGATGCAGTTACGTGCTGTAAATTAGAACTGCCATCAGGGCCTGCCGATATTCCTGGCCGTCCGGCTTCCCCTTTAATTCCCGCGGCCATTATAACCTTAGTCTCTTCAACCTTTCGATTGCGCCCCACAACACAACAAGCACACCCACGACGACACATAGAGAGGGGATGTCCGGCGGCGCTCCAATGGAGTTCGACGAGCATAGAGTGGAGACCCACGCGAGGGAGACGGATCTCTCGGTGGTCTACACCATCGACTCGGCCGTGGTGGATGACTACATCAACAGTGTTGAGCAGTTGCTTGCTGGAGACAAGTACAAGGTGGTCGGCATCGACCTCCAGTACACCGCCGGTCATCCCGACATAGATCAGAAGGTTGCCGCCTCCTAGTTGTGCATGCGCCATCATGTCCTCATCTACCACTACTGCATGGCCACAGGGCCCTACGACCATTTCAATAGGTTTGTCAATAGCACCGACTACAAGTTCGCCACGGTGGATACCAAATACAATGTAAAAGCGCTCAGTGTTACGGGCTTGGCCTGCAAGAACCTTGTCGAAATCCGTGACCACTACAGGGTCTGGGGCAGCACGAAGTAGGACTCCCTAGTCGAACTCACCTCGGCCGTCATCGACCCCTGCTACGAAAAGATGAAGCAGGATGCCCAGAGAACAAGTCCCGTATCCTGGCACAAGGCATGGATGCGGCAACTGGATGAACCTCACCTCAGGTTTGTGGTCAAGAGCGTGTACACATGCTACGAGATGCACATGCAGATCGTTGACATGAGGAAGTGCCTCGTTACCCAAATCGATGAGCCCAGATCAAGCCACAAGAAGAGCAAGCGTCACAAGAAGTAGATGATGATCAGATGGTCGTTTATGCTAGTTAATCATGCATGTAATATATAGTTACTTTATTGGTGTGTGTGGAAATGTCATGTGTGTAGTAGCCACCTATGTAATTATGCATGTAATAGTTTACTTTGGTGTGTGCAAATGCCATGGTTGTAGTAGCCATCTATGTAAGTGGATGTTTAATTTGGTTATGCAAGCATGTCCTTATAAGTGTGTGTATATATATATGTTGTTGTTCTGTATGCAATCCCATCACACAACACACATGTCTTATTAGCAGCAACCGTCTGTGTTCTTATCAGTCTTCAGAGAGATTTCTGATTACAGACCTGTTCACCGCGTATCACACACATCTTGTTAAGTTGAACCATTTCTGTTCTCATGACTCAACGCAAACAGTTCATCCGAGTGAACTGCATGCTGTATATCGCACACACCTTTGATCTGGCTAACCGTTTCTTTTGTGTTGCCTAATCACAAAAAGTTCATCTGAGTGAACCGTATGTTGTGTATCGCACACGCCTCCATCTGGCTGCCCGTTTCTTTTGTTCCTCCTTATCACAAATAGTTCATTGAACTAAACCGTATGCCCTCATCACAGACGCAACTAAAACCTGAACCGTGTTTGATGCATCCGTCATCGCAAACGTTTCACACATTTCTGACGGTTTTCATACAACACTGTTTGTGATTATGGCATCGCACACAGTTTCTCGAAGGGTCTCTGGTCGTAGTGTCGCGTTAGTAGCATCCTGCAGTAGTGTTAGCTATTAGATGGGCCACCTCATTAGCCGGCCGCCTAATCTTCGACACTCTGAAGCTATCCATTAGCTTAGAAATACTCCATGCTTCCTTCTTCAGATTGTGCAGAGCTGATCTATCATCAAATTCGTTTGGAAAAATTGCCGCAACAAAATCGCAGTCAGTCTCTAAAATTATAGGAGAATGAAGTGCCATACCTATATAGAAACCAACAATGCAAGCTCGCAGTTCCGCTTCCTCCATGCTACTACACCTCCCAATGTAGTCCCATGAAGAGAGCAAGACTTTGCCAGCAAAATCTCTAGCCACCACACCCACACTTGCCGCGCTAATACTTTCCACAAAGCTACCATCGACATTAATTTTGATATAACACTACAAAAAAATACACTTCCGTGATGATACGTGTTTGTCACAGTAGGTCACGTTTTCTGTCACGCATGTACATCCATGACAAATTTATGACAGAATCAAGATAGTCATACATGTGTTGTCGTAAAAGTGTTCCATGACATTACCAAAATTATCATCATGGAAGTGTCCACTTCCATGCGACAAATCGCGCGTCACAGAAGTGCTTTCGACAAGGGTAACCGACACGTGGCATCCACCTTAACGGAACGCCGTTAAGCTATTGGGTCCAGTTTTGGATCCGATAACCCGTTAACAGCCCCGACCAATGGGGATTTTCCATGTGTAAGATCATCATTGGCTGGAGGGAACACGTGTCGACTCGCTGTTGGGACAGATGCCATCCACTCATTGGACCCAAAGCGCCTATGATACCTCGACACGTGGCACGGCCCAACAGAGGCCCATTCCTATGAAAAGGCCGGCCCGTTTGACTTGGTCGAAAGGTGGTGGGCCGGCCCACGGCAAGCCTGTTAACGACATGTTTGCATATAGCCCATTTACAGCCCGCTAACCCAGGGCCCGTTTACGGCCTATCCGAATTAGTCCCAGTAGCGTCATCTGGGCCGTCCAATATAATTCCAGCCCGTTTTAACTTCCGGCCCATGTATGGCCCATGACGTCTTTCGGCCCATATGAGGCCCTTAGTAACCCTCGGCCCATTAACGGCCCGTGGTAAAACTGGCCCGTAATGAATAGTGTATCACTTTATACCCATTAACGGCCCATTATACCGTTGGGCCGTTTCCAGCCCATGTTATCTTTCGGCCTTCTTAGGGCCCATTTATTCTTGGCCTCATTTCCAGCATTTTTTTACTTTCGGCCTGTTACTATCATTTTCTGCTTGTGGGCCAAATTCAGCCCGTGGATACAGTCGGCCCGTTTGTGGCCCGTTAATACGTTGGGCCGTTTTCATAGCGTCATCAATACGGCCGATTAACGACGGCCCATTATGCTCGGCCCATGAACGGACGATTTCAACTCTAGCCCATTTATGGCCATAATGTGGTCTGTTATTGGCCCATGTTTGGCCAACTGATCATACGGCCCGTAGAAGGCCCATTGATGATACGGCCCGTAGAAGGCCCATTGTGTCTACGACCCGTATAAGGCCCATTGTTTCTACGCCCCATAGAAGGCCCATTGTTTCTACAGCCCTTAGAAGGCCCATTGTTTCTATGGCCCGTAGGAGGCCCATGTTAACTACAGTAAATATGTAGCCCATGGTTAATGTGGCCTAGTTTTAAAAAATAGGCTATTGCGGCCACTAGCAAACCGCGGAAAAAGAACTACACTGACTACAAGAAAACAAATAAACAAGACAATAAGGAAATAAATAGGCAAGCAACTTACGCTAGGCTATCACGGCTATTACACATATTACATCCACTGGGCATCAAAGTTCGCCACCAGTGCGAATATAGGGAACAAAGCAGCATATAAACGTCGCAGGAAAACAAGTCCAGAACAGAAACCACTTTAGAAGATCTCAAGAAACAATATCCTGGGTACCCATAATGCTGGCAAGATGCTTAGCAAGCTTATTAACTTTCTCTTGTTTGGCGCTTAAATCCTTCAGCACTTGTTGTTGCACCAGAAAGTATGCATCTGAATTCTGCAGGGACTTCCTCAGTCCTTCGGCTTCCTGTCGCATAACATCTGATCGATGTCTTTCAACTTGAAGTTGAGACTCAAGAAGCCAAACTGATTCAGGCAGCGAGTTCGAAGAGTTGGTGCCAGCAGTAGTAGCCAGTAACTCGAACACTACATCAAGACAGGACTTTGGGTTTGTCTCAGTGTCTTCAATATAGTTTTTATCAGCTTTCTTGGAGACCAACAGGGATGTATCACTATCTTGAACCTTATCTGCATTACTTCTTGTACCATTGCATAACGGGGTACTCTTCTCCAATATTTTATCCGCATTCTAAAAGAGAAACAAATAAACACATCACATGTTTACAATGTAGTATATGAAACTCGTTTTGGTAAACCAGTTCAGTAGTAAGGTGGACAGGATAACAGCATGAAACAAACATATATCTATGTAGTATGGTCACTGTATGGTCTATATCATTCTAGTTTATGTTGCCAAATCAAGATAGATACAGTTCGAATCATATATATTTAAGACAAAGCAGCTTAGACAGAATATAAGTGTGGGAAACTGCACAACAATAACAACACTTGTAAGGTGCATGGCATGAGAATATAACTGTTTATTCAATTGAAACTGAAATCAACATAGAGCAAGTTACAAGAGCAATCACGTTAAAGAAACAGGTTTAAAACATACCTGTTGCGCCATTGGAGTTTCAATTGCATCCTTCAAATTTGAAATTAGTTGGTATGAGTAAATACAGTGATGCAAGAGTAAATTAGTATGAACCATAGCTACGGAACCTGACCTGAGAACAATTCTTCTGCTTTAAGCGTTGACTTGGGATTTGGAGTGGTGGTCCTCGTGCTTTGGGCACTGCAGTTGCCTTACTAACTACTCATGTTTGGGTGCTCTATGGTGGAGACGGTGTTGTGTCAACGGGAACTGGGGGTTGGGGTTAGAAGGGGTGTAGCTGGTTCTCTGTCCAACTGGGTAGGGGTACAATCTGCGGGAGTCTGGGTTATGTGTGGTGGGGCTGGTTCTTGGGCAAGTACAACCGTGGTTCTATCTCCATCGACAGGTAGCACGATCTTTTCTGAAGACCGTGTTTTTACTCCCACAGATACTGCCATCACCCCCTCCAATTGAAATGGCTGATAAACAAGAAAAGTAATTGAATGTACAGACATTGTAAGATAGACAGGTGCAATGGATAGTAGGGAAGAAAACAGGGCATGAAATAATTCACATTTATATTGTCTAACCAAACAGAATAGCAGGACATAATTTCACATATATGATGGCTAATTAAACAGGATAGCATGACACAATTTCACATGTATGATGGCTAACTAAACAGGATAGACTGACATACTTCAAAATATGATGACTATGTAAACAGGATGACATGATATAACTATATGATGTGTCTATTAAAGTGGTTGGCATGCCATAAATCACAAACATGCCGTCGATGGAAACATGATGGCATGATATAATTCACGAATAGAATGACATAATTATAAATATGATGACTATGTGAACAGGATGAGATGATATAACTATATTATGTCTTTAGGAAATGGGTTGGCATGCCATAATTTAGATACATGTTGTCTATGTAAACATCATGGCATGATATAATTCAAATATATGATTTATATACTAAGGAAGTGAGCAGAGGGCAATCGCATATCTGATGTGTCAACTAAGGAGATGGCATTCAATATCGTGTATATGATGTAAAAACTAAGCATTGCAATACAACATATGCATGATATGAGTAATATAACCCTGCCAAGTTTGAGCATACACCTCAGGGGGGTAATAGGACTGGTCATCTGCCTCTGAATCCTCCTCTGAAGAGCAATTTGTAACCAGCAAGATATCTGCTTCACCAGGTAGCATTGTCTGCTCTAAAGACCTTGTTTTCACTCCAGATTTCTCCATCACCAATTCAAATGGCTGATGCACAGGAAGAGCAGTTGAATATACAAACATTGTCGACAAAAGCAATGAGAAATACAAAAAAAGGACGGCATGATATATTTCACATATATGATGCTTGGCTAAACAGCATGGCATTGCATAATTCACATATATAATGCCTTGCAACAAGATAGCATTGCATAATTCACATATATAATGTCTTGCAACAAGATGGCATTGCATAATTCACATATATGGTAATTAGACACTAAACATGTGGAATTCACACAAACCATGTCTAAACTAAGCAAATGACATAGCAATGCAAGATACCATACGCACGATATGAGCACCATAACCCTACCAAGTTAGAGCATGCACCTAGGGGGGAAATAGGACTGGTCATCTGTCTCTGAATCCTCCTCTGAGGAGCTATCTGTAACCAGCAAGACATGCGCTTCGTCAGATAGCATTGTTTGCTCTGAAGACCTTGTTTCCACTCCATATTTTTCCATGACCGTGCTGAATGGCTGATGCACAGGAAGAGTAATTGAATGTACTAAAATTGTTGACAAATTTAACACGTAATAAAAAAATGATGTCATGATATAATTCACATATAAGATGACTAGCTAACCAGGGTGGCATTGCAAAATTCACATATATGATGCGTGGCTAAACAAGATGGCAATGCATGATTCACATATACGATAAATAAACTAAATAGATGGCATTGACACAAAGCATGTCTAAACTAAGCAGATGACATCTTTGATGTATACAGTAAGCAATGCAAGGCACCATATGCATGATATTACCAATATCAGCATGCCAAGTTAGAGCGAAGACCTCATGGGGTAAATAGGAGTGGTCTTCTGCTTCTGAATCCCCCTCGGAACAGTTATCTTCCTCTTGATTACGATCCAAAATGGGTAGAGGGGGCTGCCTTTGCGCCCACCATGGAGCGACGTCTGCATGAAATTTTATTGCCACGCAAGGCTCATCTCTTTTGCTCTACATGTTTAGTTCCATTGTGTACAATAACTGACGTGCATAGGAATAAAACATAGTGAGATTATGTAATGAATGCATGCACAAATCCAGAGTGATGGTAGCAAACTGTGGATAGACCCAAAACAAATGATAGCAGGCAGATAATAGCTTTAGTTAAAAATACAGATAATGGCTCCTTTAATGTTTGTTTGCACCCAACATGAAACTCATAGTAGACACCCGAGATTAACCAGATAGTAGACAGATAGTACTGATTGCTGCCCCAATATGTACCCCACAACCATTTAAAAACTCAAGTTTCAGCATAAGTTTGGACCTGAGTCGGAGTCTAATAGGTGAACACGATGATAAAGTAGCATGTCATCATATTAAGCGATGCATAACGTAAGCAGACACGGAAGAGTGCGACCTCTCTTGCGGACCCGTGTAGTCCTCAAGGTCATCTACTCAGTTGATGATGGTAATGCAGTTGTCGTGGCTGCCGGTGGCGGGGAAGAAGATCTGAGGCGGCGAAAGACAGTCGGGAGAGCGGATCCCTGCTGTGGTGAACCCTTCCGTCGTTGGAGCAGCTGAGCTGGGGTGGAACACAACACCACAGGAGTAGGACAAACCACACAAGGTTTTCTTTGACACATATCTATAACAGAAGTAATTGTGTAAGGGCTTGTTTGAATTTGAGGATTCTAACAATTCAGGATTAGGAAATAGACAGGAATAGGATAGGAATGCCCGTGCAACACAGAGAATTTAAAAAAACAGGATTTCTGCCAATCTGAGTGTTTGGTTCACAAGAATTGGATGATCACAGGATGCAAAGAAGCATGTTGAGATTAAGTCAAACCACAAGAAGTGTACAACCTCTCTGGCGAAGCCATGTCGATCTCAGAGTGATTGGGTTGGCCGGTGAGGATGCTCCGGCTGACTTGGCTGTCGGAGGAGGGGAAGAAGATCTTAGGTGTCTAGAGATGGAGCCCGAGGTACTGCTCCGCTGTGATGGAGGGTTTCGTTGCTGGAGCAGCTCCGGTGAATTGTACGACGCTGAGGCTGAAGTAGGATAAGATAGACAACGTTAACCTGAGTGGAATTCTAATAGCATCTCCAATAGATGACGTAAAATACATAACCACAAAGTGCTAGATGTATACATCAGCCGCTCATCTCTGCACTTAACTGTCGAAACTGAATTTAACTGTCGAAACTAAACTTAACTGTCGAAACTGAATTTTGCTGTCGAAACTGAATTTTACAGTTGAAACTGAACGCACTAGAGGTGAGGCTACAAGTCAGTCGACTGACTTTTTCATCTCTGGTCAGTCGATTTTGTAGCCATTGGATACGAAATCAAGGGTCTGCAGTTCATCTTCAACCTCCACCCCCCTGAGCCGCCAGCCACCACCGGCCAAACAGTCGACCCCCGCCGCCCGCGGCCGGCGGTGCGCCGCCCCGCCCGCCCCAAAAACACTCCCCACCATCGGTCCGTCGCCGCCCAGGCCATCCCTGTAGGCCCCCCGTGATGAGCTTTTTCTCCGGCGATCCCCATGCCACCGCCCCACCATCGCCGGCGACCACCGCCCCCACCCTGAACCCTAAGATAGGTAGTGGGGTACCTCTCCGGCGAGCCCTCCTCCCCACTGCAGCTGGTTCTTCCTTAACTCCGGCGAGCCCCCCCTCCCCACCCCCTGGAAATTGACTGACCCAAAAGTCGATTCAATCGACCGAAGTGTAGCTAAATCGGAGTTGCATCATAAGCAAGAGCAAGAGCGAGAGCAGCAATGCGAGCAAGAGCAAGAGCGAGAGCAACAGCATGAGCAAGAGCAAGAGCAAGAGCAGACCCGGCAGGGGACCGAGAGCAAGAGCACAGCAGCAGCGTGAGCGAGAGCTAAAGCAGCAGCAGCTCCTACTGATGTGGACGTCGCCGCCGAGGGAGCGACACCGTGGAGGAAGTGGCCAGCGACGCCGTCGTGGATGGAGCCACGCCGTGTCAGCTCGGGACTGAGCACCGGCAGCACCATGAGATTGAATCAAGAAGAAAATGTGGTGATTAGTGTACAACCTCTTTGGTGGCGCTGATTAGGCCACAACTTCATCCGAGGAAACGGTGATAATGATGCTCTTCCAGTGGTGCAGGTGAAGATGGCGGTGTGGAAATGGAGGTGGCGCCAAAGACGAGGGGAACGTCGGGCAGCTCCTTGGAGGTGGAGGACGGGGTGGCTGAACCGGCGGGACGACCAGATCGACGACGGATCCTCATCCGGTACGGTGGATGAGGGACGTCGAGGTGTTGTTGTGGACGATGTCGTCGGGGAAGAGGCTCCGGCTGGGTGGCAGATGGAGGAGCGTGTGGGGCTTCGCGGGTTTTACCGTCCTCGGTGTACGAATGGGTGGGCAGATGGGATGGGAGTGGGGAACCATGGCTTAGGGACGCGCTTGTCCGAAGTGTGGGGTAAGTTACAAAAGTACCCCCACCGATTTGATGCAGTTCTTTCAGTTCAGGGGTATCACGGGCATTTCGCGTGTCGGGATTTAACAGGAGGCGGGAGTTTTCGCGCGCGTTGTAATTTTGGAATCGCAAGGCGCGGGTTGAGATGGACGGAGTTGTCGGAGCACAGCGAGACAAAGATATATCTTAAATATTTCGGGCTAACAAGGCGCGGGTTGAAGAGGCGGGAGTTTCGTAGCATGATAGACAGAGACGCTAGCTTGAAATTTCGGCATAACAAGGCACGGCTTGAAATTTTGGGAGAACAAGCTTAATGTGTACCCAAAAAAAGACAATTTAGACTAGTATGATATACTACGTACAATGTGTTTAACACGCACAACACACAGAGACACCATTTAGACTAGTAAGGTACGCGTGCATTGCACGCATGAGATTTGGCAACCAAATTATGAATAAATACCACATTATAGCATGTAAGCTTTGAGTCATATATGCATGATGTAGATGTTCGTTTAATTCTTATAGTTCATTTCATTCAAAATCATCTAGTTTTTATAAGAAAGCTAATCTATTTTAAGATTCATGGAATTGTGCGTTATAAGGCATAAAGTAAAAACAAATCATGTAGAAAAACATTTGGGCAATTATGATATGGAAGATTCTAGAACAAAGACGAAGTGCTTGTGTTTTGAGGTTTGTGCATTATGCTTAAGTTCAACCATAGAGTCTTCTAGATTGTACATGTGGTAAAATCTGGTGGAATCTAGATGATATCCAACGGCCAGTAGTGCTCAAATTTGCCAGCTCTGCACCATCGGATTGGCCTCATCCAACGACCATCTTTCATAGTTAAAGTTATCCGCACACTATATAAAAAATATAAAATATAATATGTATAGGGATATAGATATAGATATGTGATGCGAAAGCCACCCATCATCTCCAATTAGAATAGTTTGTCCATGCACGGATGCAATGTGGCCAAACGATGTCTGCCATCGGTATCTCAAATTCAAACCAATCTGACCTTGTTAAATGTGTATACATTGCAACATGCTCGTTTCCAAACCACACCGCGCAGATCTCCATTATATTCATGCATGCATGGGTTTCAAACATCATGATCTCTTATTCAAATATTTGAATTCAACTTTACATTGATTATGACCTCACCTAGTCTTTTACGCCCACACATTGGTCTTCTCTTTATAATTGTACCACTAACTTTCTCTCGTGCATGCATGCACACACACTACCAGTCGGCATTATCCATCGCACACATGCAATCTTTTTCTTCAGGTCGGTCTCCCATGAAGGCACACACACACACACATCCCCCTCTCCATCATATCGGGCATTCTTTATCTCTGACGTGCATGCGCAACGATCGATGTTCCTCTATGTGTGTGTGTGTGTGTATATAGCTAGGTCTTTCATAGTTTTCCACATAAACTGATCAATCTATATATCTAGTGAGATCTCACCATCTTTCCCACGTCCACATCGATCAATCTATACCTCTCTATATAGGATTACATATATAGCTAATACACTCACATTAATTATATATCCAACACCCCCTCTCATCATCCATGCCTCCCGCTTCATCTCTCAGACGCGCGCACAATGGCCAAGATAGGGGGCAGCAAGGGCCCTGTCCCCCTAACATCACTATATATCGAGGCTAATATGAATGTGATCATTAGACAATTGCTGGTAAAAATGGTTTAAGTTGATGAATTGGCCCTCCTCATAAAGGATTAGCAATGATTGGCCCCCTAGCTCATGGGACATTTTTCATGGCTCCGCCACTGCGTGCAGCATCGCACGTTCTCGCCCTCTCTCTCTAAATATCGATCTCACAGTTGTGCACTCCTTCATAGTGTCCCTCCACTCGGCCCCTCGCACCATCTTCTAGCCCCCCACCGGATTTTGCCACATGTACAATCTAGCAGACTCCATGGTTGAACTTAAGCATAATGCACAAATCTCAAAACAACCGTGGTTCTCCTTTGTTCTAGAATCTTCCGTATCGTAACTGCCCAAACTTTTTTTCTAGTTGAATTGCCATTCTTTGTTTGTACTTTATGCTTTACAACACACAATTCCATGAATCATAAAATAGATTAAGGGCTTCTTTGATTCAAAGGATTCTCGAAGGAATTTTGGAGGACTCTAATCCTTAGGAATTTTTCATATCTTGGTTGTTTGATTCGTAGGATTGTAAACCATTGGAATTTTTCCATATGATTCATTTGCACTAGATTTCATAGGAAACATCCCATCCACTCAAACCTCTTTGAAAGAATTATGCGTTTTTTCTATGCACAATCAAACACTCGTACCATCCTGTAGGATTAAAGATGACATTCCACTCTAATCCCATGTTCGTCCTATTCTCGCGTTTTGGAAATCCTACGAATCAAAGAGGCCCTAGGTTTTTTATAAAAACTAATTGATTTTGAATGAGATGAACTATAAGAATTAAGCAAAGGTCTAAATCAGGCATATATGAATCAGAGCGTACATGCTACAGTGTGGTATTTATTCGTAATTTGGTTGCAAAATCTGACGCGTGCAATGCATGTGTACCTTACGAGTACTTCGAGTATGTGCAAAACACAATGGCATGCTACACAGTGTCTCTCTTACAGTTCATGAAGCCACGTGGGCACGTGACACATGTGGAGGCATTCTCGCGACATCGTTGTGTGGATTGATCACAGTGACGTGCTGCTGGTTCCAGAAGAATGTACGCGTCCTCCCCGAGCCGCACTGGCGGTACATGCATGAAGCGAAGATGTGCATGCATGCCACGCACGCACTCATTCCCTCGCACGCACACGCGGGTACACGGGCGGACGCAATTTTGTACCAAGATCCACCCCATGTGATAGTTTGACGCGTGTAAAGTCCTTCACTTCACTGATGGTCAATTAATACAGCGCATGCAAATTGAGTGGACGTGAGGGCGGAAGAAAGACATTACTACTCCACTGCGAGCATGCGAGTAGTTAAATCATGGGTTGCTAGTAGTACTTCCATTGCTCTCCTTCGTATTTTGTGCCAATTTTTTACAGTAACATAATATTTACACATCTGAGCAGTGTAGTCTACTTGAAATTTATGTTCCACTAAATTCATAGGGAGCCATTCCGGGCCTCGAAACAAAAAACCATCAATTAATCTTTACCTTGTTCCCATCACATTCGAAAGTACTAGTGCTACAATATAACACCCCGGATGTAACTTGCCATATTTGTAACTCCGACTTTGCCATTTTTAGATCTAAGTTATGAGATTCCCTTCGTGGTTGGGTTTTGTCTTCGTTTTGCATTTTGTCCATGTCATGCATTCCATATCATGTCATCATGTGCATCTCATTTGCATAAGTGTTCGTCTCATGCATCCGAGCATTTTCCCTGTTGTCCGTTTCGCAATCCGACACTCCTACGTGCACCGACGTCCCCCTTTTGTCTATTTTCGTCTGCGGGTGTTAGACATTCTCGGAATGGACCAAGATTTGCCAAGCAGCCTTGTTACACCACCGGTAGACCGCCTGCCAAATTTCGTGCCATTTGGAGTCCGTTTGATACTCCAACGGTTAACCGGGTAACCGTGAAGGCCTCGTGTGTGTTGCCACCCAACACCCCTCCAAAACGGCTCAATAACCCTTCCAAACCTCTTCCATGTCCTTCGTCATCGGATCACGATCGCGTGGCCAAAAACTACACTCCATTTGGACACTCCTACCCCCTCCTAGCTATAAATATGTGCACCCTCCTCAAATTCGGGTCCGAAACCCTAGCTCCACCCCTCCTCGCGCCGCCGGACGTTTCTCCCCACCGGCCGGATGTGTCCGCCACCTCCACTACCACCAGGTGTCGGATTCCGATTCATCGGGGCAACCACGCCCACATCGCCGCGCCGGCCCGCCGGGCCCTGGCGGGGCCCTCCCCGGCCCGCACGCCGCCCGCTCGCCCCGCCTCCCGATCGCCTCCCGCACCACCTTCCCGCGCACCTCGCCGCCTCCGCATGCCGGCCGCCTCCGCCGGATGACGGCGCCGCCTGCGCTGCCTTCCCGCACGCCGCCGAAGCTCGCCGTCCTCCTCGCCAGCGCCTGGATCCGGCCTCCGGTGAGCCCCCGCGTCTCTCCGTCTTCTCCCTCATCAACTCCGGCCACCTCCTCCCCAAGATCCGGCGAACCTCGACTTCCGCACCGATGAACCTTAGATCTGATTCGGGAGGTTGACCTTGTTTTTTTCACTAAGTCCTCTCTGCTATGTTTTATGCCTCTGTTCATCATGCCATAACTTCATGTGTGCTGCTCCGTTTTGTGCGTGTAATATATCAAAATGTTCATCGTGATGTGTTCTTCATTTCATTCCATTGTGACATGCTTGTTTGAGTCCATATTGATGCCCAAATAAATGATGCAAGAGTGCTATAAAATGTTAGCTCATGTTACTTATCAGTTTAGGATGATTTGTCATTTTTGCCACATTTGTTGTGTGCTGCATATGGGCATGAGCTCTACATATGTTTTGATCTATGGCATGCTATCTTTACTGGGGTGCTTGCCATGTATTTTTGTGATCTTTGTGGTGACTAGCACAAGCATGCAAAGTAGCCTTCGTGTTATTGCTGATTTCAGGGACTTAGGATTTTACTAAGTCATTTCCCTGCTGTTATTTTTATGCCATGTAAACATGATGCTACAGTGAGATCCATGCTTGTTTTGAGTTGCTTCAGTAAAGATTATTTGTACATATGGTTATGCTCTATCCATCCACGGCCCTGTTTTCAATTATAGAGTGCTCTAGCATGTCTCAATCTTGCTCTACTTTTGCTATAAAATGTTCCTGGCAGATTGTTTACATGTTAATCAATTTTGCCATGGTTGTTGTAGTTGATCCATGCATGCTATGAACTTGCTCTTGCCATCGTTAGCTTCATGAACATGTCTTCGTGCTGATGCTATGCTTGTTTTGTCATGCAATTCCTTGTGGTGAGTGAATCGAGCTCGCAAAGATGCCTTCATAACTCTATTTATGCCATGCTCACTTTTCTGCTAAGTCTGATCTGTTAATGAAACTTGCTACGTTTACATCGGTGCCATCATATTTTTTGTGCCTTTTTGGCTCATGGTCATTAAGGGACTTTTGATCTATGCATATATGAGATTCATGCCATGCCTTTGTTTGCTATGATATGTTCCTGTAGCATGTTGTTTGCTTGCTCTAAACCTGGCTTCCTGATGTTAATTTCTGGCATGTTAGTATTTTCACTAAGTCTGTGAAGCTAATATCTTTTGCACTTTTGCCATGCTTGTTTGAACCTACTCTATTGTGATTTAGCCGTAGCTCAGTGTTCATGTTTTGTCAAGCATCTTGATTAGTTCACTACCATGTGCTTTGTTGTTATGTTAAAGTGTAGTAGCTTAGTTTCCTGTTGCACTCTAGATGGCATCGTGCTGTTAATCGCAGAATTGTGCCTTTCTTGTTTTGCTTGCCATTTGTAAACCATGCATCCGATTCCGGTGATCTTTATATAGATTTCGACCGAAATCATCTCATCTTTCCAGCGCCACACTTGGTTTGCCAAGTTGATGCCTGGTTCAATCTTTCCCTTCCGAAGCACGCATATGCATTGCATATCACATCTCGCATATCATGCCATGTTTTACATCATGTTGCTTGCGCATTGCACCGTGATTGATTATTGGTTCCTTTGCTTGTGTTCTTGCCTTGGGTAGAGCCGGGAGACGAGTACGTGATCGAGGAACCTGTTGAGTACGCTAACGAGGATCAAGCTTTCGACAACTCTGAGAACTTTGCAGGCAAGATGACCATACCCTCGAAATCACTTCTATCTTTGCTTGCTAGTTGCTCGCTCTATTGCTATGTTGCGATACCTACCACTTGCTATATCATGCCTCCCATATTGCCATGTCAAGCATCTAACCCACCTTTCCAAGCAAACCGTTGTTTGGCTATGTTACCGCTTTGCTCAGCCCCTCTTATAGTGTTGCTAGTTGCAGGTAAAGATGAAGTTTGTTCCATGTTTGGGACATGGATATTGTTGGGATATCATTATTATATCTTGTTACTTTAATGCATCTATATACTTGGTAAAGGGTGGAAGGCAAGGCCTTATGCCTGGTGTTTTGTTCCACTCTTGCCGCCCTAGTTTCCGTCATACCGGTGTTATGTTCCTTGATTTTGCGTTCCTTACACGGTTGGGTGATAATGGGAACCCCTTGACAGTTCGCCTTGAATAAAACTCGTCCAGCAAGGCCCAACCTTGGTTTTACCATTTGCCAGCTAAGCCTTTTCCCTTGGGTTCTGCGGACTCAAGGGTCATCTTTATTTTAAACCCCCAAGCCAGTGCTCCTCTGAGTGTTGGTCCAAACTAGAGCACCGTGCGGGACCGTCCCTTGGCAACTTGGGTTATGTTGGTTCATGTACGCTTAGCTTATCCGGTGTGCCCTGAGAACGAGATATGTGCAGCTCCTATCGGGATTTGTCGGCACAGGGGTGGTCTTGCTGGTCTTGTTTTACCATTGTCGAAATGTCTTGTAACCGGGATTCCGAGTCTGATCGGGTCTTCCTAGGAGAAGGAATATCCTTCGTTGACCGTGAGAGCTTGTGATGGGCTAAGTTGGGACACCCCTGCAGGTCTTTGAACTTTCGAAAGCCGTGCCCGCGGTTATGGGCAGATGGGAATTTGTTAATATCCGGTTGTAAAAAACTTTACACTTAACTTAATTAAAATGAATCAACCGCGTGTGTTGCCGTGATTGTCTCTTTTCGGCGGAGTCCGGGAAGAGAACACGGTCTCGTGTTATGCTTGAACGTAAGTAGCTTCAGGATCACTTCTTGGTCACTATTAGCTTCTCGACCGTGCTTTACTTCTCGTCTCGCTCTCTTTTGCGTAAGTTAGCCACCATATATGCTAGTGTTTGCTGCAGCTCCACCTCACTACTCTTTCCTACCTTTAAGCTTAAATAGACTTGATCACGAGGGTGTCAGATTGCTGAGTCCCCATGACTCAAAGATACTTCCAAACAGATGCAGGTGCCGATGATGCCAGTGCAGGGGATGCTACCGAACTCAAGTGGGAGTTCGACGAGGATTCGGGCCGTTACTATGTTTCTTTTCCGGATGAGCAATAGAGGAGCCCATTTGGGGCGATCGGGGTCTAGCATTTGGGGTTGTCTTTCTTTATTTTCGTTCCATAGTCGGACCTTGATTATATTCTGGATGGTGTATGCTATTTTTATGTATTGTGTGAAGTGGCGATTGTAAGCCGACTATTTATCCCTTTCTTATTCAGTACATGGGATGTAAAGATTACCCCTCTTGCGACATGCCTACCATGCAGTTATGCCTCTAAGTTGTGCCCCGACACGTGGGAGATATAGCCGCATCATGGGTGTTACAAGTTGGTAATCAGAGCCTTCCCCGACTTAGGAGCCCCCTGCTTGATCGAATCGCTAACGTTGTTGAGTCTAGTAAAAAATGTTTTGAGTCTTAGGATTATATATATATATATCGGAGAGTAGGATTCTTTTTACTCCTCAGTCCCTTCGTCACTCTGGTGAGGCCTCCTGACGTAGAATTTTGACTCTTCTCTCCTCAAATTTCACGAAAAAAAAATTAGGATCACACGGGTATCTTGGAATCGTTCCGATGGTTTTGTGACGAGAACATTGTTCTTGGTGCCTCCTGACATTTAGGGGTTGTGGCAGTGTCCCTGGGAGTTGAGCTTCGAGGTGTTGTCGTCACAATTTTATTGTTGCAATTCTGGAATCCCTGAGTTCGCCGACATTGAAAATCTCTTTTATGCAGTTGTTGGTGAGATAACCTCGACGCCACCTAGTACTGGGGCGGGAGTTCGGGAGTATTGCCATAACTTGTATAACGGATGCTTTTCGAAGGTTGAGGTAAATGATTTCTGAAGGTTTCTTGGTTATGTGTTGAAGGATGGATACAACTGGATGTAGGATTTGCTAGTTTTGGGTGAGATATTATGCTTCCCCTGTATCCCCAACACCTGATTGCATAACCAGAAAGTTTCGAGAGTTTCATAGGTGGGAATTCAAGTAGCTCTAGTATTTCTTCCTGCAGATACTTGGTTTGTGATTGATTAATCATTACCAATTATTTGTTCATATCCATACCTTGTTGATTTATTCATCTACCTTTATCTAAGTGGCTTCTCAACTTAATGGAAGTGTGATGATTTACTTTGGAATTCATTTGTTCATTCTTGTTCGAATGTTAAGGCTATATGTTGCAATTTCGATCCATTGATTCAGCTTGAATATATGTCTTTCAATATGCTAACAGATGTCAACCTCTTCGGGATGGCTCCTCCAACGCGTCAGAATCCGGACCGCAATGATGGGGATCAGTCGAAACCTCCGCCACCACCTCCACCTCCGGAGGCATGGCAAGATGTCATGGCAGCCACCAACGCCAACACTCAGATGCTTTTACAACTCTTGCAAGGGCGCAACCAAGAGCAAGGCAACCAAGGAAGTTAAGGCCAAGGCAACAATCAGCCTCAGTTTGCTACTCTCAATCAGTTCCTCGCAAACCAGCCGAAGTCCTTCAGTAACTACGTCGAGGCCACAGACGCCGACGACTGGCTCGTGGATATCTGAAAACATTTTGAGTGTAGCAATGTCAGGCCTGAGGACTTTGTCAAGTTTGCTTCGTTTCAACTCAAAGACCAAGCTGTTGAGTGGTATCAACAATACAAAGATTCCGGAGGAGGTCGTGTGATTACCTGGGATGATTTCCGCTGAGACTTCAAAGCTCACCACATTCCACAAAGTGTTGCTGAGAGTAAGCGCGAGGAGTTCCGCAATCTCAAGCAAGGCAGCATGTTTGTTTACCAATACAATATCCTGTTTCAGAGGCTCGCTCGCTTCGCTAAACAAGACGTCCCTGATGAAAAGAGCATGATTTATCAATTCAGAGGTGGCCTCAGAGAAGATCTGCAATTAGCTCTCGTGTTTTTTGAGCCAACCAAGTATGATGAATTCTACAACATGGCACTAAAGCAAGAAGCTGATCACCTCAAGTGTGATGCCTCTAAGAAGAGAGTCAGGGATGCAATTCAATCTTCTTCTTCGTCTCAAGTGGCAGCTAAGCAACATAAGTTTTGGTTGCCTCCTCCTCCTCCGTTCCGTCGGCCCTACCAACAGAAGAGTAAAGGTGGCAATGGATATTCCCACCCACCCAACCCAGGCTATCAGAACAAAGCTCAGTCTAATAGTCCAAGGTCAAGTGCTCCTTATCA
Organism: Triticum urartu; assembly: GCF_056163025.1. Classification (NCBI taxonomy): domain Eukaryota; kingdom Viridiplantae; phylum Streptophyta; class Magnoliopsida; order Poales; family Poaceae; genus Triticum; species Triticum urartu. Next base: position 586,478,089 of record NC_141879.1, read on the forward strand.
CCGTCCGCTCTCAGAAGTTACTTGCAACAAGTGTCATCAGAAAGGGCACTATGCAAACAAATGCTTCAACCAAAGGTGCCTTCCGCCTCCTCCTCCTATGAGGTCTGCCAGCAATGGAGTGGACAAGCATAATCCAAGTTTGCAAAGGTCAACATGATGAACGCAGCTCAGGCAAAGGATTCTTCAGAAGTGATCATGGGTAACTTTCCAGTTAACTCTATTCCTGCAAAAATTCTTTTTGACACTGGTGCATCGCATTGTTTCATGTCAAGATCATTTGTTTCAAAGCATGACTTCGTTTCGGAAATGTTGGGTAAACCCATGGGAGTGGTTTCTCCGGCCAAGTCTATGAGGGCTACCACGATGATCCCGGATGTTTCCATCAAGATGGGTGACTATAAGTTTCTGTCTTCTCCAATGGTTCTTGGTGACTCAAATATTGATCTAATTCTCGGCATGGACTAGCTTTCTAAGCACAAGGCTCAGCTTGATTGTGCTGCCAGGAAGATTCATTTGACACACTCTTTTGAGGATGTGATCATCTATGCCGCTCGTGATGATACCATTCGACTGTTTTCTATCAATGGGAAGGGAGAGTTGAATGCCATCTCTCAGATTCTAGTCGTTTGTGAATATCAAGACATCTTTCCGGAAGAGCTTCCAGGAATGCCTCCTCACTGGCCAGTTGAATTCGTCATCGATCTTCAGCCTGGAACGGAACCTGTTTGCAAACGTCCTTACAAGCTTGGACCAGAAGAGTTGAAGGAGTTGAAGAAACAACTCGATGAACAAGAGCGTATGGGTCTGATCAGACCAAGTTCTTCTCCATGGGGTTGTGGTGTTCTTTTTTCAAGAAGAAGGATGGCACGAACCGACTTTCTGTCGACTACCGCCCATTGAACAAGAAGACTATAAAGAACAAGTACCCACTTCCCAACATCAATGAGCTTTTCGAGCAACTTAAGGGTGCTCAAGTATTCTCCAAGCTTGACCTCCATATGGGTTATCATCATATTCGCATTCGTGAACAAGATATCCCCAAGACAGCATTCGGAACAAGCTATGGTTCTTATGAATATACTGTCATGTCTTTTGGCCTTGTCAATGCTCCTCCAACGTTCTCTCGTATGATGAACTTCATCTTCAACCCTTACACAAATGATTTTGTCCTCATGTATCTCGATGATATTTTGGTCTTTTCCAAGAATAAGGAGGATCATGCCAAGCATTTGAGATTGGTACTCGACAAACTCAGAGAGCATCAGTTCTATGCCAAGTTTTCAAAGTGTGAGTTCTAGCTTGATGAGGTTCTCTACCTTGGCCATATCATCTCCGCCAAGGGCATCGTTGTTAATTCTGAGAAGGTGTCTGCAATTGTGAATTGGGGACCACCTCAGAATGTAAAGCAGCTCCACAGCTTTCTTAGGCTTGCAAGCTATTGTCGAAGATTCGTTGAGAATTTCTCTAAGATTGCAAAGCCTCTTTCCAACATCCTCCAGAAGCATGTCAAGTATGTCTGGACGCCTGAATGTTGCATTGCTTTCAACACCCTCAAAGAGAAGCTAGTCACAGCTCCTGTTTTGACTCCTCCTGATGAATCCAAACCATTCGAAGTTTTTTGTGATGCTTCCCTGCAAGGTCTCGGTGTTGTGTTAATGCAAGAGAAGAAAGTTGTGGCTTATACCTCTCGCCAGTTGAAGCTCAACGAAAAGAACTACCCCACTCACGACCTCGAGTTGGCGGCAGTTGTCCATGCTCTATTAACATGGAGACATCTCTTGTTGGGAAGGAAAGTGCACATCTTCACTGATCGTAAGAGCCTCAAGTACATCTTCACTCAACCCAACCTCAACCTTAGGCAGACTCATTGGGTCGAAATGATTCAAGAATACAACCCGAGTATTGAATATACTCCAGGCAAGGCCAATGTCATTGCAGATGCTTTGAGCAGGAAGGCTTACTGCAACAGCTTAATTCTCAAGCCCTTCCAACCGGACCTTTGTGAAGCTTTTCACAAAATGAATCTCCAAGTTGTTCCTCAAGGCTTTCTTGCCAACCTCCAAGTCTCTCCTACTTTGGAAGATCAAATTCGTGAGGCACAACTTCTTGATGCCATGGTGAAGAAGGTGAAAAATGGGATTGCCAAGAGCCAACCCAAATGCAAGTGCTATCGCCTTGATGACAAAGATACTCTATTTTTCGAGGATTGAATTGTGGTTCCTAAAGGTGATCTACGGAAAGTCATTATGAATGAGGCGCACAATTCCCTTCTATCCATTCATCCTGGAAGTACAAAGATGTACCATGACCTCAAGAAGTCGTATTGGTGGGCTCGAATGAAGTGTAAAATTACTCAATTCGTGAATGAATGTGATGTCTGCAGAAGAGTGAAAGTTGAACACCAACGACTAGATGGTCTCCTCCAACCTCTTGCCATTCCAGAATGGAAGTTTGACCATATTGAGATGGACTTCGTGACTGGATTTCCCAAGTCCAAACATGGAAATGATGCTATCTTTGTTGTCATCGACAAGCTTACAAAAGTGGCTCATTTTCTTCCTATCAAAGAATCTATCACAGCAGCTCAGCTGGCAGAGCTATACACCTCCAGGATAGTCTCTTTACACAGCATTCCGCAATTGATATCTTTAGATCGTGGAAGCATCTTCACTTCTAAGTTCTGGGACTCCTGTCAGAAGGCCATGGGCACCAACATTCGCTTCAGCATAGCCTTCCATCCTCAAACTAGTGGCCAAGTCAAGCGAGTCAATCAAATCCTTGAAGATATGCTCAGGGCTTGTGTCATTTCCTTCGGTATGAAGTGGGAAGATTGTCTTCCATATGCAGAGTTCTCCTACAACAACAGCTTCCAAGCGAGTTCGGGCAAGGCCCCATTCGAGATTCTCTATGGAAGAAAGTGTCGTACCCCTCTTAATTGGTCAGAGACTGGTGAACACCAACTTCTTGGCAATGACTTAATCACAGAAGCTGAAGAAATGTGCAAAGTCATCCGTGAAAATCTCAAAGCCGCGCAATCGCGCCAGAAGAGTTACTATGATAGCAAGCACCGTGACTTGGCTTTCGAGATCGGAGACCATGTCTACCTCCGCATCTCTCCAATGAAAGGTACTCGTCACTTCGGTATCAAAGGAAAGCTTGCCCCTAGATATGTGGGTCCTTTCAAGATCATTGGCAAAAGAGGCGAACTCGCCTATCAACTTGAGCTTCCGTCCAAATTCACGAATGTGCACGATGTGTTTCACGTGTCACAGCTTCGCAAGTGCTTCAAGACTCCTGAGTGCACCATCAACTTTGAAGAGATTGATCTCCAAGAAGACATGTCTTATCATGAGCATCTCGTTGCTATTCTTGAAGAAACTGAGCGCAAGACTCGCAACAAGTCTATCAAATTCCTGAAAGTGAAGTGGTCACACCATTCCGACCGAGAAGCCACCTGGGAACGCGAGGACCACCTCCATTCCGAATATCCGGAGTTCTTTCAGTCCTAGATCTCGGGACGAGATCCTTTCATAGTGGTGGAGTGTTGTAACACCCCGGATGTAACTTGCCATATTTGTAACTCCGACTTTGCCATTTTCGGATCTAAGTTATGAGATTCCCTTCGTGGTTGGGTTTTGTCTTTGTTTTGCATTTTGTCCATGTCATGCATTCCATATCATGTCATCATGTGCATCTCATTTGCATACGTGTTCGTCTCATGCATCCGAGCATTTTCCCCGTTGTCCGTTTCGCAATCCGACACTCCTACGTGCACCGACGTCCCCCTTTTGTCTCTTTTCGTGTGCGGGTGTTAGACATTCTTGGAATGGACCGAGATTTGCCAAGCGGCCTTGTTACACCACCGGTAGACCGCTTGTCAAATTTCGTGCCATTTGGAGTCCGTTTGATACTCCAACGGTTAACCGGGTAACCGTGAAGGCCTCGTGTGTGTTGAAGCCCAACACCCCTCCAAAATGGCCCAATAAACCTTCCAAACCTCTTCCATGTCCTCCGTCGTCGGATCATGATCGCGTGGCCGAAAACTACACTCCATTTGGACACTCCTACCCCCTCCTAGCTATAAATATGTGCACCCCTCCTCAAATTCGGGTCTGAAACCCTAGCTCTCCCCCTCGCGCCGTCGGATGTTTCTCCCCACCGGACGGACGTGTCCGCAACCTCCATCGCCGCCATGTGTCGGATTCTGATTCCTCGGGGAAACCGCGCCCACATCGCCGCGCCACCCGTGCGCCGGCTCGTCGGGCCCAGGCGGGGCCGTCCCCGGCCCGCGCGCCGCCCGCTCGCCCTGCCTCCCAGTCGCCTCCCCGCGCCGCCTTCCCATGCGCCTCGCCGCCTCCCCCCGCCAGACGACGGCACCACCCGTGCTGCCTTCCCGCACGCCGCCGAAGCTCGCCGTCCTCCTCACCGGCGCCTGGATCCGGCCTCCGGCGAGCCCCCGCGTCTCTCCGTCTTCTCCCTCATCAACTCCGGCCACCTCCTCCCCAAGATCTGGCGAACCTCGACTTCCGTGCCAACGAACCCTAGATCTGATTCGGGAGGTTGACCTTGTTTTTTTCACTAAGTCCTTCTCTCTACTATGTTTTATGCCTCTGTTCATCATGCCATAACTTCATGTGTGCTACTCCGTTTTGTGCGTGTAATATATCAAAATGTTCATCATGATGTGTTCTTCATTTCATTCCATTGTGACATGCTTGTTTGAGTCCATATTGATGCCCAAATAACTGATGCAAGAGTGCTATAAAATGTTATCTCATGTTACTTATCAGTTTAGGGTGATTTGTCATTTTTGCCACATTTGTTGTGTGCTGCATATGGGCATGAGCTCTACATATGTTTTGATCTATGGCATGCTATCTTCACTGGGGTGCTTGCCATGTATTTTTGTGATCTTTGTGGTGACTAGCACAAGCATGCAAAGTAGCCTTCGTGTTATTGCTGATTTCAGGGACTTAGGATTTTACTAAGTCATTTCCCTGCTGTTATTTTTATGCCATGTAAACATGATGCTACAGTGAGATCCATGCTTGTTTTGAGTTGCTTCCGTAAGTATTATTTGTACATATGGTTATGCTCTATCCATCCACGGCCATGTTTGCAATTATAGAGTGCTCTAGCATGTCTCAATCTTGCTCTACTTTTGCTATAAAATGTTCCTGTCAGATTGTTTACATGTTAATCAATTTTGCCATGGTTGTTGTAGTTGATCCATGCATGCTATGAACTTGCTCTTGCCATGATTAGCTTCATGAACATGTCTTCTTGTTGATGCTATGATTGTTTTGTCTGGTGAGTGAATCGAACTCGCAAAGATGCCTTCATAACTCTGTTTATGCCATGCTCAGTTTTCTGCTAAGTCTGAATCTGTTAACGGAACTTGCTATGTTTACATGGGTACCATCATATTTTTTGTACCTTTTTGGCTCATGATCAGTAACGGACTTTTGATCTAAGCGTATATTTGATTCATGCCATGCCTTTATTTGCTATGATTTGTTCCTATAGCATGTTGTTTGCTTGCTCTAAACCTGGCTTCCTGATGTTAATTTCTGGCATGTTAGTATTTTCAGTAAGTCTGTGAAACTGATATCTTTTACACTTTTGTCATGCTTATTTGAACCTGCTCTTGTGTGATTTAGCTATAGCTCAGTGTTCATGTTTTGTCAAGCATCTTGAGTAGTTCACTTCCATGTGCTTTGTTTTTATGTTAGAGTGCAGTAGCTTAGTTTCTTGTTGCACTCTAGATGGCATCATGTTATTAATCGTAGAATTGTGCCTTCCTTGTTTTGCTTTCCATTTGCAAATCGTGCATCCGATTCCGGTGATCTTTATATCGATTTCGACCGAAATCATCTCATCTTTCCAGTGGCACATTTGGTTTGCCAAGTTGATGCCTGGTTCAATCTTTCCCTTCCGAAGCACGCATATGCATTACATATCACATCTCGCATATCATGCCATGTTTTGCATCATGTTGCTTGCGCATTGCACCGTGATTGATTGTTGGTTCATTTGCTTGTGTTCTTGCCTTGGGTAGAGCCGGGAGACGAGTACGTGATCGAGGAACCTATTGAGTATGCTAATGAGGATCAAGCTTTCGACAACTCTGAGAACTTTGCAGGCAAGATGACCATACCCTCAAAATCACTTCTATCTTTGCTTGCTAGTTGCTCGCTATATTGTTATGTTATGATACCTACCACTTGCTATATCATGTATCCCATATTGCCATGTTAAGCCTCTAACCCACATTTCCTAGCAAACCGTTGTTTGGCTATGTTAACGCTTTGCTCAGCCCCTCTTATAGCGTTGCTAGTTGCAGGTGAAGATGAAGTTTGTTCCATGTTTGGGACATGGATATTGTTTGGATATCATTATTATATCTTGTTACTTTAATGCATCTATATACTTGGTAAAGGGTCGAAGGATCGGCCTTATGTCTGGTGTTTTGTTCCACTCTTGCCGCCCTAGTTTCCGTCATACCGGTGTTATGTTCCTTGGTTTTGCATTCCTTACACGGTTGGGTGATAATGGGAACCCCTTGACAGTTCGCCTTGAATAAAACTCCTCCAGCAAGGCCCAACCTTGGTTTTACCATTTGCCACCTAAGCCTTTTCCCTTGGGTTCCGCGGACTCAAGGGTCATCTTTATTTTAAACCCCCGGGCCAGTGCTCCTCTGAGTGTTGGTCCAAACTCGAGCACCGTGCGGGACCGTCCCTTGGCAACTTGGGTTATGTTGGTTCCTGTACGCTTATCTTATCCGGTGTGCCCTGAGAACGAGATATGTGCAGCTCCTATTGGGATTTGTCGGCACAGCGGGTGGTCTTGCTGGTCTTGTTTTACCATTATCGAAATGTCTTGTAACCGGGATTCCGAGTCTGATCGGGTCTTCCTGGGAGAAGGAATATCCTTCGTTGACCATGAGAGCTTGTGATGGGCTAAGATGGGACACCCCTGCAGGGTTTTGAACTTTCGAAAGTCGTGCCCGCGGTTATGGGCAGATGGGAATTTGTTAATATCCGGTTGTAGAAAACTTGACACTTAACTTAATTAAAATGAATCAACCGGGTGTGTAGCCGTGATGGTCTCTTTTCGGCGGAGTCCGGGAAGAGAACATGGTCTCGTGTTATGCTTGAACGTAAGTAGCTTCAGGATCACTTCTTGATCACTATTAGCTTCTCGACCATGCTTTGCTTCTCTTCTCACTCTCTTTTGTGTAAGTTAGCCACCATATATGCTAGTGTTTGCTGCAGCTCCACCTCACTACCCTTTCCTACCTTTAAGCTTAAATAGACTTGATCGCGAGGGTGTGAGATTGCTGAGTCCCCGTGACTCAGAGATACTTCCAAACAGATGCAGGTGCCGATGATGCCAGTGCAGGGGATGCTACCGAACTCAAGTGTGAGTTCGACGAGGATTCGGGCCGTTACTATGTTTCTTTTCTGGATGATCAGTAGAGGAGCCCAGTTGGGGCGATCGGGGATCTAGCATTTGGGGTTGTCTTTCTTTATTTTGGTTCCGTAGTCGGACCTTGATTGTATTCTGGATGATGTATGCTATTTTTATGTATTGTGTGAAGTGGCGATTGTAAGCCGACTCTTTATCCCTTTCTTACTCAGTACATGGGATGTGTAAAGATTACCCCTCTTGTGACATGCCTACCATGCGGTTATGCCTCTAAGTCATGCCCCGACACGTGGGAGATATAGACGCATTGTGGGTGTTACATACAATTAAGTGCAAGCCTGCTCACACCTACCAGTACGTACCAAACATGACCGTGTTCCCACTATGCAGGTTTTAGTACTAGTGCTAGTGCTTAGGTTATAAAAAGGGGAACTACCTAACCGAAAATGACTGCACATTCCTCCTTAACTCCTCATCCACAAGAAACAATCAAGCCATAGCCAGCGTGAGTTCTGGGTCGAGAGGTTTCCACCAGGGAGAGGTGAGCATGGAGGAGGAAGCACGAGAGATGTCCCGCCTCGCCGCAAAAGCATCCAACATGTTCAGCCGCGCATCAATAGCAGCACAGAGGTCCCGCCGCGCCGCTGAAGCAGCACGGAGGTCCCGCCGCGCCGTCGATGTAGTAGACTGGTCTGGCCACGCCACGGAAGCAGCAGAGATGTTCCGCCGCGCCCCCGAAGTAGCAGGGAGGTCCCGCCGTGCCACAGAGGCCTGGGAAAATTTCTCGCGGGCAGGCGAGGACTCTTACAGGCGCATGCATGCGATAGTCCATAGCCAGATGGATCAGATCTCCGGCTGGGCGAGGATGCAGGACGAGGCTACCGGCGTCATCCGGCAACTCGGGGAGGGCAATGCGAAGCTCCAGGGCGAGCGTGACCTGCTGAGGGCGAAGATCGCCAGAAGGGCGAAGCAGGAGGAGGAGATCGCTGTCATGTTGCAGAGGATGGGCGTCATCATCAAGAAACTTATGGACGAGAATGCCATGCTCCGCGTCGAGCACAATAGGCTGGTGGAGGAATTCATGGATGCTGCCAAGCAGCGTATTAAGGACATGAAACTGATGAAAGAGATCATCGGCCACCGCGAGAACTAGTCTCTGCGACCTGCAGCACGTAAAGAAAGTAGAGATCAGCGAGCCATATTGTTGTATGCGTCTTCCTTCTTCTTTTGCCCTTGTGTATTTCGGGCGTAGCCGCATGTGGCTTTTTTAATTATCTTCCTAATTATGTAAGACAATTATTATCCACTCTCGTTGTCCTTATATATATTCATCAGTCTTCCTATAAGTCACAGTAGATGCTATATAGGTCCGTCGGATCTTACATCAAGATCCGTGCAAAATTTTCTTTTCAGATTTTCTTTTTTCTCTCTTAAATCTCAGTCGAGTGAGACATTGCCACGCCATTAAACAGAGGCTCAGGCGCCATTAATGGTACCTTGGGAGAGAGGTGGACAGCAGATGGAGGTCAAAGGGCTCTCCTCCGGATAAGACGCACAGGGGTCTGATCGCACGCCTCCCGTACTCAAATAGCTACCCTGCACGATGCCTCCTAGCTAATAAAAAAAGGGGATGCGTGGCGACATGTAAATGGTAAATAGAGCACCCACGGTTTTGATAATACTTGTGTTTCTGATTGTAACATGACAGCACTTGTTCCAAAATGACTTTGTTGATTGTTAATGTGTGCGCCTTCGCAAATCGGACAGCAAAATTACCACAACATATTGGTGCCATGTCATGGCACCAAGCCAAGTTTCATGATTTTCATGCGTTTTTCGGATTTACTAGAATTAAAAAACCAAGTTTCTCAATGTTTCCAGCCGAGCCATGACGCCCAGATGTTTGAATTTCATTCCCATTTCTGGCATGGGACCTAGAAATTTACCCGAGGGACACACATGTGATTTTTCAACCAGCTTTGGTGCACTGGAGCATGTGCTTGTATTTAAAATTTGAATTATGCACACAAAGGTGACCCGTTCCCTCTCAAACCACGAGCCTTCTTGAGAGAAGCTCCGGTTTGCAAGAAACTTATACCAAAACTTGTTCCTATTATGCATTTTTTTACCACAGCATGGTAGTACCATGACATGACACCATGACAAGTTTCATGATTTTCAGGCGTGTTTTGGATTTACAAGAATTTTAAAACCAAGCTTCTCAATGTTCTCGGCCGAACCACGATGCCCAGATGTTTGAATTTCATTCCCATTTCTTTCATGGGACCTAGAAATTCACCCGAGGACACACATGTGATTTTTCAGTCAACTTTGGTGGACGGGAGCATGTGCTTATAGTTCAAATTTGAATTATGCACATTAAATGACCAAAAACTCAATTAATGTATAAAAAGGCCAAACGAACCCGGAATAATTCCAAAATTTAACAGGGCACTCATATAGTTCTATGTTGCCTCTGTAAAGAAAATCTGGCGATAGGCAGCGTATATTGTTTCGCACAGAAAGGTATAAAGAAATAAAGAAATTAGCCCTATTTAATTCTTGGGTTCTTAGTATTTATGCCAATAGTTGTGCATCACTACTCAGTTTTGCCATTAGAAGTTACAACTACTCAAAAAATGCCATCGATCCGTGAGATGCCTGCTCAAAAATGCAATTAGATATCTAAAAAATGCCATCGTTAAGTTAGATGTTTGCTCGGAAATGCCATTAGACATTGTTATTTTCACGTCAACCCCTGTTGACCATGTTACATGACAAAAATAAGCCGATTCTCACAATGATAAGTTAATGGTGTCCAGCACAACACACCCCTCAAATAAAACTAAGCACCCTGGAATTCTTTGACAAAACTAAGCACACTGAAATTCTTTGACAACTAAACTGCTGGCTAGATGATGTTGGCCATATATATTGTACGTATATAATGTCAAGAAATGAGTGGTAGTACCATACCAACTAAAAGATGAAATGTATGAAATATAACAAGAAGAAACATAACATAGTTCTGCTGGGGGCTCAGCACAACACACCCCTCAAATAAAACTAAGCACATAAGAAATTAAACTAAGCAACTAATCTGGTAGACATTGCATTAGAACCACCATGAGCAACGACACTGCCACCTTACTCGGAGTCCTCGTCCACGTCCTCGACTTTGTCCTTGTCCCTCTTCCTCTTGGCCGATACTTCTTTGCTTGAACCGCACACTTGGCTCTTGCTCTTCATCCAACCCTTGTAGATATTGAAAACAAAGGTAGCCATCCATTGCAGCATAGTGGATGTGGTCCATATCTAGTACACTTCACTGCCATGCATGACGATGAAACGTGTACGGAGGTTTCTCTAGTTTACCGTACGAAGGATGAACCATGGCTCCTGCCAGGGTCAGCATTGAAGGCTGATCAAGGGAGGGCACCAGCCCTTCCTTCTGGAGGTCGAAGGGGTCGCCTACAACGAGGCCTATCTGACCCAGGATTTGTTGGGCATCGCAGCAGAAATTTAAAATTTTCTACGCATCACCAAGATCAATCTATGGAGTAATCTAGCAACGAGGGGAAGGGGAGTGCATCTACATACCCTTGTAGATCGCTAAGAGGAAGCGTTGCAAGAACGCGGTTGGTGGAGTCGTACACGCAGCGATTCAAATCGCGGTCGATTCCGATCTAAGCATCGAACAACGGCGCCTCCGCGTTCAACACACGTACAGCCCGGTGACGTCTCCCGCGCCTTGATCCAGCAAGGAGAGAGGGAGAGGTTGGGGAAGACTCCGTCCAGCAGCAGCACGACGGCGTGGTGATGGTGGAGGAGCGCGGGACTCCAGCAGGGCTTCACCAAGCACTACGAGAGACGAGGAGGGAGAGAGGTAGGGCTGCGCTAAGAGGGAGATCAAATCATCTGTTGGGCAGCCCCCAATACCTCAAGTATATATAGGGGAAGGGGAGGGGCTGCGCCCCCATCTAGCGCTCCATCCCTAGGGGTGGCGGCAGCCCCCAAAAGCCATCTAGGGTGCGGCCAAGGGGGGAAGAGAGGGGGGCGCCCTAGGGTGGACCTTAAGGCCCATCTGGACCTAGGGTTTGCCCCCTTCCCACTCTCCATGCGCCTTGGGCCTTGGTGGGGGGCGCACCAGCCCACCTGGGGCTGGTCCCCTCCCACACTTGGCCCACGCAGCCTTCGGGGGCTGGTGGCCCCACCTGGTGGACCCCGGGACCCTCCTGGTGGTCCCGGTACATTACCGATAGCACCCAAAACTTTTCCGGTGACCAAAACGGGACTTCCCATATATAAATCTTTACCTCCAGACCATTCCGGAACTCCTCGTGACGTCCGAGATCTCATCCGGGACTCCGAACAACAATCGGTAACCGCGTACATACTTTCCCTATAACCCTAGCGTCATCGAACCTTAAGTGTGTAGACCCTACGGGCTCGGGAGTCATGCAGAGATGGCCGAGACAACTCTCTGGTCAATAACCAACAGCGGGATCTGGATACCATGTTGGCTCCCACATTCTCCATGATGATCTCATCGGATGAACCACGATGTCAAGGATTCAATCAATCTCGTATACAATTCCCTTTGTCTATCGGTACGATACTTGCCCGAGATTTGATCGTCGGTATCCCGATACCTCGTTCAATCTCGTTACCGGCAAGTCTCTTTACTCGTTCCGTAACACATCATCCCGTGATCAACTCCTTGGTCACATTGTGCACATTATGATGATGTCCTACCGAGTGGGCCCAGAGATACCTCTCTGTTACACGGAGTGACAAATCCCAGTCTCGATTCGTGCCAACCCAACAGACACTTTCGAAGATACCCGCAGTGCACCTTTATAGCCACCCAGTTACGTTGTGACGTTTGGTACACCCAAAGCATTCCTACGGTATCCGGGAGTTGCACAATCTCATGGTCTAAGGAAATGATACTTGACATTAGAAAAGCTTTAGCATACGAACTAAACGATCTTGTGCTAGGCTTAGGATTGGGTCTTGTCCATCACATCATTCTCCTAATGATGTGATCCCGTTATCAATGACATCCAATGTCCATGGTCAGGAAACCATGACCATCTATTGATCAACGAGCTAGTCAACTAGAGGCTTACTAGGGGCATGTTGTGGTCTATGTATTCACACATGTATTACGGTTTCTGGTTAATACAATTATAGCATGAATAATAGACAATTATCATGAACAAGGAAATACAATAATAACCATTTTATTATTGCCTCTAGGTCATATTTCCAACAGGATTTCCTTGTCGTTCCTAAAGTCTATAGTAACGAATTTGACTCGGCAACCCTTGAGGAACTTCTTAAATTCCTCGCACTCAACGTCGGCATGGCATATGTGGTAGACCAAGCATAAGTCATGCACACAAACCTGGATCATGGCGGGCTTCTTCTTCTCCACCTCCTTTAGTTTCTTCTCGCTTCCCAAGACTATGGTGTACTCAACATCTAGCCCAGCGACCCACTCATCATTTGAGTTTTCGAACATGCGTTTGAAGCGAGCAAGGCATTCTTTCACCGTTGCGGAAGAACGGGTGTAGATGACGTCGAATTCATCGCCGGTGATGGTTCTCACCTTGTACTCACAGACGATCATGGAGATTTGGGACGCCATGGATTTGGGAGGAGGGTTAAGATTAGTGGAATTGCCGTAATGTGAAAGGACGGGACGACTAGGAGCAGTTTATCGATTGTAAAAATGTCGAGTGGGGGCGCGTGTGAATGGCAGGGTAATGGCTTGCCTGGTGGATAAATGGATTCATGCACAGTACTATGGGGGCCCAATTAGATGTCATGTCTACTCGATGCCCAATTAAATGACTTTCGATGTCATGTCAAGCGTCGGGAAAATTATAGCTGATACGAAACTTTCCATTCTCCCATGATACGGGCTTCCGAGAGCCCTTGGATCTGAGATCGAACGGTTGCATGGCGTGATTCTAGACCTATGGGTGAATATCCTATCCTGGAGGGTTATTCTGCAAATTTTCAGCAACTTAGCATGCGACCGTTCGATCTCAGATCCAAGGGCTGCCAGCAGCCCGTATCATGGTCGCGCCTACCACGACCAACGCCTCGCTCGCACGGACGCGCCCTTGGAGATTTAACACGGTGCGTTAGGCTATCTGATGTTGGCATGTCATACATAGTCATCACTTAGTCACTCATACAACAAGGTTAGCTATAAGGTTGGCTATAAGAGTATTTTTTGTTTACTTCTCTCTATCTCTTTCTTCATAGTATTCATTGCATTTGCCAAGGAGTGAGCTCTTCCAATGAAATGGTGCTTAGATGAGGTGCTATGGGCATTAAATGGCTTAGCAACTCAAGTCCCCAATGCATAGGTGCTTAGTTTTTTGTTGCTAAGTTTGCTTCATCTAGGTACACGCGCTTATCACCATTTCTTCCTGGGGTCACCAAACTAGTTTGTCTCTTCTTAATTAACTTGCCACATCAGACTTTATGCCTATGTGGCAGGCTTAGCACCTGTAGGATCAAGTACAATAGTGGGCTATAAGCCCTCTTTACATGGCATTTTTGCATATCTGGGGGAAAGAGGCAAGGAAAAAGTGGAGGAGTGGGCTCTCGAGCAAGAGCCAGCCTCTACATGGTGGAGCATCAGGAGAGGCACCTATATGGAGGTGGTCAGGAATCGGGAGACTCAAGCCGGTCGTAGCGCCACAGTTAAAATGATAATAGCAAGTCAAATCATCGGGCCCCACCTGTCCAGCAGTAACTCACTGTCAAATCACACAACCCTACGTTTGCAGCAGCCTACTCCCTCATCTTCTCGCGTCTCTGTCGAACCGACTAGGCAGAAATGCCCCGCCTACCGCGTAGGAAAAGCCCCTCCCTCGACTTTTAAATAGTACAGTATACTAATTTTGTATCCATGGATTGCGCTATGGAGCAAAGCCTCAAGAAAACGGCGGTACACATGTACGGAGTATACAACACGCCCGTCACGTTCATGTCGCACCCCAGACGGTCGGTCGGTCTGGCACGCCGCTCTCCGAATGGAACGCGCATCATATTGCGTTTGCACACACATGTGGGACCGCAATTGAGAACCGACCATAGGCACACTCCCCGACCCCGCAAGTCGGGTGAGTTAATAGAAGTAGTACATACATTGGTACCTGGACGATCCCTGCAAGACACGGAAGATCAGTTCGTCCATGCATGTGGCCGGACTCCTGAGGACACGCCTGGATTGGCTATCGTCTACATATCGTGCAGGCTGTGTTGTACTGGGCTGTAGTTCTGGTGTGAAATCTAAAAAAAGGTTTCTTGTCATCTCACAAAATTAGGTGTCATGTGCTTCGGATCACTGCGAGGGTTAAACAGCGACAACTGAGTTGGGCTAGTCATTGGGGGCACATGCACGAAGACTACTCGGTTGCCATCTAGGTCAAGCCGGCTATGTTAATTAGTACATCTATCGACGGACCCCTTTTCTACGAGTTTATCTTTAATCTGAGGTTTGATCCTCGTCTAGTTTATCCGTCGGGATTCATCTTGTCTCCTTTGGGCAGTGAGGTTATCATTTCTTGTCATGTGGCATTTTTTCGTGTTATATGTTATAATCTGGTGCTTCAGATCAAAATGACGACAACTGCGCCTCCAGGGCACGTGCATGAAGACTTCTTGACAATCATTGCCGAGGTCAAGCTGGCTCCGGCCGGTAGACAAAAGAAAACTAGTACTCCAAAATATAGGCAGGAGCCTCCGCGCTTGATTGCTAGTGTTGCTCTCTTCACACTGTCTCGTCCTCTCCAGATCTAAACACGACAGCGATGGCCACACACTCTCTCTCTACTCATCGCCGGTCACAGATCCAGTCGGATCCTCTCCATCAGGGAAGGTGAGAAGGTGCAACGTTCACGCGGTCGTCCTCAGTGACGGATCTTACCCGCTGTCGGTGCGTCTCGATCAGCATGCCTTGCTGCTCTCTCCCAAGCATCGCTGGCGAGGGCGGGCCTCCCACCCGTTCTTCCTCGTTGCCGTAGTGCGGGCAGATCCGGCCTCCCGCCGCCCACCTGGCGACATCCCGGTGACCCTCAGGTATAACTTCCTTCGAAACCGGCCTAGCTCTACTTCCCGAGCTCCTGACGCCGCTGCATTTGTATCTTTTACTATTTCTCAGCCCCCCTCGTGTAGATAGGATCGATCGGTTGTTCGAAAACCACCTAATTTTTTACTATGAAGAGGTAAAACTAGTTCATGCACTCGAATCTAGTAGTAGTACTTGGTTCAAACAAGGAAGAAAGGGGGTGGGGTGGGGGAAGATTTGTTACCTGAATCTAGGACTTGGTCGAAAGAGGAAATAATGGGGGCGAAAAGTAGCCGAGACTGGCTATCCAACTGGTCTCTAGGTCTAATTGGGAAATAAAGGGAACGCAGTACAAACTCAATATAAACCCGATCTATTGGTTGAAAAAGGAAAGAAAGTGGGGACTTGGGGACAAGTCAACAGAGTAAGTCCAGCACTAGATTTGCTAGCCTCACACAGTATAAGGTGGCTATATACCGAACAAAAATGGGACCAACCCAGATATCCTCCTCTGATGTTTGTTGCCCCGAGCCGCTCTTATGTAATGCCATTGGTAAAATGTAGCAGTCGCACTATTAAAAGTAAGGTCACGTTAAACCAATGTTGTTTTCAATGTAATGCCTCCAATAATATGAATCAATGGCACTTTTTTCATGTCCTGCTAAATTTCCCATTAAGATAAGTTGCTTCTTTTCGTTAGAGATGCAACTGTCCTGGTCCGCCTACTCTCTAGGAGCTTCACGACCAACCTTGATGTTGCTCAATTTTATTGCAACTAATGAAGAAGCTCTGTGGGTTTTGTTTTCTGATGGAAATGGAACCGGGGGTGGAGCCCTTTTCTTAAAAAAGAAGAAGAAGAAGCTGCTAGCTCATGGGACATTGCTTCATTTTAGGTGAACTGCACCAAAAGGTCCCATGAATTGAATCATCCATGTTGGTAAATGGTGTCATCCCTTCTATGATGGCGTTGACTGCAGATATGGTTTCCATCACGAGGTATGTTCTTTTTTGGTCTGACCGTTTGCCAAAGATCCTGCATGTTGATCCTGCTCTTGTGCTACTGTTTTGGCACTGCCATGACAAAGCAGTAATGTTATTATTTTGCACCTTAATCTAGTGGCACTATTAATTTGAGGCAATGTTTTGGCACTGCTAGTGCCACTGTTTTTTTATATATCGAAATATGGGGTTCCCTCCGATTTCATTAAAGAAACCCAACCATAGAGAACCATTATCCGACAACATCTCAGTGTAAACGGGTAGTTATGCAACTACTACTAGAACAGACTGAGTACTAGCATGAGACAAGTTTGCCACATACGCTAGGCAGGTAGGGGACGTAGCACCAGCTCGACCAAGTTTGGATTACAACCCAAATGCTACCACAGAAACATCAGGGGGAAGATAGGGACTGAAATAGCCAGCTTCAGCATCCCAGTCTAAGCACCCCCAGCCTTCATCCTTGCGAAGCACGGTACACCTTGTCTTCCACCTGCTCGACCCTAGTGTCACTGATAAAATGAAGTAATAATACAGTTAAAATAGAGCGAGTGTCATCTCTATCATTTCATTTCCGATGTAGATAAAGAAAGCGCTTCTCTTTGTTAATGTATGTTTCATCAACTAGTCCCATTGTTAATGTTTAAGCATTTCTGCAAACTGGGGTGCTTAATTTTAGTTGATCTGCACAAAAATAGAGATTTGAATGTCTTAAGGACCCTCCTTGTACTGTCACTGTACACTGATGTTCATCACTAGCAGAAGGTGTAGCGGGGAGACTTGGGTCGATTTCCAGTATGATGTAATATTTTCTTCTGTTTATTAGTGTATGTTTCATCAACTAGTGCCACTATAATCTAATCACGCCTTTTCATTATCTGTGCAAACAGGGTTATTCAGCTGCATTTTGGTGGAACTGCACAAATGTACAGATGGAACTGGCATATATGCAGAGTGCGAGGTGCCAAGTAAAAATTACCGACACCAACCCTGCTCTATCTAAGCATTGGCATCCACCACCATTAGTGGGATGTGTGGCGCTCACTGTGGACGGATCTTTCTCGGCAGCAATTCCTCTAACCAAATACTAGTAGCTTAGACTTAAAAAAGACTAGTAGCTTATATAGGCAGTTTTCTAGGGGTGTACTCTTTTCTGAAAGAAGCACCAATCTATTTTTCTTTATTTGTACACAGTATCACAACTTTGACCCAAAGGTCCAGAGCTATTTTAGGGTGATTGGCGTAGTACTCAAAGACTGATTATAAGCATGATTTTTATTAGTTTTCACACTGATTGTAAGCATGAGCAGATGGAAGATTAGGTTAGTGCGAAGCTTACCTTAAACCCTACCGACACCGTTGAAATGAGGCGAGCGTCGAGGGAACCGTGGAGAACAGCGGGGAAGCGACGTCGCGCCATCCGGCCTCCTCTTGCGGTGGGAGAACGAATACTCCTGTGGCTCCGGCTGGCTCTGCACCCTGACGAACGGCACACCGTACTCGATCGATTCATTATCCTCTGGGTGCTCGACCTTCGACCTGTACGCCCACCACCTCCACCTAACTTTCGCCTCAGGCGAATCTGTCTGCTCCATCTCCCAGAGGAGATACTCGATGAACTCGAAGGACTGCGGCGTGACTACCACCGAGGAGTACATCACCACCCTCATCGCCATCGTCTCACTCTTTCGCATACATTGCCACATGGCCCTCACCGTTCTCGAAATCTCCCACTCATTGTAAAACCAAGTAAGGATCGCCTTCAACCTGGCTAACTTTGCCTGGTCGCCGCCGGCGATCTGCCAGATTCGCTGCTGGACCCCTCCATAGATGTCCTTCTGAGTGGTCCGGTGCTAGCTTTGGAAGATGGGAGGAGAGACGGTGGTCTTGCAATAGAGAAGAGGGAGAGGCGAGAAAGTGGTTTTAGAATGGAGATGATGGACAGGAGAGGTTCCCCTACCTTTCGGTCGCTGACAGGTGGGCCCCGCGCTTTGTGGGACCCATGTGTCAGTGTCTCAATGGCAGGATGGGCTACATCAGGGGATCCTCGTCCTAGGAGAGAAGAGGTGGTTTTGCAATGGAGAAGAGGGAGAGGCGAGACGGTGGTTTTGGAATGGAGATGATGAAGAGGAGAGGAGATGGTTTTGCAATGGAGAAGAGGGAGAGGAGCGTGCGGCAGCGATTTAGGATTGGACGAGAGGGTCGGCGCGTTGTGACTGGATCAAAATCAAAATCAATTTACCCTTCAATTAAGAAAGCGACCCCACATTAACTAGTCTCCCTTTTATTGGTCATAATTGACCATGATTTTCGCAAATAAAATATGTGTTATACGTTGCAAAAATAATATAATTTGAAAGTACATTCAGATACGAACCAAACGATACAATTTTTGGTGACATGCATTCATATTTTGCTTGTCAAATACAGTACATGGTCAAACTTTGACCCAAAATATGCAAAACAAAAAAATACTTCCAAGACCAGCGCCGCTCTTCCGCTCTTCTCCTCTTAAAGCACCGCCACTCCTCTCCTGTTCCAATCTAAATCCAGCGCTGCTCCTCTCCTCTTCCATTTCAAAACCACCGCCCCTCCTCTCCTGTTCCAATCCAAAACCAGTGTCGCTCCTCTCCCGTTCTAAACCAAAACCAGCGCTGCTCCTCCCCACTTCCATTCAAAAAACACCGCCGGCGAGTGAAGGTGCTGTGGAGAAGTAGATCGATGGAGGAGTACAACCGATACGTGAGGATCGCAGATGGCGACCCTGTGAAGCTAGCTAGGATGTTGGAGATACAGTCTTGGTTTGACAACAAGGACCAACTAGTGGCGACGGCGACATCCATGGCTAAATATCTGCAACAGAGTGAAAAGGCGGCGATACTCCCAGAGGGAGTCGCGTGGGAGTACATAGAGCTGCTCCTCTGGGCCATGGAGCAAACAGATTTACCGAATCCGATCGTGAGGGAGCGGTGGTGGGGGTATCGATCCCAGATGGAGCATCCACCAGAGATTGAAGGATCGAGCATCTACAGGGTGCCGTTTGTGAGGGTGACGTGCCAGAGTGAGCTGGTGGAGTCTTCGTCGATCGAACCCAACTGCAAGAGGAGAAAAATTGTTGGCCCGACGACGCTTCCCCGCCATCCTCTCCCTCGCCGTTCACATCGTCTCACGGGGCGGCTGTCTGTCGCCGAGGAATAGTCGGGCAGGTTGTGAATGGTCAGGAGGAGTTTAGGGTTTTTAGTATTTGCAGGTTGTGAATTGTGTTTTGTGTTGTGTATTTTAAGAGTACTTTCAGATATGAATGTCTTTTGAATTTCAGAGTTGCAGTATTGAGCATATGAAGTATTTTATGAATTCTAGAGATCTATTTTTAGCACTTAAAAAATGTAGTTTCATAGGAGTATAAAAATGCAGAGAATGTGATTCTCAGAGAAGAAACTACAAGTTTCAGTTTCAGATAAGAAACTCCAAATTCAGTTTCAGATAAGAAACTGCAACTTTCAGAGGCAGAGCATTTATATTAACACGGCCTTTTCAAACAGTGTTAACATCATGCTGAAAGTTTCATTCATGGTCGAAACTGGAACTACCAGTCAGTTAATATCATGTTGATCGACATTCATGCATAGCACATCTTCATATGATGCACAGTAAAAAAGATATGCTATCTTCAAAATGCCCACGAGTGTGCGAAAAACTGAGAAAATGAGGGACGAAGTTTTGGCAAGTGTAGGACGTGGTGTGCGTAGATGACAATTGGGACCCACATGTCAATAAAGGCAGAGGCGAAAAATTTGGAGATATTTTCTCTGCACAGGTGGAATCGAACCCGGGCGGAACAGCTGTCGGGTAGTGTCACTCGGCCACTGGGCTAGTTCAGTTGTTTCATTAGTAATAAGACACTTCCTCATGTTGTCGAATCTCCTCCTGCGACTTTGTGCGCTCGCCACGACGCCGCTGTCTGCCGTTGTGAACATGCTAAATAAATGAGAGGAATATGAAGAGGACTGTACGTGGAGAGGCGGACAGTCATGACCCACCAGGTCTATGGCCGTACGCAAGCAAGTGCCTCATCGAAAAAATACTTCCTCCTAATGATATACTGACGTTGGGGCCCACGGGTTTGTCAACATAGTTACATTTTTTAGGTGCTTCAACGTAGTTATTATAGAAGATAAATTCACAACGAAACCGGGAAGCTGGAAGGTATCATTTATTATCACTGGGGCAGCAAGTATCAGCTGGGTTTTGGGTTGCCCCGTCTAGGCTTTCTTTTTTAACATGCGCAGCCCACGACCTCGGATGGGAGGTCCATAAGGTTGTTTGTATTTTCTTGAGGGCCATCATGTATCAACCGGCCTATGGACCTCCCATCCGAGGTTTTATTTTTCTTGAAATATCGGCAGCCCAATTTATGTATTTTTTTGAAGAAAACGCAGAGGTTTGTTTTATTTTTCTATATAAGAATAGGAACGTCTGGTCCAACTTATGTTTCCCTTCTAAACTATATTATATATATTTAAATTATTTTATATGTTATTATATATTATTGTTATTTTCATCATATATTTAACAGATACGTACATATGAAAAAACAATATCCTACATCTTGTTAATTTATAAAAATAATTTCTTAACAATAAAATCATGGATTTTTTTGGCGATGAAAATCCTAGTGATTGTGTACAAAAGCTTGGTAAGATTTAAGGACCAATGTAATAATAAATCACTTATTATTTAAATATATATATATATAACAAAATGATCAGCCCTGTTTATTTTTTGATAACATTGTTGCGCCCACCCCAACATTATAATTAGAATCAGCCCAGCAAAATTGTGTATTTCGATAAAGTGCAAATGGCCTATAATTTTTTAGGAAAAACATAAATGGGCCGCATGGACGCTACATTATTTGTTCACCCAGCCCAGCTAATGGACTGTAATTCATAAAAAGAGATCAAATGGACTGTAAATTCTAACCCGCAAAAAAAAGACTGTAAATTCTGAAAAAATGGGTTGAATACGTGCCACATTTTTGGAGGTTGAAATGTGAGCCAATAGGCCGAAGCCAATGCAAGTTGTTGTCAACTTAGTCAACAAATGATTCTGACATCGTTAGCCGTTGGATTTACATCCAACGACCGGCATCCATCTTCAATCTCTCGTCTTCTTCCCCTAACGCCGTCGGGACCACCTGCTCCTGCCTCCTGCTGCTAGCAGCTCTGCTTAGCACGCTTCGCTGTGAAGCGCTACTCCACCGTTGGTCAGGCCATCCCTCCACCCTTCCACACCTCTTGTTCTTCTCCACCCACTGCCAAACCACACCGCACCAGAACCAGTTAACCCTCGTACACCTCTCCGTCTGCGACTCTACTCCCGCGTCTTCCCATCTACGGCTCGTTGCTGTCCGGAGCCTCGCCGTCGTCCACCACCTTGGATGCGCTCGGCGCGGAGTGGTCAATGTGGTCAACGAACGACACCATCGGAAGTAGACTGTGCGTGGAGACGCTGACAGCTGGGTCCATGGACGCACGCAAGAAAATGCCTCCTTATTATGCGCAAAACAATGATTCCTCCACCTGACAGCTGGGACCCACCGGAAGGGCCTCTGTATTTCGTGAAAAAAATGTTCCCACCGCTGACAGGCCGGACCCACCAGCTATATCTTCGCACGCAAGGAAGTGCCTCCTTATTACGCACAAAAAAATGAATACTCCCCCTGCTAGTTGGGACCCACCTTGGTGAGAGGCTGACTTGTGGGCCTACTAAGTTGACGGGGACGGAGTGCTTTGTCAACTTAGTCAATATGAACGATTCTAGCTCCAGTGACCGTACAATGTCCATCCAAAGGCCGTAGTGCTTTTTCAACCTCTGGTCTTGTTGCTCCAGCCGCTCAAAGTAGCGTCGGTCGTGCCGCATGCTCCTGCCTCCCATGGCCGGCTGTGCTGCTGCGGAGGCCTCACAGCCCCCTACTATTCCCACCGTTGGCCAGCCATCCCTCTACTCACCCACATCCCCTGTTATTCTGCAGCGACGGCAGCCTCACACCACAGCAAACCAGTGAACCCTCGTACTCCTCTACGTGTGGGCATCCATTACCGCATCTTCCCCGGCTCCGCATCATCCCCTTCCTAGGCGTCACCGTCGTCCACCGCCCTGGTGCTCTCAGCACAGCATGGTCAACATGGTCAAGGAACGGATTCCATCGGACGTGGACTGTACGTGGAGAGGTTGACATCTGGGTCCACGTCCGCAGCAAGGAAGTGCCTCCTTATTACGCGCAAAATAATTATTCCTCCACCTGACAACGGGGACCCACCGAACGGGCCACCGTATTTCGCGAAAAAAATGTTTCCCCCTGACTACTGGGACCCACCAGCTACATCTTCGCACGCAAGGAAGTGTGTCCGGGCAAAAAAACAATTCGCCCCCTAACTGCTGGGACCCACCAGCTACATCTTCGCACGCAAGGAAGTGCCTGACAGTCGGGACCCACCTGGTCGAAGCGTACGTAGCGTTGTCATTCTGGTCGCAAATGTGTACGTACATACTGGTTGATGTAGAGGCGCGCACATGTCATAGTAGAGGCGCACACGTAGCATGTACACGTACGTACAACGGCCAAGGTGCAAGAAAGTAAATACGGCCACGTACGTACATACGGGCGAGGTCTCGAACGCCTACTCGCGCGTACGTATGGCCAGGGCTCGTGTACATGGCTGGGTGGGAACCGAGAAACAGCATCGTCGTCCTGTTCATGGGGAGCCAACCGGCTGGGTCAGAACGGAATGCGTCGTCATGTTCATCGGGAGGGCTTGGATGGAATAGTCGATGGAAACGAGGCCTGGCGTACCGCGGAACGGAGGAAACGGCCTTGTGTTCGACCGGCCACGTTCGAAACAGGGTCCTGTTCATCGGGAGGGGTCTGGCATACCGCAAAACGGAGGAAACGAACCTCCTACGGTCGAAACGGGGTTCCTGTTGATCGGGAGGGGTGTGTTGTACCACAAAATGGAGGAAACGGACTTGTGTTGGAGCGCTACGGTCGAAATGGGGGTCCTGTTCATCGGAAGGGGTGTGGCGTACCGCAAAACGGGACTCCATGGGATACTGTTCATCTCCACCGTTGACCCCCTCCAGCCTCCACGGACTACTGTTCATCCACCGTCGACCTCCTCCAGCCTCCACCTGCGATTGTTCATCCACGGGGCTCCTGTTCATCCAGCCTCCACCACGTGCTACTCCACCGGCTACTGTTCAACCAGCCCTCTCCACGGGCTCCTGTTCAACCACCCATCCACTGGCTACTGTTCATCCTTCCCTCCACCGTCTACTGTTCATCCTGCCCTCCATGGGGTGGTCCTGTTCATCCTGCCCTCCACGGGGTCCAGTTCATCCATCCCCAACCGGCTCGATCGATCGGGGTACTGTTCATCCAGAGGCAACACCACGGGGTCCTGTTCATCCACCCCCATCGGGAACTGCTCAACCAACCCCCCCCCCCCCCGCAACGCTCACTGTTCATCCAGAGGCAGTATCGATCGGCTTCAGTTA
The DNA here is from genome assembly GCF_056163025.1 of Triticum urartu. Taxonomy (NCBI): domain Eukaryota; kingdom Viridiplantae; phylum Streptophyta; class Magnoliopsida; order Poales; family Poaceae; genus Triticum; species Triticum urartu. The sequence continues at coordinate 586,502,165 of NC_141879.1, forward strand.
GCAGCAGTAGCGAAGGAATCGCTCGATCAGGTTCAGTTAACAGCCATCGATCGATCGCTCGAGTTCAGTAACGCGTAGCCTGCAGTGCAATCGCTCGGGTTTAGTAACGCGTAGCCTGCAGTGCAATCGCTCGGGTTCAGTTAGAGCCCAACGCCTCGCTCGGGTTCAGTTAGAGCCCAACGCCTCGCACACACACGCGTACGTACGAGAGAAACGCGCATCGCTCGGCCCCCGACCACCCACCGTAACCGTGGAATCCCCGATATTTTTTGTGCCCTCGCTTCTACCACGATTTTTTCCGTCATGGACGGCCCAAAGAATGTCATGCAACTGCATCTCCGGCCCGCCCAGGACGAAAAGCCCATTTTCTGTCATGATTTTTTGTCGTAGAATTAGGACCCCACCACATCTATGATGATATCGTGTTTTGTCCTAATTATTGTCATAGAAGTGTCATAAGTATGACAGAAAAAATTTCGTTCGGCCCAAAATATCACGGATGTGTCTTTTTTTTAGTGTAACCTGAAGGTGGGGGCTTCCAACCCATCTGAACTTCCAAAGTAATTGGAGCACTTTGTAGACCACTCATGCTCATCAGGATTTTTCCTTTATTCTTTGAATCCTCCAATGGCCTTGAATGACTTGTGCCAAAGGACGCCCAATAATTTTCAATAAAATTGGTCTAATTTGTGACTGACTCCATGCCCTTGCCAAAAATCAAATCATTTCTCAAGTGCCAGGCTCTCCAGAAAATGAAAGTAATTTTGTCCTGCATAGACTATCCCACTTGACTTAGAAGAATAAGAAACCAATCCGACCTAGTATACCTGAATGCATCCTCAATCGGTAACTCCCAACTATCTCTCATGGCCATGCGCAACGCACGAGCCTTGGGGCACGTAACAAGCACATGAAACGTATTCTCGTCCTCCACTCCACATATTGAGCACGTACTGAGAGTCACTTGGTGGTGCGCCACTCTGTTTACTTGGACAGCCAAGCTATTGGTAGCGGCCCGCCACGCAAAAATCCGGATCTTCTGAGGAACATTGGCCTTCCAGATGATGTCCCAAATTTTCCTCTCCCCCAAAGTTGCATCGCTGTGTTGCCCTTCGTCTTCTTTTTGTTCCTTTAGCATGAGTGCAAGCTTGTACGTGCTTTTAACTAAGAACCTCCCCGTCTTCTCGAAGTGCCATGCAACAAAATCACCCTCCCCAGAAGATGGGATACGCAGCCAAAGGATCTCTTCTGCATCATGAGGGTAAAATAGGTGCCTAAGCAGATTCTCGTCCCATCTTTTTGGCCCAGTCAGAATCAATTCAGACACCCCTTTCATTCTCGTCCTACTCTTTCTTGCCGTAATTTTAAGTCCAGAGTACCTTGGGAGCCAGTTATCTCTCCAAATATTAATATTAGAGCCATCCCCCACCCTCCAAATAACTCTCGATTTCAGCAACTTCAATCCATGCATAGTACCTTGCCAAGGCAGTGAGGCCGACTGAGGAAATATAGTGTCAAGGATATGTCCCTGTGGATAATATTTTTCCTTGACCACTTTGGCGCACAAAGAATCAGGGTTGACCACCAACCTCCACGCCTGCTTCGCTAACAGCGCTTGATTAAAAAGTCTGAGATTTCGGAATCCCATCCCTCCCTCAGCTTTAGGCCTTGTCAATTTATCCCAAGCCAGCCAATGAGTCTTTCTCCTATCCACCTCATCACCCCACCAAAAATTCCTTATAATCTGTGATAATTCCTCACACAATGTAGCCGGAAACTTAAACATACCCATGGCATACACTGAGAGGGCCTGAAGCACATATTTAATCAAAGTTTCCTTTGCTCCACAAGAAGCATATTTTTCTAACCAATCTGATAAAATCTTGAGAGCTTTTTCTTTTGTTGATTGAAATTTACCAGCTTTCATTCTACCCTGAGGCACCGGAAGCCCAAGATATTTGTCCTCAAATCTCTCTGCAGTGATGCAAATGATTACCATAACGGCCACTTGAATTTCCACACTGCACTTTTTTCCAAACATGATAGAGCACTTATCTGGGCTCAGCACCTGACCAGTTCCCTTCTCATAAGTGGAAATAATATTCTTAATTGTCAAAGCTTGATTAATGGATCCCTTGAAGAAAAACAGATAGTCGTCAGCAAACAATAGATGTGATATACCCGGAGAATGCCTATTGATCTTAAAGTCCAGAAGCAATCCTCTAGTACAGGCATCCTGAAGCGTTCACATGATTTTTTTTACAAAAGTGGTCCGTATTTTTTAGATGCTAGTGTAAATAAAAATATGAGCACATACTATTTTAGAATGCACCATAAACTATTTGTAAAACACGATGATCGTTTGTGAAAAATTGATGAACATTTTGAAGTACACGACGGACACTCAAAAATACATGATAAACATTTTTAAGTACACAAGGAAAATTTTAATACACAAAGAACATTATTGAAAACACAATGAACATTTTTCAGAAAACATGATGACCATTTTTCAAATACACCCTGGGAATCTTTTGTGAAATACGCGGGTAACTACGTACATCAAATACACCCTAAGAGCAGTCCACGTCCACCTGGCCACGTACATCCTGGATTCGTACGTGTTGCCCTCGCACTTAACGCCAGAATCTCAGGGTATGAGGAGTATATGATGTGCACAAGGATGTTCCATTGCAAAAACAATAACGTCCATAAGAGCAATTCTAGCACACCCCGCATCCCGTCGGTCCACAAAACGCGTTTGCAGTTCGCGCAAAATGGCCTTTGCTGGCCAGCACGGACGGCCACAGATGCAGACCCCTCAAACGGACCCGCATAAAAATATATTCGTCGAATATGCTTTTTTTACGGGTCGGCTTTGCGGGGTTTGCTCTTTGCGCCGCTGCAACCCGCATCTCATCAGCCCGCAAATATCAAATCCAACATATTACAACAAAGGTAAGCAAAACTAAGTCATTTAAATCAAACATAATACAATAATCATCCACATTACAAATAATTATTCAAATCACCGTAGCAAACTTAAATAATGCAATACAAAACTTGTCATGAATACAAATACAAATGAATACAAAAATTAGTCACTGTCCAACCCTTTGCCAATGATGCTCAATGAGATCCTCCTAAAGTTGAAAGTGTGTGTTTGCATTTTCAATCTCCTTGTATGTCTGAAGAAAAGCTCTAATGCGATTAGGGTCTCTAGCTGGTTTGACACGGCTACCTAGATTGTCATAGAAGAATTCCAAATCCATTCCTCTCTCATCTTCAAGAATCATATTGTGCAGGATAACACAGCATGTCATGATATTTTTCAAGGTTTTCTTATCCCAAAAACGAGCAGGACCATGGACAATGGCAAACCTAGATTGCAAAACACCGAATGCTCTTTCAATGTCTTTTCGGGCTGCCTCTTGCACCCTTGCAAATTCACATTGTTTTTTAGTTTTGGTTTCTTGGATGCTCTTGACAAATGTGCACCAAGGAGCGTATATACCATCTGCAAGATAGTATCCCTTTGCGTATTCATGCCCATTGATAATGTAGTTGCAAGCAGGAGCACATCACCACTAACAAGCCTAGCAAACAAATGAGACCGTTGCAACACATTGATATCATTGAGAGTGCCCGGCATACCAAAAAAGCAATGCCAGCTCCATAAATCCTGGGATGCTACGACCTCTAGAACAATTGTTGCATCAGAGACTTGCCACAATACATTCCTTGCCATGCCTTGGGGCAATTTTTCCAAGTCCAATGCATATAATCAATGCTACCTAGCTTGCCAGGCCAACCTCTCCTCTGATTAGATGCCATCAATTTTTTTTTGTCATCTTCGTTGGGTGCCCGAAGATACTTAGGACCAAAGACACGGATGATCACTTTTGCAAATCTACGCACAGACTCAATTGTAGTATCTTCACCAATGCGAAGGTACTCATCAGCATAGTTAGCCGGGACGCCATATGCAATCACCCGCATAGCTGTGGAAATTTTTTGATATGCACTAAATCCCTTTAAGCCCGCACCATTTCTTCTTTGTGTGAAATACCGGCAATTTGCCTCGCAAGCTTGAACAGTTTTCAAAAAGAGGGATCGGCGCATTCGGTACCTTCTCCGGAAGAGGTGCGGTGGATATGTAGGATTCTCCGCAAAGTAGTCTTGCATCAACATCTCGTTCCCAAGATGAGATTTCGAGGAATGCAAAGACGCCCGACGGTCGATCCTTGTGTCCTCTTCCGGTTCTCGTCTTCGTGCTCCTTCATGGCAAGTGCCATGACTAATGTCTGCTGCCGAAAGTTCACAAGCATGGTCTCAACATCCGAGTCATCCGAATCGGACGAATCGGAGAGCAAGAACTTCTCGCACGGGCTCAACTCCATCTACATGCGTACCGGCGCGTCAATCAACTATACAGCTCGCAAAAATCACAAAAAATGGACTAACCGGTGGCGGGTGATCCCGGGCGGCGACGAGGGGGCGAGCTCGACGGCGGTCGATCCTCGACGGCGGCAGCGACGAGGGGCAGCTCTTCTCGCCGGATCCGGGGGGTCGGTGCAGCGGCTCGGTGCGGAAGGGTGCGGAGCGGCCCTGTGGTGCGATTCCGCCCATAGATATGGCCGGAATCGCCGACGGCGGTCGGGCGGAAGTAAGGACGGTCGGCGGCGGAAGGAGGGGGAAAGGCACACGGGCTGAAATGTCCCTCCCGCCAACTGCTTCTCCGTGATCCCGGGCACCGCAGCCGCGAGGGGGAAACCCGTGTTTCCCCGGGTTGGGTCGGGATTTTGCCATGCCCCTTAAAAAAATTTGCGGGCTGAGGCGGGATGCACGCTCTGATCGGGCAGGTTTTTCCGCCCCTGCCCGCATTTTGACGGTTATTATGCGGGTCGAAGGCGGGTGCGGGGTCTACTAGAGTTGCTCTAAGGCACTACCTGCATAACACCATGCATATGGCATTCCAAGGTGTTTGGCCGACAACCTTAGAGCATCTCCAGCCGTTGGCCCCCTAGGCGACGATTTTACATGGCCCCTGGGGGCGTGCCGGCGCTAAAATCAGCATGGGGGCGAGCGGGTTCCCAGCCGCTCGCACTAGGGTCGTCCCCAGACGCGTTTTATTTATTTTAAAAAATTTGATAAACTTGATATTTATATTAAACATGTTCGGCGTTTTACATAAATTATAAAAAAGCAATCTAAGGGGCAAAGAAGCCGATCAGCGTGGCGAAGTCGCCGACGTCGCCGCCGTCCTCGTCGGCGGCGGCGGCCTTCTCCTTCTTGATCGCGCGGCCTCCCGTGCTGGACCCCTCCCCGACGGCTCCATGGCGGACAGGCGGTGGCGGCGCGTCTTCATCGTCGTCGCTGTCGTCGAGGACTACGATGATTCCCTCGTCCCGACCACGGCGACGAGCTTTGAACCGCGCCAGGGCGACGCACTGGCGCTCCTTCTCCGCCTGCAGCCAGTCGTCGCGCGACCATTTGAGGACCGCCTCGTCGTCGAGCGCCTCCTCCTTGACGCCGCCGGCGAGCCTGGGCTCCGTCTTCACGACGGGGAGCCCTGGCTCTGTCTTCGGCTTGATGAGTCAGGGAGGGGCCGAGGACGAGGCGCGGCCGCCACCTTCGTTGATGACGATGCCGGCCGGGCAGGTGCGTCGGCCGAGCGAGGTCTCCGCTGCGGACTCGCCCTTTACGCCGAACACTGCCGGAGAACCGGAGGAGTGGGACGAGGAGTGGGAGGAGGAACGGGACGAGGACGACGAGCCGGAGATGAACCTCCTTGGCATCCATTGCCCGGCGCCGCGGCGGGGCACCGGAGCGGCAGCCAGGCCTCGAGGGTATGTGAGCGGCGGGTTGTTGCCGCCCTCGAGGTGCGCAAGAACCTCGCGGAGCGTCTGGCCGGGGACGGAGCACCACAGGCGTCGCCACTCGTTGTTCCACCGGCCGCCCGCCACCACCGGTGCCCCGTGGGTGGAGGCGAGGCGTTGCACCTGACGGCGCTGGAAGTACGCTGCCCACGCCTCGTGGTTGTCGGCGGCTTACTGCGGGGAGGCGCGCTGCTCCTCGGTCAGTGACGACCGAAGGCGGTCGACCTCGCCGACGAAGTGATCGGGCCGCGCGACGACGTCCGACAGGGGGGTGAGGACGCCTCCGGCGCTGAGCCTCCATCCTGTCGGCCCAGCGCGCATGTCTGGAGGCGCCGGAATGTTCGCCTCGAATAGCAGGTACGCCTCCCACGTCTGCGGCGAGCGGCGGCCGAAGCCGTTGGCCGCCGCTCCGTCGCCGGGGAACCGCTCGCACATTGTCGTGGATGGGGCTGGGAGAGAGGAGAGGTTCGTCGGTGGCGGAGAGAGAGAGACAGAAAGGTTCGGCGACGCTGGAGAGAGGCAGAGAGCACGACGTCTGTGACCAACAGCGGGGGTGGGGCGACGCTTTTTATAGCCGTCGGGGAGGCGTGTGTACGCGAGGCGGGGAGTAGGCGGCGGTGCGCCGCCCGTGAAGAGCCGTCCCATGAGGAATCAATGGAAGGCTGACCGGCGGCAGCCTTGGCATTGATTTCCCGCGGAAAACCAAGGCGTTCATGGGACGACGAGGCGAGTGTCGCTGACTCGGCGGGCCCGCGGCTCTTTCGCGTCAAAACCGTTTCGCCCGGCGCTCCCGAGCGCCCTCCAGCGCGCCGGGTTCGGCCTGGGTCTGCCGGCGCCAATTTCGACCCGAGCCGGTGAAAATTGGACTTTTGAGGACGCGACTGGGCCGATTTTTGTGCGTCGGCGTGAAAAAATCATCCTGAGGAGGGCGTGTTGGGGGCTCGGCTGGAGATGCTCTTACTCGCTGAAATTGCGTCAGCCATGCCGTCGTTCCCCATTCCATACGGCACTACCTGCTGCACAGCACCAACCGCCAATGGTGTAAGCTTATGTCCTCAAGAAGCTGAGTGTCAAAACTGAAGCACTAATGTTTGCTCAAATGAGTTGGCAGCAATGGCCCCTTCTATTGAACTGTAGATAATCAACAAGGAATTCATAACCAGATTTGTGTAGCACGATCTCCTTCTATTCGGAACCATAATTAGAGTTGGCCGGCCGTAGAGCATAAATCAAGCAGCTGCGCATTTGTTGAGGGAATCTCAAGCTCTTGGGTTGAGGGTAAGCATAGCTGAGTCCTTTCCAAAATCTGGCCTCCGTGTCCGTGATTAACCACAGGTTCCACCAAATGGCACCATCTGGCATTTCTTTTAGCAATAGTTGTTGCAGCTTGTCATCTTCTGATGACCTTGAATAGACATGCCAATTCAACTCTGCATACGCCATGATCGTGGGGCAAAGTAATTGGTGTTTTCAACACCTTTGAGGAGCTCCTGGCGACTACGCATGTCCAGCTCCAGGAGTAGTAACAAGCTGCCGAAATGAATTATCACATAATCAGCAAGCTCGTCAGTCCGCACCACGTCCATAGTCACTAAACAGCACATCAGCAGAATCCCCGGCCAGCTCTAAGAAAAATGGCAAGCCACAACCATAAGTGAGCACATCAACCGGGTTTTCGTTAATTAATTAGGCAACTATCATCCCCTTAATTCATTGATGAGTCGAATCTTTTATCTCCGTTTTAAAACAACCATAAGTGAACACATTACTAGCAATCTCATGTGTCACACCATCTTTCGGAGAAAGTTTAAACCAACACCATTTCTGTAGAATCTACACCCAACTCCAACAAAACTGATGATCCACTGAGGAGTGAGATCGGATTCCTCATTGCCATCCAATACACAAATGGTCTGGTGGGCACCACCACAACTTGTATCTGCGGCAGGCAATGTCTCTCCAGGATTCATAGGGGTTTGTATATACTGTTCCGTGTGGTGATACGATACAAAATTTTCTTTTTGTATATAAACTTAAAATGCATGGGGTGTGCCTCCTTTTCAAAAATAAAAAATATATAAACATAACAAATATATATATTTGGAGGGCGGGAGCTCTACTGCGCGAGGAGGGATCACTCTTGGTTAGGGTGGATAGATTGACGATTGGAGTAGTTGGCATGTCACGTGTTGGCTCCTAGAGCCGTGGGTAATATGTAACGAATGCTCTATGCCATCTTGCCTTTGTCCATCACTGATCTCGTATTCTCGATACTGCCTTCGTCTCGGTGAATAAGTCATTCACGTAATTCTAAATCATAAAAACACAACAATGTAACAAGAAGCATAATAAAGACATAAAAATAGATTCCCTTTACTGGGCCACGAGTCATGTAGCGCTGGTGTGAGCAGAGTGCTCCCTATACCTTACAATCGGCAAGGTATAAGGCCAATCCAAACGCATGATCCCAAATAATCCGGCCGCGCCCGTTTGGAACTAAACAGACATAAATTGCGGCCCAACAGGCAGGAGCAAACAGACAAGCACCCATTTTTTCTCCACAGCCAAACCATTTCCGGTCCAAATTTAAGCTATGTTTGCGTCGAAACAAACAGCATATGGACGGGTGGGACGCGCGCCCTTGTCCTCCCCTGGTCTGCCCGTCGGGGATACAACGCTCCCATTTCCCCCTCATTCCCCAAAACCCTCCCGCCCTCCCCTGAAGGAAATATGCCCTAAAAGCAATAATAAAGTTGTTATTTATATTTTCTTATATCATGATAAATGTTTATTATTCATGCTAGAATTGTATTAACCGGAAACTTGATACATGTGTGAATACATAGACAAAACAAAGTGTCCCTAGTATGCCTCTACTTGACTAGCTCGTTAATCAAAGATGGTTAAGTTTCCTGACCATAGACATATGTTGTCATTTGATGAACGCGGGATCACATCATTAGAAGAATGATGTGATGGACAAGACACATCCGTTAGATTAGCATAATGATCGTTAAGTTTTATTGCTATTGCTTTCGTCATGACTTATACATATTCCTTTGACTATGAGATTATGCAACTCCCGAATACCGGAGGAACACCTTGTGTGCTATCAAACGTCACAACGAAACTGAGTGATTATGAAGATGCTCTACAGGTGTCTCCGAAGGTGTTTGTTGGGTTGGCATAGACTGAGATTAGGATTTGTCACTCCGAGTAACGGAGAGGTGTCTCTGGGCCCTCTCGGTAATGCACATCACGATAAGCCTTCCAAACAATGTGACTAATGAGTTAATTGCGGGATGATGCATTACGGAACAAGTAAAGAGACTTGCCGGTAACGAGATTGAACTAGGTATGAAGATACCGACGATCGAATCTCGGGCAAGTAACATACCTATGACAAAGGGAATGACGTATGTTGTCATTGCGGTTTGTCCGATAAAAATCTTCGTAGAATATGTAGGAACCAATATGAGCATCCAGGTTCCGATGTTGGTTATTGATCAGAGATGTGCCTCGGTCATGTCTACATAGTTCTCGAACCCATAGGGTCCGCACGCTTAACGTTTGATGACGATTTATATTATGAGTTATGTGTTTTGGTGACCGAAGATTGTTCGGAGTCCCAGATGAGATCACAGACATGACGAGGAGTCTCAAAATGGTCAAGAGGTAAAGATTGATATTTGGACGATAGTATTCGGACGCCGGAATGGTTTCAGAGTGTTTCGAATATTTATCGAAGTACCGAGGGGTTACCGGAACCCCCCGGAGAAAGTAATGGGCCACCTGGGCCATAGGGGAGAGAGAGGGCAGCCCACAAGGGGTGGCGCCCCCCCCCCATGGGGAGTCTGAATTGGACAAGGGGAGGGGCGCGGCCCCCCTTTCCTTCTCCCTCTCCCTCTCCTTCCCCCTTTCCCCCTCCGAAAGAAGGAAGGGGGTGACTAGGACTAGGAGTCCTAGTGGGTTTCCCCCCACTTGGTGCGCCCCTAGTGCCGGCCTCCTCCCTTCTCCTCCTTTATATACGGTGGCAGGGGGCACCCCAAAGCACATCAATTGTTTTTTAGCCATGTGCGGTGCCCCCTCCACCATCTACTCCTCCGGTCGTATTGTCGTAGTGCTTAGGCAAAGCCTTGCGTAGATCACATCACCATCACCGTCACCACGCCGTCGTGCTGACGGAACACTCCCTCGACCCTTTGCTGGATCAAGAGTTCGAGGGACGTCATCGAGCTGAACGTGTGCAGAACTCGGAGGTGTCGTACGTTCGGTGCTTGATTGGTCGGAACGAGAAGAAGTTCGACTACATCAACTGCGTTGTTAAATGCTTCCGCTTTCGGTCTACAAGGGTGCGTGGACACACTCTCCCCTCTCGTTGCAATGCATCTCCTAGATAGATCTTGTGTGAGCGTGGGAAATTTTTTAAATTGCATGCTACGTTCCCCAACACCCCCACCCCTCCATAGCCGGCGCCTCGAAGAAACCCGCAGCCGCCGACCTGGCCGTCACCACCACCCATCCCGCGACGAAGAAGAAGAAGCTGCGGCCGGAGCTCACAGCGCCGGAGATCACATGGCTTGACATAGAATCGGCCATGAGAAGAGCCCGGTGGTCCGTTCAGGCGGAGAAATGCAATAAATGTGATGAAAGAGAGAGAAGATGAGAAAAAGTACTACTCTTATAGCCAACCTTATAGCTAACCTTATTGTATGAGTGACTATATGTGTTGACTATAGATGATATGCCAACATCTATAGCTAGTAGTTGACTGTATTATTAACCATTCTCTGAGCGAGGACCAAATATAGCCACTAGAGCAGATTTTGAGAAAGGCAAGGGGTAAAATTATAAACAAGGATATGATAGTTCACTGTTTTTGTCCCAAAACCTCAAATTGGTCTTCAAATATGAGTTATAGGGGATCGGCTAGCCCTAATGCATGTTAATCGGATTAGCATAGTAGCAACTACATGCACGCCTACCTTTTGATATGTTTTTTTGATCCTCTGTTTCCTTCCCTAACCCTAAGCGGTTAAGGCAAACCTTTTCCTCCGGACTTCACCGATGAGCCCGTGGATTCGCCTCTCCTCTGCCTGCCGCTTCGGCAGCTGGTGGCGGGGAGGAGAATCCATGTGCCTCTGCCCAGGTTAGTAGTTTAGGGTAGGGTTTTTTTATAGGTGCGACACTCGAGCAGATGGCGGCGCTTCTTCGAGTTTGTCTTTCGAACTTCGATCCTTCTCGAATTCTCCCGTTTGGACATAGTCGACGGAGCTCCAGCTATTCCTACCGTCTCCTTGGAGAGGTGAGGTTAGGGTTTCTCATCAAGTGGCGAGATTTGGTGTTAGGTGCTTCAGATCTGTGCAAGGATTCAACGACGACGACTATGGCTCCGGGGCATCGGTCCTTAGAGGTACGTGCACGAAGACTTTCCAACTATCATCGACAAGGTCAAGCCGGTTTCAGTAGGGAAGGGACAACAACGGCACGTCGACGGCTCGTTCTGGCGGTAGTAGTGATCGTTCGGTGGTCTTGAAATCTTGATGTAATTTTTATTATGTTTGAGATTTTTTTCGATAAAGGACATTTCATTGAATAAATATATCGAGGTGATACAATCGCATAGAAAGAAAGCCCGGCCTCTGCATAGCTAGATGCACACGGCCAAAAAAGTCCAGAGTACCCTAAAAGCACAAATAATTCAATACAATGCCAATCAAAAAAACATGTCCAGCCTAAGGAGTGGCAGATCCTATCCGTAGGTCACACCGCCATCCATGGGGATAGAAAACCTTCCTGGCCGTACGCTCCAGCCGTGTAGACACCATCATAAAAAGGTCACTATCCTCTGGCCTCTGCAGGATAGATCAAGTACGGAGCCATTGTGTACACACATGAATAACCTGCATAGGAGATGAGACACATTTGTTATTAAAAATCACATCATTCCTGGTAAGCCACAGTGCCCAGCATAAGGCCGCCGCTCCCACAAGAATATGTGCAGAAAATTGTTTATCAATACCCCGCAACCAGTTGCCGAACATGTTCCGTGCACTACGTGGTGGGTATAGATTCGAAACTACTTGAACTATGGCCCAAACTGCCCGAGCGAACTTGCACTCAAAAAATAAGTGTTTAATAGACTCGTCATGTCGGCAAAAGACACATGTCTTGGAACAGTGCCAGTTTCGTCGTGCCAGATTATCTCTAGTTAGAATGACTCCTCTGTGAAGAAACTAGAGGAAAATCTTCACTCTTAGAGGGATTTTGAGCTTCCACAATTTCCTGTTATCAACTGGAATATCACAATGAACCATTGCATCATACATGGATTTGATTGAAAATTTGCCATTTCGATGCAAGTTCCATCAAAAAATGTCCGGCTCACCTGACAGTTGAATGTCCTCCAGGCGAGTGAGTAATTCATTCCATGCTGTCAGGCGAGGGCCAAAAAGGTCCCTACGAAAAGAAATATCAGGGTTTTCTTGTTCTAAAACTTGTTTGATTGTGACGAATTTATGTCTAACAATCATGTACAAGCTCAGATATTGCACCATTAGTGGGTTATTCCCTAGCCAGCTATCTTCCCAGAATCGAACCTGAGAACCGTCCCTAGTTGAGAAGGTCCCAAATTGGAAAAAGAATTCCTTGGCCATCATCACACCACTCCAGAAATGTGAATCCCCATGTTTCCAATGAACTTGAGAAATGGCATTGGATCCCACATACTTGTTGTGAATGATTTCCTACCATACTCCATTCTCAGTGAGTAGTTTGTAAACCCACTTGCTGAGAAGAGCAATGTTTTTAATCTCAAGGTCTTGGATTCCCAGCCCCCCTTGACTTTTAGGTCTGCATAATACGCTCCACCTAACCAGTCGATATTTCTTGAATTCGTTATCGCATTGCCAAAAAAGTCTGGACCTAAAGTAGTCTAGTCGCTGGAGAACCCCTTTCGGTAGGTGGAAGAATGACAACATATATAAAACCATGTTTCTTAGAACTGAATTGATCAAGATCAGTCGTCCCCCGTAAGACAAGAGCTTGGCCTTCCAACTGGCTAAGCATTTCTCAAGTCTCTCTTCCACATACTTCCACTCAACGATAGTTAAGCGTCGATAGTGTATGGGAATATCCAGATATCGAATCAGAAATTGCCCGAGCCGACATCCAAAAATCTCAGCATACCCAGGTGCTAATTCTGCAGCATCGCCAAAGCAAAAAAAGTTCGCTCTTATGAAAATTAATTTTGAGACCAGAAAGTTCCTCGAAAGCACATAAAAGCAATTTGAGATTTCTTACCTTATCTAGATCATGATCCATGAATAGAATAGTGTCATCCGCATATTGTAGAATAGATAGGCCATCTTCTACCAAGTGTGGAATGACACCACTAATTTGACCGTCCAGCTTAGCCCGCTCAACAAGGGTACTAGCATGTCGGCCATAATGTTAAACAAAATAGGAGAAGCGGGGTCCCCTTGGCGAAGCCCCTTCCTTGTCTGAAAATAGTTGCCAATGTCATCATTAACTTTTATGGGCACACTTCCTCCAGAGACAAACTCTCTACCCAACGACACCATTTTTGTGAAAACCCCTTCATGCGCAAAATTTGCAACAGAAAGAGCCATTTAACCTTATCGTAGGCTTTTTCAAAATCTATTTTAAGAATGACACCATTCAACTTTTTTCGGTGAAGCTCATGTACAGTTTCGTGCAAGACGACCACTCCATCTAATATGTTGCGGCCTTGCATAAATGTTGTTTGAGTGGGTTTTACGACATGGTCAGCCACCCCGTTCAACCGATTAGTTGCGACCTTCGTAAAGATTTTAAAACTTACATTCAGAAGGCAAATCGGTCGATATTGTTGAATACAACTAGCCTCCTTAATCTTAGGAAATAGGATAATTTCCCCAAAGTTTAAACGAGAAATGTCAAGGTCTTCAGCATGCAGTTGGTTAAACAACTTAACCAAGTCTGCCTTAATGACGTCCCAAAAACATTGATAGAACTCTGCAGGAAAGCCATCCGAACCCAGAGCCTTGTTGTGTTCCATTTGAAATACCGCGGTTCGAATTTCCTCCTCAGAGAACGGGGAGGTTAGGAATTCATTTTCCACTTCCGTAACTTGAGGAATGTCATGAGTAATGGATTCATCCAGCTGAAAATTTGATTCAGCTGAAGGTCCAAAAAGCTCTTTGTAATACTTAGTAATAAAAGTTCTAAGTGGTACGTCCCCCTCAATTCGGCCTTCCTCATGATCAAGGGCGAATATGCGTTTCTTTCTAGGTCTTCCATTGACAAGCATTTGAAAGTATTTCGTATTATCATCACCTTGCACAAGTGAATCCGCCTTGCAACGTTGGTACCATTTAATCTCTTCCTCATGTAGTAGGTGGGCTATCTGCTCATTTAGATTGCTTTTTTGCTCAATCTCAACTGCAGACAGAGGCCTCACCTCCGCTATTTTATCAAGGGAATCAATTAAGGTAGATAGTCCCAGTTTTTATTTTTTGTAGATGCCAACAGTATGCTTGGCCCATCCATGAAGCAATCGATGCAATGCGCGAATTCAATTATTCCATCGTTGAATGGGTGTGTTACCGCGAGGCAGACGCGCCCACACTTTCTTAACCAGTTCATGAAATCCCTCTCTAGTGAGCCATCCCAATTCAAATTTAAATTGGTGACGGTTAGAACTTGGGATTGGTTGTCCAAAATCGGTGAGCAATGGAGCGTGATCCGATAAGGCCTCAATTCTTTCTAATGCCCGAACCGAGGCTAGGGAATATTTATATTTCAAGTCGGTGGTAACTAGCACCCGGTCAAGTTTTTCAAAGGTTGGCACCAACCGGTTATTGGCCCAGGTATACTGACGACCAGACATCGTGATCTCCCTCAGATCCAGACTGTCAATAACAACATTAAAGAGGAAAGGCCACCTTGTATCAAACCGGTCATTGTTTTTTTCCTGCTGATATCGAAGGATATTAAAAACCCCTTGATTAACATGGGGTGGGGATTGTCTCGACAGGTATTAACAAGTTCTTTTAGAAATGCAGACTTAAACTCCTCTTGAGCGGCGCCATATACAGCTACCAGGCTTCAAAGGAAATTTTCGGACTTGTTTTGAAGGTGGAATTTGATACCCCTTTGACGTGGACAATAGTTGCAAGTACGTAGAGTTAATACCTAGCAATATTCCGCCGGACCTCCCGATCGGCGGTAAGACGTGCCATTCGTAATCCAAACCACATGAGAAGTGGTCCAGATCACGTGTTGGAAAGTCACGTTTGCCCGCCTCAGTGATAGCCACGAAGTCCAACGCATGATCCTTTACACAATCGGCAATGTGTTTGTGTTTAGCCAAGTCACCTAGACCTCTGCTATTTCATAACATGTCTCTCATGCTGAACCAATTTTTTGTTTAGAGACCTTTGCCTTCTTAGAAGAGCGCCATCTTTTCTTTCCTGAGTTAGACTTATTCTTACGCACCGACGCGACAAGCTCACAAAGCGTAGTGTCGCGTACAGTATCATCAAGGTCTACTTCAGTCGTGTCTTTAACCAAATGAGAGAGAAGCTTGCCTTCATGATTGGCATCAGCATCCTCATCCTCCTCATATAACACGAGAGGGTCAACAAAGCTCGACAACTTAGGAGCTACCGTAAGCCGGTCGAACCCCACTTGTTTAAGGGCCCTAACCGAAAAGTCTACCTCTTTCTCATTACGTCCTAGTGACACTCCAAGTCTATTGATATTTGAAGATACTTTGGATTTATCAAAAGACATAAAAGATTTGCGAGAGGGTGTACCTTCGAAGTCGAGGTTGCGGGCAGCCGTCCTACGCATGGCCTTCACCATAGAGTCCTCGTTGGTGGCTGCTGAACCATCAGTCCCGACGTAATGACGCCCGCTGCGCCTCAGCGGCGAAGGAGTAATATCGTCTGCCGAGCCCGTCCCGTCTACTCCGAGAGGCGGAGTAGACTGTTGAGATACTTTGTACTTCGAATGAACATTTCTAATAGATATGATCCTTTTCACCAAAAAATATGATTCTTTTTCTGGTGTTGGTTTAGTGATCCTAAGAGCACCTTCAATATATGATGCATATGTCAAATTAGCTGAAATATACACCACGCCTAAAAGCGTTCCTTCAACAGATGACGTAGATGCAAAAAAATTACATCTGAGTTAACATCTGATGTAAAATGTAAAATGCATCACCAAGTGATGCAAATATATTTCACTTGGGTGCAGGCTTTACATCTATATGTGAAATGCAGCAGTGTCGTGCGAAGCCCAACTGCCACTGGAACCTTCCACTGCATGATCGCCCTTCCTTCCGCCGCACCCCGCCACCGGCCCGCCCGCCTGCCGGGCCCTACCACTCCACACCCCTGCCGCCGTCGGATCCACCGCTTTTCCGCCGCCCCATGCCTTGAAATCACCGGAATCAAAGCCGCTCAGCCGCTGCTGCGCCGTCCCTGATTTGAAGCATCTCCGTCCCTGTCGGCACCCGCACAACCTCCACCTCCATCTTCCGGTCGTCTCCATGCGACTCCGCTACTTCCCCGCCGCCGCACGCCTCAACTCCGGCCGACTCGAAGCCACTCAATTTGTAGAATATACGCCACCGCCGCCGCGCCGCACGGCCTCCGTGACTCCGCCGGTCGTCTCCTTGCGACTCCGACGCCCGATTCCAAGCCGCACCTGTGCCACTGGCATGCCACCGAAACACTAGTTTTACATCATCTATTGGAGCACTAGTTTTACATCATCTATTATACATCATCTGTTGGAATTGGCCCTTTTTCGGTGATATAACAATCATTTTTTGGTGATGTAAATTTTACGTCTACTACTTTTAGGTGATGTTAAATACATATATTGGAGATGCTCTAAATGTTGCAGATTTTTAACACTAAAAATATAACGATCAGAATTGCCCTGCGAAAACTGATAAAATCGCCATGCTTATGTATGCCACGTTCAAAACTGAAAAATTGTTATGTACTCCCTTCGTCCGGAGAAGCTTTTTCGGACGGAGGGAGTAGTGCAATTCTTTTTCAAAATAATTACCACGCTGCAGCGAGTAATTGCCATACGTTTGATGAGGATTCGATGTACCTGATGGTGTACTTTTGTGTACTGGCCTATTGTGTCATGGTCTAGACCGACTAACTCGACCGTATTTGTAGAGATACACGTGGCACGGCACCTACGTACGTACAGCACTGCTTTACCATATAGGAGCATATATGTGAGGTACTGTCTCGGCACCGAACCAATCAATCATCAACGTGCAACAACAAGCCCGTGACCAAAATTCGTAACAAAACCCGACAGTACATACAATGGAATCGATTGCATGAAATTAGCAAGCTGGATCCTTTTTCAACAGACTGGCCGCGTCGCGTTTTAATCCGTCCAGATGCGTGCGTGCGTGCATAGCAGCAGCTGGATTCCTGGAACCAGTAGTCTGGCCGCGTTTTAATCCGTCCAGATACGTAGCAAGCAGCAATGCTGATGTAAGTACAGTAATAGATGCCGGACTAATAACGAATTACCAGACAAACCAAATCCTGCATCGCAACGGCCAGCTACGAGCTGATTTGATTTCCATCTCTTTCCCTGCGAGAGATTTGATTTCCATCCAAACACAGCCGAAATCCGATATGGAAAACTTTCAATCTGCTGTCATATATATACGGATGCCTCGAGGAGGAATACCCGCAGAGCAGAGTACCACGTAGCAGTTCACAAGCGGCTTTGGTCGACCGATCTACGTACGTCGAGTAGCCGCCATGACGATGTCGAGGGCGGCGGCGGTCGTCCTCCTGCTGGCGGTCGCGCTCGTGTCCACGACGACGACCGTGGCGGCGGCGAGGCACCACAGCCACCACCACCACCACCACCACGGGTTTGCGGAGGTGTTCGACAGGCAGGAGGCGGACCTGGTGGAGGCGCTGCCGGGGCAGCCGGCGGGGCTGGGCGTCCGGCAGTTCGCCGGGTACGTGACGGTGAACGAGACGCACGGCCGCGCCCTCTTCTACTGGTTCTTCGAGGCCACCCACGACGTCGCCAAGAAGCCGCTCGTCCTCTGGCTCAACGGAGGTACGCACCACCATGAGCATCGACTCGACTCGACTGATCTGAGTCCTATCGTTGGTCGTTCTAGAGTCAAAAATGTTATTGCATGCATGCAGGGCCCGGATGCTCGTCGCTTGGGTACGGAGCGCTGGAGGAGATTGGCCCCTTGCTTATCCAGAAGGGCACCCCTGAGCTCCGGCTCAACCCCAACGCATGGAACAAAGGTACGTACTGCCAAACAGCTCGTTCACAAACTCACAGCGCCGTCAACTTTGGTAATTACAGTTAAATAGCTCATCTTTAGTTGTTAATTTTCTTGTATGTGTGCAACTGCAGAGGCAAATCTGCTCTTCTTGGAGCAGCCTGCCGGCGTCGGATTCTCCTACACGAACACCACCGCCGATCTCGAGAGATTCGGCGACGAGCTCGCTAGTACGTATCCATCCATGCATGACCCAAGTACCCAACCCATGCATACTTTTCTAGTTTCTCTCTGAGTGATTGACTTACTCGTTCGAGTGGATGCGTTTGTGAATGAATCAGCTCATGACGCGTACACGTTCCTCGTCAACTGGTTCGAGAGGTTCCCGCAGTTCAAGGGCCACGATTTCTACATCGCCGGAGAGAGCTATGCCGGTGAGTACTGCCACTACCCGTCGATCAATCTCGTGATTATGGTACCACATTAACTAGGTAATAGTAGGGAAAATCTAATCAATCTTCTATATTTGGTAGGGCACTACGTCCCCAATCTCGCCGAGAAGATCGTGGAGCAGAACAAGAAGGTGCACAAGAGCAGGCGCATCAATTTCAAGGGATTCATGGTGCGCAATCAATTCTGTTGATTTGCTGTTAGATGTTGCTATCTACCTTGTCGTCGATGATGTTAACCTCTAGTTGTCCCAGATCGGCAACGCGGCGATTGACGAGGCGTCGGACGACCGCGGCATGCTGGACTACGCGTGGGACCACGCCGTCATCTCCGACGAGCTCTACGACGACATCAACAAGCACTGCAGGTTCGACCAGGCCGGCAACAGCAGCGACTTCTCCTCGACGGGCCACAACCCCGCCAGCAACCCCGCCTGCGACCGCGCCTTGAACGGCTTCTACGGGGCCTTCGACCACATCGACCTCTACAGCCTCTACACCCCCGCCTGCACCGCCAACCCTGCCGGCACGGCGGGCCAGCTGCCGCGCCGCCTCCACCGGTCCGACAACGGCAGGCCCCTGCGGCCGCGCTACAACAGCTACGGCCCGTGCCTGGACAACTACGCCGCCGCGTACCTGAACCGCCGGGACGTGCAGCACGCGCTGCACGCCAACGCCACCGGGAGCATCCCCTACGCCTGGTCCGCGTGCAGCGACCCGCTGTTCCAGCACTGGCAGGACTCGCCGGCGTCCACGCTGCCGGTGATCAAGAGGATGGTCGACGCCGGCCTCCGCGTGTGGGTGTACAGCGGCGACACGGACGGCCGCGTGCCCGTTTCGTCCACCCGCCACGCGCTGCGCAAGCTCGGCCTCAGGACCCTCAAGCAGTGGAGGGCGTGGTTCACCAGCGACCAGGTCGGCGGCTTCCAGGTGGACTACGACGGCCTCACCTTCGTCACCGTCCGCGGCGCCGGCCACATGGTGCCCACCGTCACCCCCGTGCAGGCCAGCCAGCTCTTCGCGCACTTCCTCGCCGCCAAGGAGTTGCCGCCCAAACCCATCGTCGCTTAATTAAGCTTGGAAATAGTGCTTCGTTAAAGCCATTATATATGTTGGAGGTTGTTTGAATGAATTGTAGTCGATCGATCTAATAGGTTTGAACGAAAATCTAGTTTCATATGTCGTATGTAAATCAAAACTTTCGTACATTCAGGTGCAGACCTAATTCAGGCGCACTCTCAAAGCTTGGTACGGTCAGACCGAATTCAGCTGTTGCGGTCATGGTTTTCGGTACGATGCCCAGTTAAGAGCATCCCCAGCCGAAGAGTAAATTGCAAAAAAAGAAAAAGAAAAACATCACAATTGTGCAAAAGTCATCAAACACCCCAACCGAAATGCATGTTTTCTGGTGATTTTTTCATTAAGCATTGATAACTTCAGCCCAAATTGTGGTCTTTTCTGTAGTTTACTGCGAGACGGGTCGTTAGTCTTAACTCGAGCCACACCTAGTTGAACTCCTACTCGGTTTAGCTGCTCAAAATGTATGTAGCTCAATGATGACATTTCAGATTCTACGTATATATGATACCAAATGTCAACTACCTCTAGTACCACGTGACACATATGGTAAGCAATCGAGTAAATTGCAGGAAACCACCACTTTGAAAGCTAAGTTTGCAGAAAACACTATAATACATTTTTTTTTCAGAAAACACCATGTCTTCAGTAATGTTTTTGCAAAATTCACTGATCGGCGGATTTGGCTCTGTTGATCGCATTTATGACAGATGGGACCCATTTTTTGCCTACATGGCGTGATTTTTCATGCCTGTTCAATTTTAGTCTAAATTTACGAAGCAGTCCCCACTGTTTTACACATACACCCCTCCTGTTCTTTGTGTTCCTCTCTACCCCCCTTTTCGTCTTCTAGCTAATGACAGAGGGCAGCGGAGCGGCTGGCTGAGGTGAGCGCGTAGTCCGCACGAGGAGACGCAGCGGCCATGGGGGGCACGATGGTGGCGCGCTGCCGCATCTGAGGGAGGACGCGACGCTGCTCAAGAGAAGCTTCCGGCATCGTCACGGGCGGCCGAAGATGTCAGGGAGGCTTGCTCTGTTGCAGCGCCATGGGAGGATCCACCGGTCAACATTGGAAGGCGCGCTCGTAAATGGAGATGTGCTCGGCATCTCCTTCAGAGCGGCCCACTCGTGCAGGCAAGGCGGAGCTCCAGCAGCTACCAGGGCCGCCGATGCAGCGGGATGATGTGCACGGTGCAGGGGCTCACCTAGTCGTCGCTAAGATCTAGATCGGGCTCGGCCCAGTCGTCGTCCTCTCGCGTTGGTCCGACCACGGCTCTGACGGCCCCAGACGGATCCTACACCGGTGAGCATCAGAATGGCTGGATCTTGCTCACCGCAGAAGATGCCGGCGTTGAGCCGCCGTCGACCCTGCCTCGCCGATGCAAGGCACGTACCCGCATTCCGGCAGCAAGCACCACCAGTAGCAGCGAGCGGCGGCGTCCGGCGGTGGGATCCCGAGCGACGGCGGGCGGCCAAGTGCTTGAGGGCGGTTGGGAGTGCTGGGCGCTGGGGGAAGGCATGTGGCAGCGGGTGGCGGTGGGAGGCCAAGCTCTGTTCTGATTTTGCAGAGAGGGGAGAGAGTTGGAGAAGAAGTGAGGGAGGGCTGTATGTGTAAAATTGCATGGGCTACTTTATAAATTTAGATTAAATCAAACATGAACAAAAATTAACGCCACGTAGGCAAAAAAAAGCCCCATCTGTCATAATCGCACTTATCTGAGCCTAATCCGCCGATCAGTGCTTTCTGCAAAAAGATTACTGAAGACACGGTGTTTTCTGCAAAAAAAAAAATGTATTATGGTGGTTTTCACAAACCTTGCCCTCAAAGTGATGGTTTTGTGCAATTTACTCTAAGCAATCCAAACTATTCAAAAGAAAATTGTCAATTGCCTCTATGTAGGGCCGAGGGCAGTCAACATGTTCTTTCCTGTTAGCTGTTACATTCGCCCGGTCAAAATGCCCAATGGCGAAGTCAAGTAGCACCATCGAAATCAACCCAGATACTATAGTCTAGTCTCTCTGTCCCCCAATACCCGCTTGCTTCTTGGTGTTGTCCCAGTTGGTGAGACCATATGCCCGTGCCACAACTGCCAGTCTTAACACCTGCGCATCCTTCTTTCGGCAGGAAGGCGAGTTCACCGTCTCGCTCAACGATATCAACATGGACAGTCTCGGGCCAGTCGTGTAGTCTCGGAATGAAAATCTTGTTCTGCATGCACTTGAGGTCGGTCTTCTTCACCATCGTCGTGCGCGTGCCGGTGAACAAGGCTCTTCCCTCAAGGCTCTCAACCTTCTTCCACTCCATCGCGCGCTTGTCGAGCTTGACGACGTGGGCTGAACAGAACGGCCATTAGCTCGCCCCGGTCATCCTCGACGAGGTACTTTTCTTCGCGTTCGTCGGACCCGAAGCTCAGGGGCTTCTCGAGAACCTGGAAGCTTTGAACGTGCCCTTCCTCGTCGTACACGCCCAGCCGCCCGTCTTCTCCTAGGATGTACATGGCGCCGCCGTGGAGGACCGGGTTGCAGTCCGGGGAAGCCATGATCTGTGGCTCGTCGAGATAAAACTCCGTATTTGCCCAATCACCCCACCCGCCGACGTTGTTTTTGATTGCACGGGCGATCTGCACCTTGCCGTACTTGGGGTCAACGGCGTACATCGTCTGCTCGCCGTCGTAGACGAGGAAGTCGTACCTGGCATTGAACGCCTCGTCAATCGGCGGCAGCTCGTGGGCGGCGCCGCTCGTGAGTTGGAGGTCGAGGATTCGGTGGTCGTCCAGGAACAGCGCCAGGTGCTGCCCGGCGGCGCAGCCGATCTTGGCGCCCGGCAAGGCGTTGTCGGCAACCTCGAAATTCTTGTGATAATAGGGGCTGTAGTAGCGGACGTTGTTGGTTCCGACGTTGGAGGAGCTGAGCAGGAGCGGGGTTATCCACGCCGGGTAGAAGGGCGACACGGCGGAGCGCCATCGCTTGCACACCAGGGCGAAGCTGGGATGGCTCGACCACCGCAGACGTTTCAGAATCAGCACGAGCAGGTCCGCCGGGAGAGACGACCAGCAGTCCCCTTCTTGCGATGTCGCCGGCTCCATCTCGTACGTGGTTGATGATGATTGAGGTAAGCTGTGGACCAGAAAATCGCGCACCGTGGAACTAGCGGCGCGCTTGGCGCTTGCTACTTAATAATAGGTCTTTGTCGTGTCCTAGTCAAGATAGCGTCCGAGTAGTGTCCGATTTTTTTATCGTGACCTAGTCAAGATAGCGTCGGAGTAGGAGTACCAGTTTGAAATTAGATTAGCAAAGTAGAGTCCGTGTATGGCATGGTCTAGTTTGATCGGTTGGTTCGGCTGTGTATATATACAAAGATACGGCATCAGATTGTAACACGTACGAAGAGAAAAGAAAAAGGAGGGCACGACAAGGACCTTTTTTTGGCAACAAAAGCGCTTTTCGGAGCGACGCCGCGGCCATGGTGCGACGGGGTGCGGATGCGTTCACGGACCAGCTGGAGGACTCGCACTGCCACACGGCGAACAGCAGGGTACCCGGAGGTGACAACGATATGTCGCCGGTGCCGCTGGATCCAAGCCTTGCGCCGCTTCTGCTATTCGACCGCGGTGGTGGCCAGTCCGACGACGACGATGACACCATCTTCTTGTACAGCATACCCAAGAGGAAGCTGCTGAGCAGGTCCAGGAGAGCCGCCGGCCTCGCAGGCCACCGCTACTGGGTGACACCACAAGGCTGGCTGCTGATGCTGCATCTCGAATCGCGCGACACCTTCCTATGGAATCCGTCTAGCTTCAAGAGAATTCACCTCCACGTCGACCAAGACAGTCTCCTTGACGGCATAGGAGACGGCAGGTGCCTGCTCTCGCGGAGGCCGTCTGACGCAGACGCAGACTGCGTCGTGCTCCTACTAGACCGTGACAACAGCGTCTTCTACTACTGCCGTCCAGTACCAGGAGGCAGCCGATGGCTCAGGCACGCGCATGGTCACCATAGCTTGATGGACAATTGCCTTGCAACGGGCTGGTGAAAAATTCTGCTCATACAACGCCAACGGAATTGTGACGCTCGAGTTTTCTCCCAACCCAACGTTCACGACGCACGACCTGTTGGAACATAGTAGTAGAATAATAAAACCCACGGGGTATACCATGTGGTGTGATCTCGTCGTCGAGAGCAACGGCGAGCTCTTCAGCCTGATATTCTGCCACCCGGTACTGTCTGAACGAAGAGTGACGCAGATCGTGGTGCGCAAGCTGGATCTCTCGACGGGAGCTTGGCTGAGAGCGGACACGCTGGGCGGCGCCGTGTTCCTCGTCGATTGCACCCGCCGTTACGGGGCGTCGTTTGATGCCCGTCGGGTTGCTGGCCTGGGAAAGGGGAACCGCATATACTTTCTGACGTACGAGGACAAGGCGTTGTATGTGTATGACCTCGAGCGGGGAACTACTGCCATGCATGATCCTGGACTCGATCTACACGATTCTCATGTACCTGAATTTTTCATGCCTCTCGTTTAGGCTTACTGCTTTATACAGTAAGTTAGTACTCCCTCCGTCAAGAAATATAAAAGTACTTAGATCACTAAAGTACTGACATAAACGCTCTCAAATTTCTTTACAAAGGGAGTACAAAATATAGTCTCGCGAAATCGGAAGGGAAAAGTGAGGCGGGACGGCGTGCCCTCGTGAGATGTTTTGTTGTCTGCTAGTAAGCGACAAACAATAATGCCCAAACGTAAGGAAATGTAACGATGTAATTAATTCCCACAGTTCCATATTATTTGTGAAAAAATCTAAATAAATGTTTCACGCTAAGAGCAACAAATGAACAATGCCCAAACCAGTGGTGATTTTCCGGTAGCAAATGTGTACCCTCTAGAAGTTAGTCAAGAAATTTGTTCTATAGCCTGCTCATGTTTATGGTATAGTCCCGTTTGATTTTTTTTCGTGAATACGACAAAGCTTGCACATCATTTCATTGATAGGAGTTAGAGCGAGTACAAGGTGTGATACAACACATGACGCGGACGCAAGGGTATGAACATGGTGTCCAGAGCAGAGGGACATGGGATGCTCGATCTAAACAAGAGAAAACACAGCTAAACTCATCCCAAACCAATAAAACGACGACCAACATCTCCAGATCCAGAATCGATGTTGCCCGCTTGCCATGGAAGAGAGGGAGGCTCAGGAATGGAGCACGCAGAGCGCACGTCCGAGGAGGAAAGGGACGCCTAGGGATGTGCCATAGACGGCCAGGGTTAAAGTGGGACAAATCCGGAAGAGGACGCCGTAGATCTCTGCCCGTGGCAGCGCCGTCGATCAACTGCAGTAGTGCACATCGGCGGCGGCCTTGACTGGCGGTGGGCGACGGCACATGTTAGGATGGAGATGATAGGATAGTGCAGTGCGTGGAGCGGAGGAAGCACAGAAGACGGGTGGCAGTGCAATTCGACGAGAGGTGGGGTTGCCCTAGCGCAGTGCAAGGTTGGTCCAACTTGTAGGTGCGCGAGGGACAGACGAAGCGAAAGAAAGGAAAGAGGAACGTACAAACACCACCACGTACCATCACGATGGCAGGATACTGATAGATTTCATGTGTGGCACAAGTAGAATTTTCGTTGAAAAGCATTACATAGCCGATGGACATATGGTAGGATCAGAAATACCAGCAACCATTTTCCATATCTTGAATCTGAGAGCTTCTTTGGTCCGAAGCCAAGGACTCCAAATGCTGAGAGGTTCCATGTTGAGGTCTACTGTCGAAAAGCAGTACAACATGTCCAATTCAGTTCTATAATATCCTTTTTTTAATTAAAAGAAGCCTCTCAGAACAGGTTCAGCAAAATATCAAGTCCAGTTATTACAAAGCTGAGTTCAGCAAAAGGAGTACAATCCGCACTAGTTCTTCTGACCCAGGGGCGACGCAGGGAGACTGCCGGGCCCGTCGTTTTTGTGATTTCCTGAAGGGGCCCGGCCCGAGGCCCGCCGGGCTTTTATGTGTCCTGGCCGGGATTGGGCCTAAAAACCAGGCCTGATGGCTGGGCCGGGCTCGGGCCTGGGTTTTTTGCCTCGGGCTTGGCTAGGCCCGGCCCGGCCCGAGGTTTGGCCAGGTATACATTTTATGATCTTAAGACCGGAAAAACGAAACAAATGGTAAAGAAATAGTAAGTGCAAGCCCAGTGGTTAATTAATCAACAGGTGATCCCGTTGAAAAAGAAATATTTTATGATCATAAACCGGAAAAACGAAACAAATGGTAAAGAAACGTTGTGCCAGCATTACCTTTGCCAGATTAGTAAGTACTAATACATCATGAAATCTCGAACTTCAACTGAACACGGGTGAAAATTCTCTCATTCCTATAGAAAAGAAATGAGTGAAGTAGTTAGCCCAAGAAACATACATAAACCTAGATCCTAAGCGCTTCTTCACAGTTTACACTCCATAAAACGACCATTCATGGTCCAAACCAGTAAATCACAAGAATAAAAAATACAGTCAAGAAATAACATATCCTGAACAAAAAAGAGATAATGCAGGCCAATCTAAAATCTGCTCCAGCCCTAGAAGTTTAGCACTATAAAATATCTGAAGAGCACATATTCGTTAAGTGTGTTAATTAGACTCTAGGATCTAACACAGCAAATTTCCATGTACCAGATTATGTAAAGGCTCATATAATTAACATATGTCATTTCTGCACCTACGGCTTCAACCAAAACTACTCTGGAAAGAGATTTTCTCTCTGGACATTTTTTTTATCTAAACTCTGGAGAGGCAACTGGCTAAGTTTTTTATATTGGTGGTAAAATATTGCCACCGTAAGTTGGTGATTATGACATTTTCTTAACTTAACACTGTAAATGTTGTTATTTCTTTTGGTAGCCTGACTTACTTTTCCATCCATACTGGATGTGTATGCATATGACATTCGGAGGCCCAAAAATTCTACTTTAAATATTGTTGCACTTTAAATATCATGGTAAGGCGAACAATATAAATGCAAAATAAACCAATGCCAAAGAGGCAATCTAGCAAATTCTTGTCCTGAAACAATATACTTGCACTGATCAGACCTATATCCAAATTACAATACTATAAGAGAAAGGATCCATACTTCATCAATACTATGAGAGAATAAGCCTTGCACTGCACTAGGGTCAATAATGTGGCCATGGTAACAACTCTTATTATCTGAGCGCTTACCAATTCAGAGAAGCGGTTCAGATCAGGCATGGCTATTTTGGGAATCATGAACGGATGGCTGTCCAGAAAACTGGTAGGCAGCAGCAGCAGAAGGCCATGCGGTGACCGGTGAGTTTGGCAGAAGGCCAAGATGACCAGCCAGAGAGCAAAACAGGAGACCGGGTGACCACAATCGACCGGCAAGGTGGGAGGACAGGGGATGGAAGTTGACAGAATGAATATCAACGGTCCATCCTCTGAGAAAGACGAGAAAGGGGCACGAGCATGAGAAGGCAAAGGGAGGCACACTCGGACGGCCACAGTGACGAAGCAAGAAACAGGCAGACCCAAAACATGGAAGGGCAGACCGTCGCCGGCGCACCCACTCCAACTGCAGACACAAGAACCATCTGTGCGCATCAATCTGTACAAACCGTGACGGCCCGAGCCGATCCGGTTTCACCCTTAGACAAGCCAATCAAGTGGAATGATAGCCAAAACATTTCAGCACTCCCTCCTACCACGGCAACATACAGAACCACTATTCCAGGCTATAAGAAACTAAACATCTCTGAGTAGCATACGAACTTGAGCGTTTAATTTTCCATTCACCAGCGTGATGCTTCCAACAATTGAAAATTAGTGAACTGTTTTTGCAAGAAATCGCAACAATAACTGGTCATGGCCCTTCCTGCCTGCCTAAAGATGGTGAATGGAAAATGCCTTCTCCCCAGTAGATCACAGCGCCAAACACAAAGATTCCTTGACCTCAATGAGATAGTAGTGTCAGCACTCACCAGTTCTGAACTTCACTTAACCAACCAAAACAAAAATCCTTCACCCGAATTACGCACTGTCGATTTGAGAGACGTCATACAATGTTCAGACAGCACGGTATTCAACAAACAAGCTCAATTTCTGAACCAACACAGCACGTGATCGATACAAAGGTTTTCTTCAAAGAACAATACTGGAAGGACTACAATCTTATGGGAAAAGAGTGGAGGGACAAGTGCTCACTGTTGAACTCCACCTCAATCGGAGGTGCGGCAGAGGGAGAGGACCGGTGACGGCAGGTAGATCACGGTGGTGAGCGGGTGGAGGGATGGCGCTGCAGATCTAGCCGGCGACCGGAGCAGCTGCGACCGCTCGTTCCGTAAGATTGACGGCTCAGCAGATGAGAGATGGCGGGCGGGGGACGGGCGAGGCCGAGGCGTCGACGGCAGAGAGAGGCCGGAGAAGGAGGAGGCTCGCTGCCTCGCTGGGTGGGCAACTGTGGACAGCGGCCGGCGAAGTACGGACGTAGCGGGCGTGCCCCGCCGCGCTGTCGCCTGTGTGAGAGCTGAGTTGGGGATCGCTACAGTGGCTTTTTGAGGCGCTCCCACGGTGCCTAAAATCGCCGCCTGAGGACTAGCCGGCGAAAAAACGACCTGGGGTGAGTTGGTCCCCAGTCGCCGGTCTCAGGGCCGCTCCAGACATGTCTAAATTTTTTGGAAAAAATAACGATCG
This sequence comes from Triticum urartu, assembly GCF_056163025.1. NCBI lineage: Eukaryota > Viridiplantae > Streptophyta > Magnoliopsida > Poales > Poaceae > Triticum > Triticum urartu. Next base: position 586,530,570 of record NC_141879.1, read on the forward strand.
ATGAAGTTCGGCTAAATACGTCCAAATTTCGGCAAACTTTGGCATATATTAGACATGTTTCGCGGTACATAGCAAAGAAAACTAAAAAAGAACTCGCTGAACGCGGAGTAGTCGCCGTCGTCGCCGCCATCCTCGTCGCCGTCGTCGGCGGCGGCCTTCTCCTCCTTAACACGACCGTCCCTGGTAGACCCCTGCCCGGCGTCGCCAAGGCGGATTGGTGGCGGCGGCGGCGCGTCGTCGTCGTCGCTGTCGTCGAGGACGACGACTCCTCCTTTGTCGCGGCCCCGACGGCGCTGCTCGAAGCGCCGCAGGGTGGCGCACTGGCGCTCCCCCTTCATCTTCAGGAATTTCTTGCGTGTCCATTCCAGGGCCGCCTCATCGTCGAGCTCCACGTCGTCGTGTTCCGTCTTCACGGCGGGGAGACCCGGCTCCGTTTTCACCGGCGCGAGCCCCGGCTCCGTCTTTGGCTTGACGAAGCGCGGAGGAGGCGCGCCGGCCGCCCTCGTTGATGATGATGCCGGCGCTGCGAGTGCGCCGGCCGAGCGGCGTCCCCTCCCCCCTCGCGGGCTCGGCCTTGATGCCAAGCAGCACCGGAGAGCCGGAGGAGTGGCAAGAAGGCCGTGAGGAGGAGTGCGAGGAGGAAGACGAGGAGGAGCCGGACCACCTGGGCATCCATTGCCCGGCGTGTCGGCGGTGGGCCGGGGCGGCCGCCGGGGGGTATGCCAGCGGCGGGTTGTTGCCGCCCTCAAGGTGCGTCAGCACGCCCTCGAGCGTGGGACCGGTGACGCCCCACCACACGCGGCGTCCCTTGCTGTTCTTCGTGTCGCCCACCACCGGCGCCCCGTTGGTGGACGCCAGCATCTGCTCTGACGGCGCTCGAAGTATGCCGCCCACGTCGCGTGGTTGTCGGCGGCGTACTGGCGGAGGGCGAGCTGCTCGTCGGTGAGGGAGGCGCGCACGAGCTCTACCTCGGCGGCGAAGTAGGGGGCGCGTGCCACGACGTCGGGCAACGGGGGAACGGGCACTCCCCCGTCGCTGAGCCCCCACCTCGTCGGCCCGACGCGCATGTCCGGTGGCGCCGGGATGTTGACCTTGAATAGGAGCCACGACTCCTGTTCGCGGAGCGAGCGGCGGCCGAAGCCGTTGGCCGCCGCCTCATCGCCGGGGAAACGTTCGGCCATCGGGGCTGTCAGAGTGAGGGAGGGCTCTGAAGGAAATATGCCCTAGAGGCAATAATAAAGTTATTATTTATTTTATTATTTCATGATAAATTTTTATTATTCATGCTAGAATTGTATTAACCGGAAACATAATACATGTGTGAATACATAGACAAACATAGTGTCACTAGTGTGCCTCTATTTGACTAGTTTATTGATCGAAGATGGTTAAGTTTCCTAACCATAGACATGAGTTGTTATTTTATCAATGGGATCACATCAGTAGGAGAATGATGTGATTGACTTGACCCATTCCGTTAGCTTAGCACTTGATCGTTTGTTTACTGCTATTGCTTTCTTCATGACTTATACATGTTCTTATGACTATGAGATTATGCAACTCCCGAATACCGGAGGAACACTTTGTGTGCTACCAAACGTCACAACGTAACTAGGTGATTATAAAGGTGATCTACAGGTGTCTCCGATGGTACTTGTTGAGTTGGCATAGATCAATATTATGATTTGTCACTCTGATTATCGGAGAGGTATCTCAAGGCCCTCTCGGTAAAGCACATCATTATAAGCCTTGCAAGCAATGCAACTCTAATGAGTTAGTTGCGGGATAGTGTGTTACAGAACGAGTAAAGAGACTTGCCGGTAACGAGATTGAACTAGGTATTGGGATACCCACGATCAAATCTCGGACAAAGAACATACCGATGACAAAAAGAACAACGTATAGTGTTATGCGGTTTGACCGATAAAGATCTTCGTAGAATATGTAGGAACCAATATGAGCATCCAGGTTCCGCTATTGGTTATTGACCGGAGACATGTCTCGGTCATGTCTACATAGTTCTCGAACCTGTAGGGTCCGCACACTTAAAGTTCTGTGACGATCGGTTTTATGAGTTTATATGTTTTGATGTACTGAAGGTAGTTCGGAGTCCCGGATATGATCACGGACATGATGAGGAGTCTCTAAATGATCGAGACATGAAGATTGATATATTGGAAGCCTACATTTGGACATCGAAAGTGTTACGGGTAGAATCAGGATTTTACCGGAGTACCGAAGGGGTTACCGAAACCCCCCCGAAGGCTATTGGGCCTTGTTGGGCCATAAGGGAAAGAGAGAGGGGCCGGACAAGGGCTGGCAGCGCGCCCCCTCTGGTCCAAATTGGACTAGGAGAGGGGGGCGCCCCCTTTCCTTCTCTTTCTCTCCCTGCCTTTCCCCCTCCTAGCACTACTAGGGAAAAGGCTACTAGTAGCGCGGGTAAAATGGCTACTAGCAGCGCGGGTACCCGTGCTACTAGTATCGCGCTACAGCTAATAGTTAGTAGTAGCGTGGGTTAAACCTACGCTACTACTAAATGATTAGTAGTAGCGCAGGTGCACCCGCGCTACTACTAAGCTAACACCCAGGCTACTACTAAGCTAACTAGTAGTAGCGCTCACTTTTACCCCACGCTACTACTAACAATTTATGAATTAAAAAAAAGTTAGATGTAGTATTCATGAATAGTAATACATCCACTGCAAACCAAAACAACGTCATAGAACCATCTCAAGATTCCATTTAACATCAGACACACAACCATCATCGAAGTACCTCCCGTAGTGGTCCACCACCAACCTAAACAGATCGCTTCTCTAGATGTATCTACCAAGGCTCAGAGTTTAGACGCCAATGTACCCGAATCCTCACTCCCTCGGACGGTGGAATCGAGGACCTCCACCTCGAAGACCTCCGGTGTCAAAATCACCTGGACGATCGTCTGTTCGACGTGGCCACCGTGCTTCACGGCAAAGTCCGCCTCCAAATGGTTGAAGAGCACAACGCCCACTGGGCCGCGCTAGTCAGCGTCGATCACCCTTGCACCCACATCAGGAAAGTGAAAACTTGTTAGTACGGAAATTGCATCAGTTAAACTAAATAGTATATTACAATTCACAAGACCCATTAAGTTAAGATTCCTTCTCATCTAGCAATTTAAAGGGGCTCATGCCGAAAATATATGCTTAATTCCTCACTGCCTATTCAAACTAAATATATAGATTTGGCAAATGCATAGAAAAACATAAAGTCAAAAGAAACACAGAAATGCATATGTGGACTAAATTACTTTGTGTGTTAGCAGATTTCTTGTTAGGTTATTCGCTATATATAGTACGACATCAGGCAGGGTGATGTGTTTACTTTGCACCGCAATGTTTGGCAACATGTTCAGTCTTCGCAGACAAATAGAATACAATGCTGGGCAGGACAAGGTAAAGAAAAATACAGAAATTTGTAGTTACTAAATCATTAGCATTAATCAGTGCCTTCTGCTGCGGGGGTCATGTGTCAACTGATTTCAAGTATGTTCTTGCAAGCTACAAAGATGTTCAGAATTACTTGCAATCTGGTTTTTGCAAGCTACAAAGATGTTCAGAATTACTGCTTATCTAGTAGTACAAATGGTGAAAACAGATTATGAAGTAGTCCAGACTCTACATACACATATGTGATGAGCATTGAAGCATTCACTCTCCCAGGCTGTTTAGGATCATCAACCTAGTGGATGTCATCCGGTAACAGAGGAAGTGCATCCTATATAAGGCACCCAACAAAAAGCTAAGTGACGGCTACTGTTTTCTCAGGCAGGGTGTACAAACTTAACAAAAAAGAAAGTGCACTAGCACTATAGAGTCTGGTATATCCAGTTTCTAGGGCAAGTACTAAGGTCTAAGAACGATATGCTACTAAATGATTGATTTTGCTGCTCATGGACATAGACATGAGCAAGCACATGGCAGGGCCATGAACCTATGCAAAGCATCAATTGTTTTCAGCTCCATGGCAGCATGTCCAGTGGAAATCAAGATACTACCCACTTGGACAACTGAATCTACCATGCGCATGCGGGATGCTACAGCTTCCTCAAAAAACAAGTAAAGAAGAGCATCATGGTTTCCTCACCCGAATACAGTGACCCACTCACCATCTGCCTTCCATTCGCTGGCCGGAGCCATCGACTCCGTCCTAGCAGCCTCCGTCGCCGGGGTCACAAAGAATAGAATGGTCCATGGCTCTGCATGAACATCCAACATATCTTTGATAGAATTACATATGAAGAAAGCATCACTCCTGACAATTTCATCAAGAAAAGGAAAGTTAGCTAACTTATAGGGAAACAAAACATCAAGATTCTAACTGAACAAAAAGAAACCTAGTCCAACTACGCATTTTTTTAGAATAGGAGGATGGCCCCCGTCCAATGGCGCATAGGCCTAGGAAATTTTATTCAAGGACCAGACAAGATCATCTTTCAGTTTACTACAATATGTAATTTAAATAGCATGAAGAAAACAACTATAGAATGAAGAGTGAACTATGATCCAATATTGTGAAGAATATTAAAATGAAGGTGGATTTTTCATATTCGAGTTTTTCTTCATAGTAAGTTAAAAAATAAATGAATATATGCATAAGGTGGATTTTCACATGCAACCTGTGGTAGTTTCGGTTTGTGACGGCTTCAATTGTCACTCCAAACCTCTATTTCTCTTGTGGGCAACTCAAAATTGTTTACAATCCGTTATCTGCAACAAATAAAATGGATTGAACCTAATGATTCATTCAAATCAACTCTGCTTTGAACAAGTTGGCCACATTTAAATAAGAAGAATTGGAGAAGTGTACTTTCAGATCTACAGTACGTACTTTGGGCCAAAAAGTCAAATTTACCTACTGGACGGCATGTATAATAATAGTAGTAATTCACCACTGAGATAGATGAGAAGATGAATTTATATGGGATGTGAGACTCGACAGTGGCGGGTACAGTATCAAATTTGTCCTTTCTTTGCAAGAGAGGAAGAGAAATTAGATTGGGGATCAGAAGAAGGTGGGTACCGGTGGACCTGTTCATTGTTGTGGAGGAAGGAGGGCTTGTAGGCGCTTGGGGTAGTCATCTCCTGCCTCACCTCACCTTGCCTGCTGCCTCACGCAACAAGTCAGCAACGCTGCTGTGTGTGTGCGTCTGCGTCTGTGCACTGTAGGGAAACCAAAGAGGCTACGCATGAGGGAAGGAAAAAAAGGAAAGGGAAGCAGATCGAGAGAGTACCCTGGCGGCCATGGCGTCGTCGGCCGAGCGGAGCAGAAGCAGACGGATGGATGGAGGTCCTGTCCAGGCACACGAGCTCGCAATTGGGGAGATGCAGCCAACGCCATGGAGGTGGAGCTCCAGGTCCTAGCCCTCGGCCATGGATGTGGATCTCCAGGTCCAGGCCCTCGGCCATGGACATGGAGTTCTAGGTCCAAGCCCTTGGCGGATCTGGGACTGAGAGCCGATGCCTGACCTATTCTCTTCTCGTCGTCTTCTGGTGAGGGGAGGGGCGAGGGTGGCGGTGGCGGTGGCGGCGGTCGTGCGGAGGCCTGGCTGGCCGGCTGCAGCGCTCGGGGCTGCACACACTCGTGGATTGGGAGAGGATAGGAGGCTGGCGGTGGAGGGGATCTGGATCGAGGTTTGGGTGGAACTTTTTTTTTGATAAACATGGCCGGGTGGACGGCGAGAACGTGGAGTACGGTTGGTGGCATAGCAGCAGCGTGGTGTGTCCCACCTGCGCTACAACTATCCATCTAGTAGTAGCGCAGATCTTATACCCACGCTATTACTATTTTCTGTTGAGGGGGTAGGGTGGAAATCATTTAGTAGCAGCGCAGGTTTTTTGTCCCCGTTCTACTACTATGTCATACCAGCAACGCGTTGTGTTTGTCGCGCTACTAATAAGTAGCAGTAGCGCCCTATTTTAGGCCGCGCTGCTGGTAAGATTCTGTGTATAAGGTTTTCCCTAGTAGTGTAGTAGGAGTAGGGAAGAGGGGAATCCTACTCCTACTAGGAGGAGGATTCCTCCTCCTGGTGCACCAACAAGGGTCGGTCAGCCTTCCCCTTGCTCCTTTATATACAGGGGCAGGGGGCACCTCTAGACACACAAGTTGATCACGAAGATCTCTCCCAGCCGTGTGCGGTGCCCCCCTTCCACCATAATCCACCTCGGTCATACTGTAGCGGTGCTTAGGCGAAGCCCTTTCACGGTAGCTTCATCAATATCGTCACCACGCCGTCGTGCTGACGAAACTCTTCCCCGAGCTCTACTGGATCGTGAGTTCGTGGGACGTCACCGAGCTGAACGTGTGCTGAACGCGGAGGTGTCGTACATTCGGTACTGAGGATCGATCGATCGTGAAGACGTACGACTACATCAACCACGTTGTCATAACGCTTCCGCTTAACGGTCTACGAGAGTAAGTGGACAACACTCTCCCCTCTCGTTGCTATGCATCACCATGATCCTGCGTGTGCGTAGGAATTTTTTTGAGATTACTACGTTCCCCAACAGTGGCATCTGAGACAGGTTTTATGCGTAGATGTTATATGCACGAGTAGAACACAAGTGAGTTGTGGGCGATACAAGTCATACTGCTTACCAGCATGTCATACTTTGGTTCGACGGTATTGTTGGATGAAGCGGCCCAGACCGACATTACGCGTACGCTTACGCGAGACTGGTTCTACTGACGTGCTTTGCACACAGGTGGCTGGCGACTGTCAGTTTCTCCAACTTTAGTTGAACCGAGTGTGGCCACGCCTGGTCCTTGAGAAGGTTAAAACAGCACTAACTTGACAAACTATCGTTGTGGTTTTGATGCGTAGGTAAGAACGGTTCTTGCTCAGCCCGTAGCAGCCACGTAAAACTTGCAACAACAAAGTACAGGACATCTAACTTGTTTTTGCAGGGCATGTTGTGATGTGATATGGTCAAGACATAATGCTATATTTATTGTATGAGATGATCATGTTTTGTAACGAAGTTATCGGCAACTGGCAGGAGCCATATGGTTGTCGCTTTATTGTATGCAATGCAATCGCCCTGTAATTGCTTTACTTTCTCACTAAGCGGCAGCGATAGTCGTAGAAGCAATAGTTGGTGAGACGACAAAGATGCTACGATGGAGATCAAGGTGTTGTGCCGGTGACGATGATGATCATGACGGTGCTTCGGAGATGGAGATCACAAGCACAGGATGATGATGGCCATATCATATCACTTATATTGATTGCATGTGATGTTTATCCTTTATGCATCTTATTTTGCTTTGTTTGACGGTAGCATTATAAGATGATCTCTCACTAAATTTCAAGATAAAAATGTTCTCCCTGAGTATGCACCGTTGCCAAAGTTCATCGTGCCGAGACACCACATGATGATCGGGTGTGATAAGCTCTACGTCCATCTACATCGGGTGCAAGCCAGTTTTGCACACGCAGAATACTCGGGTTAAACTTGACGAGCCTAGCATATGCAGATATGGCCTCGAAATACTGAGACTGAAAGGTCGAGCATGAATCATATAGTAGATATGATCAACATAGTGATGTTCACCATTGAAAACTACTCTATTTCACATGATGATCGGTTATGGTTTAGTTGATATGGATCACGTGATCACTTAGATGATTAGAGGGATGTCTATCGAAGTGGGAGTTCTTAAGTAATATGATTAATTGAACTTAAATTTATCATGAACTTAGTACCTGATAGTATTTTGCTTATCTATGTTGTTGTAGATAGATGGCCCGTGCTGTTGTTCCGTTGAATTTTAATGCGTTCCTTGAGAAAGCAAAGTTGAAAGATGATGGTAGCAATTACACAGACTCGGTCCGTAACTTGAGGATTATCCTCATTGCTGCATAGAAGAATTACGTCCTGGAAGCACCGCTGGGTGCCAGGCCTGCTACAGATGCTGCTGATGACGTTAAGAATGTCTGGCAGAGTAAAGTTGTGATACGTCTCCAACGTATCTATAATTTTTGATTGTTCCATGCTATTATATTATCTGTTTTGGATGTTTATGGGCTTTATTATACACTTTTATATTATTTTTGGGACTAACCTATTAACCCAGAGCCCAGTGCCAGTTTCTGTTTTTTTCCTTATTTTAGAGTATCGCAGAAAAGGAAAATCAAATGGAGTCCGGTTGACCTGAAACTTCACGGAACTTATTTTTGGACCAGAAGAAGCCCACGGAGTATCGGAGATGGACCAAGAGAGTCTCGGGCTGCCCACGGGGGTGGGGGGTGTGCCCACCCCCCTGGGCGCGCCCCCCTGCCTCGTGGACAATCCGGAGGTCCACCGACGTACTTCTTCCTCCTATATATACCCATATACCCTAAAAACTTCGGGGAGCACAATAGATCGGGAGTTCCGCCACCAGAAGCCTCCGTAGCCACCGAAAACCAATCTAGACCCGTTCCGGCACCCTACCGGAGGGGGGAATCCCGCTCCGATGGCCATCTTCATCATCCCGGCGTTCTCCATGACGAGGAGGGAGTAGTTCTCCCTCGGGGCTGAGGGTATGTACCAATAGCTATGTGTTTGATCTCTCTCTCTCTCTCTCTCTCTCGTGTTCTTGAGGTGGTACGATCTTGATGTATCGCGAGCTTTGCTATTATAGTTGGATCTTATGATGTTTCTCCCCCTCTACTCTCTTGTAATGGATTGAGTTTTCCCTTTGAAGTTATCTTATCGGATTGAGTCTTTAAGGATTTGAGAACACTTGATGTATGTCTTGCGTGGGATACCCGTGGTGACAATGGGGTATTCTATTGATCCACTTGATGTATGTTTTGGTGATCAACTTGCGGGTTCCGCCCATGAACCTATGCATAGGGGTTGGCACACGTTTTCGTCTTGACTCTCCGGTAGAAAATTTGGGGCACTCTTTGAAGTACTTTGTGTTGGTTTGAATAGATGAATCTGAGATTGTGTGATGCATATCGTATAATCATACCCACGGATACTTGAGGTGACAATGGAGTATCTAGGTGACATTAGGGTTTTGGTTGATTTGTGTCTTAAGGTGTTATTCTAGCTTCATGTTATTTTACTACGGACTCTTGAATAGATCGATCAGAAAGGATAACTTTGAGGTGGTTTCGTACCCTACCACAATCTCTTCGTTTATTCTCCGCTATTAGTGACTTTGGAGTGACTCTTTGTTGCATGTTGAGGTATAGTTATGTGATCCAATTATGTTATTATTGTTGAGGGAACTTGCACTAGTGAAAGTATGAACCCTAGGCCTTGTTTCAACGCATTGCAATACCGCTTGTGCTCACTTTTATCATTAGTTATGTTGCTATTTTTATATTTCCAGATTACAAAAACCACTATCTACTATCCATATTGCACTTGTCTCACCATCTCTTCGCCGAACTAGTGCACCTATACAATTTACCATTGTATTGGGTGTGTTGGGGACACAAGATACTCTTTGTTATTTGGTTGCAGGGTTGCTTGAGAGAGACCATCTTCATCCTACGCCTCCCACAGATTGATAAACCTTAGGTCATCCAATTGAGGGAAATTTGCTACTGTCCTACAAACCTCTGCACTTGGAGGCCCAACAACGTCTACAAGAAGAAGGTTGTGTAGTAGACATCAAGCTCTTTTCTGGCGCCGTTGCCGGGGAGGTTAGCGCTTGAAGGTATATCTTTAGATCTTGCAATCAAATCTTTTTGTTTCTTGTTTTAGCACTAGTTTAGTTTATAAAAAAACTAAAAATGGAATTGAGTTTGCCTCATACGCTTCATCTTTTTAATATCTTTCGTGAGTATGATGGAAAGGAAAATTGTGCCAAAGTATTAGAAGAAGAATGCATTAAAATGTTTGGCACTAAATCTTTGAATGATGAGCATGACTGCAATGTTGTTAGTATGAACTCCTTGATTATCCATAGTACTAATGATGATTGCACTAGTTATGATGAAAATGCCTCCTATAAACATGCCAATTTTTGTGGAGTGCATTGGGTTTGCAAGAACACACCAAATAGGGAAGATAGATATTGCAAGAGGCATAAGCATTTAGAAACTAGATGGTTGCAAGAAAGGCTAAATGTTATTGCTGAAAATTTAAAATTTCTTAGCCATACTTGTGAACTTTGCAATGAACATGGTCATTTAAATATCAAATGCAAATTATTTCATGATCGAATCCTGTCCAAAAATTGTGATGACTTGATTTCCCTTGCACATTATAATGAACTTAGTTTGCTTTTGGGTTATGAAGAAATGAAACGTCAAACTAAGATTATTCCAGAATATAACCTCGAGAAATTCCTCGATATTGATCTAAAAGAAATTTATATGTATTGTGCGGTGAATTGCATTGAAAATCCTTATATTGCCAATTATATAAAGAAAATAAAACAAATGGAAGATGAAGAGAATACTAACGAAAGGGAAGAGACTTCCCAATATCCTCCTATTATTTCTTATGATGAATCAGGTAACGAGGAGGAGCCTTCTATTCAACCAATATCATTAATAAGGAGCTCCAAAAGGAGGATTGAACCCACACATGATGTGGTGAAGAAGAATAAAAGAAAAAGGAAGAGAGGTAAAAAGATATCTCTCCCAAATAATGCTGCTCCTATTACTGTTGTGCCTCATGAAAATATAATTGTGGAAGATGATGCACTTGATGATGATCTCGCTATGCCTATTGCTTGTTGTGATGATTATGATTGGGAAGATAATGATACTTCTTATGATCTTGAAAATCTTTTTGGCACTTGCTTTTAAGAATATGATAATTGCTATACTATTGGTGCTATCCATACTATTGATGATGAGAGTGATTATGCTTATGATATGAAAAGGCCCAAGCTTGGGGATTCTATGTTTGGAGAAGATGATGTTTTTGAGAATATATTTGATGCAATTAATGTTAGTCCCAAGCTTGGGGAAGCTATATTTAATGAAGATGATATTTGTAGTCTCCCAAGTTTTGATATGCAAATTTATTATGATGATAGCATGCCTCCTACCTATGATGATTATATTGATGAAAGTGGGTTTGGAAGAGTGTAAACTTTAGGAAGTAATGATCCCGCTATTTTGGAGGATGTTGAATCTTATTGTGATAATTATGAAAGTGGATTTGGAGAGGTCATGACTTTATTTAGTAATGATTCCACTATCTTGGAAGAGGTTTCAATCGATTATGATGAGAACAAAGTTGCTACTTATGATAATTATTGTGAGGATACATATGTTGGGGAACGTAGTAATTTCCAAAATTTCCTACGCACACGCAAGATCATGGGGATGCATAGCAACAAGAGGGGAGAGTGTTGTCCACGTACCCTCGTAGACCGAAAGCGAAAGCGTTAGCACAACGTGGTTGATGTAGTCGTACGTCTTCACGATCCGACCGATCAAGTACCGAACGCACGGCACCTCCGAGTTCTGCACACGTTCAACTCGATGACGTCCCTCGAACTCCGATCCAGCCGAGTGTTGAGGGAGAGTTTCATCAGCACGACGGCGTGGTGACGATGATGATGTTCTACCGACGCAGGGCTTCGCCTAAGCACCGCTACGATATGATCGAGGTGGATTATGGTGGAGGGGGGCACCGCACACGGCTAAGAGATCAAGAGATCAATTGTTGTTGTGTCTTTGGGGTGCCCCCTGCCCTCGTATATAAAGGAGTGGAGGAGGGGGAGGGACGGCCCTCTCTATGGCGCGCCCTAGGGGAGTCCTACTCCCACCGGGAGTAGGATTCCCCCTTTCCTAGTAGAACTAGGAGCCCTTCCAAGTAGTAGGAGTAGGAGGGAAGGAAAGGGAAGGAAAAAGGAGAAGGAAGGAAGGGGGCACCCCCCTCCCTAGTCCAATTCGGACCAGCCCATGGGGAGGGGTGCAGCCACCCTTTGAGGCCTTTCTCTCCTTTCCCGTATGGCCCATTAAGGCCCAATACGAATTCCCGTAACTCCCCGGTACTCCCGGAAATACCCGAATCACTCGGAACCTTTCCGATATCCGAATATAGTTGTCCAATATATCGATCTTTACGTCTCGACCATTTCGAGACTCCTCGTCATGTCCCCGATCTCATCCGAGACTCTGAACTCCTTCGGTACATCAAAACACATAAACTCATAATATAACTGTTATCGAACTTTAAGCGTGCGGACCCTACGGGTTCGAGAACTATGTAGACATGACCGAGACACGTCTCCGGTCAATAACCAATAGCGGAACCTGGATGCTCATATTGGCTCCTACATATTCTACGAAGATCTTTATCGGTCAAAGCGCATAACAACATACGTTGCTCCCTTTGTCATCGGTATGTTACTTGCCCGAGATTCGATCGTCGGTACCTAGTTCAATCTCGTTACCGGCAAGTCTCTTTACTCGTTCCGTAATACATCATCCCACAACTAACTCATTAGTTGCAATGCTTGCAAGGCTTAAGTGATGTGCATTACCGAGAGGGCCTAGAGATACCTCTCCGACAATCGGAGTGACAAATCCTAATCTCGAAATACGCCAACCCAACAAGTACCTTCGGAGACACCTGTAGAGCACCTTTATAATCACCCAGTTACGTTGTGACGTTTGGTGGCACACAAAGTGTTCCTTCGGCAAACGGGAGTTGCATAATCTCATAGTCATAGGAACATGTATAAGTTATGAAGAAAGCAATAGCAACAAACTAAACGATCAAGTGCTAAGCTAACGGAATGGGTCATGTCAATCACATCATTCTCCTAATGATGTGACCCCGTTAATCAAATGACAACTCATGTCTATGGTTAGGAAACATAACCATCTTTGATTAACGAGCTAGTCAAGTAGAGGCATACTAGTGACAATCTGTTTGTCTATGTATTCACACATGTATTATGTTTCTGGTTAATACGATTCTAGCATGAATAATAAACATTTATCATGATACAAGGAAATAAATAATAACTTTATTATTGCCTCTAGGGCATATTTCCTTCAGTCCCCCACTTGCACTAGAGTCAATAATCTAGTTCACATCTCCATGTGATTTAACACCAATAGTTCACATCACCATGTGATTAACATCCAAAGGGTTTACTAGAGTCAATAATCTAGTTCACATCGCTATGTGATTAACACCCAAAGAGTACTAAGGTGTGATCATGTTTTGCTTGTGAGAGAAGTTTAGTCAACGGGCTGCCACATTCAGATTCGTAAGTATTTTGCAAAGTTCTATGTCTACAAAGCTTTGCACGGAGCTACTCTAGCTAATAGCTCCCGCTTTCAATATGTATCTAGATCGAGACTTAGAGTCATCCAGATCGATGTCAAAGCTTGCATCGACGTAACTCTTTACGACGAACTCTTTTATCACCTCCATAATCGAGAAATATTTCCTTAGTCCTCTAAGGATAATTTTGACCGCTGTCTAGTGATCTACTCCTAGATCACTATTGTACTCCCTTGCCAAAAAAAACAGTGTAGGGTATACAATAGATCTGGTACACAGCATGACACACTTTATAGAACCTATGGCTGAGGCATAGGGAATGACTTTCATTCTCTTTCTATCCTCTGCCGTGGTCGGGCTTTGAGTCTTACTCAACTTCACACCTTGTAACACAGGCAAGAACTCATTCTTTGACTGTTCCATTTTGAACTACTTCAAAATCTTGTCAAGGTATGTACTCATTGAAAAACTTATCAAGCGTCTTGATCTATCTTTATAGATCTTGATGCTCAATATGTAGGCAGCTTCACCGAGGTCTTTCTTTGAAAAACTCCTTTCAAACATTCCTTTATGCTTTGCAGAATAATTCTACATTATCTCCGATCAAGAATATGTCATTCACATATACTTATCAGAAATGATGTAGTGCTCCCACTCACTTTATTGTAAATACAGGCTTCACTGCAAGTCTGTATAAAACTATATGCTTTGATCAACTTATTAAAGCGTATATTCCAACTCTGAGATGCTTGCACCAGTCCATAGATGGATCGTTGGAGCTTGCATATTTTGTTAGTACCTTTAGGATTGACAAAACCTTCTGGTTGCATCATATAAAACTCTTCTTTAATAAATCCATTAAGGAATGCAGTTTTGTTTATCCATTTGCCAGATTTCATAAAATGCGGCAATTGCTAACATGATTCGGACAGACTTAAGCATAGATACGAGTGAGAAACTCTCATCGTAGTCAACACCTTGAACTTGTCGAAAACCTTTTGCGACAATTATAGCTTTGTAGATAGTAACACTACTATCAGCGCCCGTCTTCCTCTTGAAGATCCATTTAATCTCAATGGCTCACCAATCAACGGGCAAGTCAATCAAAGTCCATACTTTGTTCTTATACATGGATCCCATCTCAGATTTCATGGCCTTAAACCATTTTGCGGAATCTGGGCTCATCATCGCTTCCTCATAGTTCATAGGTTCGTCATGGTCAAGTAACATGACCTCCAGAACAGGATTACCGTACCACTCTGGTGCGGATCTCACTCTGATTGATCTACGAAGTTCTGTAGTAACTTGATCTGAAGTTTCATGATCATCATCATTAACTTCCTCTCTTGTTGGTGTAGACATCACTGGAACTGATTTCTGTGATGAACTATTTTCCAATTCGGGAGAAGGTACAATTACCTTATCAAGTTCCATTTTCCTCCCACTCACTTCTTTCGAGAGAAACTCCTTCTCTAGAAAGGATCCACTCTCAGCAACGAATGTCTTGCCTTCGGATCTGTGATAGAAGGTGTACCCAACAGTTTCTTTTGGGTATCCTACGAAGATTTACTTCTCCGATTTGGGTTCGAGCTTATCATGTTGAAACTTTTTCACATAAGCATCGCAGTCCCAAACTTTAAGAAACGACAAATGAGGTTTCTCGCCAAACCACAGTTCATACGGTGTCATCTCCACGGATTTAGATGGTGCCCTATTTAATGTGAATGTAGCCGTCTCTAATGCATAACCCCAAAACGATAGTGGTAGATCGGTAAGAGACATCATAGATCGCACTATATCTAATAAAGTACGGTTATGACGTTCAGACACACCATTACACTGTGGTGTTCCAGGTGGCTTGAGTAGTGAAACTATTTCACATTGTTTTAACTGAAGGCCAAACTCGTAACTCAAATATTTTACTTTTGCGATCATATCGTAGAAACTTTTATTTTTGTTACGATGATTCTCCACTTCACTCTAAAATTCTTTGAGCTTTTCAAATGTTTTAGACTTGTGTTTCATCAAGTAGATATACTCATATCTGCTCAAATCATCTGTGAAGGTCAGAAAATAATGATACCTGCCGTGTGCCTCAATATTCATTAGACCACATACATCAGTATGTATGATTTCCAACAAATCTGTTGCTCGCTCCAATGTTCCGGAGAATGGAGTCTTAGTCATCTTGCCCATGAGGCATGGTTCACAAGCATCAACTGATTCATAATCAAGTGATTCCAAAAGCCCATCAGCATGGATTTTCTTCATGCGCTTTACGCCGATATGACCTAAACGGCAGTGCCACAAATAAGTTGCACTATCATTATTAACTTTGCATCTTTTGGCTTCAATATTATGAAAATGTGTATTACCACGATCGAGATCCAACAACCATTTTTATTGGGTGTATGACCATAGAAGGTTTTATTCATGTAAACATAACAACAATTATTCTCTAACTTACATGAATAACCATATTGCAATAAACATGATCCAATCATATTCATGCTCAACGCAAACACTAAATAACATTTATTTTAGGTTTAACACTAATCCCGAAAGTATAGGGAGTGTGCGATGATGATCAT
Source organism: Triticum urartu (assembly GCF_056163025.1). NCBI lineage: Eukaryota > Viridiplantae > Streptophyta > Magnoliopsida > Poales > Poaceae > Triticum > Triticum urartu. The sequence goes on from NC_141879.1 coordinate 586,546,399, forward strand.
ATCAATCTTGGAACCATTTCCAATACACATCGTCACTTCACCCTTAACTAGTCTATGTTCATTCTGCAACTCCCGTTTCGAGTTACTATTCTTAGCAACTGAACTAGTATCAAATACTGAGGGGTTGCTATAAACACTAGTAAAGTACACATCAATAACATGTATATCAAATATACCTATGTTCACTTTGCCATCCTTCTTATCCGCCAATTACTTGGGGTAGTTCCGCTTCCAATGACCAGTCCCTTTTATGTAGAAGCACTCAGTTTCAGGCTTAGGTCCAGACTTGGGTTTTTTCACTTGAGCAGCAACTTGTTTGTTGTTCTTCTTGAAGTTCCCCTTTCTTCCCTTTGCCCCTTTACTTGAAACTAGTGGTTTTGTATACCATCAACACTTGATGCTTTTCTTGATTTCTACCTTCGTTGATTTCAGCATCACGAAGAGCTTGGGAATCGTTTCCGTTATCCCTTGCATATTATAGTTCATCACGAAGTTCTACTAACTTAGTGATGGTGACTAGAGAATTCTGTCAATCACTATTTTATCTGGAAGATTAACTCCCACTTGATTCAAGCGATTGTAGTACCCAGACAATCTGAGCACATGCTCACTGATTGAGCTATTCTCCTCCATCTTTTAGCTATAGAACTTGTTGGAGACTTCATATCTCTCAACTCGGGTATTTGCTTGAAATATTAACTTCAACTCCTGGAACATCTCATATGGTCCATGACGTTCGAAACGTCTTTGAAGTCCCGATTCTAAGCCGTTTAAGCATGGTGCACTAAACTATTGAGTAGTCATCATATTGAGCTAGCCAAACGTTCATAACAACTGATCTGCTCCTGCAATAGGTTTGTCACCTAGCGGTGCATCAAGGACATAATTCTTCTGTGCAGCAATGAGGATAAACCTCAGATCACGGATCCAATCTGCATCATTGCTACTAATATTTTTCAACTTAGTTTTCTCTAGGAACATATCAAAAATAAAACAGGGGAGCTAAACGCGAGCTATTGATCTACAACATAGATATGCTAATACTACCAGGACTAAGTTCATGATAAATTAAAGTTCAATTAATCATATTACTTAAGAACTCCCACTTAGATAGACATCCCTCTAATCATCTAAGTGATCACGTGATCCAAATCAACTAAACCATAACCGATCATCACGTGAAATAGAGTAGCTTTCAATGGTGAACATCATTATGTTGATCATATCTACTATATGATTTACGCTCGACCTTTTGGTCTCAGTGTTCCGAGGCCATATCTGCATATGCTAGGCTCGTCAAGTTTAACCTGAGTACTCTGCATGTGCAAAACTGGCTTGCCCCCTTGTAGATGGACGTAGAGCTTATCACACCGGATCATCACGTGGTGTCTGTGCACGACGAACTTTGGCAACGGTGCATACTCAGGGAGAACACTTTTATCTTGAAATTTAGTGAGAGATCATCTTATAATGCTACCGTCATAACTAAGCAACGTAAGATGTATATAAAATAAACATCACATGCAATCAAAATATGTGACATGATATGGCCATTATCATCTTGTGCCTTTGATCTCCATCTCCAAAGCATCGTCATAATTTCCATCGTCACCGGCATGACACCATGATCTCCATCATCTTGATCTATATCAATGTGTCATCACATGGTCGTCTCGCCAACTATTGCTATCGCATAGCGATAAAGTGAAGCAATTATTTGGCGCTTGCATCTTATGCAATAAAGAGACAACCATAAGGTTTCTGCCAGTTGCCGATAACTTCAAAAAAACATGATCATCTCATACAATAAAATTTAGCATCATGTCTTGACCATATCACATCACAACATGCCCTGCAAAAACAAGTTAGACGTCCTCTATTTTGTTGTTGCAAGTTTTACGTGGCTGCTACGGGCTTAGCAAGAACCGTTCTTACCTACGCATCAAAAACCACAACGATAGTTCGTCAAGTTAGTGTTGTTTTAACCTTCTCAAGGACCGGGCATAGCCACACTCGGTTCAACTAAAGTTGGAGAAACTGACACCCGCCAGCCACCTGTGTGCAAAGCACGTCGGTAGAACCAGTCTCGTGTAAGCGTACGCGTAATGTCGGTCCGGGCCGCTTCATCCAACAATACCGCCGAACCAAAGTATGACATGCTGGTAAGCAGTATGACTTATATCGCCCACAACTCACTTGTGTTCTACTCGTGCATATGACATCTACGCATAAAACCTGGCTCGGATGCCACTGTTGGGGAACGTAGTAATTTCAAAAATTTCCTACGCACACGCAAGATCATGGTGATGCATAGCAACGAGAGGGGAGAGTGTTGTCCACGTACCCTCGTAGAACGAAAGCGGAAGCGTTAGCACAACGTGGTTGATGTAGTCGTACGTCTTCACGATCCAACCGATCAAGTACCGAACGCACGGCACCTCCGAGTTCTGCACACGTTCAACTCGATGACGTCCCTCGAACTCCGATCCAGCCGAGTGTTGAGGGAGAGTTTCGTCAGCACGACGGCGTGGTGACGATGATGATGTTCTACCGACGCAGGGCTTTGCCTAAGCACCGCTACGATATGATCAAGGTGGATTATGGTGGAGGGGGCACCGCACACGGCTAAGAGATCAAGAGATCAATTGTTGTGTCTTTGGCGTGCCCCCTGCCCTCGTATATAAAGGAGTGGAGGAGGGGGAGGGCCGGCCCTCTCTATGGCGTGCCCTAGGGGAGTCCTACTACCACCGGGAGTAGGATTCCCCCTTTCCTAGTAGAACTAGGAGCCCTTCCAAGTAGTAGGAGTAGGAGGGAAGGAAAGGGAAGGGAAAAGGAGAAGGAAGGAAGGGGCGCCCCCCTCCCTAGTCCAATTCGGACCAGCCCATGGGGAGGGGTGCGGCCACCCTTTGAGGCCTTTCTCTCCTTTCCCATATGGCCCTTTCGTAACTCCCCGGTACTCCCGAAAATACCCGAATCACTCGAAACCTTTCCAATGTCCGAATATAGTCGTCCAATATATCGATCTTTACATCTCGACCATTTAGAGACTCCTCGTCTGTCCCCGATCTCATCCGGGACTCCGAACTCCTTCGGTACATCAAAACACATAAACTCATAATATAACCGTCATCGAACTTTAAGCGTGCAGACCCTACGGGTTCGAGAACTATGTAGACATGACTGAGACACGTCTTCGGTCAATAACCAATAGCGGAACCTGGATGCTCATATTGGCTCCTACATATTCTACGAAGATCTTTATTGGTCAAACCGCATAACAACATACGTTGTTCCCTTTGTCATCGGTATGTTACTTGCCCGAGATTCGATCGTCGGTATCTCAATACCTAGTTCAATCTCGTTACCAGAAAGTCTCTTTACTCGTTCCGTAATACATCATCCCACAACTAACTCATTAGTTGCAATGCTTGTAAGGCTTAAGTGATGTGCATTACCGAGAGGGCCTAGAGATACCTCTCCGACAATTGGAGTGACAAAACCTAATCTTGAAATACGCCAACCCAACAAGTACCTTCGGAGACACCTGTAGAGCACCTTTATAATCACCCAGTTACGTTGTGACGTTTGGTGGCACACAAAGTGTTCCTCCGGCAAACGGGAGTTGCATAATCTCATAGTCATAGGAACATGTATAAGTTATGAAGAAAGCAATAGCAACAAACTAAACGATCAAGTGCTAAGCTAACGGAATGGGTCATGTCAATCACATCATTCTCCTAATGATGTGACCCCGTTAATCAAATGACAACTCATGTCTATGGTTAGGAAACATAACCATCTTTGATTAACGAGCTAGTCAAGTAGAGGAATACTAGTGACAATCTGTTTGTCTATGTATTCACACATGTATTATGTTTCTGGTTAATACAATTCTAGCATGAATAATAAACATTTATCATGATATAAGGAAATAAATAATAACTTCATTATTGCCTCTAGGGCATATTTCCTTCAACATATGCTATAAAAAGTAGTGATGATTATATTTATAAAAATTGTCTTGATTATGATTACCCTTGTTCTAAACATTACTCTTTTAATGTGGAAACAATTTATAGTATTCGAGTTTCTTATGATACTCCCACTATTCCGAATGAGAAGAATTTTGCTTATGTGGAGAGTAATAAAATTTCTATGCTTGTAGAACATGAAAAGAATGCTTTATGTGATAGTTATATTGTTTAATTCATTCATGAGTCTACTGAAAATTATTATGAGGGAGGAATATATGCTTGTAGGAATTGCAATAATACCAAGTTTCCTCTCTATGTGCTTAAAGTTTTAAAGTTATGCTTGTTTTACCTTCCTATGCAAGTTGATTCTTGTTCCCACAAGTTGTTTGCTCACAAAATCCCTATGCATAGGAAGAGAGTTAGACTTATATGTGCTAGTCATATTCTTCATGATGCTCTCTTTATGTTTCAATTCTTATCCTTTATGTGAGCATCGTTGAAATCATCATGTCTAGCTAGGGGCGTTAAACGTTGGCGCTTGTTGGGAGGCAACCCAATTTTGTTTTTGTTATTTTCTTTTTGTTCCTGTTTAGTAATAAATAAATTATCTAGCCTCTGTCTTGGTTGTGTTTTTTGTGTCTAATTAGTGTTTGTGCCAAGTAGAACCGTTGGGAAGACTTGGGGAAAGTCGTTTTGATCTTGCTGCAAAAAACAGAAACTTTAGCGCTCACGAGAATTGCTGCCATTTTTATTTGGAAAGTGATATTAAGTTGATTCTTTTTGAAGAGGATTAATAGACAAATTACTCAGTTTCTACCAATTTATTTGAGAATTTTATGAGTTCCATAAGTATACGTTTGATCCAGATTACTACAGACTGTTCTGTTTTTGACAGATTCTGTTTTCTATGTGTTGTTTGCTTATTCTGATGAATCTATGAGTAGTATCGGAGGGTATGAACCATAGATAAGTTGGAATACAGTACATATTACACCAATATGAATTTAGAATGAGTTCACAACTGTACCTAAGTGGTGATTTATTTTCTTATACTAACGGAGCTTACGAGTTTTCTGTTAAGTTTTGTATTGTGAAGTTTTCAAGTTTTGGGTAAAGATTCGATGGACTATGGAATAAGGAGTGGAAAGAGCCTAAGCTTGGGGATGCCCAAGGCACCCCAAGGTAATATTCAAGGACAACCAAAAGCCTAAGCTTGGGGATGCCCCGGAAGGCATCCCCTCTTTTGTCTTCGTTCATCAGTAAATTTACTTGGAGCTATATTTTTATTTACCACATGATATGTGTTTTGCTTGGAGCGTCATTTTATTTTCTATTGTTTTTCTTGCTGTTTGAATAAAATACCAAGACCTGAAACTCTTAAATGTTAGATAGTCTTCACATAGTTGCATAATTATTCGACTACTCATTGATCTTCACTTATATCTTTCAGAGTAGTTTGTCATTTGCTCTACTACTTCACTTATATCCTTTTAGAGCACGGTGGTGGTTTTATTTTATAGAAATAGATGAACTCTCATGCGTCACTTATATTATTTTGAGAGTCCTAAACAGCATGGTAATTTTCTTTGGTTATGAATTTAGTCCTAATATGATGGGCATCCAAGATGGGTATAATAAAAACTTTCATATAAAGTGCATTGAATACTATGAGAAGTTTGATACTTGATAATTGTTTTGAGATATGGAGATGGTGATATTAGAGTCAGGCTAGTTGATTAGTTGTGAATTTAAGAAATACTTGTGTTGAAGTTTGTGATTCCCATAGCATACACGTATGGTGAACCGTTATGTGACGAAGTCGGAGCATTATTTATTTATTGATTGTCTTCCTTATGAGTGGTGGTCGGGGACGAGCGATGGTCTTTTCCTACCAATCTATCCCCCTAGGAGCATGAGCGTAGTACTTTGTTTAGATAACTAATAGATTTTTGCAATAAGTATGTGAGTTCTTTATGACTAATGTTGAGTCCATGGATTATACGCACTCTCACCCTTCCACCATTGCTAGCCTCTCTAATACCGTGCACCTTTCACCGGTATCATAAACCCACCATATACCTTCCTCAAAACAGCCACCATACCTACTTATTATGGCATTTCCATAGCCATTCCGAGATATATTGACATGCAAATTTCCACCGTTCCGTTATTATGACACGTTTCATCATTGTCATATTGCTTGGCATGATCATGTAGTTGACATCGTATTTGTGGTAAAGCCACCGTTCATAATTCTTCCATACATGTCACTCATGAGTCATTGCACATCCCGGTACACCGCCGGAGGCATTCATATAGAGTCATACTTTGTTCTACTATCGAGTTGTAAATAAATAGAAGTGTGATGATCATCATTAATAGAGCATTATCCCAAAAAAGAGAAAGGCCAAAAAAAGAAAGGCCAAATAAAAAAAGGAAGGCCAAAAAAAGAAAGGACAAATAAAAAATAAAAATAAAAGGGACAATGCTACTGTCCTTTTTTCCACACTTGTGCTTCAAAGTAGCACCATGATCTTCATGATAGAGAGTCTCTTGTTTTGTCACCTTCATATACTAGTGGGAAATTTTCATTATAGAACTTGGCTTGTATATTCCAACAATGGGCTTCCTCAAATGCCCTAGGTCTTCGTGAGCAAGCAAGTTGGATGCACACCCACTTAGTTCCTTTTGTTGAGCTCTCATACTTATAGCTCTAGTGCATCCGTTGCATGGAAATCCCTGCTCACTCACATTGATATCTATTAATGGGCATCTCCATAGCCCGTTGATACGCCTAGTTGATGTGAGACTATCTTCTCCTTTTTGTCTTCTCCACAACCACCATTCTATTCCACATATAGTGCTATATCCATGGCTCACGCTCATGTATTTCATGAAGATTGAAAAAGTTTGAGAACACCAAAAGTATGAAACAATTGCTTGTATTGTCATCGGGGTTGTGCATGATTTAAATATTTTGTGTGGTGAAAATGGAGCATAGCCAGACTATATGATTTTGTAGGGATAGCTTTCTTTGGCCATGTTATTTTGAGAAGACATGATTACTTTGTTACTATGCTTGAAGTATTAGTACTTTTATGTCAATATTAAACTTTTGTCTTGAATCTTATGGATCTGAATATTCTTGCCACAATAAAGAGAATTACATGGATAAATATGTTAGGTAGCATTCCACATCAAAAATTCTGTTTTTATCATTTACCTACTCGAGGACGAGCAGGAATTAAGCTTGGGGATGCTGATACGTCTCCAATGTATCTATAATTTTTGATTGTTCCATGCTATTATATTATCTGTTTTGGATGTTTATGGGCTTTATTATACACTTTTATATTATTTTTGGGACTAAGCTATTAACCCAGAGCCTAGTGTCACTTTCTGTTTTTTCCTTGTTTTGGAGTATCATAGAAAAGGAAAATCAAACGGAGTCCAATTGACCTGAAACTTCACAGAACTTATTTTTGGACCAGAAGAAGCCCATGGAGTATCGGAGATGGACCGGGAGAGTCTCGGGCTGCCCATGAGGGTGGGGGGCGCGCCCACCCCCCTGGGCGCCCCCCTGCCTCGTGGACAGCCCGAGGTCCACCGACGTACTTCTTCCTCCTATATATACCCATATACCCTAAAAACTTCGGGGAGCATAATAGATCAGGAGTTTCGCCGCCAGAAGCCTCTGTAGCCACCGAAAACAAATGTAGACCCGTTCTGGCACCCTGCCAGAGGGGGGAATCCCTGTCCGGTGGCCATCTTCATCATCCCTGCGTTCTCCATGACAAGGAGGGAGTAGTTCTCCCTCGGGGCTGAGGGTATGTACCAGTAGCTATGTGTTTGATCTCTCTCTCTCTCTCTCGTGTTCTTGAGGTGGTATGATCTTGATGTATCGCGAGCTTTGCTATTATAGTTGGATCTTATGATGTTTCTCCCCCTCTACTCTCTTGTAATGGATTGAGTTTTCCCTTTGAAGTTATCTTATCGGATTGAGTCTTTAAGGATTTGAGAAAACTTGATGTATGCCTTGCGTGGGATACCCGTGGTGACAATGGGGTATTCTTTTGATCCACTTGATGTATGTTTTGGTGGTCAACTTGCGGGTTCCGCCCATGAACCTATGCATAGGGGTTGGCACACGTTTTTGTCTTGACTCTCCGGTAGAAACTTTGGGGCACTCTTTGAAGTACTTTGTGTTGGTTTGAATAGATGAATCTGAGATTGTGTGATGCATATCGTATAATCATACCCACGGATACTTGAGGTGACAATGGAGTATCTAGGTGACGTTAGGGTTTTGGTTGATTTGTGTCTTAAGGTGTTATTCTAGTACGAACTCTATGATAGATTGAACGGAAAGAATAACTTCATGTTATTTTACTACGGACTCTTGAATAGATCGATCAGAAAGGATAACTTTGAGGTGGTTTCGTACCCTACCATAATCTCTTCGTTTGTTCTCCGCTATTAGTGAGTTTGGAGTGACTCTTTGTTGCTGATACGTCTCTGTTGTATCTATAATTTTTGATTGTTCCATGCCAATATTCTACAACTTTCATATACTTTTGGCAACTTTTTATACTATTTTTGGGACTAACATATTGATCCAGTGCCCAGTGCCAGTTCCTATTTGTTGCATGTTTTTTGTTTCACAGAAAATCCATATCAAACGGAATAAAAACTAACAGAGATTTTTTTTGAATATATGTGATTTTTGGGAAGAAAAACCAACGCGAGACGATGCCCGAGGGGGCCACGAGGCAGGGGGCGTGCCCCAGGGGGGCAGGCACGCCCCTGACCCTCGTGGCCACCCCATAAGGCGGTTGATGCCCTTGTTTCGCCGCAAGAAATCTAATATCTGGATAGAGATTATGTTAAAATTTCATCCCAATTGGAGTTAAGGATCTCCGGGAATATAAGAAACGGTGAAAGGGTAGAATCAGGGAACGCAGAAACAGAGAGAGACAGATAGACAGATCCAATCTCGGAGGGGCTCTCACCCCTCCCATGCCATGGAGACCAAGGACCAGAGGGGAAACCCTTCTCCCATCTAGGGAGGTCAAGGAAGAAGAAGAAGGAGGGGGGCTCTCTCCCCCTCGCTTCCGGTGGCACCGGAGTGCCACCGGGGGCCATCATCATCACCGCAATCTTCACCAACAACTTCACCGCCATCATCACCAACTCTTCCCCCCTCTATGCAGCGGTGTAACCCCTCTTTTACCCGCTGTAATATCTACTTAAACATGGTGCTCAACGCTATATATTATTTCCCAATGATGTATGACTATCCTATGATGTTTGAGTAGATCCGTTTTGTCCTATGGGTTATTTGATGATCAAGATTGGTTTGAGTTGCATGTTTTATTATTGGTGATGTCCTATGGTGCTCTTCGTGTCGCACAAGCGTGAGGGATTCTCGCTGTAGGGTTTGCAATATGTTCATGATTTGCTTATGGTGGGTGGCGTGAGTGACAGAAGCACATACCCGAGTAAGTAGGTTGTTTGGGTATGGGATAAAGAGGACTTGATGCTTTAATGCTATGGTTGGGTTTTACCTTAATGATCTTTAGTAGTTGCAGACGCTTGCTAGAGTTCCAATCATAAGTGCATATGATCCAAGTAGTGAAAGTATGTTAGCTTATGCCTCTCCCTCATATAAAATTGCAATAATGATTACCGGTCTAGTTATCGATTGCCTAGGGACAAATAACTTTCTCGTCACAACAAGCTCTCTACTAAAACTAATTTAGTTGTGTCTTTATCTAAACAACCCCTACTTTTTATTTACATGCTCTTTATTACCTTGCAACCTATCCAACAACACCTACAAAGTACTTCTAGTTTCATACTTGTTCTAGGTAAAGCGAACGTTAAGCGTGCGTAGAGTTGTATCGGTGGTTGATAGAACTTGAGGGAATATTTGTTCTACCTTTAGCTCCTCGTTGGGTTCGACACTCTTACTTATCGAAAAATGTTGCGATCCCCTATACTTGTGGGTTATCAAGACCTTTTTCTAGCGCCGTTGCCGGGGAGCAATAGCGTGGGGTGAATATTCTCGTGTGTGCTTGTTTGCTTTATCACTAAGTAATTTTTATTTGCAGTTCTTAGTTGTTCTTTATCTTTAGTTATGGATATGGAACACGAAATACCAAAAAAATAGGTGTACTTGCTGCTCATGGAGATGAGGAACCTCCTAAAACCCTCGATGCTCATCATGTGACAGATATTATGTACTACTTTGATAATCCAGAGAAAACCCCATTCAATTTGGTAATTGGAGACACGTTGGATCAACGTGAATACTTTAGGGATTATTGCTTGACTCAAAAAGGGAAACTATTATGGGATCAAATTTATATGTTGTATTGGTATGCTAGGCAACTATGCTTGAGATATGATTATACTTGTTGCTCTAGGATGAAGGCTCCACACCTTCCCTTTTCATGTGAATTTAATGATAATGAAACTTTGGCTTCTTATGCTAGAGGTATATATGACTACTATGGTGTGGAACAAATAGAATAATTTGTTGCTTTTATGGGTGCTTATGAAATTGAATCTATGTTCAAAGAATATGAAAATCTTTATGATGCTGTCTACGGACCTGAAAATTTAGCTATCCTTAAATATTGTTATGAGAATTATGAATACAATTCCGATATTGATGTGTTTATTGAGAAAGTCTCCGCTGTCCCAGAAGAGACTAATATTTTGCAGGAATCTATGGAAGAAGAAATTGATGAAATTGTGATCTCATTGGATGAAAAAGATGAGGAGGAGAGCGAAGAACAAAAGGAGGAAGAGCGGATCGATCACCCATGCCCACCTTCTAATGAGAGTAACTCTTCAACTCATACATTGTTTAATTTCCCTTCGTGCTTACCGAAGGATGAATGCTATGACAATTGCTATGACCCCGTTGATTCTTTTGAAATATCCCTTTTTTGATGATGCTTGCTATGCTTGTGGCCAAGATGCCAATATGAATTATGCTTATGGAGATGAACTTGCTATAGTTCCTTATGTTAAACATGAAATTGTTGCTATTGCACCCACACATGATAGTCCTATTATCTTTTTGAATTCTCCAAACTACACTATATCGGAGAAGTTGGTGCTTATTAAGGATTATATTGATGGGTTGCCTTTTACTACTACACATGATGATTTTGATGAGTATAATATATGTGCTTGCTGCTCCTACTTGCAATTATTATGAGAGAGGAACTATATATCCACCTCTCTATGTTTCCAACACGATAAAATTGCAAGAAACTGATTATACTATGCATTGGCCTTTATTATGTGTGCATGAATTGTTCTTTTATGACATGCCGATGCATAGGAAGAGAGTTAGACTTCGTTGTTGCATGATATATGTTACGTTGTGCTCACTACTAAATTACAAATCATTGTTAATTAAAATTGGCTTTGATATACCTAGGGATCCGGGTGGATTCATTACTTGAGCACTATATGTCTAGCTTAATGGCTTTAAAGAAAGCGCTGCCAGGGAGACAACCCGGAAGTTTTAGAGAGTCATTTACTTCTGTTGAGTGCTTTTATATAGTTTAAAAAACAAAAATAAAGAGGGGATCCCAAAACTTTTTCAAAAAGGAAAGCGAAAGTGAGAAAGATGAGCATTGTTGAAGTGGGAGCTAGCCTTGAACTTTGTTCATGCTCACAGAAACTTTGTGAAACTTGATTACAGAAACTTTTCAATAAAAATAATTATCCCCTTGTACAATTCCATTGTATTATAAAAATAATGTGCCAAGGTTTGCCTTTAGGATGTTTACAATGCTTGTAGGTTTGTACGGTGTAGGACAGAAACTTTGGATGTAGTGCGCAATTTTACATTTTTTACTAGAACGTCAAATGGTTATGATTCCTTTTGAACTGTCTTTCTATGTAAATTGTTTATTTTTCCTAATTTTGGCAGAAATTTTCAAGTATCAGAGGTATGGTGAATGTTCAGATTATTACAGACTGTTCTGTTTTATACAGATTGTAATTTTGATTCATAGTTTGCTCGTTTTGATGAAACTATCGATTTATATCAGTGGATTAAGCCATGAAAAAGTTATACTACAGTAGACACAATGCCAAAACAAAATATGAATTGGTTTGCAACAGTACTTAGTGTAGTGATTTGCTTTATTATACTAACGGATCTTACTGAGTTTTCTGTTGAAGTTTTGTGTGGATGAAATGTTCGATGATCGAGAAGGTCTCGATGTAAGAAGAAGGAAGAGAGGCAAGAGCTCAAGCTTGGGGATGCCCGAGGAACCCCAAGTAAATATTCAAGGAGACTCAAGCGTCTAAGCTTGGGGATGCCCCGGAAGGCATCCCCTCTTTCTTCAACAAGTATCGGTATGTTTTCGGATTCGTTTCGTTCACGCGATATGTGCAATCTTGGAGCGTCTTTTGCATTTAGTTTTCATTTTTCTTTTATGAACCATGCTGGTATGAGATAGTCCTTGGTTGATTTATAGAATGCTCTATGCACTTCACTTATATCTTTTGAGTATGGCTTTATAGAATGCTTCATGTGCTTCACTTATATCATTTGAAGTTTGGATTGCCTGTTTCTCTTTACATAGAAAACCACCATTTGTAGAATGCTCTTTTGCTTCACTTATATTTGTTAGAGCACGGGCATATCTTTTGTAGAAAGAATTAAACTCTCTTGCTTCACTTATATCTATTTCGAGAGATGACAGGAACTGGTCATTCACATGGTTAGTCATAAAATCCTACATAAAACTTGTAGATCACTGAATATGATATGTTTGATCCCTTGCAACGATATAAAGATGGTGATATTAGAGTCATGCTAGTGGGTAGTTGTGGATTAGTATAAATACTTGTGTTGAGGTTTGTTATTCCCGTAGCATGCACGTATGGTGAACCGTTATGTGATGAAGTCGGAGCATGATTTATTTATTGATTGTCTTCCTTATGAGTGGCGGTCGGGGACGAGCGATGGTCTTTTCCTACAAATCTATCCCCCTAGGAGCATGTGCGTAGTACTTTGTTTCGATAGCTAATAGACTTTTTCAATAAGTATGTGAGTTCTTTATGACTAATGTTGAGTCCATGGATTATACGCACTCTCACCCTTCCACCATTGCTAGCCCCTCTAGTACCGCGCAACTTTCGCCAGTACCATAAACCCACCATATACCTTCCTCAAAACAGCCACGATACCTACCTATTATGGCATTTCCATAGCCATTCTGAGATATATTGCCATGCAACTTCCATCATCATCATATACATGACTTGAGCATTCATTGTCATATTGCTTTGCATGATCGTAAGATAGCTAGCATGATGTTTTCATGGCTTGTCCGTTTTTTGATGTCATTGCTACGCTAGATCATTGCACATCCCGGTACACCGCCGAAGGCATTCATATAGAGTCATATCTTTATTCTAGATATCGAGTTGTAATATTGAGTTGTAAGTAAATAAAAGTGTGATGATCATCATTATTAGAGCATTGTCCCAGTGAGGAAAGGATGATGGAGACTATGATTCCCTCACAAGTCGGGATGAGACTCCGGATGAAAAAAATAAAAAAAGAAAAAAAGAAAAAAAGAGAGAAAGGCCAAAAAAAGAGAAGGCCCCAAAAAATAAAAAAATAAGAGAAAAAGAGAGAAGGGACAATGTTACTATCCTTTTACCACACTTGTGCTTCAGAGTAGCACCATGTTCTTCATATAGAGAGTCTCTTGAGTTATCACTTTCATATACTAGTGGGAATTTTCATTATAGAACTTGGCTTGTATATTCCGATGATGGGCTTCCTCAAATGCCCGAGGTCTTCATGAGCAAGCAAGTTGGATGCACACCCACTTAGTTTCCAGTTTGAGCTTTCATACACTTATAGCTCGTAGTGCATCCGTTGCATGGCAATCCCTACTCACTCACATTGATATCTATTGATGGGCATCTCCATAGCCCGTGGATACGCCTAGTTGATGTGAGACTATCTTCTCCGTTTTGTCTTCTCCACAACCACCATTCTATTCCACCTATAGTGCTATGTCCATGGCTTACGCTCATGTATTGCGTGAAAGTTGAAAAGGTTTGAGAACGTCAAAAGTATGAACCAATTGCTCGGCTTGTCATCGGGGTTGTGCATGATGTGAATATTTTGTGTGGTGAAGATGGAGCATAGCCAGACTATATGATTTTGTAGGGATAACTTTCTTTGGCCATGTTATTTTGAAAATACATGATTGCTTTATTAGTAGGCTTGAAGTATTATTGTTTTTAAGTCAAATGATAGACTATTGCTTTGAATAACTCGTGTCTTAATATTCATGCCATGATTAGTGAGGGAGTCCTGGATTAGGGGGTCTCCGGACAGCTGGACTATATCCTTTGGTCGGACTGTTAGACTATGAAGATACAAGATTGAAGACTTCGTCTCGTGTCCGGATGATACTCTACTTGGCGTGGAAGGCAAGCTAGGCAGTACGGATATGGATATCTCCTCCTTTGTAACTGACCTTGTGTAACCCTGGCCCTTTCCGGTGTCTATATAAACCGGAGGGTTTTAGTCCGTAGGACAACATACAATCATACCATAGGCTAGCTTCTAGGGTTTAGCCTCTTTGATCTTGTGGTAGATCAACTCTTGTAATACCCATATCATCAAGAATATATCAAGCAGGACGTAGGGTTTTACCTCCATCAAGAGGGCCCAAACCTGGGTAAAACTTCGTGTCCCCTGCCTCCTGTTACCATCCGCCTTAGACGCACAGTTCGGGACCCCCTACCCGAGATCCGCCGGTTTTGACACTGACATTGGTGCTTTCATTGAGAGTTCCTCTGTGTCGTCGCCGTTAGGCTTGATGGCTCCTACGATCATCGATAGTGATGCAGTCCAGGGTGAGACTTTTCTCCCCGGACAGATCTTTGTGTTTGGCGGCTTCGCACTGCGGGCCAACTCGCTTGGCCATCTGGAGCAGATCGAAAGTTACGCCCCTGGCCACCAGGTCAGGTATGGAAGCTTAAACTACACGGCCGATAACCGTGGAGACTTGATCTTTGACGGATTCGAGCCTCTGCCTTGTGCGTCACGCGGTCACGATGAGTACGATTTAGGTCTACCATCAGACAGTGTTCAGGAGATCGCACCGGCAACCGCTCCGAGCCTCGATTCGGAGCCAGTTGCACCATCCGTGGACGGGTGGATAGACCCCGTCACGGGGGCTGTATCCTCAGCGGCGATCGAGCTGAATATCGACCTTACCCTTCACGAGAGCCGTGTTGCTAAACTGCCGGATTCTTCTCCGGCCACGGGTTCTGAACCGCCTGTGCCTGTTCCTATTGAATCCAATTGGGCGCCAATCATGGAGTTTACCTCCGCGGATATTTTTCGGCACTCGCCCTTCGGCGACGTACTGAACTCATTAAGGTCTCTCTCCTTGTCAGGAGGATCCTAGCCGAACTATGTCCGGCAGGATTGGGATGCGGATGACGAAGAAATTCGCCGCCCACCCACCACCCACTTAGTAGCCACTGCCGATGACTTAACCGAAATGCTCGACCTCGACTCCGAAGACATCGACGGTATGGACGACGATGCAGGAGACGAACAGGAACCACTGCCCACAGGGCACTGGACGCCCACTTCATCACATGACGTATACATGGTGGACACACCAAAAGGAAACGACGACGAGGAACGGAAGGATGCAACGAAGGGTTGTCCCCTCGAGAAGCAGTCAAAGCGGCGGTGTAAGCGCCGCTCCAAATCCCGCCTCGGCAGAAACAACGATCATATAGACCCAGCGTTAGATCAAGCTGAACCATCCCGGATCACGGCAACACGGAGAATCAAACCGAACAACCCGACTCTGTCAAAGATAATAGTCCGGACGACATCACACCGGACAGACACCCGGAGCAACAGAATGCCCATCAAAGGCTTGTTGCTACCGCGAGGAGTCTAAAAAAAGCAGAAGCAAAGGCTCAAAGCTGCGCAAGACATACTCAGAATCAGATGGAGTAAAGTACTTAACACAGCAGCGAAGTACGGCGGTAATCGCCACTCCAAGAGCTACCCGAAGCGGAAGTTGCTACCTGAATTCGATGAGGAGGCCTTTGATCCCCCGCAACCAAAAATTAGAACGGCCATTTGGCCGGATAGACGACCTCACGGCCAACATAGAGCGGCAAACAACGCTGCACATGAGCCAATATGCGATCCACGCGAAGGCTCACATCAAAAGGACGGCGCAACCAGATCCATCTATGGACCACGCAAGCGCGCTCTGGCATACGATGCAACACAACAAACATCCGAACAACACGGTACACCCAGATACAGGGGTGCCGCACACCCCCTATGTTTCACCGACGAGGTGCTGGACCATGAATTTCTGGAGGGATTTAAACCCGTAAACATAGAGTCATACGACGGAACAATAGACCCCGGGGTCTGGATTGAGGACCATATCCTCCATATACATATGGCTCGAGGAGATGATCTCCACGCCATTAAGTATTTACCCCTCAAACTCAAAGGGCCAGATCGGCACTGGCTTAAAAGCCTCCCCGAAAGCTCCATTGGAAGCTGGGAAGAGCTCGAAGACTCTTTTCGGGCGAATTTTCAAGGGACTTATGTCCGACCTCCGGATGCGGACGATTTGAGTCATATAACTCAACAGCCCGGAGAGTCAGCCCGAAAGCTTTGGAATAGGTTTCTTACTAAAAAGAACCAAATAGTCGACTGTCCGGACGCCGAAGCCTTGGCAGCCTTTAAGCACAGCGTTCGAGACGAATGGCTCGCCAGACACCGCGGCCAAGAAAAGCCGAGAACAATGGCAGCATTAACAAGCCTCATGACCCGCTTTTGCATGGGCGAGGACAGCTGGCTAGCCCGGTGCAGCACCAGCGACCCAAGTACATCCGAAGATAGAGATGGAAATGGGAAATCACGACGCAGCAAAAATAACAAGCGCCAGAATAAAGAAGACAGCCCGAAGAGCACGGCGGTAAACGCCGGATTCACAAGCTCTCGGCCAGGTCAGCAAAAGCCGCCCTCTAAAGGCAGCAGAGATGAACTGTCCAGCCTAAACAAAATTTTGGACCAAATATGTCAGATCCATAGCACCCCTGGTAAACCCGCTAATCATACCCACAGAGAATGTTGGGTCTTCAAGCAGTCCGGCAAGCTCAATGCCGTACACAAGGGGGAGGATACACCAAGCGAAGACGAGGATGAGTCTCTCAAGCAAGACACTGGGGAACAAAAGAAATTTCCACCAGAAGCCAAAACAGTAAACGTGTTACACGTTATCAAGGGGAGAAACAAAGCGGAACTCCTAGATAAATATTCCCAAGAGCCTATCACCGCGGAGTTCTGCCATTGGTCGTCTCAACCGATCACTTTTGACCATCGGGATTACCCAGCAAGTATCCAGCGTGCAGGATGGGCTGCCTTGGTATTAGACCCAATAATTGATGGATACTACTTCACACGAGTCCTAATGGACGGTGGCAGCAGTCTAAACCTGATATATCAGGACACAATTCGCAAAATGGCGATAGACCCAACGAAAGTTTGCCACAGCAACACTACCTTTAAAGGAGTAACACTAGGCCCAGGGGCTCATTGCACGGGCTCCCTGCTACTAGTGGTTATATTCGGCTTCCCCGATAACTTCCGTAGTGGAAATTTAACTTTCCACATTGCTCCGTTCCAAAGTGGGAATCAAGCACTACTCGGACGCGACGCTTTCGCTCGCTCCAACGCAATACCGCATTACGCTTCCCTCATGCTTAAGATGCCCGGTCCACGTGGCATCATTACAGTAAGTGGAAATATTGAGCGATCCTTGCGCGCCGAAGAGAGTGCGGCTGCCTTGGCAGCCGCACACTAAAACGGCCTCACCAGCTAAAGCATTCGATAGGTCGTCAAGACCACGGACACGGTTAGACGAGTCCGGCGCAGCTATATGTAATTCATACAGGTTTGATGGCCACACCCCTGTTACAAATACAAGGGGCTCAACGCACGCAGACAAGTGGCAATTTTTTGAATTGTACATGGTTTCTTTAAACCTATCTTTTTGCACGATAACTTTTCACCTGAGTTCCTCTCTTTTACAGATGACCATCGTGCTACACCCGTCTAGGATACGACACAACGGAGACACAGGCGTAGACGTGCAGCAGGGACCCGTTCCAAGGATTCTTTTTAGATTAAGACCCTGCGTAAACCTTTCTTACTGTCTCTTGTTGATACACATCCCTCAAATTCTTAGTACTATTGAGAAGGATGATGACGTCTTGGCATGTGGCCACGTCAGAATAATGCACGTACCTGGACACCAGGGGCTTCTTACAAAGGGCACTAATTAGGCC
Source organism: Triticum urartu (assembly GCF_056163025.1). Classification (NCBI taxonomy): domain Eukaryota; kingdom Viridiplantae; phylum Streptophyta; class Magnoliopsida; order Poales; family Poaceae; genus Triticum; species Triticum urartu. The sequence continues at coordinate 586,564,767 of NC_141879.1, forward strand.
CGGTTTATACCATAAAGACCGAATACCTTAGGGAGTATTCGGCGTCGCGAGTTTGGCCTTATATGCATCAGCTCCGAATCATGTCTTTGGTCAAATGTTGGGTTTGCCTGGCTCCTGTGTTTTGCTGCCTTACGTTCCGCTCTATCGGCTAACGCAGCACCAGGAGAACTACTGTGATTGTGCCCCGGTTCATCCGGACGAGCACCTCAGTAGAGAAAGCCGAAAACTGGCTGTCATGATATAGCGTGAGACTGGTCAACCACTCGATGACCTATCGGAATGATAGAATTCCTCCGCCTTAACAAAGGGCCGTTTCTCGGCCAGGCATGTACGCACCCCGAATTCGGATGAGTGCGGAGCCACCAGGGGCTATATAGTAGCCCCACTGTCAAACTCCTATGGCTAAGTGAAAGTGTTAAAGCATTATAGTCCGGTTGCCTAGTTCGCTGCGCTATCACCTCCTTATTAGGACCAAGACGTTGGATTAAGTGTGAACACGCGTCATTTGCGAACACCCCGGCATTATACGCGTGGGGGCTGAAGCTGACGACAGCAATCTTTCAGGTTATACACATGTATACATAAACGGCCGCACATGAGGCATCATAGTACTTTCAGGCAAAAGTATAAATACAGCCTTAATAAATTTCATAAACATTGTTTTTACAATGGGAATACATGTCACTCAAACATAATATTCTTCAAGGCCTCTATCAAACGAGCACCCTCAAGAACTTCTTCAAAATAGTGCTCGGCAGCCACTCGGCCTATGGCCGAACCCTGCGCCGCAATAGTGGCAGCATCCATCTCTGCCCAGTATGCTTTGGCACGGGCAAAGGCCATTCGTGAGCCTTCTATGCACGCCAACCTTTTCATCGCACTGATGTGCGGCACCGCACCAAGGAACTGCTACACTAAGCTGAAATAGCTGTTCGGCTTCGGCTTTTTCGGCCACAGCTGATCCATGACAGACCTCATGGCGAGTCCGGACAACCTATTGAGTTCGGCCCATTCGACTAGCTGATCAATCAATGGAAGCGGACGCTCTGGAACGTTAAATTGCGACTAGAACAGCTTGTCCACTTCACGATCTATTTGATCTCGGAAGTATTTGGCCGCATCGACAACGCTCGCCGCCAAGTCCATATATGCGTCTGCCGAACTCCATAGCCGATCCAGAGGGGCATACCGCGGATCTCCGAACTTCCTCCGCAGCATAAAGGGCTTCCCAGCCGCAATATCCCCGGCTTCACGCAGTTCCTCCTTCTTCGCTCTCATGGCAGAGCGGGTGTCCTTGGTTGCCATTGTGGCCTTCTCGAGGTCCGTCGCCCTCGCCCAGTTTTCTTCTTCAAGGAAGTGGCAACGATCGGTAGTGTCTTTTAACTTTACAGCCATCTTGGCCATTTTATCTTTGCTCTCGCAATGCGTAGCCTTTTCGGCTCGTAACTCTTCGGCCACCTTTAAAGCGGCCGCATTACTGATTCTTGCTTGTTCCTTGGCTCGGGCAAGTTCCGCCCGAAGGGTCTCCACGGTGGCAGCTCCATCTGTAGTCACAGCATATTAAAGATACTGGCATTACGCTGCTCTTACTATGTGACATTCACCAGAAAACATCACTTACCCTGCGCCTCGTCGAGCCGCTTATTAACAAGCTCGATGTCGGCATCCGCCGCATCTAGTTACCGCTTTAGTTTGGCAAACTCATGAGTCCGGCTAGCCACTGGAGCTCCAGCCACCTGCACATAAAGGCGGTTTGGTTATTACCTGGGACTACGATCCTCTGTTCGCCGCCGTTATCGACAACAACCAAAGTCTCAGGGGCTACTATCTACACATGGCACACCTAAAAATGTGTGGTACTATCAAAAAGTATATCATTTCACATACCTAAAGCCCGTCAGTAGACTCATAAAGGCCTCGTGCAATCCGCTTTCGGCGGACGAATTTTTTTCCATCACCGTACCGATCAACATACGGTGTTCTTCTGAGATGGCCGCTCACTCCAACAGCTCCCTCAGTATGTCCGACCGCATACCAGACGGTGTCGGACTCTTCTGTTTGCTCTCTTCAAGAACCAGATACCGGGGACTTCGGATGACCATAGGATTATCTTCTGGCCTCACCGGATCTGGGGAGGCCCTCCGAGACGACACTTCACGGTCGCTCGCTTCTTGAGCGGTGGAGTCCGGGGGAGGAGTTTCGCTCTCCATCATCTCTGGAAGAAGATCCCCCGAAGAGGAGCTTTGCTGAGAAGGGCTGAGATCCGAACTGCAAGATAAATACTTCGATTATTTTCCTCAGAAGTAAGGTAGTATATCTTCACTATTAAAGTACCTTCTTATTACTTACAGCTTGTTAGAGGGCTGATCCCCGCGCGGACTTTGTGCGGCTAGAGCACCCTCCAAGGCAGGACCCTCTGGTGAAGATTTCTTCTCCCATTTGGAAACCTTGGTTTCCGAAACTTCAGAGGCAGTCCTCTTCCTTCCCTGAAGCGGGAGAAGATCAGATTCTTCCCCTTGGTCATCCTCCTTCACGGAGGCGCTCATTCCCTTGGTTGGAATTGGTAGCGATGGGGGCCCACTTCCGCCCTCATTATTCCCCCTTTATCTTCCTTTGAGGGCTCCGGGCAAGGTGCTAGCTCGAGCATCTTTTCCAGTACCAGATTTTCCAAACCCTCAGGAAGGGGGGCCGAACACCGAATCATCTTTGCCTTTGTTAGCCAGTCCTGGTCAAAGAGCAATTTCTCAGGATGACATCATGATAAATGAAAGACGGTGTGTTCGGCTAGTGGATTACTTACTTGGTCAGCGATGCAGTTGCTGCTCAGGCCCACGTCCTCGGTAGTATCCGGACACTCTATTCGGGGTCCGAAGAATGATTTATACATCTCCTCGTGCGTCAGGCCGAGGAAATTCTGAATAGTGCGCGGTCCTTCTGGGTTGAACTCCCACATGCGGAGGGGCCGACGTTTGCAAGGCTGGACTCGACGAACCAGCATAACTTGCATCACTGTAACTAGACTGAAATCTCCTTCGAAGAGATCTTAAATGCGACTTTGTAGTATAGGCACGTCCTTGGCTGGACCCCAGCTCAGCCCTCTGCTAATCCATGACATCAGTTGTGGTGGAGGGCCCGAGCGAAAAGCAGGGGCAGCCACCCACTTGGCACTTCTGGGAGCTGTGATGTAAAACCACTCCCGTTGCCATAATCCGGACACCTCTAGAAAGGAACCCTTTGGCCATGGAACTCCCGTGATCTTGCTTATTAATGCGCCCCCGCACGCTGCATGCTGCCCCTCGATCATCTTCGGCTTCACGTCAAAGGTCTTGAGCCATAGGCCGAAGTGAGGGGTAATGCGGAGGAAAGCCTCACATACGACAATAAATGCCGAGATGTGGAGAAAGGAGTCTGGGGCTAGATCATGGAAATCTAGCCCGTAATAGAACATTAAACCCCTAACGAAGGGATCCAGAGTGAGGCCTAGACCTCGGAGGAAGTGGGAGATGAACACAACATTCTCGTTGGGTTCGGGAGTAGGGACGACCTGCCCTCGGGCAGGCAGCCGATGCGAAACCTCGGCGGTCAGGTATCTCACCTCCCTCAACTTCTTGATATCCTCTTCCGTAACGGAGGAGGGCATCCATCGGCCTTGAAGGCTGGATCCGGACATGATTGAAGGTCGGAAGCACCTGACCTAGGCTTTGGGTGTTAGAACTCGAGGCGGGGGAAGGATTCGATTGAGCACGGGAGGGAAAAAAGTAAAAGCCTCATCCCTTTATAAAGAGGGTGAATATCAAGCATCCTCTCCGTGTCCGTTTGGGACTTGCCTATAATCTAGGAGTCCTAGACACGGTTGGGTTACCCACGTCTGTATCGATGAGAATCCCGTAATTAGGGGAACACAATCTCTGCTTTGACAAGACGTGTCAAGAAACCACCTCGCGTTATGTGTGGAGCTGGTTGAAACAAAAACGGTTCGAATAATCACCGGGCCTTGGCTTAATGTCATGTTGCCAAAACAAGTCAGCAGATTAGATTTGTGGAAATATTATTCTCTCTACGGTGGTATGTGGAACTTATTTTGCAGGGTCGGACACTATCCTTGTATTCAAATTCTTCCGTGGTGTATTCGGAGGAGGAACCCGCCTTGCAATGCCGAAAACAATACTGCGCGCCGGACTCATCGTCATTGAAGCCTGGCTCAGGGGCTACTGAGGGAGTCCTGGATTAGGGGGTCTCCGGACAGCCGAACTATATCCTTTGGCCGGACTGTTTGACTATGAAGATACAAGATTGAAGACTTCGTCTCGTGTCCGGATGGGACTCTACTTGGCGTGGAAGGCAAGCTAGGCAGTACGGATATGGATATCTCCTCCTTTGTAACCGACCTTGTGTAACCCTAGCCCTTTCCGGTGTCTATATAAACCAGAGGGTTTTAGTCAGTAGGACAACATACAATCATACCATAGGCTAGCTTCTAGGGTTTAGCCTCTCCGATCTCGTGGTAGATCAACTCTTGTAATACCCATATCATCAAGAATAAATCAAGCAGGACGTAGGGTTTTACCTCCATCAAGAGGGCCCGAACCTGGGTAAAACTTCGTGTCCCCTGCCTCCTGATACCATCCGCCTTAGACGCACAGTTCGGGACCCCCTACCCGAGATCCGCTGGTTTTGACACCGACAATTAGATACATGATCAAGATTATGCTAGGTAGCATACCACATCAAGAAATATCTTTTATCATTTACCTGCTCGAGGACGAGCAGGAATTAAGCTTGGGTATGCTGATACAAAAACCTTCTTTTTATATTTTCAGATTACAAAAACCTATATCTATCATCCATATTGCACTTGTATCACCATCTCTTCGCCGAACTAGTGCACCTATACAATTCTGAAAAGACATGATTGCTTTATTAGTAGGCTTGAAGTATTATTGTTTTTAAGTCAAATGATAGACTATTGCTTTGAATCACTCGTGTCTTAATATTCATGCCATGATTAGATACATGATCAAGATTATGCTAGGTAGCATTCCACATCATAAATTATCTTTTATCATTTACCGGCTCGAGGACGAGCAGGAATCAAGCTTGGTGATGCTGATACAAAAACCTTCTTTTTATATTTTCAGATTACAAAAACCTATATCTATCATCCATATTGCACTTGTATCACAATCTCTTCGCCGAACTAGTGCACCTATACAATTTACCATTGTATTGGGTGTGTTGGGGACACAAGAGACTCTTTGTTATTTGGTTGCAGGGTTGTTTGAGAGAGACCATCTTCATCCTACGCCTCCCACGGATTGATAAACCATAGGTTATCCACTTGAGGGAAATTTGCTACTGTCCTACAAACCTCTACACTTGGAGGCCCAACAACATCTACAAGAAGAAGGTTGTGTAGTAGACATCAAGTTGATGACTACTCGATAGTTCAGTGTGCCATGCTTTACGGCTTAGAACCGGGACTTCAACGAGGTTTTGAACGTCATGGAGCATATGCGATGTTCCAGGAGTTGAAGTTAATATTTCAAGCAAATGCCCGGATTGAGAGATATGAAGTCTCCAATAAGTTCTATAGCTGCAAGATGAGGAGGATAGTTTTGTCAGTGAACATATACTCAAAATGTCTGGGTATCATAATCACTTGACTCAACTGGGAGTTAATCTTCCTGTTGATAGTGTCATTGACAGAGTTCTTCAATCACTGCCACCAAGATACAAAAGCTTCGTGATGAACTATAATATGCAAGGGATGAATAAGACAATTCCCGAGCTCTTCGTGATGCTAAAGGTTGCGGAGGTAGAAATCAAAAAGGAGCATCAAGTGTTGATGGTTAACAAAACCACCAGTTTCAAGAAAAAGGGTAAAGGGAAGTGATACGTCAATTTTGCATCATGCTTTTATATCGATATTTATTGCATTATGGGCTGTTATTACACATTATGTCACAATACTTATGCCTATTCTCTCTTATTTTACAAGGTTTACATAAAGAGGGAGAATGCCGGCAGCTGGGATTCTGGGATGGAAAAGGAGCAAATATTAGAGACCTATTCTGCACAGCTCCGAAAGTCCTGAAACTTCACGGAAGCTATTTTCAGAATATATAAAAAATATTGAGCGCAAGAAGTTCCAGAGGGGGCCCACACCTTGGCCACGAGGGTGGGGGCACGCCCTACCCCTTGGGTGCGCCCCCCTGCCTCGTGGGCCCCCTGGTGGCCCTCCGATGCCCATCTTCTGCTATATGGAGTCTTTCGTTGAGAAAAAAATCATAAGCAAGCTTTCGGGATGAGACTCCGCCGCCACGAGGCGGAACCAATCTAGGGCTCTGGCGGAGCTGTTCTGCCGGGGAAACTTCCCTCCGGGAGGGGGAAATCATCGCCATCGTCATCACCAACGCTCCTCTCATCGGGAGAGGGCAATGTCCATCAACATCTTCACCAGCACCATCTCCTCTCAAAACCCTAGTTCATCTCTTGTATCCAATTCTTGTCTCTAAGTCTGGGATTGGTACCTGTAGGTTGCTAGTAGTGTTGATTACTCCTTGTAGTTGATGCTAGCCGGTTTATTTGGTGGAAGATCATATGTTCAGATCATATATGCATATTAATACCCCTCTAATTATGAACATGAATATGCTTTGTGAGTAGTTACGTTTGTTCCCGAGGACATGGGAGAAGTCTTGCTATTAGTAGTCATGTGAATTTGGTATCCGTTCGATATTTTGATGAGATGCATGTTGTCTCTCCTCTAGTGGTGTTATGTGAACGTCGACTGCATGGCACTTCACCATTATTTGGGCCTAGAGGAAGGCATTGGGAAGTAATAAGTAGATGATGGATTGCTAGAGTGACAGAAACTTAAACCCTAGTTTATGCGTTGCTTCGTAAGGGGCTGATTTGGATCCATATGTTTCATGCTATGGTTAGGTTTACCTTAATACTTCTGTTGTAGTTGCGCATGCTTGCAATGGGGGTTAATCATAAGTGGGATGCTTGTTCAAGTAAGGACAACACCCAAGCACCGGTCCACCCACATATCAAATTATCAAAGTACTGAAGGCGAACCATGTGAACGTGATGAAAACTAGCTTGACGATAATTCCCATGTGTCCTTGGGAGCACTTTCCTTCATATAAGAGTTTGTCCAGGCTTGTCCTTTGCTACAAAAAGGATTGGGCCACCTTGCTGCACTTTATTTACTTTTGTTACTTGTTGCTCGTTACAAATTATCGTATCACAAAACTATCTACTACCTATAATTTCAGTGCTTGCAGAGAATACTTTGCTGAAAACCGCTTATCATTTCCTTCTACTCCTCGTTGGGTTCGACACTCTTACTTATCGAAAGGACTACAATAGATCCCGTATACTTGTGGGTCATCAGGAACAAGAAGGGGAACTTCAAGAAGAACAGCAAGCAAGTTGCTGCTCAAGAGAAGAAACCCAAGTCTGGACCTAAGCCTGAGACTGAGTGCTTCTACTGCAAACAGACTGGTCATTGGAAGCGGAACTGCCCCAAGTATTTGGCGGATAAGAAGGATGGCAAGGTGAACAAAGGTATATGTGATATACATGTTATTGATGTGTACCTTACCAGAGCTCACAGTAGCACCTGGGTATTTGATACTGGTTCTGTTGCTAATATTTGCAACTCGAAACAGGGACTACGAATTAAGCGAAGACTGGCTAAGGACGAGGTGACGATACGCATGGGAAATGGTTCCAAAGTTGATGTGATCGCCGTCAGCACGCTACCTCTATATCTACCTTCGGGATTAGTTTTAGACCTAAATAATTGTTATTTGGTGCCAGCGTTAAGCATGAACATTATATCTGGATCTTGTTTGATGCGAGACAATTATTCATTTAAATCTGAGAATAATTGTTGTTATTTTTATATGAGTAATGTCTTTTATGGTCATGCACCCTTGAAGAGTGGTCTATTTTTGTTGAATCTCGATAGTAGTGATACACATATTCATAATGTTGAAGCCAAAAGATGCAGAGTTGATAATGATAGTGCAACTTATTTGTGGCACTGCCGTTTGGGTCATATTGGTGTAAAGCGCATGAAGAAACTCCATACTGATGGACTTTTGGAATCACTTGATTATTAATCACTTGGTACTTGCGAGCCATGCCTTAGAGCATCTCCAGCCGTTGGCCCCCCAGGGGCGCCTAAAATCGCCCCCTAGGGGTGAGCCGGCGCAAAAACTCGGCCTGGGGCCGAGTTGGTCCCGAGCCGCCGGTCCCAGGGCCGTCCTAGGCGCGTTCAAAAAAAATTAAAAAATATAGCAAAGTTCAAAGTTCGGCGAAGTTCGGCATATATTACATTTAAAAAGCGGGTTTTTATTACATAATATATATAATTAAAAAAAGAACTGGCTAAAAGCGGAGTAGTCACCGGCGTCGCCTATGCGGGCTGGTGGCGGCGGTGCGGCGTCGTCGTCGCTGTCCTCGATGACGACGATTCCTCCCTCGTCGCGGCCCCGGCGGCGCTGCGCGAATTGCCACAGGGCGGCGCACTGGCGCTCCCTCACCATCTTCAGGGAGTCCGCGCGCGCCCATTCTAGGGCCACGTCGTCGTCGAGCTTGACGTCACCGCCATGCTCCGTCTTCACTGCGGGGAGGCCTGGCTCTGTCTTCACCGGCGCCAGGCCCGGCTCTGTCTTGGGCTTGACGAAGCATGGAGGAGCCGACGAGGGGGCACGCCGGCCGCCCTCATTGATGACGATGCCGACGCTGCGAGTGCGCCGGCCGAGCGGCGTCTCCGCCGCGGGCTCGGCCTTGATGCCGAGCAGCGCCGGAGCGCCGGACGAGTGTGAGGAAGAGCGGCCGGAGGAAGAAGAAGAGGAGGCGCCGAACCTCCTGGGCAACCATTGCCCGTCGCGTCGGCAGTGAGCCGTGGCCGTGGCGGCCGCCCTCGCCGGGGGGTATGCCAACGGCGGGTCGTTGCCGCCCTCGAGGTACGTCAGAACGACCTCGAGGGTGCGGCCGGGGACACCCCACCACAGGTGGCGTCCCTTGTTATTCTTCGGTCCGCCCACCACCGGCGCGCCGTTGATGGACGCCATCCTCTGCTGCTGCTGGCGCTGGAAGTACGCCGTTCATGCCGCTATGTTGTCGGCGGCGTACTCGGGGGGGGGGGGGCGAGCTGGGCGTCGGTGAGGGAGGCGCGCACGACATCGACCTCATCGGCGAAGTAGCCCGGTTTCGCCACGGCGTCGGGCAACAAGGGAATGGGCACTCCCCCGTTGCTGAGTCTCCACCCCGTTGGCCCGGCGCGCATATCCGGCGGCGTCGGGATGTTCGCCTAGAACAGGAGCCAAGACTCCTGTTCGCGGAGCGATCGGCGACCGAAGCCATTGGCCGCGGCCTCATCGCCGGGGAATCGCTCGACCATCGGTAGAGGGAGGGAGGGAGAGGGAGGGCTCGGCGGCGGCGCTCGGGAGAGGTAGAGGGCGGGTTAGGGCTGGTGTGGCCAGAGGCGAGGGAGGCCATCGGCTTATATAGCGGCGCCGCCCCGTGTGTACGCGTGTGAGGGAGGGGAGGCGTCGGCGCGCCGCCCCATGACACTACAAAAAAATACACTTCCGTGATGATACGTGTTTGTCACAGTAGGTCGCTTTTTTTGTCATGCATTTACATCCATGACAAATTTATGACAGAATCAAGATAGTCATACCTGTGATATCGTAGAAGTGTTCCATGACATTACCAAATTATCATCACGGAAGTGTCCACTTCCATGACGATAAATCGCGCGTCACAGAAGTGCTTTCGTCAAGGGTGACCAACACGTGGCATCCACCGTAACGGAACGCCGTTAAGCTATCGGGTTGGGTTTTGGATCCGATAACCCGTTAACAGCCCCGACCAATGGGGATTTTCCATGTGTAAAATCATCATTGGCTAGAGGAAACACGTGTCGGCTCATCGTCGGGACAGATGTCATCCACTCACTAGATAGAAGGCGCCTATGATACGTCGACACGTGGCACGACCCAACAAGTTTAAATGGGCCGGCCCAACTAAAGGCCCACAAGATTTTGCAGACCATAATGGGCCAGCCCAGCTAAAGGCCCACGAGATTTTGCGGACCATAATGGGCTGGCCCATCTAAAGGCCCACAAGATTTTGCGGGCCATAATGGGCCGGCCCAGGTAAAGGCCCATAAGATTTTTGTGTGCCATAATGGGCCGGCCCAGGTAAAGGCCCACAAGATTCTTGAGGGTCATAATGGGCCGGCCCAGCTAAAGGCCCACGAGATTTCGCCGACATTAATGGGCCGGCCCAGCTGTAGGCCCACAAGATTTTGAGGACCCTAGTAGGCCGGCCCATTAACTGGCTGCCATGTTTTGGGCCAAATGTCGGCCCATATTTGATCTGGTCCATTAATGGCCTGCCACGCTCCGGGCCTAATAGTGGCCCATATGAGATCCGGCCCGTTAAAAGCCTACCACGTTCTAGGCCAAATTACGGCCCAGATTAGGCCCGTCCCTTTAAGAGGCTTTGGGCTCAATTATGGCCCATATCAGATTCGGCCCTTCAACTGGACACTATGCTTTTGGGCCCACTTGCTGAAGGCCCACTTAGTAATTCGGCCTGATATTAGTTTTGGCCTGTTAAGGGCCCGTTTAACATTTCGGCGCTATATTAATTTCGGCCTGTTAAAAGCCCGTCATATAGTTGGGCCTAACTACGGCTCAGTTTGCATCAGGCCTGCTCGCAGCCGATATTTGACTGGGTCAAACAAGGACCCAGACAATTTTGGCCTGTTAAAAGCCCGTGATTTGATTCGCACAATCATGGGCCGGGGTTCATTTCGGGCTGCTGCGTAACTAGTAGGAATTAAGAACAAACCTACTCTATACAATAAAGAAATTACCGCATAGTAACTAAGAATAAACCTACACTACACAATAAAGGATTTAAGGTATATTACATCCACTGGGCATCGAAGTTCGCCACCAGTGATCATAAAGCACAACGAAGAAGCAGATTACAAAAACTGGGCACCATTGCAGCGTAGCAAAATAAAACTGAACCGAGACCACTTCCAAGATAGTTCAAGAAAGGTTAGCCTTGCGGGGGAACTGCTGCGCAAGCTGCTGAGCAAGGCTGTGAGACTGGCCTGGCATGTCGGTCATAGCTTCCAGGTGTAGCTGTTTAGCGATGAGGTTCTCATTGGTGTTCTCCGCAATCTTTCTTAGAGATAGGACTTCAAGTCGAAGTTGAGTTGCAGAATGCCTTTCTGCTAGAACTTGGGACTGAAGAAGTCGAACTGATTCAGACAACGAATTCTGTGAGCTTGTCTGACTGTTAGTCTCAAGTAACTTGAACACTGCATCAAGACAAGACTTTGGGGTTGTCTCGCTATCTTCAAGATGTTTTGCCTTCTTTGCTGCAATATATGTTGGGTTTGTCTCACAGCCTTCAGCAGACTTGTGCATGCCATCAGGCATATCACCCTGAAACAAAGCAGAGAGATGACATGTTTTGCACGTGTATAAACAAAGATGATAACTGTTCTGTCAATTCTATCCAATTTCAAATTTGAAAATAAAGAGTATGTTCAAAATATCAATAGCATAATTTGGCATTGTTCATAATGCGGGGAGCTTCACCACACTACTGGATTACCATGTCAACATAACAAGCATAGATGAAGGGCAAAGAAAATCATTGTATCTATTTTGGATAATGTGCATGGCATGTTGTTCATATCATCAGCCACATCAGTAAGATAAAACAGGAGATGACAAGGTGCAAACATGGGCTGCTTCACCACACACTAGATTATAGATCCACAAAAACAAGCATACATATAGGGAGTATTAAGTAATGTGCATGATATGAATAAGGAATTTGGTTTTACAAGTAAAACTTAGAACTTACGGTTCTTACGAACATGCATTTTGGTAGAAACAACAAACTAAACAGCAGTAAACGATAGGGAGTATGAGCAAATTAAACAGCAGTTGAGGATAAAGGCTTTAGAAGGACTGACTTACATTAACAGTTAACACCGGCTTTATAATGCCCTTCTCCATGGCAAGGGAAGGATAACTCAAGAATTTCAGCACAGAATCTTCTTCATAAGCATTGCCTGTACTCTACATTTTGTAGAGAGTAATTATATATACGATAATACTGGAAGGGATAGAGGATAATGAAGATAAGATGCAGGTTGATGCTACATAATCAACTACCAATCCCTGGAAGTACAAGCGTTATAGGACAAAATGTACTGACAAGAGCAATGGGCTACACTTCTGCACTGGCATTGTCTGTGTATTCTACTTGTTGGTAAGATTAAATATAGATCTGATCTTTTTTAGTAAATGGTGGGCGAGGGAGATAAGATGCACAATGCTACAAAATGAACCAATCCCTCTTCCCATAATACAAGAGTGTTTTGAACACTGGTGTACTGTACAAAACCTTCTTATATTATGAGACGGAGGGAGTAGCTGTTAATGTAAGTATAGTGATAGACCACGTTCAGTCCTTACAAGAGGACTGCAGAGCTAAACCTCTTCAAAAGCATTGGGTTGATTCTAAATTTATGTAAGAGTCCATACGGATCTTATAATGTCCACCAAATGGACGATTACGAGGCTAACATGTGCAGTGATGCTACATAATCAAACAGCTATGAAAGTAAGTATGGTCATACAGGGCAAGAGGTACTCACAAGAGCAATGCAGTGTGCAGTATAGTTGCGAGATTCTGTGGTCCCTTGAGAATGAATGTTCTTCTGCTAACATTTTTCGTACAAGTGAGATATTTAGGAAAATGTAGAAATGTAGTTCAAATTGTGATGTGATATCATAGACAGTACCTTACGCTGCAGCTGAGACCAATGTGTAACAAGATTATTCCAGTCACCGTCGGATAAATGTAGCACCGGAGACTTTACAGAAATTTCGTTCAGAGGCTTGCCATCGAAGTGCGCTTGCCTTAGGTAGGAACGATACTTCATCAACGTGCTTGAAAAGCGCAACCAACCCTTGCTCGTCATCACAATCCAGTTTACGCCTCGCCTATTTAAAAGAATGAAATCTTGTGTCTTCTGTCAGCAGAAACATATGCAGTAATGACCATGAATAACATCAGTACATTACTTACGCGTAAGTTGCGGAGGAAGACTGGAAATTGTTCTGTGTCTGCGGTATAATCTTTCCATGAAGGAAAGATGCGCACAAAGTTCCTGACAACAACATAAGCTTCGTCTTCTAAACTGGGAAGAAATGGAACAGGGGTCCTATTTGCTGCAATTGGGGCTCTCTCTGGTTCGAAAATGTATTTGGCAACTGGATTTGGTGTACTCTTTGCTGGAATGGGGGTTTTGCGTCATACAGCTGGTGCTATGTCAACTGGCATAATCATACCGTTTGCTGTAGTTGGGGTCTGCTGAGTTGGGGCATCAGAAATGACCAGTGTAGTAGGGCTAGAGTCTGCTAGAGTTGGGGTATTTTGTGGGTCAGGTGATATTGCAACTACACCTAATGGGCTATTTGATTTATCAGGTGCCACTACCTTTTCCAAATACTTTGCTTGTGCTCCTCCACGATCAGCAATCGCCCTCTTCCTTTTGAACGTCTGATACACAAGAACATCATTTGAATGGATAAATATGGTATGATGACAGATGGAATATGTACTGAAAATGGATAGGCGGGGCGTATTCACATACACGATGTGTAAACTAAGCTAATGGCAGTTCAACAAAGTAGAAGCAATACAAAGCATCAGTTGCAAGATATGTGCGAGCAATGTAACCTTAGAAAGTTAGAGCAAGTACCTTGATGGGTGAATAAGATAGGGCATCTTCCTCTGACTCCTCCACTAGGGAGCTACATTGACTTAGGTCTCCCTCTAGCTCAGAATCACTGTTAGGATCATATTCTGAGCATGAATCTGTAGGTGGAGAGTGTTTGCAGCGCATTGCATCCAGACTTGATTTCAGTCCCTTAATGCCAAGTTTGACAGCCATGGCATTGTTCTGCTTTATTCTTTTCATGCGCGCAAGCTCATAATCATTATGATGCTATTCATAATCTGAGATTCATGAAAACATAAAAAGTAGTCAGATTATCTATGGAATGCATTGCGGTATCAACTCGGAGAGTGTCTCCCTATAAACCCCTGCATATGCAAAGTTCACCTCCCCAACCGTGCTGACCAGACCACACACAGAGATACACACCCGAGCGGCGAACATGCATTTTCAAAACTAATTTAGGAACATTTAGCTGACTAATTAAACAACTCTGTTTTAATAATATCAGATTCGTATTTGAACAACTAAGCTTGTTTAGCTTGATGGGTGGAGCAGTGTTATTATGACACGAAGCATGTATTCTGATCGTATAGTGATCATAAAAGGGGGAAACTCTAAGCATATATTTTTAGAAAAAGAGGGTTTCCCCTCTGATTTCTATTAAAGAAACCACCACGGAACCAACATGATCAATTAAACCCTAAGCATGATCAATTAAACCGTATTATGGCTGTGCCATGGCATATTTGAAGCTGCAAACCGAAGAAATGATATTTAGCATCCATTGTTTGCTTCGAACTAAGAACTAAATTCTAAGAGCTGAAAAGAAAGTAGAGTAACCAAGTTAAAATCTATTTTCTGGTTGAGATCAAAAAGTTGAGGAGATATGAAGTACCACCTCTCTTGCGGCGCTGTGTAGGCATCGGGGGTGCGATGGCTGTCGGTGGCGTTGAAGCAGATCTGCGACGGTAGACAGGTGCATCGGGGGATAAGTCCCGTTGCGGTGGAAGAGAAGGTCGTGTGAGCGGCCCCGGCAAAGAGGACGACGGCGCCAATGAAGCGAGAGGACGCGATGCAAGGCTATTGGTCTGTCACCATGGATGAGAAACGTCCATCTCTAGCAGTGGACGACGCGGTCTTTGTAGGCGCTACGGCATGGTGGAGGACGGTGGCGATGGATGTGGTGGAGGACGGCGGCGATGGATGGGGTGGCGGACGGAGGCTGGTATGGGAATGGGGTGTTCTAGCGCGGATGGTGTATGAATGGGAAAATGGAGGGAGAGGTACGGGGAACCATGTTTTTCGGACGCGCCTGTCTGAAATATGGGAAAGTTACGAAAAAAATTGGACATCTCGTCGGTTGGGGATAGGACGGTAATCTCGCATCTCCCAAATATTTGCCGGTAACTATTTCGAGCGAGGAGAGGGTGTTTTGCCGCCCACGGTGTATGAACGGGGCTGACAGGTAGGGCGGTTGTGTCACGTCTGATGGCAGTTACACATCTGCCCCTATTTAAAATATTAGCCTACATCGATTTCGGGCGAGGAGAGGGTGTTTTGCCGCCCACGGTTGGCGCCGACTGTGTATGAACGGGGCTGACAGGTAAGGCGGTTGTGTCACGTCTGATGGAAGTTACACATCTGCCCCTATTTAAAATATTAGCCTACATCTATTTTGGACAAGGAGAGGGTGTTTTGCCGCCCACCGTGTATGAATGGGGAATGGAGGGAGAAACAGAGGTCTTTTGGACAAGCTTGAATCAAATGAGTTTTGCCGCCCATGTTTGACGCCCACCGTGTCGGAATGGGCTCAGAGGCGGTCGTGTCACGTCTAATTGAAGTTACTAACCTACCCCTATTTAGAGCAGTGGAAATCGGGCCGATGGATTGTCCGTGTAATGGGTAGACAGTAATTTCCATCTCCCAAACACTTGGCTTCGGGCAACCGATGTGGGAGTGGACATTTTGCTGTTTCTTTTGAATTTTGGGACAATAAGCATCTACGTTTACCCTGGCAACTAAATTCGATTTTTGTATTCCTATATGAATATTTATAAATCATTCTTTGTGTTTTTATATATCTTCAAAAGGACGACAAAGATGTATTCCACTGTCATATATGAATATGGTTTACAAATGCCGATACTCAAATTCAGAAACTAGAATCCAATTTAAGGTGAATTCGAATATTTGGAACACTTCATGTCCAACTCAAATGTCACACACAGCATAATGTGTACTCCCATTTAGATATGTACACAAGCGATGTATCAAGATTCAAATACCGAGTCAATCAACCAAGAATGTACGAAACTAACAGACATATAAACACTTATAGAGTATATGGATCAATAATATCAACTAACATACATAAGCTAGGCCACTGTACTTTTTTTGGCTACAACAGCATCCTTTTTTTAGCCAGCATCTTGGCCCTTTCCGATGCGTGCCACTTATGGTCCATCTATACTACTATTGTTGAATGCACATTCAGCCCGATTGGCATATTTGTAGGTCTGGCACAGCAATCCAAATGAAATGTCTCCGAGTCTTATCAATTAATAGAGACTTGTGCTCAAATAAAATTACAAACAAAAAAACAAAAAAACAATTATTACATGATCTCTAAAACAAGTGGTTTGATTGATTACATGAACAGACAACACAAAGGTTATTCAACTATGGAAAGAACATTTCACCTATGATTTACCAAGTAGGAATTTAATTTCCTTTTTTCCTTCAGGACCTTAACAATCTGGTCAGTCTCAGCTTGCTTCGTTTTGAAATCCACCAAATATTTGATGGTTGTCTTGAGTAATGCTTGTGATAGTGATGTTTGCTTCCTCAACATGTCAACTTCATCTCTAAGTGCAGAAGCAGAATCTCTTTCTACCACTAGTTTAGCCTCTAGAGCATCAGCAGTTGGCAATTCATAATGCATGATTGGGTCGGTGCCACTGTTGTGGGATGATGCAACGTCCATGGGGACCTCGCTCTTTGATCTTGGGCTAACCTATTTTGCCATTAAAGTTACGATTGGATTCAGAAAAGTTGAAGTTAGCAAAACATCTCAACTGGGAGTTATAACAGCAAACCAGTTAAACAAACAAGGAATTAAAGAGTTTCAATTGGATGCTAAAAAGTAGTTATTAACATCATTGTAACCCGTTGTTGCAGCAGCAAAGCAGTTAAACAAACAAGTAGATATTTAAGTTAAGGCAAACAGGTAATTCTTAACAGTAAGTATCAAACACATAGATAGGCGCAGTCTACAATATGATTAAGAGGTTGTGCCATTATGTAATCAGTAGCAAACTAAATTAAGTCAAGCAACGTAATTGAACAATTTTGCAATAAGTGGCTAACTAAAATTCCGAGAAGCAGGTAACTGAACTTACGCTCGTTCTTTGTATAGGCACGCTGCAACTTATTTTTTGCTTACAAGGTTGTACGAAGGAGTCCATGGCATCAATTTCTTGGATACGCGGTCCCAATACTTCTTTCTTCCCATACTGCATGGGTAAGTCGAATGGTTAATCTGGTAAGATGGTGCGTCCTTGATATGTTATATGAGGACATGTAGTTAGACTAGTTGTAGCCAAACACATCACACTGGCTTTTACTGTATATTTCATGCGATTACTTTTGGCATATCGAGATCTAAGCAATATACAATAGGATGAAAAGACTGGCATCCTTCACATTATTGGCGAACTCAGTTCATAGAAACAAGCAATTCAACCATTTTGTGGGTAAATCAAAAGCGCCACTGGAATATTTTTCACTAGCCAATCATACACGCAAAAAGGGGCGACGCCACCATAGGGGCTGGTATGGGCGGCCGCCTCCGGTGGCAGGAAAGTGTGCACCTAGTTTGAGTCATCCAGGTTGGCCCATGCTAGTTTTGTTCGTCCCAACGCACGAGCAGGCAATGTAAAAAATGAAGAAAAATGTTTCAATTTGGATGGGCCAATAACATAAGTGCAAGGCAGGCCCTATAGCAGGCTCGCGGCCCAAACGAGCGCCTCCCATATTGATCGACATTAGGAAAAATCCCAATTCATTCGCTCCAGCCTCCAGTCTGGTTCGCTCCTAACCTAGCCGGCGCTGGACAGACCGACACAACACTTCCTCGCGCCCTCGTTGGAGGGCGGTCGCCGGGCTTCAAGCGAACGGAAGGACAAGAAGATGAAGATCCAACCCTAGGTGTAGCCTGCGTGGGAGGCAGCGGCGGCAGCACGGGCATGGCATCGAGCTTGCGCAAACGGACATTCGCAGCTTGCAAGAGTAGCATGCGCAACGAGCAGGTACATCACATCCCTGATTATATCTAATTCAACTCTTCAATTTCTGGCCAATAGTTAAACCTGACGGTGTTGTAAAACTGCTTGTATGTAGGGAATCTATGAGAAAATGAAACCAATTTCTACTTATTTTATAACTCCCCCAATCAATACTGAACTGACTGAATCTGATGTATCTAATCAAGTTTCCGGTGCAAACATACAAGCTCATGTTGTTCTTGAGCCTGAAGTGTCTAATGAACAGACTGCTAATGAAGGATTTGATGCAAACATTTTAAATGTCCTGGTGATGAACATATAGTGTCTAATGAGGGATCTAATGCAAGCATTTTGCAAGCTCATTGAAGGATTTAGTGTCTAATGATGATCTACTATGTTGAGAGAGACAGAGATTTGCAGGCATTGATGACAAGCAAATTATAGTGCATTTTCATAGCTTGAGGAAACGTCGAGGCCATCTACCAGAAAGTCCCCGTATCATGACAACATAGCATAAATATTTTTCTAATCTGTTGTTTGAAACTATTGGCATACTTGTGCAGGATAGATATATTGATATGCAGTTTGCGCACTGGTTATACGTGCAATTACACTTCGATATTTTCAGCCAGAGAACGAATAATTCAAGCAGGTATAGACCATGTTTGTAGTCCTTGTACACCATGTTGCATTTTGTGTTTTTTGGTGCTTGCATCATTTAGTGTTTATAATCTGAACTACTTTGGATCATTAGCTGGTTTTCAAAGTGCATGTAGCTTCACATTTCTCAAGTTATGTTGATTTCCGGAGAGCAAGTGCCTTCGTATTTTTTAAGTTAAATGTTCGCCCCTGGTAACCTGAGTTCGTGGATCAGCCACTGCACACAAATAATACACGAATGCCAGTACGAATTAAATGAAACGCAGGGACTTATGCTAGCTCGTTGTACAGGCTCACTACAGCTCTGCTTGCACTTGGGATGTTCCATGTACAAGTCCATGTTACCACTTGCTTGGATGTGCAGGCCTTATGCTCCTTGCATCCCCCTCTGCATTTTTGACACGGCGAATGGTTGATCAAATAAGAGGAATCGACCTTGATGTTGTACCGGAGGACAGATACTTACAAGGTTATACGGGTGTGTAGGATGTGTACCAGATCCCGTAGCATCGTCATGCTTCGCTAAAATATGGATTTGCTTGTTTTAGATGATATCTCCAGAACAAATAAGAGTTAAGGTAAGAGTTGCATAGGCGTGTAAGCTAAGAGAGCAGTGAAAGGATATCCAAATATCGTCGGAACAGTGCACAAGGGAGTGATGTGTGGATACCTAGTTCAGGCCGGCGTTTGGGCATGCTCGCCTAGCTAGAGTGCGGGTCACTTCAGAGCCGTTGAGGGTGATGCGCTGGGATTGGCTGGCCGCGCACGGATGCAGATCTTGAGTGGCAGCGGAGCGCTATGATGCGGTGGACGAGACCTTTGGTGAAGCCCCAACGGCCTCGGGGGGCGGAGGTGCGACGATGTGCTCGGTGAAGTAGCCCCAGTGAGCTGGGAGACGGCATCGGTGAAGCGCACCTGATGCAGTGGAACTCGGTGTCTGTGAGGCACGTCGGTTGTGGCGGCCGACGTTGTCGGTGGACCACCCGGTGCGGTGGACGAGGGCATAGATGAGGTGGCTCCGGTGTGGTGGTGAAGCATGACCGTCATCTTCGTCGTCATCGTCCGGCACAGAGGTGGGGAACGATGGGGAAAGATACGAGACAAGGGGCGTTTCAAGGGTTGGCGGCGAATTAGGGATTTGAGCAATCTGGGCGCGGAAGGGGACGATGGAGAAGAGAGATTTTGCAGGGCTGGAATTGGGGCCGCCAGATATTTCAATACGAAACATGGAAGCGCGAACTTATATTGTCGTCGTCCTTTTTTTGGGGGGGGAGGGGTGGGTCGCTGGGTGCTACGCGTCCGTCCGATACACGCGACCACCCCGACGGGACTATGCTTCGGTGCCTTAAGGACCTGCCTTTGTGTCCATGACATATGGGCCCAACAGGTGGCTGGCCCACATGTCAGTGACCCAAAGGCAGTTGCCTTTAAGGCACCGAAGCAGCGTCCACCCCTACACAACCCTGGTTTGCCTGGTGCACCTAAATTTGAGAATGCAAACGAATCTTCTTTCATTTGCAAATGAATTTGTATGTATTACCATGCCCGTGTTTTCCTTGCAATAATTAGTCATTCGAAACGAGATACTCCATCCGTTCACTTTTGTAAGTCGTTTCAGACAACTTAAAATGAACTGTTTTGCACATTGTCTAAAATGTCTTCAAGGTCTTATAAAAGTGAACAGAGGGAGTACTATAAATTAATTAATGAGGAGTTATTTGAAAAAAATCGAAATGGTACCCACGCTAACGTGGATTAGAGTGTGTGTCACTTAATTAGTTATTTGAATTAGAGTGTGTGTCACGTAGTTAGTTATTTGAATTAGAGTGTTTGTCACGTAGCGATCTCCAATTCTAACGTGGATTTCACATTTCACTGTATCCACGCTACTTTTTTAATACAAATTCATATGTATATGATGAACACCATGGTAGTGAGAAAACTTTTGGATGGATTCAAACATATGACCTACAAAATAGCACAACAAACTGAGTCAATTTCAACTTTTTGAAACTTAGTATGGCATGAATTCGAAATAATTACCCGTATGCCTGGTCCTCGGTTCAAATCTTACAATGTGCACCGAATTGAAACATCGATATTAAGTCTCGTACTATGTACATTCAAATGTTGTTTTAGCCCCCCCCCCCCCCCGCACAAACGCTACATACTTCCTGTATCGGTCAATCTTCCTCACCTAACCACCTTAGGAAGCTATCGGTTTCCAAAACACGTTCATTCTTTCTCTCCA
The DNA here is from genome assembly GCF_056163025.1 of Triticum urartu. NCBI lineage: Eukaryota > Viridiplantae > Streptophyta > Magnoliopsida > Poales > Poaceae > Triticum > Triticum urartu. The sequence goes on from NC_141879.1 coordinate 586,585,765, forward strand.
TGTTTCGATCTCTAAGTCTCTCAGCTACACAACCCCTTTTTCCACTCTGTTACCAAATGTATTTACCTCACACACCCGCCATTGCACCCCATGCCGAGCTCTCTCTCTCCCCCCCCTCTCCCTCTCACCCTCTCGCGCTAAATACATGCATTGCCTATCTAGCCCCCCAACCTCTCGTGCATGCGCACGCACGCACGTTGTATATCTAGGTCACTCCCTTGAGACTGTCTCACTCTTTCTTCCGCACGGCAGGCCACACTTTCTCAATCTCGCTCTCTTTATCTGAGTCTCGTTTAACCTTGTTTTTTTCACACACAAATAATATATCTCCCTGTTTGGGCCTCGATCGACACACTCTATACTCTCTCACGCAGATTGTCTATTCAAGTCAGTCCATCCAAGCCACCACCACTCTTTCGACCTCATGGTGGGCCACATTCACTCAATCTCTCTCTCTCCGTATGTCTTGATTGACCTTGCTCTTTCTTGGACAAAAACGATATATCACCATGTTTGAGCCCAATTCGACCTATTCACATTGTATACTCTCTCACGCACATCGTCTATCTAGGTCTCTCTCCAACCCGTCTCACTCTTTCGATCGCTTGGCGACCCTATGTGATCGGTTGACCTTGCTTCCTCCCATGCACAAAATATATCTACACGTCTGTGACTGGATCATCTCTCAAGCTCTATCTTACAGACCTCACCCTTGCCCAAAAGCTCAATCAGACAATATCTCTCCAGAGCATATATATTTGTTCAATGAATGTCGGACCACACTCACTTTGTCTCTCTATCTATATGTCTCTCGATTGACCTCGCTTTCTCACACCGTATCTTCCACGCGTTGAAGCTACCACCTCTCCATCCCTCACAAAGCCGGAGCTATTTACATTGCGAGGGGCACTCCAACCTTGGATTAATTTGTGTAGGCATTTATTCCGGTCGGTTTAGATTATATTTTCATAGCATTCGGCCCACAACTACTCCAAACACCGTTGCAACCCACGCAACTGCCCTAGTTGATTTCCCTCTAGCTCGGCCATCGCTCTCTCGCACGTCCTTTCTCGCCTTCAATGTCGCACCATGGTATTATTGAAAAAACTATGTTGTTCTCTTTAAGTATTTTAAATAAGCTACAAAACTACACACCGATAGTCCACTTGGAATGGAACAAATTTCGACGCACAAATTAAAGTGGTACAAACTACACACCGAGGGGCCCACATGTCATGAAACAAATTTGGACCCATATACAAATTAAAAAATAAAGGACGAGGATCGAACATGCGACCGGGCCTTCAAGCCGCACGTCAAGAGTAGGCAACATACGTAGAATAGCAATGTTTTTTGTACCCCCTTTGTTCACATAATGTTTTTATATTACCACAACCTAATTAATGGACAACATGTAATATTATTTTTAGTACTATTCGCCTTCACTTACTGGTGGGTTCCATGTGTTCTCTGTCTCTCTCCTCCCCTTCTGCGTTTAGACGCATGAACTAGTAATTTGTACGTGCTTTGCACGTTAGATTAAAAGTAAATATCATATCTCATAAAAATCAGAGTACTACAATGAATTTATATATGAAGAATGCATTAGAAAAAAGCATATAGTTTTATTTCAAAAGAAATGATAAGGGCGTGTTTGTGAAATCTTTTAGTTCTTCAAATTCAAACTTATAATATAGGTAAAATTAATTTGATGTTATAATTTTTATCTTTCCATACTTTCAAGTCAGCGTTTTCTCATAAACTCTATCTCATATGTCTGTTGTCGACCGCACAGCTAAGTAACTTAGTGTCCCCTTAAGAAAAATAAAGTAAAGTCTAAATCTAAAATTTATAATGATATTTTGAATATTTCACTCAGCGAATAAAAATATTGCCATGCGTACACTTTTTTTCTACCGTGTTCTAATTCTTTTGAGAAAAAAAATACTTCCCTACATGCATTCAACAGTATTCATGTGAGGAGCAAATTGCTAATATAGGCCGCTAGCCTCTACATGCACATTTGTTTAGATGCTTCTGGTGTGTACTGGAGTATTAACAGGAACATTTCACAATATGAGGCTAGCTGCGTGCTCACTTGAAGCTCTAGAATGATCCTCCCAGCCTTGTTTTGGCGCCCAACCGTGGGAGCGAATCCCACTAACCATAACCGTTGGATCAGTAGGGTTCAACTTTGATAAACGGTGGCAATTCAACCCGCGGAGGAAATCAATGGCTAGCAAACGATTCTGCGTCACGGCAGGTGGCTATCCAAAGTTTGAAAATTGGTGTACTAGAGAAGAAGATAGAGATACAGTATATTTTTACACACACATTTTTCCTCCGTGCCGAGACATGGCACACCCTACCGTGCGGTTTCGGGGCCCTCCCGGGTGGTGCACGCATATATTCTTCCTGACGTGGGACGCCCTACCGCGCGTTTTCTGAGTCCTCCTCGGTCGTAGCGCCGAAGCAAGTAAATGAGTTGTCAAATCACGAAAGACCATCTTTCCCGCCGAGTACATCAGTGAAGCACGGTGGCTAGCTAGTTGGGCTAGTTCGACCGATTAGCTAGGCCGCCGCCACATTTGTTTTTTCACCCCTTTTTATCTACTTGCCGGCAGGTAAATTTAAATATCCACCGCAGCGTTGCTCTGGTGTTTGGGTGCGGCAAGATTTTTAATTTTTTGATTGACGGGAGCAGGCGCGGCAGGATTTTTAATTTTTTGATTGACGGGAGCAGGCGCGGCAGCAATTAGTCATGATGACTCCGCCTGTACCCACTGCTCCCTGATGTGAGAAGTCGTCGACTGGTGTTTTACCATGGTGAAAACCAAAAGATTCCCCGATCCCTCCGCCTTCCCGTAGATTGCATTGCCTTTCAGCCGTTTCGCCCCCTTTGCTTCCTCTCCTCATTGCTTCTACCTGGTGCCATGGCGGCGCAGCAGATCACGGAGTCCGAGGTGAGGCTCCTGACACAGGAGCTCCATGCCAAGGATGCGGAGCTCAGGGCCAAGGACGTGGAGCTCCGTGAGCTCAAGGAGGAGAGGAGTGCCATGCTCCTCCGTTATGTGCGGGAGTTCACGGAGCTTCAAAAGCGGCAGGCGTCCACAACAAAGATGCTCGAGGCGTCGGCGGCGTTGCTGCAGAAAGCGGAAGATACGATAGGCCGTCAGGGGAGCCGGCTGGAGCACGAGCAGGCCGATCGTGACGAGGTCCAGGATCGCCTCAGCCACTTGGTGAACCAAGTTGCCACACACGTGTTGCGGCTGCGCGATGCCTACCGTCGTGCTAGCGCGATGATGCCGGCCGTCGGGCTAAACCCGTTCGACCACCCGGTCGACTTCAACGAGCTGCGGCTTCCTGACCTGGTCTCCTTCTTCACCTATATCTCCGAGGAGCTGAGCCGTCTCCGCGCGATGGTGGGGGCTGAGCTGGACAAGGAGGGGTTGCGGGCTGCCGTCGCCGTTGCCGGGCGAATCCTTTCAGGGCTCTGTCACCGGAATCCATTCGTGCCATTGGACGCCGTCTTTTACGAGTTGGCACCCGTCGGCCGGGAGTGGGCTCTGCGGGCGGTTGCACCCTGCATCACCAACGTCGTGTGCCTCGAGAAGCAGAGGGACTTCGGTGGTGTTTAGGCGCCCTCTGCATGGGCATGTCCATATCTCGGCGCAACATGACCGTTGGATCAAACTCAGACGATGCAGATCACTCACTGTAGCACAAAGCGTGTGGGTGTGTTTGGTTGCATTCTCATCTCAATATAGTTGTTTCCTCTTCGTGTATTTTTCTCAACCTACTAGTGTGGACTCATGCACCCTTCATGCACTCTGCCAAACAAACAAAAGCGGGTCGAGAAGGGAACTTTTGCTCCCATCCCGTGCACCCTTCATACACCCTGCCTAACACTATTCGTGCTTCATATGGTTCATGTTTCGTGGAGTACTGTAGCACCGTACTCTTCGTGCGCTGTGGACCTAGTTCTGTTAACATTGATCTCACCGTTCATTCTCGATCGGACAGTCGAAAAAGCGGTACTATGTTATATATAGGAGTAGTTGACATGCACACAACATCATTTGTTATCGTCATATCTTACTACACTAGCAACAAGATTGTGTAGTACTGACGTATGAACCACTGCACATGCCTAGTAGTAAGAGCACTGTGTATGTTCAAGTGGCTGCCGTGTTTCGCACTCCTCCGTCGTAAGAGTGGAAACACTTGTTGTAATCATTTTTTTCTTCTGAAAAACAGTGGGCACGCTCTACCGTGAGGATCCTCCTCCAGCCATGCACTAAATTACCCACTTTCGCCGACGTGTGGGACAGCCAGCATCGGGGTCCACCAGCCATGCACTAAATTACTCCGTAGTAGAGTGACAGTAGACTACCCTGATCGAAGCGCCGCAGTAATGCCCAATGAGCCGTCAAATCACAAAAACCCCTCCTTTCCAGCAGTAAGTTGGACGGACGAAGCAACCATCATTTCACTCTTCTCTCTCAGCTTCCTCTCTACCCAACCCTCGCTTCTGCCTCATCTTGTTCCTCATTTCTTCAAGAAAACCCTGACTTGCTTCTGCCATTGTTCTTCTCCCCCAAAGAAGGAAAGGTGAGCGCATCAATGGTGTTGATTCTGGCCAAGGCCCGGTCTTGCAACCCCGAGACTGATCCTATAACTCCCTCTCTTTTCTTCTTTTGGGTTTGTGATTATGGTTTCTTTTCTTTTATTTCTATTTGACAGTTTCTTGATGGGCGCTGGAGCACCGGCCGAAGTGATGTCTATGGCTCCGGCCAAAACCGTCGAGGCTCATGGTACGAAGAAGCGCAAGCACCCCGCCGAGACTACCGCAGACAAGCTCAAAGCCATCACCCTGTCCAAGCCCCCCTCTCCGGGATCCCTCATTAAGCAAGTCCAGGTAATATCTCTTCTTGACGATCTTTTTCTCGATCTTGATCGTGTTTTTTCATCTAACACGCAGTACTAGTACTAGTAGTACAACTTTCTAGGTGATCTTGCATGTGATTTTTGTGTGCCAAACGACGGTTCTAAATTCCTCTTTTGACCAAAACATGCGAGAGGTTGACACTGATTTCTTATAGATTACTTTCAATTACTCCCTCTGTCCCAAATTTCTTGTCTTAGATTTGTCTATATACGGATGTATCTAATACTAAAATGTGACTTGATACATCCGTATCTAGACAAATCTAAGACAAGAATTTTGGGACGGAGGGAGTACTTTATGAACATCAATGCTACATTTTAAGAGGGTATATTTGCCTTAGTAACTTGTGTTATGGATATTGCATGTAATCCCTCTGCTCTCATGCCTTTGAAGACATGTTCTAGTGTCTTTGTTCACTCATTTCTGTGCGTATATGTAGTCATATATGGAGTATAAAATCGAAAATCATCTTATATTTCTGAACGGAGGTAGTAATAAAATATGGTTTCTGTTTGAATTAGTACCAGGTCCGCGGTGGAGATGAAGTTCTCAAAGTCATGCCGTGTGAACTGGAAGACCTGATGATGAGTTCTACTGCTGAACTATCCAGCTGTTGTGTCCTTGTCGCCACGTGTCCTAAACTAGTGTTTTCCTGTAGCATTGTTGTCAGGCATGTTCTCGAGGCTGTACTTGACCACAACAATTTCCTGGTTGTGCCTTTGATTACGAAGGGTGTGGTTCTTGTAAAGCTTCCCAACAAATCTGATGTGACATGTCTTCATCATCATGTATATGAGTGGAAAGACCACTCTGTTAGGTTCTCCAAGGTTGACAAGATGGTGATGGTGCATGTAGACATCTCACACGAAGTCCATGGCCTAGTCAGTTATGCGGGGTTCATCCCGTAGGTCGGTGGCAAAAAATAGTCTGCAGAGTTTAGTTAGTTCAACTTTGCTTGTCTGTAGTAAGTACTATTGTTCAGTAGTTGATTTGTGTCTGTGAACCCTGTATTGTTATTAGTACCACCGCTTTTGGTGTGTGGTCAGTCCTGAGAACGGTCTATGTTAATGTCTGTCCACTCAATTCAGTCTGTATATTTTGAAGTATCCATATCATATTTTTTGTGAGGACGGTCTATCAATTATGGTTACACTCCAATATCTGTATGCATTGCAGGGTTTATCGCACCCACCAGGATTTCTAGCCCCATGGATGTTCAGTCCATACGATTTGTCACGACCTTTGGACTGTCCTACTTGTGGGAGTAGGCGGGGCCCCTGCATGCCACGCGTAGTTGGACAATCAATCTTCTGTTTAGTACTTCAACATAGTGATTTCTTGGTAAGGATTCACTCGTGTCACATCAAGTAAATCTTATTGATTTAGTGTCTAAATCTTATTGATTTAATGTCATGTTTTCTTTCTTTTCCTGCAATTTTACTATGCATGTTTTGCCATGTGACATTCATCACAGAATAAACCGTTTGGTTTGCTCTACAATGGCTATTTTTGCAGGTTTCACTTCTTATGTCGTGTCAGTAACGAAGGCACCGTCCATCACTTATATTACTGGAAAAAATTGGATCAGTCTGTTGTTTGAGTACAAGCTGAATCCCTATGATGAACTGCAGTTTGGTTTAACAAAAACGCCACAATTAGTCCTTCTCGCGTTTAAAAGAAATGAAGAAAAAGACTGGATCACGGTCACGGATCTTAGTCAAGTTAGAAAGCTGATCATAGCAGACCAGACACGATCGCCGTTGTCTCACACAGATTGAGCACCGGCAGTTTCTCTAGCATTGACAGCGGCAGCAGCTCAGTCTGATCCAGCTGAGGATTGGGCACCGACCGCGTCAGCGGATCAGTCTAATCTACCGGAGGATCGGGCATCGACACCGGCACCTCCTCCGACACCGGCACCAGTTCTACAAGGAGCACCATCTCCGGCAGCAGCAGCGGCTTCGGCACCTGCACCAACACTTGCGCTTGCATCTGCTCCGGCCTGTGCAGTTGCACCGGCAACAGACTGGGCTACAGTTCGCACTTCATATACCAAAGTCCTTACAAAAACTGACATGTCCACCTTCTTGGTAAGTATTGGCCGCCCAAGTGCTTCGTTCTTTTTTATTTCCATGTTGTTTCACATGATTCACTGTGTTGATCTAACTATTTGGGTATGTCTTCTTGTTTGCAAACAGAGAATTTCTAGAGCAACGAGGGAGTCGTTCAACAATCCGGGCGACCGCGGCCAAGTTTCTCTTACCATGCGCAGCCTTGGTGCTCAATATACTGTAAGTACAAAGGATGGTCGCATGATGATTGATGCTAAAGGATGGTCAAGGTTCAAATCTAAATCATATCTTGCGGTAGGGGATGATGTTAAAATCGAACTTCCTCGGCAAGGAGAGCTGGTCCAAATCAACTTTGAAATTCTTCAGTAGCAGCACGCAACTGCCGAACTGATCTATTCTCTGAGAGATTTTGATGTAATAATCTGGCATGGTGAAACAAGTGTCCTGTGTGTATAAGTAGTATGACAGTATTATTTATCACATGGTATATCATTGATAGAATTGCAACTCTGATTGCTGGTTAGGAACTGTCATTCGATTTCATTCCAACAACTGTCGTGCTTTATTCAATTTTGTGTATTCGCCTTGCGACAGCATCTAAAACCAGCACCGTACCGATCGCTTGCAATATGAAATGCGCTGAGGTAGAACACATGGGCCCCCAAACATGCAGGGTCGGCCTGCAGCCCAAAGTCCAGAACCGTGAGCCTATCTGAGTATTATATTCTTAGTTGAACCCCCATAAAAAAGTTGAACCCCCATAATGCTCGTGCATTGCAGAGGGAGTATATTTCTCGGCAAGGTGAGCCTGTGATATAAAAGATTTGTATATTTATTTACAGAGGGAGTATCTCTCTGTCAAAATATATATTTACGTGTAACTAGTTACTCCTGTCTTTCTACTTCCTTTCGCTGATGTGTGGGGCAACCGGCAACGAGATCCACGTTCCATATGCACAAATTAGAGTGCACAACTTCATGGTAGACACATCCCGGTCGTAGCGCCGCAGTAATGCCCGATGACCTGTCAAATCACAACCCCCCCCCCCTTTCCAGCTTTAGCAGTAAGCTAGACGGACGAAGCGGTAATATTTCACTGGGCCTGAATCCCCTTCTCCCTCGTCTGCTTGTTCAGAGAAAACCCCCTCTTGGCGATTGCATAGAGTTTTCTCATGGAGAACCAGGTACGAATTATTCATCCATCCCCGATAAACCCAAGTCCCTTGGTCGCAGGTAATCCTAGGATGGCAGCCGCCGCCGTTGATGCATTTTTCTTCCTACTGAATCTAGTGTGTTTCATTTGCAGTGCCCAAAGTGCAAGTACCCTACAGGTTTCTACGCGCTCGGCGAGACGCCACACTTGTTCCTTCTCATCCTAACACAGCATTTTGAAATGCGCACAGTATGTTCCTAGAATCCTCTTTTCTATCCGGGATGGTGGGGGTTTTTTGAACATGCTGTGTTCTCATATTATTTTTCCTGCAGTGTATTATTTGCTCTGCCAGAACACATGTACTCAAGATGCTCGGCCTTGCCATAACTGAATACACTAGTTTAATGGTCACAGTGAAGACAAGCCATGGATATAAGTTCCGAGTTGGGTTCATGAACCAAGAAGATCGCTGCTTTTTTATGGCCGAACTTGGATAAACTTTCTCAAGTGTTACGGACTAAAAGTTGGCGTACGAATGTTGATGGAAATAGCAGAACCTGGTCTCATCTTCACTGCGATCTTCCACCCCGACGTCGTTCCAATTGTTCATCCATGTTAGTTTTGTATCTGGTTCTTGCTTGTTGCCTCGATTACTTCTTAATCCACCTATTCTGTCTAACTAATCACAATTTAACTTTAGAAGTAGCAACGAATCTCTCACGAAGATGCTACTTCTAACTAATATTTTCTTATAATTGGTGGCACGTGTAGGTTTTTTCAGAGTTAAGCAGTCTACTCGTTTGTTACTCTGTAATAACTCGGCTGTTACTAATGGCACTGAAGTTGATTGGATCGACATCCACAAGTTCCTACACTTTATTGATCGTCTTGAGGTCCTTGTGGGGCGTTTCAATGGTGGAAGGCCACGTGGGATATGTGTGCCACTGCTGCACTCGTTGAACAGGTCCAACTGTGTCAAGAAACTTATGGTACGAGCTATTTTCTGTTATATATGTTGTTCATAAAATATTGCTTATACACAGTTTTACAGCTGTGATCTTCTTGAAACAAGAACTGCCGAGTTCTATTGTTCCTATACAGATGCCTGACCATGGTCGGGTCAGACTTGCGCTTGGTCACAACATGATGTTTATGTCGACCTACTCAATTCCCCTTGGAGGTGAAAAGATACTTATTCATGGGTGGTCTCAAATAATGAAGGCCCGTCCATCTTGGAGAATAGGACAGAAGATTATGTTCATGCTTTTCCATGGCTCTAAAGCGAATATCCTGTTTATTGACCACGTTGCGAGATGAAGCCGCTTTCAGAAGGTTGTGGATGCGCGGGGTGGCGCCTGGGCCTTGTCCTGGGGCTTGGCGGCCTCACCCTTGGTTAACTGTAGGCAAAGTAGCACTGTTCAAGGCGTGCTTTGTATGGTTGAACCTGTATAAGTACTCATACTGCTTTCAGCTTTGGTTGTTAAGTGCCCCTGCTGGTTTCAGTTAAGGTTGTTAAGTACTCCTGCTGCTTTTAAAGTCTGTCGTGTTTCTTCAGTCCTGTCTTCCTCCAGCCGCCAAAACCAAACAGCGCTGGCAGGGCCGCCTGCTTCTGCCTCCCACGGCTGGCTGCGCCTCAGCGCACGCATCGCTGCCCCACCGTCTCCTAAATCGTTAACGCCGACGTCCTCTGCGCGCTTTGGTGCGCTCGCCGTGGCGCCGCCCTCTCGCGTTGTCAACATGGTCAACAAACAACAGGAATCGACAGAAGTACGTGGAGAGGATGACACTAGGGGCCCACCACGTCAGCGTATGGAAAAATAAAATGCTTCCTCCTAGTGTTTTCCTGACATCTGGGACCCACGACATTGTGAGCGTATATAGTCAATAGACAAGAGAACAACACAAGATCGGCTGACACCTGGGACGTAGCTACTCGAGCAGTATTTTTTTTGTTTGGTATTGTTGAGACGGAGCAGGGTTTGAACTGGGTTGTGGCCCGTCTAGCCCAGACTTATATTTTATGTTCACCATATGACCAGCCCAGCTATTTTTTCTTTGTGAAAATGAGCCCAGATTATTTTTTCTGAAGAATACCCAATCCAGGCCTACTTATTTTTCTACGCCCTGATGGGCTGCAACTCTTTCAAGACGCCCGCAAATCTTGAAAGTAATATGAAATGGGTTGTAAATTTAAAAACAGATGACAAATTGGCAATTACTTTATATTTTCTGAATTTTATTACATTTTCAGATTCCTATTTCACTGGGCATTAACCTAATTTAAATATATCTTCAAAGTACTTTAAATCTGGCTGGACATTTCGGTATTAAAAATAGTTTGGAACCCACAGAAATATGCGAAATTGGCCCTGGCCAACCAAAAAACGACTGTAATAAATTGCATAAGAAGTTGCCATGAGCTATATATAAATTATTAAAAAATGAGGGAGTGGCCTGACTTGTGGGCCTGTTTAGTTGATGTGTATGCAAGATTGTTTTAGTTATTATATACGTCAACAAACGATTCTAGCAGACGTAACCGTTGGATGTCAATCCAACGGCCGTCATGTTTCTTCAATCTCTGATCTTCTTGCTCCAGCCGCCAAAGCAGCGCCGGTGGGACCGCCTACTCCCGCATCCCGTGGCCGGCTGTGCTGCCGCGCAGGCCTCAGCGCCCCCTACTACTCCCACCGCTGGCCAAGGCATCCCTCTACTCACCCACACCCCCTGTTATTCTGCGGCGACGGCAGCCTCACACCGCAGCCGAACCGGTGAACGCTCGTACTCCTCTCTGCGTGGGCATCCACTGTCGTGTCTTCCCCGGCTCCGCGTCATCCCCTTCCTATGCCTCGCCGTCGTCCACAGCCATGGTGCTCTCGGCGCGGCGTGGTCAATGTGGTCAACGACCGACTTCCATCGGAAGAGTACTGTACGTGGAGAGGCTGACAGCTGGGTCCACGGCAGCCGCAAGGAAGTGCCTCCTTATTACGCAGAAAATAATTATTCCTCCACCTGACAGCGGGGACCCATCGGACGGGCCACCAGTATTTTGCGAAAAAAATCGTTTCCCCCTGACTATTGGGACCCACCGAACGGGCCATCGTATTTCGTGAAAAAACGTTCCCCCCACTGTCAGCTCGGACCCACCGGAAGTGCCTCCTTATTACGCACAAAAAAATGAATACTCCCCCGGCTAGCTGGGACCCACCTTGGTGGGAGGCTGACTTGTGGGCCTACTAAGTTGACGGGGACGAAGGGCTTTGTCAACTTAGTCAATATGAACGATTTATAGCTCTAGTGACCGTACGATGTCCATCCAACGGCCGTAGTGCTTCTTCAACCTCTGGTCTTCTTGCTCTAGCCGCCCAAAGCAGCGCCGGTCATGCTGCATGCTCCTGCCTCCCATGACCGGCTGTGCTGCCGCGGAGGCCTCGCCGCCCCCTACTATTCCCACCACTGGCCAGGCCCTATGGCGACGGCAGCCTCACTGTCGGTGTCAAAACCGACGGATCTCGGGTAGGGGGTCCCGAACTGTGCGTCTAGGGCGGATGGTAACAGGAGGCAGGGGACACGATGTTTTACCCAGGTTCGGGCCCTCTTGATGGAGGTAAAACCCTACGTCCTGCTTGATTAATATTGATGATATGGGTAGTACAAGAGTTGATCTACCATGAGATCGGAGAGGCTAAACCCTAGAAGCTAGCCTATGGTATGATTGTATGTTGTCCTACAGACTAAAACCCTCCGGTTTATATAGACACCGGAGAGGGCTAGGGTTACACAAGGTCGGTTACAAAGGAGGAGATATACATATCCGTATTGCCTAGCTTGCCTTCCACGCCAAGTAGAGTCCCATCCGGACACGAGACGAAGTCTTTAATCTTGTATCTTCATAGTCCAACAGTCCGGCCAAAGGATATAATCCGGCTGTCCGGATACCCCCTAATCCAGGACTCCCTCAGTAGCGCCCGAACCAGGCTTCAATGATGATGAGTCCGGTGCACAGTATTGTCTTCGGCATTGCAAGGCAGGTTCTTCTCCATCTTTCGAACGTTGGTAAAGCAGTGTCCGATCCATAAATGTTTGGACCTCTTGGCTTCTGTGCCCAATAAGGGCTTTCTCCCACGCGTTGAACCAATACGAGGCGCCAGGGCGTTTTTACATTTGCCCCCTAGCCAGATAAATAAATTGTCTATTAAAGGGATGGGGATCCTTAGATCTGATCCATACCATCCTCCCCCAGCGAGAGTCCATCAGAGCGCGTTCCAGAAAGATCCATTCCAGCATGGCCGACCTCCGCAGCTCCTCCTCCCGCCCCCAAAGCCCTAAGCCCGGTGATTGGGAGAGGTGTTCAGTCCCACACAGTCGTTTAGTCGAACTGCAGACTAAGGGATTTCTCCCTCCGGCGTACATGGTGCCCGTTCGAGCCGGGCTTGCCACCTATAATGGCGGGGAGCAAGGGGAGAGCTTTCCCTATCCCTCTATGGGGGAACGGGTCTGCCGTGTTCCCTATCTATTAAGGGGACTCGGATTTCCAATTCATCTGTTCTTCTGCGGGCTCCTGGAGTTCTACGGCCTCCAATTACACAATTTCACCCCCGCCTCCATCCTACACATTGCCGGCTATGTGGCTCTCTGCGAGTTGTTCCTGGGCTATGAGGCTCACTTCGAGCTGTGGAAAAGGCTATTTTGCCTCATCCCTCGCACACAGAGGGGGTCACTTTATCAAGTGGGCGGAGCCGAAATATGGTGCATCGCCGATACCAGATACCTGTCCGGTACTCCGAAGAAGTCACCCGAAGACTGGCCTTCAGAATGGTTTTATATGGAGGGCGTTCCCCTTCCGGACCCTGTTTTGCGGGGTCTTCCTGAGTTCAACAATGCACCTCTGAAGAAACGCCGAAGTTGGCGCCCACGGAGCCCCCAGGTGGAAGACAATGGAGAAGTCCTCTATCTGATGAACCAAATTAAAGCACTGGCTCGATCAGGATTGACAGTGATCGAAGTTATGTCGATTTGCATAATGCAGGGAGTGCAACCACTTCAATATCGTGGGCACCCCTTGTGGTGTTACAACGGGGCGGATGACGCCACCTACTGCGGGCGTAAGGGTCCGGACAATGCCGCCGCTTTAGCGAAAATTTTGTCCGAATTGTTCAAGGGTGAGGAAGAGGAGTTCACCCGCATCAAGCCACGGGATGGATTCTCCATGTACAATCCTCCAAGCTGGGTAAGTTATATCTCCCTGCTCCCATTTTTCCCGCATTATTTGTCGTAAGTATTCACCTTGCCAATTTGCGGCAGGAACTGCGAAAAGCCATAAAGGAGGTAAGCAGCCCTTCTCCACAACCAGAGGACCCTGACCGGGCCCTCGACTCCAGACTTGAATAAGATCTGGTCATATTCGTGGAGCTGATAGACCGGCAGTTCTATCAGTTAAGCTGTGACGATGCCATGGTGGCCATTACGGCCGACTATCCTGGACTGCTCCCTGCATCGCACGTAAGAAAAACCAAAAAATCCCAACTCCAAAACTAGGATCCCGTTTTAGACACTTCACCCACCATATACACATGGCATTTTTACAGGGAAGGCATTCGGGACGCCCTGCCGAACCCGCAGCAACGCGCCAACAGGAGGCACCGAGGCCGGGTAGGCCAAAAAGGAAGGCGGTCAGGACGGAGACACCGGCGGAAAGGTATAACAAACCCCGCTCCGTGGTTGCCGTCTTTCTCGAAATACAATGACGCACGTGTTTCTTTAACAGAAAAAACGCTCGCCGGAATATGTCCGGCGATGTTACTAATCGCGCTTCCACCAGCCGGGCGCTAGGACCGGACATAGAGGCGGAAGCCGATATGGGGTGGGCGCCGGATAATCCCCCTACAGAGGATGCAGATAGATTATCCGCTACAAACTCGGAGGTGGAAAGCGCCATGAATCATAGGCGCCGCCGGGCCGTACTCCGTGACGCTTGTTTCTCACCAGAGGCATTTGATGCCTTCAATTCTGGAGAGGCGTACCTCCGAGCTGCTCAAGATGGTCTAGCCAGAGCCACGGATCAGTATGTAAAGGATGTACGGGTAAGTAAATCTGACGATTTATATGTATCAGTAGCCCCTGAGACTTGAAACTGTTAGCAGAACTGATTTAAGGATCAACTTTATTGTGCAGGTTCTTACAGAGAAGAATACTAGGCTGTCAAAGGAGCTAGAGGAATGCAAGACCCAACTACGGGCTGCTGTGGCCACATTACAGGAACCGAAAAGGTCACCTGCTGGTAACATTTACATTAAAGAATGATGGTTACCATATAATGTGCGGCATGGCTACAGATCTAACAACAGATGTTGCAGATGAATCCGGAGAATATCCGGAGGACCAGCATGTTATGCGACAGCTAGAGGCTGGCAAACACGTGCCACCTGAGGTCAGGCGGGAGAAAAACAATCTCCAAGACGCAAATATTAAGCTGAGCATGGAACTAAAAGACGTTCGGGGCCAGCTTGCAGACTCCGAGAAGGAGAATAAGCGGATTCGGCGCGGCATTTTCAGTAAGTCCTTGAACGAATCCTTTTAAAGGAGTTCGGCGAAGAAGCCGGCTAACAGCGTTATGTCTGTAGGTATGCTGACGGGTCGTCCCGTGGAGGAAATGCCCGGGTCTACGGGTGATCTTCTATCCGAGCTGTCACATTTGCACGAACAAGTTCGGCAGGTGATGGAGGGTGTTGCCCAGGCCTTGTGGCCGTCCGTCTCCCTGCCAGAGGGCGTTGCAGAGCTTGCGGAGAAGCTCAAGGGAGCACGGCAGCGCTTCTGATTATGGAAGATATCAGCCTGCCAATAGGGTGCCAGAGAAGCCTGGGCCATGGTGAAGACGCGGTATACCAAGGAAGACCCAAATCACATGGCCGAGGTCAGACCTATGGGGCCCGACGGAAAAGAGATCCCTGTTAGCTTAGTTTATGGGCAGGTAGAATTAGCCGCAAAGTATTCCCAACAGGATTGTAAGCTAGACCGCCTGTTGGATGGTATAGAAGAGGAATTTAGTCAGTCTGCATGACTATGTAATGAAAGTGACGTGTATAATGCCTTCTAGCCGAATTGTAGATCATTTGTCTTGGCGGACCTTTCCGCTTCAACGTCGGGACCCGATAGTCCAGAGTGTATCCGAATACCCGCGCAGTTATATAAGAACCGGGGCATGCGTGGAGACCAGGCATAGGGGTCATAAGTGCTTGAACAGACAAGTGCCCAACTAGTTATGTTATATTACATGGGTAGTAAGAAACATCTTCCAGGGAGAATAGTTCCGTTAAGGGTTCCTTTCCCTGGGTAAGCATGCCCTAGAGTGCATGTCCGGACTGCGATAGGAAACACAGGAGAAACATCTGGGGGCAGATAAGGACAATAAATAAAAATCATCTTTTGTTCATCGACCGAATATTCCCTTAAGAACGCTAGCTTTCGGCTTCACCCAGTCTGAGGTACACATCCGGCTGACCCAGCAGTAACAATCGCAGAGGTGCTCCCCTTATGCCCTAGCCGAATTAACGGGAATGTAGGGCATAAATACAAGAGCCAGGCAACCCAGCTTGGCCAAAACTTAAGTCATATCGATGCATATAATGGCGAAAAAAGGTACATGCGGAAGCATGACACATGTGCGGGGCCTGAGGCCCAGATAAATAATTAAGCTTCTGTGAAAGAAGCCCCCAGGTATGATGAGCGTGGCTAGCGCATCTATAATGTGCAAGCGAGGCACAAGTTGGCCCTTAAAGGCCTAGAGAAAGAATAAAAGAAAGGAAGAAAGAAAGAAAAACAAGACAGATAATGTATATGCAAAAAATGGACAAAGTAAGGGGACGAACATAGAGTCCGGTGCTAGGCGTAGAATCTTCGGAGCCTGGCCGCGTTCCATGGGTTCGGCTCGAGTCGACTAGTCGATGCATCCCGCAGTCGGTACACTCCGTCGGTCAGAACTTGGTCAATAATGAAGGGACCTTCCCATTTGGGCTTGAGCTTGTTCTTTTTCTTGTCCGGCAGGCGTAGAACTAGTTCGCCAACGTTATAAGTTTTGGCCCGTACTTCTCTGCTTTGGTATCTGCGAGCCTGTTGCTGATAAAATGCGGAACGGGCTTTGGCTACATTGCGCTCCTCCTCTAGGGTGTCCAGACTGTCCTGCCGATCGAGCTCAGCTTCTCTTTCTTCGTACATGCGCACGCGAGGTGAGTCATGAATTATGTCACAGGGCAAGACTGCCTCTGCGCCGTACACCATAAAGAAGGGTGTGTGTCCGGTACTACGATTCGGCGTGGTCCGCAGCCCCCAGAGTACGGAGTCGAGATCCTCTACCCAGTGCGTGTTAGACTCCGTTAAGGAACGCACTAATCTGGGTTTAATGCCACTCATTATAAGACCGTTTGCTCGCTTGACTTGACCGTTGGTTTGTGGGTGATAGACTGAAGCATAATCGAGCTTGATGCCCATTTTGCTGCACCAGAGTTTTACCTCATCGGCTGTGAAGTTTGTGCTGTTATCAGTGATGATGTTGTGGGGGACGCCATAACGGTGTACGACCCCAGATATGAAGTCTATCACTGGTCTGGATTCGGCTATTTTAACAAGTTTGGCCTCTATCCATTTGGTGAATTTATCCACCATGACCAGTAAGTATTTTTCTTGTGGGTTCCCCCTTTAAGGGGTCCAACCATGTCAAGCCCCCAGACCGTGAAGGTCCACGTAATGGGGATTGTTTGGAGGGCGGTGGGTGGCATGTGGCTTTGATTTGCAAAGAGCTGGCAACCGGCGCAACGTTGGACCAAGTCTTGTGCATCTGCCTGGGCCGTTGGCCAATAGAATCATGTACGGAAGGCCTTGCTTACAAGAGCCCAGGCTGCGGCATGGTGACCGCCGAGTCCGGTGTGGATTTCTGCCAAAAGGTTCCGCCCTTCCTCTTCGGAGATGCACCTTTGAAGGACTCCGGTAGTGCTTTTTTTATACAATTCTCCCTCATGGACCCTGTAGGCCTTAGATCGCCGCACTATGCAGCGTGCCTCATTTTGGTCCTCTGGAAGTTCCTGCCTAGTTAGGTAGGCCAGGAATGGTTTTGTCCACAGGGCGATAATGGCCATTATTACATGGGCTGAAGGTGTTATTTCGGTGGCGGAGCCTCCGATTGTGTCAGAATATTCGGTATCGGGCATTTTGGCCAGGTCCGGACTATTGTTACCGGTGTCCCCTTCCCATACTACGGATGGCTTGAACAACCTTTCCAAAAATATGTTGGGGGGACCGCATCGCGTTTTGTGCCGATGCGGGCGAGGATATCCGCCGCTTGATTGTTTTCTCGAGCCACATGGTGAAATTCGAGTCCCTCGAACCGAGCTGACATTTTTAGGACGGCATTTCGGTAGGCCGCCATTTTTGGATCCTTGGCGTCAAAGTCTCCATTTATTTGGGATATTGCAAGGTTTGAATCCCCACGCACCTCCAGGCGTTGAATGCCCATGGAGACTGCCATCCGAAGACCATGCAACAGAGCTTTGTATTCGGCTGCGTTGTTGGAGTCTGTATACAATATTTGCAGTACGTACTGAACGGTATCTCCGGTTGGGGACGTCAGGACGACGCCAGCCCCTAGACCAGCCAGCATTTTAGAACCGTCGAAGTGCATGATCCAATTGGAGTATGCGCCGTACTCTTTAGGGAGTTCGGCCCCCGTCCATTCGGCGACAAAGTCGGCCAATACTTGCGACTTAATGGCCCGTCGAGGTTTGTATGTTATGTCGAACGGGAGGAGCTCAATGGCCCATTTAGCAATCCGGCCCGTAGCGTCGCGGTTGTTTATAATATCATTAAGTGGCACTTCCGAGGCTACTGTAAATAAACACTCTTGAAAGTAGTGTCGCAGCTTCCGGGATGCCATGAATACCGCATAGGCTATCTTTTGATAATGTGGGTATCGTGATTTGCATGGAGTGAGGACAGTGGATACATAGTATACCAGCTTTTGAAGAGGGAATTTATGTCTGGCAACTTCTCGTTCGACGACGAGCACTGCGCTTACAACTTGATGAGTTGCCGCAATGTACAACAGCATTGGTTCACCGATGTTTGGCGCGGCCAGGATTGGGTTGGTTGTCAAAATGGCCTTTATTTCTTCCAATCCAGCTGTGGCAGCGTCCGTCCACTCAAAGTGTTCGGTGCGCCGAAGGAGGCGATAAAGGGGTAAAGCCTTTTCTCCTAAGCGGGAGATAAAGCGGCTTAGAGCCGCCACGCATCCAGTTAACTTCTGGATTTGTTTGAGGTCTATTGGGGTAGCCAACTATGACAAAGCTTGGATTTTGGCCGGATTAGCTTCAATACCTCTACTGGAGACAATGAAACCCAAGAGCTTTCCGGCTGGTACGCCGAAAACGCATTTTTCCGGATTAGGCTTGATGTCGTATGTTCGGAGGTTGTCGAATGTGAGCCTCAAGTCGTCTATCAAAGAGTCGACGTGCTTGGTTTTGATGACCACATCGTCTATGTATGCCTCTACTGTTTTGCTGATTTGTTTCTCTAGACATGTCTGAATCATGCGCTGATATGTTGCGCCAGCGTTTTTGAGCCCAAAAGGCATTGTGTTGAAACAGAAGGGACCGTATGGTGTGATGAATGCCGTTGCGGCTTGGTCGGACTCCGCCATCTTGATTTGGTGGTAACCGGAGTATGCGTCGAGGAAACACAATGACTCGTGTCCTGCGGTAGCATCGATAATTTGATCGATGCGGGGGAGGGGGAAGGGATCCTTTGGGCAAGCTTTATTGAGGTCCTTGAAATCGACACAAAGGCGCTAGGATTTATCCTTCTTTGGTACCATCACCAGGTTTGCTAGCCAGTCCGGGTGTTTTATCTCTCTGATGAATCCTGCCTCCAATAACTTGGCTAGTTCCTCTCCCATGGCCTGTCTCTTAGGTTCGGAGAAACGCCGAAGAGCTTGCTTGACCGGCTTGAATCCCTTTAGGATATTGAGGCTATGCTCGGCCAGCCTGCGTGGGATTCCTGGCATGTCTGAGGGGTGCCAGGCGAATATGTCCCAATTCTCGCGCAGGAATTCTCGTAGTGCGGCGTTCACTGCGGGGTTTAACTGTGCCCCGATGGAGGCTGTTTTTGTAGGGTCCGTTGGGTGGACTTGGAATTTGACTATTTCATCCGCTGGTTTAAAAGAGGTGGACTTGGATCTCTTATCGAGTATCATGTCGTCCCTGTCCACTGTGGAGCGTAGCGTGGTTAATTCCTCGGCCGAGAGGGCTTCGGATAATGCCTCAAGGGCCAGTGCGGCTGTTTTGTTTTCGGCGCGGAGTGTTGTGTCCGGATCACTGGCGAGAGTGATGATTCCGTTGGGCCCGGTCATTTTGAGCTTCATGTACCCATAATGGGGTACAACTTGGAAGATCGTGACTGCCTCACATCTTAAAAGGGCGTGGTATCCACTGCTGAACGGGGCCACTTGAAATGTAATTTCTTCGGACCTATAATTATCTGGAGTACTGAATACCACATCTAGTGTGATTTTCCCGGCGCATCGTGCCTCCCGACTGGGTATGATTTCTCTGAAGGTTGTGCTACTTTGCTCAATGCGGCTCCAGTCTAATTCCATTTTTTGAAGAGTTTCCTCGTAGATGAGGTTTAATCCGCTGCCGCCGTCCATGAGTACTTTGGTGAGTCGAAAGCCGTACACAATTGGACTGAGGACCAGTGCGGCTGGTGCTCGGGCTGTTCGGAATTTAGGTTCATCACTGGCATTGAAGGTAATAGCCGTGTCACTCCATGGATTTATGCTGCGACGTGGCAGATTTCAGCCATGCTGTGGATTTTTTGCTTGCGCCTATTATTTGACGCAAATGTCTCAAAGACTGTTAACACCGTATTGTTATCCACGGGATGGTGCTCTGTGGCATTTGGGATAAGAAGATCCTCACCACTTTTGGCCACCTGCCGGAGTATCCAACATGCTCTAAGGTTGTGTGTTGGTATTGTATCCGCTGTACTATGAATTTTGCAGGGTCCATTGAGCCATCCCTCCAGTACGGTTCCATGCCCTATAGAGGGTTTTTGCTTTTTGGTAGTTGACCCGGGTGTCTTTTGATAGTGCACCCTTTTATTTCGGACTAGGTTCGTATTTAGGGCCGGATTATCCCAAAAGTTTATTTCGGTTTTCCAAGCACTCTCCATCGCACATACTTTCGTACTATGGACGCCAAGTCAGCGAAGCGTGATATCTCACGGCGATTTATGGCGTTAAGGATTCCCTTGTCCGTGCAATTATTGCAGAAAAATAAGATTGCGTCTTCCTCGCGACAGTCCTTAACCTTGTTCATCGCAAGGAGGAATCTGGCCCAATAGTGATGTACTGTTTCCTGGGGCTCTTGCCTGATGTGGGAAAGATCGCTTATGTTTGGGTGGGTGGGTGTAATTGAATCCGAACCCTTACCTGATCTTGGATCCAGGGGCCGAGGAATTTCCCATTTTGGAAATTCTAGTTCTGGGGTGTTGCCCGATAATCCTGGCCCGCTGCCTGACTCTAAGTTCAGGGATTGGATGTTGTCCTCCCGCGAACGGGTATCCGGCTCGGAGAGCTCAGGAATCCGGACATAGTTGGTCCTCAATATGGAGGAGAGGTCGCCGCATTGTTCCTCCACCACTGCAATATGATGGGTGACCGGAGGAGAGTTAATCTCCCTTTGATCGGGTTTAAGCCCAATCCGATCATAGTCCATAGCGACTCCCAGGGTGGCGATGCGATCCAAGAGCTCATTTAGGGAGGCGAGCTCCATCGGATCCATCTATTCGGCGAGTGCCGATTTGACGTGGAGGTTGTTTTCAATGACCCGAGAAGTCATCGTCAGCGCGGCGGTCAAACAGGCGGTCATGATGAAACCGCCTAGCCAGAGAGTTTAGCCGACAGCCAAAGCTCCCCCAACAGTAGTACCGTCTTTAAAGATGAGACGAGACATCCTTCCTTCTGGCGACATCACAGAGGAACTCTCAATGAAAGCACCAATGTCGGTGTCAAAACCGACGAATCTCGGGTAGGGGGTCCCGAACTATGCGTCTAGGGAGGATGGTAACAGGAGGCAGGGGACACGATGTTTTACCCAGGTTCGGGCCCTCTTGATGGAGGTAAAACCCTATGTCCTGCTTGATTAATATTGATGATATGGGTAGTACAAGAGTTGATCTACCACGAGATCGGAGAGGCTAAACCCTAGAAGCTAGCCTATGGTATGATTGTATGTTGTCCTACGGACTAAAACCCTCCGGTTTATATAGACACCGAAGAGGGCTAGGGTTACACAAGGTCGGTTACCAAGGAGGAGATATACATATCTGTATTGCCTAGCTTGCCTTCCACGCCAAGTAGAGTCCCATCTGGACACGAGATGAAGTCTTCAATGTTGTATCTTCATAGTCCAACAGTCCGGCCAAAGGATATAATCCGGTTGTCCGGATACCCCCTAATCCAAGACTCCCTCACTCACACCGCAGCCAAACCAGTGAACCCTCGTACTCCTCTCTGCGTGGGCTTCCACTGTCGTGTCTTCCCCAGCTCCGCGTCGTCCCCTTCGTAGGCCTCGCCGTCGTCCACCGCCGTGGTGCTCTTGGCGCGGCGTGGTCAATGTGGTCAATGACCGACTTCCATCGGAAAAGTACTGTGCATGGAGACGCTGACAGCTGGGTCCCGGCTGCAGCAAGGAAGTGCCTCCTTATTACGCGCAAAATAATTATTCCTCCACCTGACAGCGGGGACCCATCGGATGGGCCATCGTATTTCGCAAAAAACGTTTGCCCCTGACTGCTGGGACCCACCAGCTACATCTTCGCACACAAGGAAGTGCCTGACAGTCGGGACCCACCTGGTCGAAGCGTACGTAGCGTTGTCATTCTGGTCGCAAACGTGTACGTACATATATACTGGTCAATGTAGAGGCGCGCACGTGTCGTAGTAGAGGCGCGCACGTAGCATGTACATGTACGTACAGCGGCCAGGGTGCAAGAAAGAAAATACGGCCACGTATGTGTACATACGGGCGGGGTCTCGAACGCCTACTCGCGCATACGTACGGCCAGGGCTCGTGTACATGGCTGGGTCGGAACGGAGAAACAGCGTCGTTGTCGTGTTCATGGGGAGGAAACGGAATGCGTCATGTTCATGGGGAGGCAACGGAATGTGTCGTGTTCATGGGGAGGCAACGGAACGCGTGGGAGCCAATCGGCTGGGTCGGAACGGAATGCATGGTCGTGTTCATCGGGAGGGCTTGGATGGAACAGGCGATAGAAACGAGGCCTAGCGTACCGCAAAACGGAGTAAACGACCTTGTGTTCGATCGGCCACGTTCGAAACAGGATCCTGTTCATCGGGAGGGGTCTGGCGTACCGCAAAACGAAGGAAACAGACCTCCTACGGTCGAAATGGGGGTCCTGTTGATCGGGAGGGGTGTGGCGTACCGCAAAACGGACGAAACAGACTTGTGTTGGAGCGCTATGGTCGAAACGGGGGTCCTGTTCATCGGGAGGGGTGTGGCGTACCGCAAAACGGGACTCCACGGGATACTGTTCATCTCCACCGTCGACCCCCTCCAGCCTCCGCGAGCTACTGTTCATCCATCGTCGACCTCCTCCAGCCTCCACCTGCGACTGTTCATCCACGGGCTCCTGTTCATCCAGCCTCCACCGCGCGCTACTCCACCGGCTACTGTTCAACCAGCCCTCTGCACGGGCTCTTGTTCAACCACCCCTCCTCGGGCCACTGTTCACCCTGCCCTCCACCGTCTACTGTTCATCCTGCCCTCCATGAGGTGGTCCTGTTCATCCAGCTCTCCACGGGGTCCTGTTCATCCAGCCCCAACCGGCTTGATCGATTGGGGTCATGTTCATCCAGAGGCAACACCACGGGGTCCTGTTCATCCACCCACACCGGGAACTGTTCATCCAACCCCCCCCCCCCCCCCCCCCGCAACGCTCACTGTTCATCCAGAGGCAGGATCGATCGGCTTCAGTTAGCACCAGTAGCGAAGGAATCGCTCGATCGGGTTCAGTTAACAGCCATCGATCGATCGCTCAGGTTCAGTAACGCGTAGCCTGCAGTGCAATCGCTTGGGTTCAGTTAGAGCCCAACGCCTCCCTCGGGTTCAGGTAGAGCCAACGCCTCGCACACACGCGCGTACGTGTACGAGAGAAGCACGCATCGCTCGGCCCCCGACCTCCCACCATAACCGGGAACTCCCCGAAATTTTCCTCGCCCT
Organism: Triticum urartu; assembly: GCF_056163025.1. Taxonomy (NCBI): domain Eukaryota; kingdom Viridiplantae; phylum Streptophyta; class Magnoliopsida; order Poales; family Poaceae; genus Triticum; species Triticum urartu. The sequence goes on from NC_141879.1 coordinate 586,609,225, forward strand.
CGCTTCTACCATGGTTTTTTCCGTCATGGACGGCCCAAAGAATGTCATGCAGCTGCGTCTCCGGCCCGCCCAGGACGAAAATCCCATTTTCTGTCATGATTTTTTGTCATAGAAGTAGGAGCCCACCACATCTATGATGATATCGGGTTTTGTCACAATTATCGTCATAGAAGTGTCATATGTATGACAGAAAAAAAATAGTTCAGCCCAAAATGTCACGGATGTGTCTTTTTTTGTAGTGTGACGCGCCGCCCGTGAGGAATCACTGGTAAGGCTGACCGGCGGCAGCCTTGCCATTGATTCCCCGCGGGAAACCGAGGCGTTCAGGGAAGAAGACGCGCGATGTCGCTGACGCGGCGGGCCCGCGGCTCTTTCACGCCAAAATCGCTCGCCTCGGCGCCCCCCAGCGCACCGGCTTCGGCCTGGGTCCGCCGGCGCTAAATTCGGCCCAGGCCGGCGAAAATCGGGCTCCTGGGGGCGCGACTGGGCTGATTTTTCTACGCCGACGCGAAAAAAACGCCTGGGGAGGCCTTTCTGGGGGCGCGGCTGGAGATGCTCTTATGGACAAGATGACTAAGACGCCATTCTCCGGAACAATGGAGCGAGCAACAGACTAGTTGGAAATCATACATACTGATGTATGTGGTCCGATGGATATTGACGCTCGCGGGGGTATCGTTATTTTCTCACCTTCCCAGATGATTTAAGCAGATATGGGTATATCTACTTAATGAAACATAAGTCTGAAACATTTGAAAAGTTCAAAGAATTTCAGAGTGAAGTGGAAAATCATCGTAACAAGAAAATAAAGTTTCTACGATCTGATCGTGGAGGAGAATATTTGAGTTACGAGTTTGGTCTACATTTGAAACAATGCGGAATAGTTTCACAACTCACGCCACCTGGAACACCACAACGTAATGGTGTGTCCGAACGTCGTAATCGTACTTTACTAGATATGGTGCGATCTATGATGTCTCTTACTGATTTACCGCTATCGTTTTGGGGTTATGCTTTAGAGATGGCTGCATTCACGTTAAATAGGGCACCATCAAAATCTGTTGAGACGACGCCTTAGGAACTATAGTTTAGCAAGAAACCAAAGTTGTCGTTTCTTAAAGTTTGGGGCTGCGATGCTTATGTGAAAAAGCTTCAACCTGATAAGCTTGAACCCAAATCGGAGAAATGTGTCTTCATAGGATACCCAAAGGAAACTATTGGGTACACCTTCTATCACAGATCCGAAGGCAAGACATTCGTTGCTAAGAATGGATCCTTTCTAGAGAAGGAGTTTCTCTCGAAAGAAGTGAGTGGGAGGAAAGTAGAACTTGATGAGGTAACAATACCTGCTCCCTTGTTGGAAAGTAGTTCGTCACAGAAACCTATTCCTGTGACACCTACACCAATTAGTGAGGAAGCTAATGATGATGATCATGAAACTTCAGATCAAGTTACTACCGAACCTTGTAGGTCAACCAGAGCAAGATCTGCACCAGAGTGGTACGGTAATCCTGTTCTGGAGGTCATGTTACTTGACCATGACGAACCTACGAACTATGAGGAAGCGATGATGAGCCTAGATTCCGCAAAATGGCTTGAGGCCATGAAATCTGAGATGGGATCCATGTATGAGAACAAAGTGTGGACTTCGGTTGACTTGCCCGATGATCGGCAAGCCATCGAGAATAAATGGATCTTCAAGAAGAAGACTGGCGCTGACGGTAATGTTACTGTCTATAAAGCTTGACTTGTTGCAAAAGGTTTTCGACAAGTTTAAGGAGTTGACTACGATGAGACCTTCTCACCTGTAGCGATGCTTAAGTTCGTCCTGATCATGTTAGCAATTTCCGCATTTCATGATTATGAAATTTGGAAAATGGATGTAAAGAATGCATTCCTGAATGGATTTCTGGAAGAAGAGTTGTATATGATGCAACCTGAAGGTTTTATCGATCCAAAGGGTACTAACAAAGTGTGCAAGCTCCAGTGATCCATTTATGGACTGGTCCAAGCCTCTCGGAGTTGGAATAAATGTTTTGATAGTGTGAACAAAGCATATGGTTTTATACAGACTTTTGGAGAAGCCTGTATTTACAAGAAAGTGAGTGGGAGCTCTGTAGCATTTCTAATATTATATGTGAATGACATATTGTTGATTGGAAATGATATATAATTTCTGGATAGCATAAAAGGATACTTGAATAAGAGTTTTTCAATGAAAGACCTCGGTGAAGCTGCTTATATATTGGGCATCAAGATCTATAGAGATAGATCAAGACGCTTAATTAGACTTTCACAAAGCACATACCTTGATAAAGTTTTGAAGAAGTTCAAAATGGATCAAGCTAAGAAAGGGTTCTTGCCTGTGTTACAAGGTGTGAACTTGAGTAAGACTCAATGCCCGACCACTGCAGAAGATAGAGAGAAAATGAAAAGTGTTCCCTATGCTTCAGCCATAGGCTCTGTCATGTATGCAATGTTGTGTACCAGACCTGATGTGTGCCTTGCTATTAGTCTAGTAGGGAGGTACCAAAGTAATCCAGGAGTGGATCACTGGACAGCGGTCAAGAACATCCTGAAGTACCTGAAAAGGACCAAGGATATGTTTCTCATTTATGGAGGTGACAAAGAGCTCATCATAAATGGTTACGTTGATGCAAGCTTTGACACTGATCCGGACAATTCTAAATCACAAACCAGATACGTGTTTATATTAAACGGTGGAGCTGTCAGTTGGAGCAGTTCTAAACAGAGCGTCGTGGCGGGATCTACATGTGAAGCGGAGAACATTGCTGCTTCGGAAGCAGCGAATGAAGGAGTTCATATCCGACCTAGGTGTCAAACCTAGTGCATCAGGTCCAATGAAAATCTTTTGTGACAATACTGGTGCAATTGCCTTGGCAAAGGAATTCAGAGTTCACAAGAGAACCAAGCACATCAAGAGACGCTTCAACTCCATCCGGGATCAAGTCCAGGTGGGAGACATAGAGATTTGCAAGATACATACGGATCTGAATGTTGCAGGCTTGTTGACTAAGCCTCTTCCACGAGCAAAACATGATCAGCACCAAGGCTCCATGGGTGTTAGAATCATTACTGTATAATCTAGATTATTGACTCTAGTGCAAGTGGGAGACTGAAAGAAATATGCCCTAGAGGCAATAATAAAGTTATTATTTATTTCCTTATTTCATGATAAATGTTTATTATTCATGCTAGAATTGTATTAACCGGAAACATAATACATGTGTGAATACATAGACAAACATAGTGTCACTAGTGTGCCTCTACTTGACTAGCTCATTGATCAAAGATGGTTAAGTTTCCTAACCATAGACATGAGTTGTTATTTGATCAATGGGATCACATCATTAGGAGAATGATGTGATTGACTTGACGCATTCCGTTAGCTTAGCACTTGATCGTTTGTTTACTGCCATTGCTTTCTTCATGACTTGTACATGTTCTTATGACTATGAGATTATGCAACTCCCAAATACCGGAGGAACACTTTGTGTGCTACCAAACGTCACAACGTAACTAGGTGATTATAAAGGTGCTCTATAGGTGTCTCCGATGGTACTTGTTGAGTTGGCATAGATCAATATTATGATTTGTCACTCTGATTATCGGAGAGGTATCTCAAGGCCCTCTCGGTAAAGCACATCATTATAAGCCTTGCAAGCAATGCAACTCTAATGAGTTAGTTGCGGGATAGTGTGTTACAGAACGAGTAAAGAGACTTGCCGGTAACGAGATTGAACTAGGTATTGGGATACCGGCGATCAAATCTCGGACAAATAACATACCGATGACAAAGAGAACAACGTATAGTGTTATGCGGTTTGACCGATAAAGATCTTCGTAGAATATGTAGGAACCAATATGAGCATCCAGGTTCCGCTATTGGTTATTGACCGGAGACATGTCTCGGTCATGTCTACATAGTTCTCGAACCCGTAGGGTCTGCACGCTTAAAGTTCTGTGACGATCGATTTTATGAGTTTATATGTTTTGATGTACCGAAGGTAGTTCGGAGTCCCGGATATGATCACGGACATGACGAGGAGTCTCGAAATGGTCGAGACATGAAGATTGATATATTGGAAGCCTACATTTGGACATCGAAAGTGTTCCGGGTAGAATCGAGATTTTACGGGAGTACCGGAGGGGTTACCGGAACCCCCCGGAGGCTATTGGGCCTTGTTGGGCCATAAGGGAAAGAGAGAGGGGCCGGCCAAGGGCTGGCAGCACGCCCCCTCCCTCTGGTCCGAATTGGACTAGGAGAGGGGGGGTGGCGCCCCCCTTTCCTTCTCTTTCTCTCCCTGCCTTTCCCCCTCCTAGTAGGAGTAGGAAAGGGGGAATCCTACTCCTACTAGGAGGAGGATTCTTCCTCCTGGCGCACCAACAAGGGCCGGCCGACCTTCCCCTTGCTCCTTTATATACAGGGGCAGGGGGGCACCTCTAGACACACAAGTTGATCATGAAGATCTCTCCCAGTCGTGTGCGGTGCCCCCCTTCCACCATAATCCACCTCGGTCATACTGTAGCGGTGCTTAGGCGAAGCCCTGTCATGGTAGCTTCATCAACATCGTCACCACACCATCGTGCTGACGAAACTCTTCCCTTCCCCGAGCTCTACTGGACCGTGAGTTCGCGGGACGTCACCGAGCTGAACGTGTGCTGAACGCAGAGGTGTCGTACGTTCGGTGCCGAGGGTCGGTCGATCGTGAAGACGTACGACTACATCAACCGCGTTGTCATAACGCTTCCGCTTAACGGTCTACGAGGGTACGTGGACGACACTCTCCCCTCTCGTTGCTATGCATCACCATGATCCTGCGTGTGCGTAGGAATTTTTTTGAAACTACTACGTTCCCCAACAGGCTCGGAGGCGGCGCACGGGAGAGGGAGAGGGAGGCTCGGAGGCGGCACACGGGAGAGGGAGAGGGAGGGCTCGGCGGCGGCGCACGGGAGAGGGAGAGCTCGGCGGCTATGGCTGGTGTGGCCAGAGGCGAGGGAGGCCACCGGCTTTATATAGCCGTGCTCGTGTGTAAGCATGGCGGGAGGGGAGGCGTCGCTGCGCCGCCCCGTGACGCGCCGCCCATGAGGAATCAATGGCAAGGCTGACCGGCGGCGGCAGCCTTGGCATTGATTCCCGCGGGAACCGGGGCGATGAGGGCGACGAAGCGCCCGTCTCGCTAACTCGGCGGGCCCGCGGCTTCTTCGCGCCAAAACAACTCGCCGCGGCGCCCTCGGGCGCCCCCTGCGCGTCGGGTTCGTCCTGGGTCCACCGGCGCTGATTTCGGCCCAGGCCGACAAAAATTAGGCTCCTGGGGGCGCGACTAGGCCGTTTTTTCAGCGCCGACGCGTAAAAATCGCCTAGGGAGGCCTTTCTGGGGGCACGGCTGGAGATGCTCTTAGAGCATCTAAGCGTTTGCAGTTCGGGAAAAAATGGCTTTGCGGGCCGGCGCAGACGGCTGCAGAGGCAAACCTCGCAAAATGGAACCGTATAAAAGGATATTCGTGGGATATGCTTTTTTAGGGGGGGTGCGGGGTCTGGTCTGGCGCCGCTCCCGCCGGCCCGCAAATCCGAAGTTTGCACCTCAATTTGACACAAGATAATACAATTTTTTGCTTTTTCAACATCATTGGACACATAGAACATCATCAAATCTTTCCTACAATAGCAAGACCAAAGAAAACAAAAACCATGATTATGCATTTTTAGAAAATTTCCAACTTCCATAACTGCTCCCGCTAGTTGGACCAACATCTTCTCCATGCATTCGTTGGTGATCTGCGGATTCTTGATTTTGCATTCTTCATTCTTCTTCTTTGGTTCTAAAGAAGTAGACGTTGCTTCCCTTCTAGTTGCACATGCAGCCGCTTCATTACCTTCGATTCTACTAAGGAGTGCACGAACGTCTAATAAATTACTTTCTATCAATAAATCAATGTATTCGCCTTACCAAAATCAAAATGAGCATCCATCTTTCTACACACATGATGATGTTCGAAATGAGCTATCGCAATTGAACTAAAGAATGTTGTGCAAAAGACGAATGAAAACAACATGTACCCCGTCGTTTTCACATTTGAAGAACACCCATCCGAGGTGCTTCGGCGCCCCCGAAGTTAGCCGCAACACTGCCCGCGTGCAGTCGTCGCACTGTATGATCGGCATCGGCGAGCCGCAGAGCTGTTGCGCGAGCGCCGGAGCCTGGCGGACGGTCGGCCGAATCCATGCCGCCAAACCGTCGGTGGCGACGACAAGACGAACCTGTACCTGCATGCGGCGATGGGACTTTGCCGGGGCTGCACGAGGTGCTCCCCGACCATTCCATCGCTTGGCGCAGCCACCGGCGGCCGGAAAAGCCAAATCCAGCCGCCCGCGACGAAGGGCCGCAGATCTGCAACTTTTCGGCCCGTCGACGCAGGAGGGGGCGAAGGGCAACCTCGTGCATGTGGCGGCCTTTCGGAGTGATCCCGCCGGCTACTTTCGCCGGAATCGTGGGCGGCGGCCCGGCGGCGGGGCGAGGGGGAGAGGGAAGGTGGTAGGTGGGGAAAAGCGCGGGCTAAAATGTCCTCCCCACCAATCGCTCCCGCTATATGCACCAAGGGCCGGGTGGGGGGGGGGACCCGCGTATTCGCGGGTTGGGGTCAAGATTTTGCCGCACCCCTTAAAAAAATTTACGGATGGGCCGCGTTTGCGGGGTCTGTTCGGGCGGGATTTTCCGTGTCGACCCGCATTTTGGTGATTATTTTGCGGGTCAGAGCTTTTTACGGGGTCTGCTAGACATGCTCTTATGCTGCTCTCGGTCTCTGATCGCCGACCGAAGTTATGCTTCAAATTCTTTGGTTCTATCATCATAGTTAAAAAAGATTTTTTTTTTTGGCGATGAAAGATGGCTTGTAGATTTTGATATGGGCCTCGGGAGTTTTTCATTTAAGTCCCGTGTTTTATAGACCCCACATGTTAAAACAACAATATGAAGTGTCATGCTTAATGGTTTAGTAGCAAAATAAAATTTTGGCAACCAAACCATTGCAGCCATGGTAATTAGCAAAACAGTTAGAGGTGTCTAGTTTGTTTGCAGGGCATGCTTGTGATGTGGTATAGCTTTCATGATTTCTTGTAGTTATTATCTTGACCTAAGAGTCTCGGTACAACATGATGAATCTCGAAACAAGCTCTTATCCGGCTTTATATACAAAGCAACAACACCCAAGCTACATGGTGGAACGATACAATTTGGTGAGGTAACCCTCTGACACAGCATACCCCAAATAACGGCCAACATAGCCATATACAACTGTGAGGACGAACAACTAAGCGCGGGACGACCGGATGATGCTTATCTTATCATGACCTAAGTTTACGCACAGGTCAACAACATGTTGAATGGAGCTATGTAATTGTCTTTTCTTTTATTTATTGTCCTGCGGATAAACCTGGGTGATGATAAGATAATCATCGATAGACGTCGACATTGCGTCGTACATGAAGAAGATGTTCTTTGCCAAAGGACGTTGAAGAAAGGAGCCATGACGTCCAGAAAATATTCGATGAAGAAGGGGCTATGTCATATTGTATATACTAATTGTTTATGATGTTAATTCCTTTATGCACCTTATTTGACGCGTGGTAGACATATTTTATAGGATGACCCCTCACTTAAAATATTAAGTTTGATAGTGTTCATCCAACTGTAGCACCGTCAGTAATACACGTTCCTTGAAGTACGACATGTCACATAGGTATGGTATAAGTACGCCATGTCACATAGGTATGGTATATAGATGTGTTGTGTATGAGACGGGTACGAACAATTTGTCCAGCAAGTACACTTGGTTATCTTTAGGAGATAACAAGATCGTCTTGACCTCAGAACACGCCCATCAAAAGATGAACAAGAACTATATGGATATATGATCAACTAGTGGACCTACCGATCTTGTTTCTACATCGGTGATGACACATCGATGGTGCAGTAAGTGAGTCTGGGATCTTGAATCATTAGTAGTCAGTTATGAGTAATATTGATTTTAGTGATAGCACACTTTGATTAATTATTATTTTGAGTTGCACTAATTACAGCAATGTCTAAAGTCTATTTGCATTTACGTTGTAGAATGATGGCTCGCATTACTCTTGATTAGGGCTATGTGGCAGCAGTGATGTCCCTTAGTAGGTTTAATGCCTCCCACGTTCTATCCCCGCTCCGATGGTGCATCTAGCATCGTCGGAGGGCGTGTGGAGGTGTGCCTCTGTCAAATCTCACGGGATTCGGTCGGTGCCGGTCTTCGGCGGATCTGTTCGGCTCCGGTCTTCGTTCTTCTTTGTTTGGATGTTTACGGGTTTGATCCTTCTGATCTACGACTTTCTTTCTCGGTGATGTTTGCTATTCTGGTGCACTGGGAGTATGGGTCCTTAGCATGACGACTTTCCGATTGTCTACTACAATAAGGTTTGTCCGGCTCTGGTGAGGGAGGGGCGATGACGGCGGCGCGCCTTCGGCTCAAGCTGACGCTTGTAGTCGTCGCTAGGTGGTCCACGGACATGATTGAATTTTTTTACCTCTATTGTTTTTGGTATTGCTATTATTAAAGATGAGTAGATTAAAAGTTTCTCAAAAAAAGAAAAATACACTCTTATATTATTGGATGGAGGGAGTAATATTTACGGCATCACTTGTACTAACTTCGTCCTAGTTTATTAGTCCCCTTTGTAATATGTGCTAAACTTTGACCAAAGATTTAACTGACATTGCATGTCAACAAAAAATTATATCGTTGGATTCATATTTAAACATAGTTTTCAATGACATAATTTTTTATGACATGCATGAATATTTTGTTAGTTAAATTTTAGCACAGATTACAATGAGGACCAATAAACTAGGACGAATGTAGTATTTTGCTAATTAGTTCTATGGTCAAAATCTGAGCTAAAATACGAGTAACACATGCGGATAGATCATCGAAACAAGTGCATAACTTGCCACAATGCACACGGGCATGCCAGTATTGAACCTTGGCACTAGCTAGTAGCTAGCTACGCTTTCTGCCACGGGCGGACTTGAGTAGCTCGCGCAGCACCAAGGGGCAGCTTGCCTCCAGATGCTCATACCCGTCCGTCGCCATGACAGCATCAAGAGTCGCCGGAGTTCTGACTATAAACTCCAAGCACTTTGCCTTGAGCAGGGAATAGTTATGCTGCTCCGCGAGAGCCAGAGTCGTCGCCGCCGTGTCGACGCTGATGCCGCCAGAGAGCCTGCCTTCACAAATCAGCTTGAGCCTGTCCAGCCCGTACCTGTCAGCAGCAGCAAGCAGATGCTGAGCCATAGCCGTCACCGTCTCCGTCTTCTCGTCAGCAAGCTCAGGCGCCGTGTCAGTGTAGACGAAGTGCAGCATGGCCTTGAAGACAGCCGCCTCCATGTCCTTGACCTCCGCGTCACGAGAGCTCCTCTCCTTCATTTGCCCGAAGAACTCGGCCATGAGCACGGGGGACCTTGCAGCGAGTATGGCCTTGTGCGCGGCGAAGGACTCGCCGGAGACAAGAAACGTGACGTCCGCTCCGGCCCCGCTCCTCAGGAGCTCGCCGAGGTGCTCGTGCAAGTTGGACGATGGCACCTCCATTATTCCCCTAACCGAGATCGCTGTCAGATCGGGTATTTCCTTCAGCACCGTGATGGTGCACTGCACAGTGAACGAATCGTCCCTGAGACAGGCCGATCTTTCTAGATAGCTTTTTTCAATCAGCAAAATTGGATGCGAGGTGTCCTGCGGATTCTTGAATTTGCCACTGTGCCTCTTCTCTTCGGATGGTTTAAGCTTCCCCCTCGGATCTACCAGGCGACAGCCGAGAGTGGCCTTCACGTTGCGCGTACGGGCTTCGCCGAGGAAGAAGAGCTCCGCCGCTAGCCATGACAGGTACATGGAATGGTGGCCGGGCAGCCCTGCGGAATACAGGCGGATCTCCCAGTCGTACCCGTAGACGTTCCACCTGGATCTGATGCAGCCCTCGAGGCTGTCCATGGTCTTGGTCATGCAGTAGCCGTTGACCCTGAGCAGCCGCACCGAGCGCACGACGTCGGTGAGGTTCGTGCGGGCGCTTGCCATGGCGAAGGCGGGAGAGATAAGGTGGGTAGCACGAGAGGTCGAGAGGAGAGAGTAGTGGAGTGAGAATGGTGTCTTTGATGCGATTTTATTCCAGGACGAGCTTACGAGCCGACTCTTCGGGTGAAGAGATGTTGCAAAGCAATAAACGTAGGTTGGAAGCTAGAGTTATTAATCATTGCATGCGCGCAGTATACCAGCAGTCATCGTTGATTATGACGTTGGAAGTTGGAAGCATTTTTCAGTTGCTGAACATCGTGATCAACGGTGATCAATGATCGAGTAGTGAAACATCGTGTGACTGTTGAGTACTACAGCATTTTCGCTCGATCTTCCGGCATCGTGTGACCGTTGGTACTCGAGGAGTACTCTGTTTTTCTGTCTGGAGCATAAGACTACCCACAGTGAAAGTAACATAGGTAATAACATCACACATATCTAGATAAAATAGATGACGTGACAAACAATAAATGAAGAAAGAGAGAAAAGTAGTAACATAGCTAGTTACTAGTAATATGAGTAACATCACGTATATCAAGGCAAGATGAGTTTATAGCCTAATAAATAAAGTGTTGCATGTTACCACACATATGTTACTCACTATAGAGATAGTAACATAGACTAGTAACATGTGCATGTTACTAGTCTATGTTATTACCCATTGTGGCTAGTCTAAGCTGTGTCGACTGGGACGTAAGCTGTCGACTGGACTCTTCACATAAAGAGGCATTGCATGCCAATAAATGGACGTTGGAGGTTGCATGCGTGCATGCAGTATACCAGCAGTCACCATTGATGATGGGGACGCTGCAAGTTGGGAATACGAAGCATTTTTGTGTTGGTGAACATCGTGTGGCTGTTGGCGTACCGCATTGACAGATCATTTGTTATTCAGCTCCATCTTGCAGCCTCAGATTCAGACCATTGGTGTTCTATTCATGCATCTTTAATTTACCCGAGGAGTCATGGTTACTACGTTTGAGGTGTACAACTACAACCTCCATAAAACCTCCACAATCATTCTCAGTTTCTCATATTGTCTCCTCTACTACTCTGTTCATTCCACTTCCCAGCTATCTCCATGGAAGATACTACCTGCACCACAAACCTCACGGACGTCGTGCGCTCGGTGCAGCTGCTCACGATCAATGGCTACTCCATGACCAAGACCATGGACAGCGACGACGGTTGCATCAAATCCAGGTGGAACGTCTACGGCTACGACTGGGAGATCCACCTGTATCCTGCAGGGCTGTCGAATCGATCCCGTATGTCTTTAGCCTTGAAGCTCGTCTTCGTCGGTGAAGCCCGTACGAGCAGCGTGAGGGCCAGCCTAGCCTGTCAGCTCGTAGATCCACAGGGGGACCTCAACCCCTCCAAAGAAGAGAGGCAAGCAGGGACATTCAAGCGCGCCCAGGACAGCTCGTCTCCCGTTTTCGTCATGGAAATGTCTGCTCTTGAAAAATCTGCCTATCTCAAAGATGATTCTTACACCGTGCAGTCCACCATCACCGTGCTCAAGGAGACACCCGGTTCAGCAACGAGCTCGGTTCATGGAGCGGACGTCCTCCCGTCCTCCGACCTGCGCCGGCACCTCGGCGAGCTCCTGCGGAGCGAGGCCGGAGCGGACGTCACGTTTCTTGTCTCCGGCGAGTCCTTCGCCGCGCACAAGGCCGTGCTCGCCTCAAGGTCTCCCGTGCTCATGGCCGAGTTCTTTGGGGAAACGAAGGAGGAGAGCTCTGCCCGCGTCGAGGTCAAGGACGTGGAGCCGGAGGCATTTCGGTCCATGTTGCACTTTGTGTACACCGACACGGCGCCTGAACTGGATCAATCGCCGGAGACGGTTGTGGTTATGGCTCGGCGTCTGCTTGCAGCTGCTGACAGGTATGGGCTGGACAGGCTGAAGCTGATTTGTGAGTGCAAGCTCTCTGACGGCACTGGCGTCGACACGGCTGCGGCGACTCTGGCTCTGGCCGAGCAGCGTGGCTGTGCCCTGCTCAAGGCCAAGTGTTTGGAGTTCATCGTCAGCACTCCTGAGATCCTTGATGCGGTCATGGCGACGGAGGGGTATAAGGAACTGGAGGCAAGCTGCCCTTCGGTTCTGCGCCAGCTTCTCAAGTCTGCACGTGGAAGAATGTGTAGCTAGTGCAAAGGTCCAAACCGCTCCAGCATTTGTCATCTGTGGCAAATTTTACCTCGTGTCTTTTTTTCTCGAAAATACTAACGCCTACATGATGTGAGTGCTCACAACACCATCCAAACGCGTCTGGAGCCATTAGATGAAAAAGCACGAATCTTGAAGCGTGTCCCAGCCACGTCATCAACTGAGCGTTCGGTCACAAGGACGAACGTGCCGCACGACTAAACGTAGCTCAGTTGCCTCCCGCCGCCCGCACAGAGCCCACTTCCCCACCCATAGCCGTATCTTCTCCCCCTCCCCCATACTCCTCACCACCACATCTCAAATCTCTCATGGTGAGCTCCTGGACGGCGACCAACGCGAGGGTGACGGCGAGGGGATGCTGGGTCGGCATAGCTCCCCATGGCCGTCGAGGGGACGAGCAGGCGGAGGTCCTCGACTACCTCAATGACGACGAGGAGATTGGGGTCGAGGGGACGTCCTCGAAACGCCCGTAGAGGAGAGCCTCGTCGGAGGCAGGATGGGAGGACCATGGTGGCTGAGGCTGGAGTGAGCGGATCTGAGCTCGGCTGATGGAGCACGCCGCCATCGGGGGAGACGAGGAGCAGGGAGACGATGAGCCCAGCATCGGCGAGCTCGACGAGGAGCCGCGTCGAGGAAGGCAAGGTGGGAAAGGAGCTCAGAGGAGCCGCTCCAAGATGCGGCGGCTGCTTGGCGGTGCCTGAAGCAACGCGAACGGGCGCGTCCCGCGCTGATGCAGACGAGGCTGTCACGGCCTAGCTCGAGCGGCGCTCGGCCACAGGGCCGAGATGCGGTGGCGGTTGGCGGCACCAACGCGACGTGGACAGGCACATCCCACACTGATGTGGGCGCGCCGCCATGGACCACGACCCTCCCATCCATCTTCAGGGTAACACTCCCTCCCTCCTTGTGTGCACCGACAGATGGATCTCTGTTGTTGCTACTGAAATCCTCATGTGGGTTTACTAATTGATGTAGGATGTTGCTAGATTATTGCACTATGTGATTCGTTTGGTGCCTTTAATTAATTTTGTGTAGCATCGAAACTACTTAGAATATGCTTGTAGGGTGATGAATGAGAGAGCACCAGGTTTCAGATTTGTGAACTTTTTGTGGTTTCAGACTTGTGATCTTTTTTATCTTTGCATGGCAAATTTTACAAAAAATTCCATGGCAATTTTGTATATGCATTAGCCATTGCAAGTTTTATCTCTGTCCTTGTTCGTAAACAATGGCATTTTGCCACATATGACTTCTTCATGTGATTTGCCATGGCACATTCTTTATCTAAAAACATGGCAGTTCGAAAACATCGTAAATTTATAGATATTCCAAAAACATGGCAACTTAGTATGTTCAACAACACGGCAAACTTGCCATGGCAACTTTTGCCAGGTTCGAAAACGTGTCAAAGTTGTAGATATTCAAAAAACATGTTCAACTTTATATGTTCAACAACACGGCAAACTTGCCATGGCAACTTTGCCATGTTCGAAAGCATCACAAATCTATAGATATTCAAAAAAACATGGCAACTTAGTATATTCAACAACACGACAAACTTGCCATGGCAACTTTTGCCATGTTCATAAACATATCAAAGTTGTAGATGTTCAAAAACATGGCAACTTAATATGTTCTACAACACGGTAAACTTGCCATAGCAACTTTGCCATGTTCGAAAACATCACAAATAGATATTCAAAAAACATGGCAACATAGTATGTTCAACGACATGGTAAACTTGCCATGGAAACTTTACCATGTTCAAAAACATGGCAAAGTTGTAGATGTTCAAAAACATGGCAACTTATTATGTTAAAAAATATTCAAATCTTGCCATGTCAAACTTAACGGGCATGGCAAAAATATTTGAATTCACAAACCAAAAGTGGGATTTTTCTACATTTTCTTTGCAATGGCAACTTTTTACTTTTTTGACATGCCATTTTTTCTTTTCTTTTTTTGACATGGCAAATTTATTATATAGGGCATGGCAATTTTAATTCAAATACGATGGAAAAAAATTCATTTTTTCAGAACATGAATTTTTTTAAATATATAGCATGGCAAATATACTTATGTAGCCATGGAAATTTTTACTTTATTCCCATGGAAAAATTACTCTATTTTTGCCATGGCAAATTTCACTTATTTTTTCCATGAAAAATACCATGGCATTTTTAACTTATGAATTTGCCATGCCAATTTAATCTTTGTTTGTATGATGGGAGTTGCCATGTCTTGTTTTCTTCTGGGTCATAAAAAAATATATTTTTTTCACCGATGGCATTTTCTGCTTTTTATAAGGGCTGGTATTTTATTTTTCATATCATAGCGAAAACTGGGCTTTTTTTTTGGTTACTGGGCTCTTTTTTGGTTTCACATGAAAACGGCCTGTATGGCGATCTGGAGGCAGTTCGGGCGTTGGGGAGATCGTTCGGTCGTTGCCCCTCCAGACCGGACGTGTGGGCAGCCTCCTCCCCTGCCACACGTGTGACAGATATCAGAATCTTTTTTTTTTCAGGGATTATCCCTCGTGTCTTCAATATGCTACCAGTACTATCTCTTTTTAGTTTTTAATCCGCTGAACATGACCCTGTTTTAATTGGTCAAATCTTAGTACTAGTTGTAGTTTGGAACAATCTTGTGCACGGCTGTCCAATGTTTAGCTAGAGAACGAGGTGTCCAATTTGTCCCCAACCCGAGTCGATCAGGTATATCCAAATCGAATTCTTTCCCGGATCGAACTGGCGTTGGATGGAAGGATCCATAAGCACAATGCTGACAGAGTTTGACTCCCCTGCTCTAAGTTCGTCCATCTACGACCATGGAAGCTCCGGCTCCAGATTGGTCCGAGCTGCCCGCCGACATACTGTGCGACGTGCTCACGCTGCTCGAGTGCCCGGACCTCCTCCGAGCCGGCGCCGTCTACGCGGCCTGGCACATGGCGTACTCCACGCTACGCCGCGCCGGCATCTACCCCGTCCGCCAAACCCCCTGCTTACTCTACTGCAACGAGGCCGCCGGCGGGCTCAACGCCCTCGGCATGTACATTCTTTCCGAGAAAAAGGCATATACCATGCCGCTCCCTGAATCTTCCATCAAGAACTGGATCAGCTCGTCGCACGGATGGCTAGTCACTATGGATGACAAGTCCGAGCTGATGCTGCTCAACCCGATCACCGACAACACTAATGTACTCCCTCGAATTACAACCATGGAGCATGTTAAACCTGTCCTAAACGGTCATGCATGGGGTTCTTGAAAAGTATGAGGTGTTTTACTACGATAGAGAGATTCCGAGGGTGGTGGAGGAGGACACTGCTATATGGTCCTTGGAGGAGTATGGTCACATGGTCTATCTAAAGGCGACTTTATCGTGTGATCCATCGGTAGGTGGATGCATCGTCATGCTCATCCACCAGCCATACGGCCAGCTCTTGTTTGCCAAGGTAGGAGATGATCATTGGAATTGGCTCATCGTATGCAGCTACTACAAAGATTGTGTATACCACAACGGGTGGTTCTATGCAGTTACCGAAGAAGGCGTGATTGGTGCATACAATTTACATGGACCATCTGTCATCCACAAAAGGTTGTTACCCCAAATAATCCAGACAGTTTCGAAATGTCACGTTGTTCGGGCGCAATCCGGAGTTGTCCTCCAAATCATTAGCTAGGAGGCAGCTTCTAAATCCTGATCATGAACAACCGGGCAGTCGGGAGTGGGTCACTGAAATCAAAGTGTACAGGGTTGATTTTGATGACCAGAAGTGTGTCAACATAAATGAGATAGGGGATCCGTTTCAAAAAAAAAAGAGATAGGGGACTATGCGTTGTTCATTGGGAGCAGCACAACGTCTTGCTTAAGCGTCAAGGACTATCCAGACTTGATGCCAAACCATGTCTATTTTAGAGATGACGACGATGCAACACACATTTTCCCGAGAGATGACCCTCCCGAGGTTGGAATTTACGACATTAAAAATAATACCAGGGTGAATGTGGTTCATCCTGAACTTTGGATGAATTGGTTGCCTCCAATATGGTTGACGCCAAGTCTTGCAAAAACAGATATGGTTGTCCCTTGATATCTATTCTGGAAGATGCTGGTTGTTGTATATCTCGAGCTTTGAGCAGCATTTATTATTTACGTGTTGTATTTTCTAGTGCCCTCCTCATAGAATTTATAGAAATCAATTCCCAACACTAGGACAGTTAAAAGTTTTGCCATGTAACATTTTTTCCCTCTTGGAACATCATTATTGCTTCGTATTAGTTGTACTTTTATTTGATAAAATTCGCTTGGTTATGTTGAACTTGCAAAACGTAGTTTTCCTTGACTTGTTAGATTGCATGAATCATGACACTTTTTACCAAACCTGTAGATATTTCTTCCCACAGTTTTTTTAGGTAAATTATGAGAAGCTCTATATACAGAGTTAAAGCTATACCTATACTAGGCCAGAAAGAAATGGAACTGTACAACAAAGGCACACACAGTACCTGGAGAGCTAGTTATGCAAAAGAATGAACCCAGACCTCAAAGTTCTCATATTTTCATCTCTTTGCCCTGTGAACGATCCACTGCACTAGTGTATTGTTTACCCACATGATCCTAGTGTATTGTTCTTTCAAATCTCTTATTGGATCTCGTATTGCGCTGGTCTACAGAGAAACGGAAAACAACAGACGCTTCGTGCCGTGGCATCACTGCTAGTTGATGTTGCGAATGGTTTCTTCAACAAAGGCAGAGGTTGGGTGTCAATGACGAGAAGACTTGGGGTAGGGCAGCTAGACCTGGCGGTACTGCTGTTTAGTTTTCTTCTGTTAGATGCTCTGTTTCAATTCTGCATCTGTATGGGCCCTGCGTGGTTTCCCTCTCTTCCATTTCAGATTTCCAGTAAGGATTTAAGGCTTGGTGTTAGCTGCCTCGGCACCCGACTGGCTGTTTTAAACCTTGTTTATCGGTTTGCTTTCATTCTATGAAATGAAATGGGGGGCACGCCCCTCAATTTGAAAAAAAAATGATTTGCTAGTTGTTTACATATAGGTACTACTATCATTTTTTTTTCAGTTTTTGGCTCTATGATGGCTTTTTAATGCATTGAATATGACCGTTGTTCTAATTGGTAAAAACTTAGTAGTAGCTTGGAACAATCTTGTGCACGCCTAGCCAATGTTTAGCTAGAGGGTGAGGTGATCTCTAAGACAATCTTGTGGCTTTTAGATGGAACTAGCAGGCGCAAGCACGGCACCATGCAGTGAAGCTTTTTCATATTTGTACTCAGGCTAAGGATGAAAAGAAATACACACAGATTTTTTTTAAAATATCGATGAACTCAATATAGTCTAACACATCAGGCAACATATTATCCCTTCGAAACATAGCAAGAAAAAAATGCACGTTCTACCATTTAATAAACTCACGGTTCAGTACAAAAGTGTGGCCACACCGCAAGAAGTCTGAAATTTTGATCATAACAATGAACCCACGGTTCATTACATTCAGACATAGATAGTTGCAACATCTATGCGGAGAAGTCTGTTCACTACAAAAATGTGGTCCGACCGCAAAATGTCTGAAAATTTGGTTCTCAAAATAATACAGGGTAGCTATCTATACTGAATTAGGCCAGCAAAAAGAACGATAACTGAAGCTTTAGCTACCCACTGAATCAGACCAAGCAAAAACCAACAACTGAAAGAACTCCGCCGCTCCAAACCTGTGGATATTACCTTCCATCCACGGTGCAACAAAACAAATTTTCGGAAGTCAAATTGCACATCTGTTTAACAAAGGAGTAGTAATTACAAAGGGTCTGGCTCGCCTGGAGCCTTCTTGATCAAAAATATTCAATCTGCAATTTGGCTGATCACCAGAATCAACAATATATAACTGAGCAAATTTAGGAGCCTCATTGTCCAAGGGCATAAGAGAATCAATTCTGTATGGTAGACAGAGCCCCCCATATTACAACCGTAAGGCACATTTCCCATATTTATGTTGTCATCAACAGGAGCATCAAGTGAGGTGAAACAAAACATAGCATTATAAGTACCTAACCAGACGTAAAAATTTCAGTTGATGCAGTACCACCATTAAAGCAGAGCAAATATTTCAATGGGAAAGGCCACTCAGGAAACACTGGTAAGGAAACCTTTCTTGCACAACAACAATCATTGTACATTGGTAAAAAATAAAAAGTGAAAAGATAGAAGGTAAACCTCGAGAAGCGACACAGGATGCTTTCCTTCACGAATATCTCGGCGGCATCACCGGACTTCAGAAGAATTCAGATGTCCTCCACGTACAATTAAGGGTGACAACCAATTTCTCTGGAGCAAAATCAAAGGAAATTACTCACCAACAACAGTAAAATCCGGCATTAAAATCATCAATAATGGATAATAGATTATGCAGTATTTATTCACATGTTGTATTTCCTAGTGTTGCTCCTCCTATAATTAATAGAAATCCACTTCCAACAATAAGACTGTTGAAAGTTTTGCTATTATAACATGTATGTTTTTTTCCCTTTTCTTGGAGCAATATAATTGCTTCAGTGGGTTCATTTCGCACTGGTCTTGATGTGGATTGTTAGTTGTACTTTTTATTCGTAAAAATCACTTCGTATTTTTATGAGTCGCCGTGGAAACAATTTCGTCTAGATCGAGAGACCAAACTTGTTTGGTTGGGATAGTTCAATATATAAAAGTTGTCCGGTTTTAAAGTTGGGTGACAAAAACCACATGAGTCAATAAGTGTAAGGACAAAAATGAACATTTCTACAAATTGATATAATTATGAAAATAAGTTACTACCTTCGGTGCAAAAAGATACAGGCATACCGCTTGACATGAACGGTGCCTATCTTACAAACCAACAAGGAAAAGACACATGCATAACTTGCCATAGTGCACGCACGCATGACAATCAAACCCTGGATCTTTGTGCTAGCTACGTTTTCTCCCACGGGCAGATTTGAGGAGCTCTGGCAGCACCAAAGGGCAGCTTGCCACTAGGTGCCTATACCCCTCAGTCGCCATAACAACATCAAGAGTCGTGGAAATTCCAAAAATGAACTCCAAACATTTAGCCTTGAGAAGCGATGAAACTATGCCGCTCCGCAGAAGCCAGAGTGGTCGCTGTCGTGTTGACACTGAGTCCATCTGAGAGCTTGTACTCAAAAATTAGCTTGAGCCTGTCTAGCGCGTACCTGTCAGCAGCCGCAAGTAGATGCTGAGTCGTAACCATCACCATCTTCGGTCGCATCTGTGTATATGAAGTACAACATGACCTTGAAAGCCTCCGGGTCCATGTCATTGATCTCGAAGTGTCGAGACCTATTCTCTCTCACTTGGCAGAAGAACTCGGCCATAAGCACTGGGGACCTTGCTTTCATGGCACACTGTAATGATACAAAGTAGTGTAGCGAACCAGTCTATGATAGCATAATCAAGCCGGGTGACGTGAACATTTTAAAAACATTTTTTGAAGTTATGATCAATTTTTGAAAACACGAACATTTTCTATAATTGTGAATATTTTTTGGAGGCATGTATTTTATAAAACTCTGATAATTTTTGGGAAAATACATCAAATTAACATTTCTGAAAAATTGTGAAAAAAAGTAAAATTTCAATCATTTTTTAAAAAGAAAACGTATTTTGAAAATATACAAAAAAGAATTCTCAAGCAAAATTTGAAATTCAGAACATTTTTGGAAACTGTGAACATTTTGTATGAAAAATAAAAAAATTTGAAAAGCTCGAACAAATGTTGAAATTCTAAACCTTTTTCTAAATTTCTGAATATTTTTTAAAGAAGAAAAAGAAAACCACTGAAAAAGGAAAAAAGACAAAACTGAAAACCAAACAGCAAAACCGCAAAAACGCTACACTTATACTGGTAGAAAAAACCCGACAAAACTTCTAAACAGAAGCTTCTAGAATGTTCCTAAACCGACAGAAAACCAAACAGCAAAACCGAAAAACGCTACACTTACAGTGGCTAAACATGGGCCGGCCCATCCCCGAGCGCTCCCGTTGCTCATGTGTGCGAAAGGGAGCAACGGGAGTGCCTGTGGCGAAATTGGCAAAATTTAGAGGGGCAAAAATAAAATTTTCCCTGCGTCAAATAGCTCTCATTTTTTCAAAAAAAAAAAATAGCCCTCACTTGCCTTAAAAAAAGAGCCAAATGGCCCTAAAACTGGAGCGTGCTACGCGTCGACCGACGGATGTTTTAAAAAGATCCGTCGCCTCGCGGGCCATTCAATTGTGTGATTAGTATCTCTTCTCTAAATTCCTACAACAATACTCTTGTTGCGAAACTTTCCCTTCTCTAATTTTCTGCAACAAAACCTTTGTTGCGAAACCTTCCCTTCACTAATTTTCTTCTTCTCTAATTTTCCGCAGCAAGATTTTTGTTGTAAACATTGTAAACACATCTCCCGTCACGTCTAATTTTCTGTAATAAGACCCTTGTTGTGAAAATTACAACAACATCTTCGGCCGTATCGTGCACTAACGCAATCGTCTTTTGCTGCTGTCATTCTGCAACAACGTTGTTATTGTAGAAACTTGAAGTGGATGGACGTACCGCGTGGTGATATGGCTGCTGGCCCGCTTGCTAGCGTCGGTGATGCCAGGATGGCGTTGAGGTTGATGGCGCTCCACGTTGGCGTGGCGGATCACGTCGCATCCATCGACCTGGTCATCAAGAGGCGTTTGGCGAAGAAAATCCGGCAGGAATGCGCTTGCGACAACGACCTACCTGCGGTGGCGCTCGGCGACGACAAACTGCAGCAACAGAGCTTGACGACGATGACCTACAAGCGGCGGCCCCTACGGCAACGGCAATGGACGACCTAGAGGCAGGGGCACTCAGCTTGGATGTTGGTCATGAGTGCTCGGTCTGCAACAGACCATTTGTTTTGATCAAGCCAATTGAAACAAGGAGCAAGTTGCGAAAACTGTACTAGAATGGAGATTGCGCCTGAGCCGTTTGATTCTAATCAAATCCGACGATCATGAAGGAGGTTGATGCGCGCACAAACATCCATCGGTCGAACGATAGCGTTTTCCAAAATAGCCTTAAACAAAAGAAAAAGATTTCGGAGCAGCGTTCCATGCCATGCTGCTACCGGGGAGGGCACTCCGCTCCATCTGCGCTAATGCAGTTCGAGCTGCAAAAACGCGGTTACGGCGGCGCCATGGATCTGCAGCCTAGGTGGACTCCGACTCAGTAAAGAAGCAGTGTCCGGATTCCATCATATATAAAACTGAATTAATTGGGGGTTTCTTGGTTTTCTGTTGTTTCCAGATCCAAATCCAGTTCTTTCCCCGATCAAATTGGCGCGGGGCGGGAAGGATCCATAACTAGTCAGAGTTGCAGCCCTTTTCGTTCTAGTCCACCTGCTCTAAGTTTGTTCATCCACCCATCCACCATGGAAGCTCCGGATCGGGATTGGTCCGAGCTACCAATCGACATACTGTGCGACGTGCTCAAGTTGCTCGAGTGCCCGGACCTCCTCCGGTCCGCGGCCGTCTGCTCGATCTGGTACAAGGCCTACTGCACGCAACGCTGCATCAGTGCTTGCCCTGGACACCAAACACCATGTCTGCTCTATTGCACCGAGGCCGCCGGCGGGCTCAGATCCCTCGGCATGTACAGTCTTTCTGAGAAAAAGGCCTACACCATGCCGCTCCCTGAGCCTCCCATCAAGAACTGGTTCGGCTCGTCGCACGGATGGCTGGTCACTATGGATGACAAGTCTGAGCTGATGCTGCTCAACCCGATCACCGGCAACACGATTGCACTCCCTCCGGTGACAACTATGGAGCATGTGAAACCCGTCCTGAACGGCGACGATGGTGTTCTTGAAGAGTACGAGATGTTTTACTATGATGGAGAGCTTCCGAGGGTCGTGGACGACAGGGCCGTCTCCAGAAATTTGGGGGCCCAGGGCAAAATGCAAAATGTGGCCCTAAATTTGGAAATTTTTCATATAACTAAGACATATGTGCATTTAATTATATTACTTCAAATGTATGCAATTTCGTAAGATATTTAGAAATATTTCAAAAAAACTAATGCAAAAAGAGTAAAGGTGATACAAGTGATAAACTAAACACATGTTCTACCAAAAAGCAAAACAAAAGTCATGATTGAAACATTACATGAGTTATAAGCCCATCTTTATGGCAAATAAAACAAAATAGTACCTTGAAAATGGCACTACATTGAAAATAGTTTATGACTGAGTAACTATCTCCAAAAAACCAATCGCAATGAAATCCGTAGAACATCTGCCTTGCATTGTCCAAAAAAACTATCTCCAAAAACAGTTGTAGCAATCTATGTGGAATTTAAACTTTTGACTGTAAAGCGTATAAAACAATTTATTATTTATCAACCGGGCCAAATTACAATGGCTAAAATGGCTAATGCTATCTTATTAATTATCAATGTGATTAGTTTATGTACCAAAATTTAGAAAACAGAGAGCATATCTGCATATGTATGGTATTGTTAGCAGGACTCAAGGAGGTGCACCTTTATTTTTAGGATCCGTAGAAGCAGATATGTTTCTGTTTTCTATACCAAAATTAAAAATTCAGAAGTCTATTATCTGAAGCAAATCGAATCCAACCTGCAACAAATAGGCCTCGAGCACTCACGTGGGGATAGTTTAGGTTGGGGAACCAGCCAACTACCATGCACAATCCATCTGTAGATCGCGGGAGAACTGGACGAGGGCGACAACGGGAGGGCGAGCAGGGTGAGCGCTCATATCGACAGAAGGTATCAGGTTCTAGGCGAAACGGGTGATGGGGAGAGGCGACTACGAGTGTGATACTGGGAGACAATGATTCAGGCGACAGGTGATCGGGCAACCTGCTTGTTTCACTGGGCTCCTGGTTTGGCTACCGTGCATTTTTTTTGAGAAAGGCTACCGTGCATTTTCTTTTTCAGATTATAATGCAGTCTACCCAACACCTGCTGATTTGGGGGCCCCAAAATTTTTGGGGCCCTGTGCGGTCGGCCAATTTGGCC
Organism: Triticum urartu; assembly: GCF_056163025.1. Taxonomy (NCBI): domain Eukaryota; kingdom Viridiplantae; phylum Streptophyta; class Magnoliopsida; order Poales; family Poaceae; genus Triticum; species Triticum urartu. Next base: position 586,632,570 of record NC_141879.1, read on the forward strand.
TGCCCCATCGACGGGCCTGGTGGACGAGGACACCGGTATATTTTCTGGATGCTAAGATGGTTAAAAAATTAGACGCCTGGATAGCCTATGCAGCCTCGTCTGGTGCTAGGCTTACCCTGTTAGGCTCGAGCCTAGATGGAATACCTTCTTATCTTATGTCTATGTTCCTATTCAACAAGACTTTTATTGAGAAAATGGATAAACACCGGAGAAGATTTTTCTGGAAAAGGAAGAACAATAAACGGGCGTATCATATGGTGAAATGGACTAGGGTTTGTAGGTCCAAAAGAATCGGTGGGCTGGGGATCAAAGACCTCCACAAGCAGAACGTTAGTCTGTTAATCAAGTGGTGGTGGAAGCTTGAAACTAAAGATGGGTTGTGGCAACAAATTATTCGGGCCGGATATATCAAGAATAAAACGGTGGCTAATATTCGTAGTCGTTTTTCAGACTCCCCTAGCTGGAAAGCGATTATGAAAGTTAAAGAGACTTATATGGCTGGGAGGGCCGTTAAGGTTAATAGTGGTAACTTGGCTAGGGTCTGGCATGACCCATGGATAGCTGCTGTGCCACTATGCGAAAAATTCCCTATCCTGTTCAGTATTTGTCAGGATCAGGATGGGACTATTGCAGATTTTGTGGCGAAAAACTATAGCTTGGGTTTCAGGCGCAGGCTGTTTGGGGAGATCAATGATCAATGGGAGTGGGTAGTTTCTGAGGCAAGAAAATATGCTTTGAACAATATACCTGATACAGTGTTTTGGAAGCTGTGCAAGAACAAGAGACTTACCACTAAATCAGTGTATAAGTGGTTGGAGAGAGATTTAGCTGGTCCTAACTATAAGTGGATCTGGAAAGGTAGCATCCCATTGAAAATCAAAATATTCTTGTGGCAGCTATTCCAAAATGCGGTGCTTACCCGGGATAATTTGAGGAAGAGGAATTGGCCCGGGAATCCTGTTTGCTCTTTCTGCACGAACATGGAAACTGCGAACCATCTATTCTTTACATGTCCTCTTGCTCGAACAGTCTGGGGGACCCTCGGACTTACGGCTGGAGCGTCCTGTTGCCCGCGATCCCTCTGGCAAAGCTGGGCGTGGTTGTATAAGTTTTTCCGTGGTGGAAAACAATTTTACATGATGATCATTGCTGCTTTGTGTTGGGGGATATGATGTCTTCGAAACAAAGTTACTTTTGACAATTATAATGCTCGTTCTCCGCTGGAGGCTGTTTTCAGTGCATGTTCTTTTATGTTGTACTGGGCAGGACTACTGAAAGAAGAAGATAGGTCGAAGTTTCAGGCGGGCGTGAAGAGATTGGCGTATGTGGCAGCAGCTCTGGCAGACAGGACTCACTCGCGAGGTGTGATGCGACTGAAGGATGAAGAGGGGATCCAGATCGGCTAATCTGCTTGGTTTGTAGTCCACTGGGGTTTGATGCCCGTTCTGGAGTCTTATGTGCTTTTGGAGAGTTACTTCTTTCTACCCTGAGTAGACTATGTAGTCTACCAGGTTGTGCACTATTTTCGCTGATGGTTAGGGTAGTGGCTAGTCGGTGTCGTCAGGTTTTCGTCCCATGGCAGTTGATCCGTTTTAGGGTCCTCTTGCGGTAGGTTTCCTGTCGATGCTCCAGCTCGCTCCTCTCCTTTCAGTCTTATTTTGGGTGTGGTTGTCTTGATAAAACTACTGGAACATTGTATTTCCGTTGATTGCAAAATTAATGGAAAGGGGTGCGAGCCCGGTTGGAAAAAAAAAAGCTCTCTTTTGTCAAGGTAGGAGACAGTCTCTGGAATTGGCTCAACATGGGTATTAACTATACAGATTGTATATACCACGACGGATGGTTCTATGCAGTTACTCATGGAGGCGCAATCGATGCATACAATTTAAATGGACCATCTGTCATCCAAAAAAGATTTTTACGCAGAATAATTCGGACGGTTTCAAAATGTCACATTGTTCAGGCAGAATGGGGAGATGTCCTCCAAATCATTAGGAAGGAGATTCTCGATCCTGAACGACCGGACAGTCATACGTGGATCCCTGAAATCAAAGTGTACAGGGTTGATTTTGATAAGGAGAAGTGTGTCAGCATAACAGATATAGGGGACTATGCGTTGTTCATTGGGAGCAGCACAACGTCTTGCTTAATCGTCAAGGACTATCCAGACTTGATGCCAAACCATGTCTATTTCACTGATGATGACGACGGAGCACACATACTCGAGAAAGACTACCCTCCCAAAGTTGGGATTTACAACATTATAAATAATACCACGGTGAATGTGGTTCATCCTGAACTTTGGATGAATTGGTTGCCCCCCATATGGTTGACGCCGAGTCTTGAGAAAACGGGTATGGTTCTACTTGTCCCTTTATCTACTATGGAAAATGCTGCTTGTTGTATATCCCAATCTCTGAGCAGCATTTATTTATGTGTTATTTTTCCTAGTGCTGTTAAAAGTTTTGCCATGTAAGATATTTTCTTCTTTTCTCTTGGAACATCATAATTGCTTCGTATTGGTCTTGATGTGGATTGTTAGCTGTACTTTTTATTTATGAAATTCGCTTGGTTATGTTGAACTTGCAAAACCTAGTTTTTCCAAGGTTGACATGTTAGGTCATTTGGTCTTTTTAATTTGTTATATGGCATAATACTTGATGCTGTTTTTTTTAACAAAACCTGTAGAAATTTCTTCCCACAGTATTTTTTTAGCAAATTATGAGAAGTTTTATATACAAGTTAAAGCTAGAATAGGGCAAAAAGAAAAGGAACTGTACAACAAAGGCACAGAAAGTGCCCGGAGAGCTAGCTATGCAAAAGAATGAACACAGACCTCAAAATTCTCATATTTTCGCCTCTTTGCCCTATGAACGACCCACTGAATATCTTCCTTGAATTTTCGTCAGCAAGCATATAAATTTGGTCCGATGCCTTTGAAAATGAAGTCATTTTGGGTTCCAATTAGCTCCGGTGATTAGAAATTTGCAGCTATCTGGTTGAGTTGCTCCTGGATATCACTTAAAATTGGGATCCGAGTAATTCGAACAAATTTGCGCAGCTGACAGTGGAAGAACAAACAATACTTGTTTCCAATACCCTCAACCCACACATGACACAGGTGTAGTCTGGTATGAAAAAATTATTTCGTTGCAGCATACTCTAGTGTTCAGTCTGTTGTGGATTAAGAGCCAAAAATAATTTTATGCTTCAGCTGACAGCATGGTTGCCAAAGCCATCTTACGGCTGGAATTGCCATGATCTTACCAATCAAAATTTGATAAGCCACACATCTATATCAAAGCTCCTGTTGGAAATTGCCACACATCTTGACTGTCAGATAGCTGCGAATTAAGGCCAAATTTTCCATCTCCTGAAACTGAGAATATGCTTCCTCAGATAGTGGCAAGTGAAAGATCTCAGAGATAAATTTTCTACCAAAGTGGTGTCCAGAATTGAAATGTTACCGTCCTTGGCCAAGGAATATAGACATGGCCAACACTCTTCTCATCGCATTCCAGTCATCTTTCCAAAAATAAATTGATTGCCCTTCTGAAAAGAGCAATCACCTCAAGATTTGTGGAGCGGCAAAAGTTTCAGGTAGTCTCTCCACCATAAGGAACAATTGGTAGTTTGCTCAGGAGGAAGCCCATACTGTCCCGAACCATATTAATCCAAGGAATGTCTTGGTGATTTAGGAATTTATTATGCACCATTTTAAGCTTTTAAGAACAAACTACTCCCTCTGTAAACTAATATAAAACCATTTAGATCTCTTCTTTAGTGATCTATAAACGGTCTTATATTAGTTTATAGAGGGAGTATTATTTTGGATCTTCAAATTTTGGATATTAATCATGTTAGAGTTATAATATAAGTCATGTACCCCTTTGTATTTATCACGTTGTATAAGGGGTTTCCTGCATATGTTCCACACCTGTACATGTATATATATCGGCCTATGGCCTCATGGGAATACAAGTTGCATATTTCCTAACATGGTATTAGAGCCCTAGGGTTTTTTTTCGCACGCCGCAACTCGTGCTCGATCCCGTCGTGCACGGCCGTTTCCGTTTCCTTCTCTCCGGACGGCCGCTGCTGCTTCCTCTCCTATTCTGCTCCGGTGGAATCTTACCCATCCATCCACGCCAGGTCCTGATCCGCCGCCCCGGCCTGAAGCATCCACGCCCGACGGCCTCCTCAGCACGCGCTGGGGCGCTGCTTCTTCTTCTGGACGCCACAGCCGCCGTGTGGTCTACAAGGTCGGGCAGACTAATCCGGCCGCTCGCTGTTGGCCCGTGACGGCCCGCCTGAACCTGACGTGTGCATGTCCACATACGGCTGCTGCACCATCTTCCTCCCGTGAAGGCCCGTGACGTGGTGCACTAGCCTCCCCCACTTGATTCTGCTCCGCCGCCGCCTATTGATTCCGATCTGATTTGCTCGGCCGCTGTGTTGGCTGTTTGAGTGGTTGCCTTCCGATAAAAAAAAGAAAAAAAAAAGAAGCATAATGTCGTCGGGTACAATTTCCTCTCCACACTGTCCGCTGATTTTGGAAGGCGTACCCTACACTGATCCTATCTCGCATATGCGCTTTTCCTCTGTGCTTGGTGCTCGTCAGCCTGTGACGTCGTCCGCTACGGCATCTTCCGCCTGTTGTGTTGGTCACTCCTCAGCGACTCTTCTCACGACCTCTGCACATGGTGACCGTCGCTCTACGTCGACTCCTCTCGCGACTTTCACTGGTAGTGCTGGTGCATATGGTTCCGTCGACTCTGCCTCGCACAGGCGTCTTCCATTGACGCTTGGCGCTTGTCTACATACGGCCTTGTCTCCCCCACCGGCCTGTGTGGATACTACTGGTCATGCTACACCGCCACATCTAGCGGCTTCCACAGGTGGTGGTGGCCGCTTCTCTCCCGGTGCTCCCGGTGCTACTGCGTCGACTACTTCAGCTGTGTACTTCACTGAGGAGGAGATTGCGCGACTTCGCGCCCTGCTGGTTGCATCCGACTCTCTATTGTCGGGCGCATCTACGTCGACCTCTTCAGTTGCGCTCCTGACCGAGCAGGAAATTGTGCGAGTTCGATGCCTGCTAGCTCCATCCTCCGGTTCTCCATCGACAGGTTCTGCTGGTTCTGCTGCTGACTCTTCTGGCATTGTGAGACCACCTTCTACACAAGTAGGTACATCTCCGTGGATTCTTGATACTGGAGCATCTTTTCATATGACTCATGATTCATCCACTCTGTCCTCTACTCGACCTCTCGATTCTCCTGTTCATGTTCTTACTGCTGATGGTACCTCTCTCCCGGTTATTGGCCGAGGCATTCTTAGCACTTCTTCTTTTCATGTTCCTGATGTTGCTCATGTTCCCCGACTTACCATGTAGCTCATTTCTGGTGGACAAATTGTTGACTCTGGTTGTCGTGTCATTCTCGACTTCGACTCTTGTTCTGTTCTGGACCGCCATACTGGTACTCTCCTTGGTGCCGGTCCTCGACGTCGTGACTCTCAGGGTCTCTGGGAGCTTGACTGGCTTCATCTTCCGTCCGCTGCTACTGCCGCCAGTCTCTCCTCCTCTGTTGCCTTGTCTACCAGCTCTTTTCAGCAGTGGCATCATCGCCTTGGTCACCTATGTGGCTCTCGTCTCTCATCCTTAATTCGACGTGGTCTTCTTGGATCCGTCTTCGGCGGTGTGTCTTTAGACTGTCAGGGCCGTCGGCTTGGTAAACAGGTCCAGTTACCTTATCCTCACAGCGACACTGTGTCTCAGCGTCCTTTTGACCTTGTTCACTCTGATGTCTGGTTCCAGCTCCCTTTGCCTCAAAAGGAGGTCATCGCTACTATATTATCTTTATAGATGATTTCTCTCGATACACCTGGATATATTTTATGTCTTCTCGTAGTGAGGTCTTATCTATCTACAAACGTAATGCTGCCATGGTCCACACTCAGTTCTCTATGCCTATTCGTGTGTTCCGTGCTGACTCTGCTGGAGAGTATATCTCCAAGATGTTGCGTGGAGTTCTTGCCGAGCAAGGTACTCTTGCTCAGTTCTCTTGTCCTGGTGCTCATGCTCAGAATGGCGTGGCTGAGCGCAAGCATCGTCACCTTCTTGAGACGACTCGTGCGTTGATGATCGCCGCCTCTCTTCCACCTCACTTTTGGGCCGAGGCTGTTTCCACTTCCACCTATCTCATCAACCTTCAGCCTTCCACTGCTTTGCAGGGTGGCGTTCCTTTCGAGCGTCTCTTTGATCGTTCTCCTGATTACTCGGCGCTTCGTTTGTTTGGTTGTGTTTGCTATGTTCTTCTAGCCCCTCGTGAACGCACCAAACTGTCCGCTCAGTCTGTTGAGTGTGTCTTCTTAGGCTATAGTGATGAGCATAAGGGCTATCGTTGTTGGGATCCTATCGGTCGTCGGATGCGTATTTCTCGGGATGTAACTTTTGATGAGTCTCGTCCTTTCTACCCGCGTCCATCTTCCTCAACCTTTTCAGTGGAGGATATCTCTTTCCTCACTTTTCCTGACACACCTCCCTCTGTGCCCAGTATTCCTATTCCTCGTCCTGCTGTTGCAGATCCGACGCCATCCTCTCCTACAGGTTCTTCTCCACCTTCATCACCGACACATTTCCCATCTCCACCTTCATCACCGATACCTTCCCCTTCTCCACCTTCGTCATCGCTACATTCCCCGTCTCCACCTCCAGTGATTCCACCTCTTCCCTCCTTTCCTTTTCATTATACTCGACGTCCACGTGTTCTGGATAAATCCACTGACGTGCCATCTACTTCTGGTGCGTCGTCCTCCTCATCCCAGCCGCCTTATGGTCTTCGGGCTCGGCCTCGCCCTCCCCCTGACCGCTATTCTCCTAGTCGATATGCTCTTTCGGCTATACTTGAGCCTACGTCTTATCGCGATGCTCTGATTCATCATGAATGGCAGTTTGCGATGGCAGAGGAGTTTGCTGCTCTTGAGCACACCGGCACGTGGGATCTTGTTTCTCTTCCTCCTGGTGTTCGTCCCATCACTTGTAAGTGGGTCTACAAGGTTAAGACTCGCTCTGATGGTTCTCTTGAGCGTTACAAAGCTCGTCTTGTGGCTCGTGGTTTTCAGCAGGAGCATGGTCGTGATTACGATGAGACATTTGCTCCTGTGGCCCATATGACCACTATCCGCACACTTCTCGCCGTGGCCTCTATTCGTCATTGGTCTGTTTCTCAGCTTGATGTTAAGAACGCCTTTCTTAATGGTGAGCTGTGTGAGGAGGTATACATGCAGCCCCCACCTGGGTATTCTGTTCCTGATGGCATGGTATGTCGTCTTCGTCGCTCTCTCTATGGCCTTAAGCAAGCCCCTCGCGCCTGGTTTGAGCGTTTTGCCTCTGTGGTGACTGCCGCTGGTTTTTCAGCGAGTGATCATGATCCAGCGTTGTTTGTCCACATTTCCACTCGTGGTCGGACTCTTCTTCTTCTCTATGTTGATGACATGATCATCACTGGCGACGACCCTGAGTATATTGCCTTTTGTAAAGACTCGTCTTAGTGAGCAGTTTCTTATGTCTGATCTTGGACCTCTTCGCTACTTTCTTGGGGTTGAAGTCTCTTCTACCTCTGATGGCTTTTTTATATCCCAGAAAAAGTATATCCAGGATCTTCTTGCTCGTGCTGCTCTTACTGACGAGCGCATTGTTGAGACTCCTATGGAGCTCAATCTTCACCTCCGTGCTACTGATGGTGATCCTCTCCCTGACCCGACGCGTTATCGTCATCTTGTTGGCAGTCTTGTCTATCTAGCTGTCACTCGTCCGGACATCTCTTATCCGGTTCATATTCTGAGTCAGTTCGTCTCTGCTCCCACACCGGTTCACTATAGTCATCTCCTTCGTGTTCTTCGATATCTTCGGGGCACGATCTCTCACCGTCTATTCTTTCCTCGCTCCAGTTCTTTACAGCTTCAGGCCTATTCGGATGCTACGTGGGCTAGTGATCCTTCAGATCGCCGTTCACTTTCTGCTTACTGTGTTTTTCTTGGTGGTTCTCTCATTGCCTGGAAGACGAAGAAACAGATTGCAGTTTCCCGTTCGAGTGTCGAGGCTGAGTTGCGAGCAATGGCTCTTTTGACGGCAGAGGTGACTTGGTTACGGTGGTTACTTCAGGATTTTGGTGTTTCTGTCACTACACCGACTCTGCTCTTATCTGACAGTACAGGTGCTATTAGCATTGCGCGCGATCCTGTGAAGCATGAGCTCACCAAGCATATTGGTGTTGATGCTTTTTATGTGCGCGCTGGTGTGCAGGATCAGGTTATTGCTCTTCAGTATGTGCCTTCTGAGTTACAGTTGGCGGATTTCCTGACGAAGGCCCAGACTAGAGCACAACATGGCTTTTATCTCTCCAAACTCAGTGTTGTTCATCCACCATGAGTTTGAGGGGGGGGGGTGTTAGAGTTATAATATAAGTCATGTACCCCTTTGTATTTATCCCGTTGTATAAGGGGTTTCCTGCATATGTTCCACACCTATACATGTATATATATCGGCCTATGGCCTCATGGGAATACAAGTTGCATATTTTCTAACAAATCCAAACCATATTAGCCCTCCTGGTCTTTAGGTTAACAGATTAAACCCCAAGCAACAAGCGGAGGGTTTTTCCTCTCCAAATCTTCCCCCCTCTAGAAGCAGTGCCTCATGTATTTATCCAGCTACACAATTATTCCTTTATACAGTTGCAAGCATGCGCTGTTTTTCTTAGAAGAACTCTTTTTTCGATAACTATATTCGCTCGAGTCTAGAAAACTTTAAATCCGTGATTTGTGATACTACATCACCATGCTCGTGTTTGTAACTAACTCCAGCTTGTAATGACAGGATCTCAAGATAATAACGGCGGGGGGCGGTAATTCCATGGCAGTCATCAATAACCAGCTGGAGACAACAGAGTGGGTATCAATAAATTGAACTGTAGGTTATAGCAGTAATTTATTCTCATGTGAATTCCATGAGAATTTGAGAAGGCATATTGTGTTTGTTGTAGCAGTAATTTATTCTCATGTGAATTCCATGAGAATTTGAGAAGGCATATTGTATCAATGTAACACCTCCGCATTTTGTTTGCTGCACTTATGCTTTTGTCCATTGAACAATAACAGTAATGCATTATCATGTGAGGCCGGATTTGCTGAACCTTTTTTTATGTACTCGATTGTGGCAAATGCCGAGAGTTGGTCCCGGTTGGAGCCTAGCCCAGTGTATCTGTCAGTGCATTCATAAGCCTGCTTTATTTGTTCAGTCATGGCTACAACATTTTCACTGACATGAGTACTAAGTACCTCCCCCATTGTAACTTTCTTTTGCGAAAACCATTGTAAATTTTCAATAGACGTACACACCAAATCCAGTATAGGTAGCCAAATATTATATGAAGAAACAAAAGAGTACACAATTTTGCAAGTGAAAATAATATAAATATATTAGCAATATATGTGCACTCTTAAGAATATCATGTTTTTTTTAGAATCTCTCAAGAGTATCATGTGTGTTTCTGTTAGGACTCCTTGACATATTCCTGTATATGCGTACATGAAGGCCCGCCCAAAACTCAGGACGGATCCTTACACTCCAACCAAGGCCACCATACCCAAATTCCTGATGGAAATGGGCGCGAGCTTGTCTTGCTTAGGGCGCCCCTATGCAGGGGCAGCGCCAGTTGCGCCGGAGCCTCGTGCTTTTATGTTTTTTTTTCATTTCTTGCTTTTCTTACTTTATTTATACTTCCAAATATTTTAAATAAATATAGTACAAAAATCCACTTTACATAAAAACATTTATAAAATTGTTAACCAAGCGCTTGAAAATGTTAAATAAGTATAGATGAAATGTTTCTCATGTACTCCCTCCGTTTCTAAATATAAGTATAGCGACCCGACCTCAGACGGTCAAGTCTCTGTGTATCTGTGCTATCTCTGGATCGGTATGCTAGCACACACAGTACATCAATGTATATATCTGCAATCACATGTATAAGTAACAAAAAAACTGATATATACCTTAAGAATCTCACAGCAAACAGGCAAACGGGTGTGGAGTCCCATCAACGCCATCGGCAAGTTGAGTGCGGACCGTAACCCTATCGTATCACTTACTCGTCGGATAATACCTGCAACATGATATGTTGCAGCCGTGTAGGTCAGTACGTTGAATGTACTGGCAAGTCACACCACAAGAGATGAATAAATGTCCTATTTATACATGCAATATGGCTGGTGGTTGGTTCTAAATTTAATTTGCATAAAGCTGATTTTTCTCTATCATCAAAAGAATATCATATTGTTACTACATAATTCATCACAATATGATTGAGATGGTTGCTCCATTCAATCTATACCCAAATTCATTAAAACCCATTAGATTATTTAGAGTGATGAGATTGCTCAATTCCCATTTTCCAGATGCTCAAATTGTCCATAACCGGGGACACGACTAATCGATTAATTTTACACTCTGTAGAGTTTTGCACACTTTTCCCCGCAAGACTCGATCACCTCCTTTGTAGTCCTCGCACTGCCTGGTGTTTGAGAGCCGGAAGATCGAGACATAGTCTTTCTGAAGTGTTCCCTCTTAACCCTAGGTAGACCGGTACACCTACATATATAACTACATCTGCTAGTCTACCACTGTAAGAGGTCACACAACGTACTCAACTAAGCCAGAGCCCATAATAGCTTGTGGCTGTGCAGGTAAGCTTCTAGTCATGAAAAATTAATGAATCCCTTTGAGTCTGGGTGGCAGTCCATAGGGTGATCACACGGGTACTCCGGGATCCCCTGGGCAAGTCCACTGGTTTCTCCAGGGTGCCCCTTACAAATCCACCCAGATGTGTGTTAATGTTGCCACCTTAAGGTTACCCTTAATTATTATATCACTCGCAACTTTCATGATCTCACATACCAATCCCCGTCTATAATGGCATAGCAAAAATCCCTACAACGTTGGCGACAAAGAAGTAAAGCCTCAGACCTACCTCATTGCACTACTGGGTTTATAATATAGCCAACTAACATATTCATGCAAACCCTACATCAAAGGACTAAATGCATATATAAAACATAGGTATAAAAAACGTGATCAAGATGTAACTTGCCTTGTACTGTTGATGAAGATGAAATATTCCATTGAGTCGTCTCTCCTTCTCGTTACAATATATCTAACGATATAAGAAAGTACTTTAACACACAACAACATCCAAATAAATATCCAAATAAAATATTCAAATTACAATAAAAAATAAAAAAATAACATTCCTACATAAGGTGTTAGGACTTGGTTACGGGTTGAGATAAGATCAAGAATGAAAATATGATATAGGTTTTGTTCTAGGGTTGGGTCAAAGTGAAGATCACGGGCTGAAGAGTTGTGAGGCAAGGTTCTATGACAAAGTCTATAATGAAAATGGTAGATGGAGTTTGTGGCACAAAGATTTATGTAACAAAATGTATGTAACATCTCGTGAAGTCTAAATTTGTATAATGATGGCATATGACCAGAGAGGTTCCTAATGATCTTCTCAAGAAAGCTGAATCAAGAATCACATTAAACTAATGATGAAATTGAATTACGATAAAATAAAAACTATATGAAGTGTTAAGGTTGAAATAGTGGCAAGACATAGATGAACAATTAGGAAAAAAATTCTAACAGCAAGATATGGACCAAAGGATCAATTTTGCTGAAGGAAACATTTTCAATAGAATTACAGATTAATAGATATAGCAAAAATACTTAAATACAAATTTTAAATTTGTGTCAAATTTAATTTACCAAAAGTGAAATATTTTTGTCTTATGATAAACTTCGTGTTTCAACGAATCTGTGGATATAAAATTTGTCGAATTCGGACTTACGGTCTAGGAGATACGAATTTCCGAAGTTTGAGTATTTTTCTGAAAAGCAATTACAGGATTTACACAGTGCTCACCAGAGTTTCGCCGGAGTTTCGTCGGAGTTGGGGAAGAAAAAGGTCCCGATGTCAACGATTGGCCGAACGGCGGAGAGGAGGCCTAGGCGAACTTGGGAGATGCAGAGGTGAGACCGTCCTCATCCTCGCGTGCGGTGGAGAAGCCGCCGGAGTTGCGAAAACAGGTAAATCCCGGCGAGTAATTCCTCTCGGAATAGAGCGATATAAAGAGGGGGGGTTTTAGGGAGAGGGACGAGGGCTTCGAGGCGCACCTAGGGGTCCTATTTATAGTGGCCAAGGTAGCCGGTACAGAGAGATCAAACGAGCTCATTGTGGCCTCTAATGACGGATTGATTCCGAAACAATTAAGACATCAAAGTGAAATTTTAATCCTCTGAATGGATTCTCCATGCAATACAAAAGATCTTTCTTGTTGATAAGAAGTGAAAAGAGCGAACGTTTCAAGTGCTAGAGGAAGAGGAAGATGTACAGGTGCCATGGCTGTTTCTGTTCTCCAGATTGAAACATACAGAGAAAGAAGAAGGGGTTCCTTGACTTGGGCTAAGGAAAAAATAAGATGGGCCTTAGTGGGGAATCAGGCCCAAGGGGAAAATGGAAAGAGAGAAAGAAGAAAAAAAAAGTAGAAGTGGGCATGGTCTAAATAGGCTTAGGACATAATTACAAAATAATATATATTTTTTGTGCAAAAGTTTTAAAACAGCAAATAAAATAAATGTTCACATACACGTAATTGTAATTTGGTGCCTACAAAATATTATTTGTGTGCACAGGCTAGAATACATTTTTATGGACATAAGGACAATTGTAAATTAACAAAAGGACAATTGTACCGTATTAAATATTTCCAAATATATTTTTGGAGAAGTCACATTATCTCCTCTCATTAAATTTGATTTGATTAATTTGGAAATATTTAAATGACAGTAAAACTCCAAATAATATCATATTTCAATTGGAACTCCAAAATCCAAACAAAGTGCATATGAAATATTCATCCACCACATTTGAGAAAGTCATCTTATTCTCACTCCAAAATTGTGATTGTGGTTTCCAATATTTCAAAAAAGAGTCAAACAAAAATTAAAGCCCTTTGATTTTCTTGAATAAACTTCCCCAGCCATAGTTTAATTTATTGGACAAAATGTTACCCAACTTTTATAACATGATTAAAAAAGTTTTAAACAAGAACTCAAAATGTTTTAATTCTCGTGAAAATAAAATAATTTCACACAATCCATCACACAACAATCAAACAAACAATCCTATTTATTTATTTAATATAACATTCCAAAATAGAGAATTTTGGGATGTTACAAACCTACCACACTTAAAATGAATCTCGTCCTCGAGATTCGAAAAGGCTAGAAAGAAAAGGTTAGGGTTGTGGTCTCCTTGCAATTCCATTGATCATCATGAAGGTCTCGGATGCTACCACACTTAAAATAAACTCATGCACCACCTCTATAGTGTTGACAACACATTTCTTCTCAAATTTCTTGTAATAACTCCTTCATTGATGCTCTCTTGTTAGAGGCATAAAATTTCCTTCAATATCCTGGGTCTTTGCATCAAAATGAAATTCTTCCGAGACTGGATCTTCTCATCTGACAGGTCTAGCGCCAATGCTAAACAACTATCAAAAAATCTCATGGAGGTTTGCCCTTACTGGTTCCCTGCAAGAAATGGGTCTTGGCTTCATTCTCACTGTGTTAACCTACGATTGGCAACATCTACCATGTACATGGGTTTATCATCATACCATTCTAAGGCTTAATCAAGGTTTCAATGGGCGTCGACACTTTACTATGGTGAAAGTGCGTTATATCGACTAGAGGGGGGTGAATAGGCGATTTTTATGAAATTCTTCACTGAGGAATTTGCCGGTGAGGAAATTCCTTAGCGAAGAACTACTAGCAGCGGAATAAGTACTCAAAGATAAACATAACTGAATACAAGCATAGTCATCATGATGAAATGAAGACAGGCTCAGAGTACAGGAAGCGTAATCACAGAATAACACAGGATGAAGACAAACAGACTGAAGAAATTGAACTGAGGAAATTGAGAAAGTCTTCAGTCAAAGTCTTCAAACACAGATATGAACAAACATACAACATAGTTATGAGGAAATGAAAGAGTTGAGGAAATAGAACCAGTAAGCTCGGTGAAGACAATGATTTGGTAGACCAGTTCCAACTGCTTTCTCAGTTGTACATCTGGTTGGAGCGGCTGAGTATTTAAACTCGAGGACACACAGTCCGGACACCCAGTCAAGGACACTTAGTCCAAGACACCCAGTCCTCACCGTATTCCCCTTGAACTAAGGTCACACAGACCTCATCCAATCACTCGTGGTAAGTCTTCAGGCGACTTCCAAACCTTCACAAACTTGGTCACCCAGCGATCCACAATTCGTCTTGGATGCTCTAGACCATGACGCCTAACCGTCTGGAAGAAGCACAGTCTTCAAAGGTAACAAGCGTCGGATCCACTCAGGATCAATCTCTTCAGTGATGCTCAATCACTTGGGGTTTGTAGGTGTTTGGGTTTTGGGTTTTTGGTTTTTCCTCACTTGATGATTTTCGCTCAAAGTCCTCGGAGGATGGGTTGCTCTCAAATGACAAGTGTCAGTTTCTTTCAGAGCAGCCTCTCCCCGCTAGTGGTTGTAGGGGGCGGCTATTTATAGCGTAGGGAGCAGCCCAACATGATAAGACATAAATGCCCTTCAATGATATGACCGTTAGGTGGATAGATATTTTGGAACAGCTGGCGCGTAGCACAGCAACGGTCGGAATTTTGAGTACCAAAATCCTCAGGGCTATCATGTTCCTCACTGTGTAGGCAATCTGCACTGGCGAATTCCTAACTCCTCAGTCAGGACAAATTCCTCAGATACCAGAAGAACTTTGTCTCTGTCACTGAAGAAATTGACTGAACTGTATGAGATTTTCAATGTCTTCACTCAAAGGGATTGGTAGGTGTAGGATTTTGAGTTGAGCATCACATGGAAATTTTTCCTTAGTATTTTCTCGACCCCCTTTAACAGTACGGTGTTTCCTATGACTCAAGAAAGAGAAAAACAAAATTATGAAAACAAAAGTCTTCAAGCTTCATATTCCTCGCATGAATATCAAGTCTTCACGGACACACCATTTTTTTCACTTTCAAAGTCTTCATGAAAGTCTTCAGAAATACCAAAATCTTCAGTCGAAGATATTCATTTTTAGGGGTCGACTTTTCCTATAAATATCAAACTCCTCATAGACTTATAGACCTGTGTATACTCACACACGCATTAGTCCCTTAACCTATAAGTCTTCAATACACCAAAATCATTAAGGGGCACTAGATGCACTTACAATCTCCCCCTTTTTGGTGATTGATGACAATATAGGTTAAGTTTTCAACGGGGATAAACATATGAAGTGTAAATACTGATATTGAGGAATTTGACTGCAAGATATAGAAGAACTCCCCCTGAAGATGTGCATAGTGAGGAATTTGCTTTTGAAGCAATGCACACTTGAAGAGTTGAATCATGAAGATCTCCCCCTATATCTTGTAATTCATACACGCATTTAACATATAATATGAAGAATTTGAAATGCATGATGAAATATGGTGCCTGATGAAATTCAGCATGCGTGCAATAATATCAATGAGGAATAAGCATGCAGAATAGTGCATCAAGAGTGTCAGAGCATAGTGCATCAAAAGTATCAGAGCACCATTGGGTTTAAGATTACAACTCGATCCAATAAAGTTTCAGAAGAACGAGAGTTGTAACTTAGCAAAAAAACATTGTATATGGGCGATAAAATAGACCCGCTTGAAGACTAACTCAAATTTCTCCCCCTTTGTCATCAAATGACCAAAAGGATCGAAACTGAGGACTAACGCTCCTGAAGATAATCAAGTTGATGAAGGAGTGCCAGCGTTGTTGGGGTCATTGGTTGATGTAGGGCCTGCCGCAGTGTCATCTAAATCTTCATGTTCATCAGTGTCGCGCGATGAAGAATACGAGCTGGCCACCAGAGAAGGAACCTTGACCTTCTTGAATTTCTTCGGTGGAGGTGCAGACCAGTCAAAATCTTCATTAAGACCCATGTTCTTCAGATCTTCTTCACCATACAGATGTGACAGGATTGCCCAGGTGCGACCGAAGACTTGATGGAGGTAGTAGTGGTTTTTCTTCACTGCATTGTGTGTGGCGGTCATGTTGTGAAGAAGTGAAGCAAACTGACGCTTAACCCATTTGTGATTTCGATCCACCTTCTGGTGAAGACTAAGTAGAAGTTCACGGTATGTCATCACGCGCGGAGCAGTGGCTTGAGGAGTGGACTTGGGAGCATTGGCAGAGTCATCATTGGTGGAATAAGATGCAGCTTTGCGAAACTGGCCATCCAATGGACGAATGCCTTCATCAATTACAGTTGGTGCCTTGCCCTTTTCATCAACTGAGGAATATGTCTGCTTGAGGACTTCAATTGGGGGCAAGTAGCTGAGATGATTCTGGAAATCAGCTTTGTAGTTGAGTGAAGACCTTGTCCTGAGGAATCTCATGATCCAAGGTGCATAAGGCTTCAGCTCAAACGGAGACAGTGCAACATTGGCCATAGTCTTCATGAAGAAATCGTGATAGTTGACAGGAATGCCATGAACGATGTTGAATACCAGATTCTTCATGATGCCAACAATTTCCTCATCAGATGAGTCGTGGCCTTTGATAGGACTGATTGTCCTCGTAAGAATACGATAGACAGTTCTGGGCGCGTACAACAATTCCTTCACGAGGAATTTTGTTCATGGTGCCTGACCTGGTTTCAAAGGCTTCATAAGCACTTGCATGTAATGATGTGTGAGCTCAGGTTCACTGTAGATGCAGCGAGCTTCTTCAAGGGGAGGACTGAGTGGTAGAGCACGAAGCAATTCAGAGGCTCGTGCAGTGTAGTGAGTGTTTTCAGACATCCAGTCCAGCACCCATGAATTAACATCTTCAGCATTTCTGGTGATGTGCAGCGTTGCATAGAATTGAAGAATCAGTTCTTCATTCCAATCGCAGATGTCAGAGCAAAAATTGAGCACTCCAGCATCGTGAAGAACACTGAGGACTGGTGCGAAGCACGGCAGAGATTCCATATCCACGTGAGGAATATGCTCATGGTAGAAAATCTTCTCCTTGTTGAACAGCACTGAGGAATAGAAATTTGCTTGATTGGCAGTCCAGAAACGCCTCTTCCTAATACGAGCAGAGTCATATGGGTTGTAATCTTCGAAGAATACGTGCTCGCCAAAAAAATCATCAGCCTTGAACTTTTGCTTGCGTGAGAGTGGATCCTTTGGCTTTGGCAGAGGAGTGTCAGTGAGTTGCATCACGACCTCAGGAATCTCAATCGCAGGTTCTTCAGGCTGAGGAATTTCCGGTTCCTCCTCAGTGGCAGTCTGCGTCGTTGGTTGTTCAGAAGCAGCAGTTTCTTCAGCGCTAGTGGCTGGAATTTTCTCATGGACAGATGCAGTGGGATGAGTTTCTTCAGAGCCCATGTGAATAGTTTGTGTGGGGGACTGAGGAATTTGCTGTAGAGGGGTGAACATTGGAGAGTTTGGATGCTGGCTTTCCCAGAATTCATCACTGATTACGGGTGTGGAGCAGCCAATGTCCACATCTTTATCTTCCATTTCTTCAACGCCAGCCTCTTCAGCTGTGAACTGAGGCATTGCGAGGAGATGATAGGTGTTGAAGGGATCGCATCCACTTCAATTTCTTCATCCAACGGTTCAGACGAAGCAGCAGAAGGAGTTTCTTCATAAGATCCGCTGGGGATCACATATTCTTCATCAAAAGGAACAAGGTCCTTTGATGGCCTGGTTGAGATGGAAACAACATCAATCGGATGTGCAAATGAACTTGTCATAGGCTTCATTTTCTTTGGAGCTGAAGAATCTGAAGTAGCTGATGCTTTCCTTTTCTTCACTGCAGCACGCTCTGCAGCCTTGGTCTTCTTCACATCTGATGTAGATGGAAGGATTGGAGTTGAAGTTGGTGTAGGAGCAGCTGAGGAATCTGGTTGATTTTCTTCAGGCACAACTGATGCAGTTGCCCTGATTTCTTCATTTTCTTCAGGCGCACCACTAGTGGATGCCCTGCCAATTTCTTCGGTGGCTGAAATGCAGTCATCAGCCCTGGAACTCACATTTTCTTCAGCAGCCTGATTGTCATCAGCGGTGCTGGCATGTTCTTCAGTCAGCTGAGCAGATGCGTCAGCCTGAGGAATTTCCTGTTGCGTTGGGGCAGCAACATTTGAGAACTGTTCAGTTATCTTTACAAATCTAACTTTGGCTCCTTGCCAATCAGCATAGTAGGCTTTGAAGTCATCGCTGAGGGTTTTCATTTCAGATTGGATTTTTACAAGTTCATCAGTTGTCATAGTGACAACGTTGTTCTTCAGATATTTCTCCTTTCTGTACTGGGCCTTCTTGATCTGCCTGGCCTGATCATATTTCCATTTCTCCTCTTGGATGAAATGAGTCAGCATGTGATTTTGACCAGGCGTCAGCTTGAAGTCAGGCATAGGAGTATTTGGGTCCTTGTGCCAGAGATCAATGTAGTCGAGGATCAGCTTGGGATCCAAAAGCAGTGGCACAGGTGTGCCTTTGGCTTTAGCGGCCCTAACTTGTCCGTCTCTCATGATTTCTGCAAGTTCATCATCATCAGCTTCATCTTCTTCAGACGACACTTGGAAAGCGACTTGCTTCTTTTGAGGACTTGGGCGCGGACCTCGTCCAGCAGTGGCCTTGGTCTTCAGCAGAGTGGGCCAGATGAAGAATTTGGTGCAGCTGAGGAGCTTGCTGAGATACCAGAGGCAATGGAGATGCCTGCAGTCCTTTGGCACGAGGCCAGATGCGCAGGTGCTGAGGACTTTGTCGAAACATCTAAGGACTTTGGAGGAAGTGCTGAGGATTTTGAAGGAGTAACTTGAGGGATTTGTCGTGAGGACTTTGAAGAGTCTGGCCGTGAGGGCGCAGCTGAGGAACTTGGCCGTGAGGGCACTATTGGTGAAGCACTTGGCTTACGAGCAGGCTTCTTAGGCATGGATTTCCTCGGCTTGACAAAGGCCTCAACAGAGGCAGCAGCAGCCGCAGCAGAGTCTTCATTGAATTTCCTCACTGCTTCTCTGGCTTGCTTGGCCAGCTTGGCTTGGCGCTTGGCTCATTCATTAGGATAGTCCTCACCGCGCTTGAGGCTGGTGGGATCAGCAATTTGGCCAGGTGCCAGTGAAGCTCTTTGGCATGGAGGATTGAGTGTGAATTTCTTCATATACTTAGGAGTGACATATCTGTACTCCCTCCATTCTCTTGCCCATCTCCTCTCTATCTTCTGAATGCGCACTTTGCGCTCATTCTTGGTTTCCTCAGTAGGTGTGCAGTACCCAGCATATATGTCATCAGGGATTTCAAACGCTGTATTTACCTCAGGCCTCTTTCCTCCCTTCTGTGGCTTCTTACTGTCAGCCATTTTCTTCAGTTGAGGAATTTGAACAATTGAATTCTCTGAAGAAGTATGCAAATTTTCTTCGAGGAACGCTGCAAATGAGTTAAGTTGATGAGAACCTAGTGATTCAGCAGCGGACATGTGTACCTGTGAACAGAGTATAGTTGCGAGGAATTTGGAGAGGTCATATGCATTCTCAGAAGGTTTTTCAAAAAGATCAAGTTTGAGGAATTTGACTAGATGAGTCTTGAAGATTTTCACTAAGCGTTCTTTGTCTTAGGTTCCAGAGTTGTATAGATCGAAGATCCACATAATTGAGGAATCTTGAAGAAAAATGATGCTTAGAGAAACGAATCAAGAACAGATGACATGTGAGGTGTTTAGTGTGTGAAGATTTGAAGAATAAAACACCTTTGAAGATTTTGTAGAGAAACTTCGAATCAAAGAGGGCAGTAAAAGTAACTTTTAATTACCCTGAATGAAGAACACGACGAACAGTGAGGTGAAACAGTGGAGTTCGTCGGTGTAGATCTTCCATGCCCTAACTTGGCGGAGGAAGATGTCTACGGCGGCGGCGGAGGTGAAGATTTCCGCGGTCGACGCGAGTACGACGACGACGAGGTCGAGGCAGTGAAGCTCTTCCTCACCGGCGACGATGGAGTAGCGGCGGCGCTAGGGTTTGGGAAGCTTGAGTGGGAGAGAGAGATCAAGCGGAGTAAAGGAAGTGAGGAAGGGATGATGGGGTATTTATAGTAGCAGTGAAAAACTGTTCGCCCGAAGATTTGGGACGAACGTGCCCCTGACCCTTCTCCTTCGCACGACATGTGTCACCCACGTACTGTGTAGTGGAGATCGTGTAAGATCGTGGGTGAATTAAAAATTTATTGTGGGATGCGGAACGTTTTGAGCGGCAAAACCAAAAATTTGGATAAGATTAGTTTTAAAGTTCTGTTCGCAATTTCTTCAGCTGACAAGGACACAGTGAAGATTTTGAACGAGTTTCAAATAGAACGCACATGAAGAATTTGTGAACAAATTGGGTTGAGTATAGCATAGAGGGGAAGGGTCCGATCACATTCACTTAGCAAAAAACCAACTTGAAGAAATAGCAATAAGTGAATGCTGTAGAGGACATAAAC
The DNA here is from genome assembly GCF_056163025.1 of Triticum urartu. Taxonomy (NCBI): domain Eukaryota; kingdom Viridiplantae; phylum Streptophyta; class Magnoliopsida; order Poales; family Poaceae; genus Triticum; species Triticum urartu. The sequence continues at coordinate 586,653,182 of NC_141879.1, forward strand.
TCATATATATATATATAGCCAATGAAGAAAAACAACGGAACCAGTGAAGACTATGCAAAGTTGAAGAATATGAATAATTTGAGGAATTTCAACTTTTGGTGGTGGCGTGACCCACCGTATAAGAATGATGATTTCAGACACCGCGTACAATTATCGTAGGGTTCTGAGAATCAAATTCTTCATTAATTTCTTCACACTAAGAGTGTTATTCTTTATTGATTGAAGTAAAACGTTTCTTCATGTGTTGCACATCTAAGTCATCAATTTTGCATAAGTGTTAGGATGAGTGTCCTTTTTACAGAACATTCGAAGATTCTAGGATATTTAGCTCACACCGCAACTTGCTAAATCTCTTCTCATCCAAGGGCTTTGTGAAGATATCGGCTAGCTGTTCTTCAGTCTTCACATGCTCAATAGAAATGTCGCCCTTCAACACATGATCACGAAGAAAATGATGACGAATCTGAATGTGCTTTGTCTTCGAGTGCTGAACTGGGTTGTGAGCAATCTTAATGGCACTCTCATTGTCACAGAAGAGAGGTACATTCTTGATGTTGACGCCGTAGTCCTTGAGAGTTTGCTTCATCCATAGCAATTGGGCATAGCAAGAACCAGCGGCAATGTACTCAGCTTCAGCAGTAGATAGTGATACACAGTTCTGTTTCTTCGAGGACCAACATACCAAAGATTGTCCGAGGAAATGACATGTACCAGATGTTGATTTGTGATCCACACGATCACCAGCATAGTCAGAGTCGGAATATCCAACAAGATCAAAAGCCGAGCCCTTGGGGTACCATAATCCAAGTGTTGGTGTGTGAGATAGATATCGAAGAATATGCTTCACAGCCTTATGGTGTGATTCCTTCGGTGCAGCTTGAAATCGGGCACACATGCAAACACTAAGCATTATATCTGGCCTAGATGCACATAATTATAATAAGAAACCTATCATGGAGCGGTATACCTTATGGTCGAAGTCAATACCATTTTCATCAGTGCACAGATGGCCATTTGTGGACATAGGAATTTTAACGCCTTTGCAATCTTGCATGCCGAACTTCCTAAGTACATCCTTGAGGTATTTCTCCTGAGATATGAATATGCCATTGTGTTGTTGATGAATTTGAAGACCTAAGAAAAATTTCAACTCTCCCATACTAGACATTTGATATTCTTCACTCATCATATAGGCAAATTCATCACTATAACGTTGGTCAGTACAGCCAAAGATAATATCATCAACATATACTTGGCACACAAACAATTCACCATCATAAGATTTAGTGAAAAGAGTAGGGTCGAGTGAACCGGGTTTGAAGCCTTTCTTCATGAAGAGTTCCTTCAAAGTATCATACCAAGCCCGTGGGGCCTGCTTGAGGCCATAGAGGGCCTTGTTGAGTCTGAAGACTTTGTCAGGATTCTTTGGATCTTCAAAACCTAGGGGTTGAGCAACATATACTTCTTCCTCAAGCTTACCATTGAGGAATGCACTTTTCACATCCATTTGATATAGAGTGATATCATGATGGTTAGCATAAGCAAGTAATATGCGAATAGCCTCAAGTCTAGCAACATGTGCAAAAGTTTCATCGAAATCAATTCCTTCAACCTGTGTGTAGCCTTGAGCTACAAGCCGTGCCTTATTACTCACCACAAGGCCATTTTCATCTTGCTTGTTGCGGTAGATCCACTTTGTGCCGATGATATTGTGCTTGCGAGGATCTGGACGTTTGACCAGTTCCCAGACATTGTTGAGCTCGAACTGATGTAATTCTTCTTGCATGGCCTGAATCCACTCAGGCTCCAGAAATGCTTCATCTACCTTAGTGGGCTCTGTAATAGAGACAAAAGCATACTGCCCACAAAAGTTAGACAAATGTGAAGCTTTTGAGCGTGTGAGAGGACCTGACGCTTTGATGTCATTGATGATATTTTCAACTTGCACTTCTTTTGCAATGCGAGGATGAGCTGGTTGTCGTTGAAGAGTTTGATCAGCGTTTTCTTTAGCACCATTTTCTTCAGGTGCATTAGCTCGATGTTCTTCATGTCCTGGAATGAATTATTCAGCAGATTCTTCAGTAGGAATGACATCCTCAGTAGCCTTGAACTTGATAGTTTCCTCAGGTGCTAGTTCATCTATCACAGTAGGTAGGTGCTCTCTTTGCGAGCCATTAGTTTCATCGAACCGCACATCTACAGTTTCAACAACTTTGTGAAGAACGTTGTTGAAGACTCTGTAGGTGTGCGAGTCCTTTCCGTAACCAAGCATAAAACCTTCATGTGCTTTCGGTGCAAATTTTGAGTTGTGATGAGGATCTCTAATCCAACATTTAGCACCGAAGACTTTGAAATAACTTACATTGGGTTTCTTATCAGTGAGGAGTTTATAGGCAGTCTTTTTGAAGAATTTGTGAAGATATACTCTGTTGATGATGTGGCACGCAGTATCAATTGCCTCAGTCCAAAAACGACGAGGCATTTTGTATTCATCAAGCATAGTGCGAGCCATCTCAGCAAGAGTCCTGTTCTTGCGCTCCACGACGCCATTCTGCTGAGGAGTGTAAGGAGCAGATAACTCACGAGTAATACCAAGTTCATCAAGATAGTCATTGAGACCAGAATTCATGAACTCAGTGCCATTGTCACTTCTGATGTGCTTGATCTTCACACCAAAGTTGGTTGAAGCCCTCGAGGAAAATCGTTTGAAGACTTCCTGCACTTCATGTTTGTAAGTAACAAGGTGTACCCATGTGTAACGAGAATAATCATCAACAATAACAAAGCCATATTGAGATGCTTCATTTGAGATAGCAAAATAATGATTAGTACCAAAGAGATCCATGTGAAGCAATTCAAATGGGCGAGTGGTGGTCATGATAGTCTTCGCTGGATGCTTGGCCTTGGTCATCTTCCCGGCTTCACAGGCTCCGCATAGGTGATCCTTGAGGAATTTGACATTCTCGATGCCAATGACATGCTTCTTCTTCGCAAGCGTGTGCAAATTCCTCATGCCTGCATGACCAAGTCGTCGATGCCAGAGCCAGCCTTCTGAAGCTTTTGCAAGTAAGCACACGGCTGGTTGTGGTCCTGTAGAGAAATCAACAATATGCAGGTCTCCTCTCCTAAAGCCTTCGAAGACTTTGGAATTGTCAGCTTCCATAACCACAACACAACGGTACTTGCCAAAGACAACAACCATATCAAGATCACAAAGCATTGAGACAGACATAAGGTTGTATCCTAAGGACTCAACAAGCATGACTTTGTCCATGTGTCGATCCTTTGTAATCGCAACCTTACCTAGACCCAATACCTGACTTTTGCCTTTGTCAGCAAAGATGATATGCTTCAGATGCGACGGAGATAATGGAGCATCCATCAATAGATTCTTGTCACCAGTCATGTGGTTTCTACATCCACTATCGAGGACCCACTCAGTGGCTTTGGGTTGATCATCCTGCAGATGAATTAGTGCAGCTTACAAACTCATATACTTCATCAGTGAAGAATATGACATCAATTCATCAGATCAATTTCATCAAGTAAAAGAACTGATAAAGCAATATGAGGACGTGAGAAATGAAAGTTCATTTCTTCAAGATTAGCCTGCGTCTTTTCAGGCATGCTTAGATCTTCAACAAATTCTTCAGACGATTATGTGCGTCTGGAGACCTGACCTTGCAGAAGAGATTAGTTCTTTTTCTTCACCACCCACATCTGAAGGGGTGGAAAAGAGTTCATCATTCTGCGAGCTCCATACGAGAAGGATGGCATGGAAGCCGGTCCATTTTGTCTCACATAAGAGGGGTTAGAGTAAGCAGAGAAATTCTTTGAGGACTTATGGACATAATGATTTGAAGAATAATGCACATATCCATAATCCTTAGATCTTCCCTGTGAAACAGACGGGTTAGCACGCTGATGTTCATATGAGGACTTTGATCCATATGAAGAGTTTGGTCTGTATGAGGACTTAAATCCATATGAAGAATTTAGTCCATATGAAGAATTTGATCTGGGGTTCCTATTCTTCACAGTTGGCGTCATGATGACATTCACCTGAAGATTTTCAAGACATCTTTTGAGAACCTAGATTTTCTTCACAGGGGAGCCGTTCCTACAGTTAGTGCCAACATATCTAGCAAATACTTCACCATTCTGATTTTTGAACAGTTTATAGTTGGAGTCAATTGACTCATCATCAGAATGAGGAGATTCACATGCAAATCCAGATAAGTTAGATGGATCAACTGGAGGTCCCTTTGCAGCAACCCATGTAGTTTTGGGGTACTGCTTAGGCTTCCAATATGTACCATCAGCATTGATTTTCCTCTCAAAGGCGATACCCTCTTTCCTAGGGTTCCTGTTGAGGATCTGCTTTTTAAGCACATCACAAAGATCCTGATGCCCTTTGAGGCTTTTGTACATGCCTGTCGTGTACAATTCCTTCAGCCATGCATTGTCAGTGATACTAGCAATGTCCTCAGATGAGAAATTAGTGATAGTAGAGGCATGTGAAGAATTTGAAACATTAGCAGCATTTGAACATTCAGGTGAAGAATTAGCAGATTCACGTTCAATGCACTTCAAGCATGGAGGAACAAATTCTTCCTGAGATGCGCTGATTTGTTGAGCAAGTAATGAATCGCGCTCCTTCTGAAGATCTTCATAACTCACTCTTAGCTTCTCAAGGTCTTGCTTTCTTTGAAGAAATTCATAAGAAAGCTTCTCATGATCCGATAAGAGAGTGTTATGTTGATCTTGAAGGGTGTCATACTTAGTATGAAGTCTCTGAAGACTTTCAGCCAAAGCTTTTGACCGATCCATTTCCTCACCCAACATATCATCGCTCTTGTTTAGCATATAGTGAGCTTTTTCCAAAGCTCTTTGTTGTTTAGTAGCAAGGGAAGCAAGTTTGACATAGCTGGGTCCAAATTCATCACCAGATTCATCATCACTGGACTCGGATAGGTAGCATTCAGTTACCTCAGCATCTTTTGCCATAAGGCATGATGCAGAAGATGATGATTCTGGTTTGAATGTCATTGTTTTGAGAGATTCCTTGAAGTCCTCAAACCAAGGATCATGACAAGTTCGATGACCTTCATAGACCTCAGAGAGACGGTCCCAGATGAGCTTCGCATGATCGAGATGCATGATATTCCTGAACTGATTTTGTGACATGCTGGAGCAGATGACATCCTTCGCCGTGAGGTTGATAAGAGTGTACTTGCGAATGTCATCAGCATCTGCCATCTTGCACAGATCAGTCAGGCCAATCTCAGTGACGGTCCACAACTCGCTGTTCATCACCATGAGGCGTTTCTTCATATGGCCTTCCACTTTGGATACTCGTGACCGTCAAAGATGGGGCATGTCACCTTCGTCATACCTGCGGTCGACATAACTAAAACTCCAGGCGGTTAAACCAAAATCACACAGAACAAGGGAGTACCTTGCTCTGATACCAATTGAAAGTGCGTTATATCGACTAGAGCGGGGTGAATAGGCGATTTTTATGAAATTCTTCACTGAGGAATTTGCCAGTGAGGAAATTCCTTAGCGAAGAACTACTAGCAGCGGAATAAGTACTCAAAGGTAAACATAACTGAATATAAGCATAGTCATCATGATGAAATGAAGACAGGCTCAAAGTACAGGAAGCGTAATCACAAGATAACACAGGATGAAGACAAACAGACTGAAGAAATTGAACTGAGGAAATTGAGAAAGTCTTCAGTCAAAGTCTTCAAACACAGATATGAACAAACATACAGCACAGTTATGAGGAAATGAAAGAGTTGAGGAAATAGAACCAGTAAGCTCGGTGAAGACAATGATTTGGTAGACCAGTTCCAACTGCTGTCTCAGTTGTACGTCTGGTTGGAGCGGCTGATTATTTAAACTCGAGGACACACAGTCTCGGACACCCAGTCAAGGACACTTAGTCCAAGACACCCAGTCCTCACCGTATTCTCCTTGAACTAATGTTACACAGACCTCGTCCAATCACTCGTGGTAAGTCTTCAGGTGACTTCCAAACCTTCACAAACTTGGTCACCCGGCGATCCACAATTCGTCTTGGATGCTCTAGACCATGACGCCTAACCATCTGGAAGAAGCACAGTCTTCAAAGGTAACAAGCGTCGGATCCACTCAGGATCAATCTCTTCAGTGATGCTCAATCACTTGGGGTTTGTAGGTGTTTGGGTTTTGGGTTTTTGGTTTTTCCTCACTTGATGATTTTCGCTCAAAGTCCTCGGAGGATGGGTTGCTCTCAAATGACAAGTGTCGGTTTCTTTCGGAGCATCCTCTCCCCGCTAGTGGTTGTAGGGGGCGGCTATTTATAGCCTAGGGAGCAGCCCGACATGATAAGACATAAATGCCCTTCAATGATATGACCGTTAGGTGGATAGATATTTTGGAACAGCTAGCGCATAGCACAGCAACGGTCGGAATTTTGAGTACCAAAATCCTCAGGGCTATCATGTTCCTCACTGTGTAGGCAATCCGCACTGGCGAATTCCTAACTCCTCAGTCAGGACAAATTCCTCAGAGACCAGAAGAACTTTGTCTCTGTCACTGAAGAAATTGACTGAACTATATGAGATTTTCAATGGCTTCACTCGAAGGGATTGGTAGGTGTAGGATTTTGAGTTGAGCATCACATGGAAATTTTTCCTTAGTATTTCCTCGACCCCCTTTAACAGTACGGTGTTTCCTATGACTCAAGAAAGAGAAAAACAAAACTATGAAAACAAAAGTCTTCAAGCTTCATATTCCTCGCATGAATATCAAGTCTTCACGGACACACCAATTTCTTCACTTTCAAAGTCTTCATGAAAGTCTTCAGAAATACCAAAATCTTCAGTCGAAGATATTCATTTTTAGGGGTCGACTTTTCCTGTAAATATCAAACTCCTCATAGACTTATAGACCTGTGTACACTCACACACGCATTAGTCCCTTAACCTATAAGTCTTCAATACACCAAAATCACTAAGGGGCACTAGATGCACTTACATATGGGTAAGTTACTCAGATTTACCATTCCAAATAACAAGAGCAAATGATAAGAGTAAATCGTCATGGTGGCCAAGCCATGTCGCACCCAAATCATTACCCTCTATAAGGTTTAGTGAATCTCGCATCCTAACACTCGGGCATCCTCACAGGCATTGCAGATTTCTCTTGTCCATGAACTGGGTTCGGATAAATCCATCAATTCTGCAAGCCAAATGAAAACAACTATCATTTCACCAAAACCCTCTGGTTTTACGCAAGGTTGTCAGAATCGCGATTCTGTTAGACGATTCTACGACTTTATGATCCAAACTAACCCCTATGATTCTACGACTTTAGTTCTTAGAATCTACGTTTCTACGATCCTGATAGTGAAGATTCTACGATTTGCGATCCTACCATCGAAGTTCCGATCCGATTCAAAATCACGATTCTGACAACCTTGGTTTTACGTATCCTCCTACAAAATAGCTATAACTTGATCGGTAGACGTTTCATGGATCCTTCATAATTCTTCCTTCAACAATACTGTGCTTGTTCCTCGGTAAATCCTGGGCTTGTGGGTTATGGCCCACTTCAACACTTGTATAGCTTTTACTCATCCTCAACCACTGTTCAAGATATCTTCCAATATTTCGATAAATCGGCCAATTTATCACTTACCGTTGTCTGACCGATAAGATAAATCGGCTGATAAATTAGCCGATATGGCGATAAATCGGCCGATATACCGATAAACTGGCCGATTTAACCCTTATCATGGGTCGACCGATAAGTTCCCGATAAGCGATATCCCCAACATTGGTTACAACTGATCCATATTCTCCGGTAATTCTCATACCACTTCATTTCCTTCATCTCCTTGTGGTAACCAACATAACGAAATCAAACTGCAACTTATTTTTGTCCAGCTCCTTTCTGCGGATCGGCATGAACAACACGTTTCTTTCTCCTTTGACCCTGTGGTTTTACGAAATACTACCACACTTAAAATGAATTGTACTAATTCATCCACAGACCATATTTCTCATATCCTTGAAAATGGTCAAAATCTAAGAGAGTGGCAACTCTTACAATTCAACATGGCACTGATGATTCAACTTTATTGATCCATGAAATATTACATTCTCCAAGACTTCCATTACATAGGTCAACTCAACCTACTCATGAAAATAAAATTGCTTCCTACTACTTATTACTGATATCATAATCTCGACTCGGTTTTAGCTTTCTTTTGATCCGAACATTCCCTAGCATAATGTCCCACTTCCTTACAATGAAAACAAATGGCTTCCGACTTGTCTCGAGGCTTCCTTGTGATTTTCTGGACTCCTTGGGTTCTTGGCTTCTTGTTCGAACATTCATGGTAGTAGTGCCATGAGTTCTTGCACCTGAAACATGTGATATAACTCAAGTCCTTCTCTGCAGAAATTGGGTTACTCTGGGGAGGTATTCGTTTCCTCCTCGGGGGCTTCTTCGTACCGATCAGTGCTTCTATTTCATGTGGATCAAATTTTACTTCTTCTATCGGGAAGTATTCTGGATTCTCTTTTCTTTCCTTGGTGCAATACTGTGAAAAATGTCCTTTTTCTCCACATGAATAGCAGGCTTTGGAATAAAATCTGGTTAGGCCTTCTCCATCAGGGTCTTCAACATCGTCCTTCGTCACAGGTTGTTTCATACCTTCTCGGAGGGTTTCCTTCATTCCTTCCTTATGCTTCCGGTTAGTTTGTTGTACCACGGGATAAATGTGACACTGAGTAGGGTAGTGATCCGTTCCTTCACATAAGACACATGTAACCTGCCAGGTTGGGCATTCTCCGGCTGGGTGATTTTCTTCACAATGTGGGCATCCGTCCTTTGTGTTCTTTATGTGTGTGTCCAATTTCTCCGCAAATCTTACATGCACAAGGTTTCTTCATCATCTTACTATCGTAGGGATTCCGGGTAAGACGAGACCTTAGCAGAGTCGTCTTGAATTCTTCCCAAGTCTTTGCTCCATTCCATCCTTGTATGGCTTGATGCATTTTCCACCATGTTGCGGCACTTCCTTCAAAGTACCGAAGAGCGTATGGTACTTCATCCTTTCTTTCAACAAGGTTGATCCTTAGGTGATTCTCCATGTTACGAATCCATTGCTCGGTCTCCAACTGAGTCTTGGGTACCGAGAATTTGAGTCCATCTTCATTCATCATCTATTGGGTCCAAGGGTTTTGAGATGAGATAGAGTTGGAGGAATAGAGAGATACAAACATCGCACAAGTCAATCATGATTCACACATTCATTCAATCAAACATTAATATAGTACTGCCACCCACATAAGTTGGTATGGTCAGATACTCAAATCGTAAACGTTCAAACTTATTTTCTCATGGTGGTCTACTGTGGTGTCCCAGTATGTCTTGGAGTTGATTCTTGAGCTTCTGGATCTCAACATCTTTGGCATGAGCTATGGTCCTGCTATTCTCCAGTTCCTGACGAAGTTTCCGAACTTCAAGGTCTTCCTCCGCATGCTTGGTTACCTCCAGCTTTTGGGCCTTGAGTTCTTCATGCAGTGCTTCCTTATCGAATAAGATTTCGAGAAGGTCCATCTGGAGGTTCTTGATGTAATGCTCCAAGTCTTTGTTATACACCGTCAGAGGTGAAAACTTTAGCTTTTGCTCCTTCGTCAGTAAGATATGTGCTCCACCAGCTTTCTGCCATCTAAGCTTTCCAAAATTGTTCTTGCTTAGCTCATTACGATGACGATAGCATAGGCGTGCAATTGCATCATGAATGGCAGTGTTGATTCCCATATCCTTGTTGCGGGCTATCATCTCATATGTGATGTCTCCTTTCTTGGGGTCTCCTTGACGTCCAAAAACTCAAGTCTTAATGCCCCATGTTCTGGTTCTTCTCTTGTTCACCTTGATCTCCGGTATCGGCAACTTCAGCAGTCTGACTAGTACCATGAGGGTTGGACCACAAAGAACGTCCTTATAGTGCTCTCTGTTGTTCAGGGTGAAATTCTCCATCTAAAATTTGGAAATTAGAAGAGTTTTGGTCAAGGGTTCAAAAGATGAGGGACAAATTCCAAGGCAAAATTTGTTCTCTCGGGGTCTTGCTAGTACTAAGCCATTTCCTAGGGTCACGTCCTACAGTCAACATGTGCTCTGATACCATTTCTGTAGCGACCAAATCTCAGACGGTCAAGTCTCTGTGTATCTGTGCTATTCCTGGATCGGTATGCTAGCACACACAGTACATCAATGTATATATCAAAGTGTAATCACATGTATAAGTAACAAAAAAACTGATATATACCTTAAAACTCTCAGCGGAAAACAGACAAACGGGTGTGGAGTCCCATCAACACCATCCGCAAGTTGAGTGTGGATCGTAACCCTATCGTATCACTTACTCGTCGGATAATACCTGCAACATAATATGTTGCAGCCGTGTAGGTCAGTACGTTGAATGTACTGGCAACTCACACCACAAGAGATGAATAAATGTCCTATTTATACATGCAATATGGCTGGTGGTTGGTTCTAAATTTAATTTGCATAAAGCTGATTTTTCCCTATCATCAAAAGAATATCATATTGTTACTACATAATTCATCACAATATGATTGAGATGGTTGCTCCATTTAATCTATACCCAAATTCACTAAAACCCATTAGATTATTTAGAGTGATGAGATTGCTCAATTCCCACTTTCCAGATGCTCAAATTGTCCATAACCGGGGACACGGCTAATCGATTAGTTTTACACTCTGCAGAGTTTTGCACACTTTTCCCCACAAGACTCGATCACCTCCTTTGTAGTCCTCGCACTGCCTGGTGTTTGAGAGCCGGAAGATCAAGACATAGTCTTTCTGAAGTGTTCCCTCTTAACCCTGGGTAGACCGGTACACCTACATATATAACTACATCTGCTAGTCTACCACTGTAAGAGGTCACACAACGTACTCAACTAAGCCAGAGCCCATAATAGCTTGTGGTTGTGCAGGTAAGCTTCTAGTCATGAAAAATTGATGAATCCCTTTGATCCTGGGTGGCAGTCCATAGGGTGATCACACGGGTACTCCGGGATCCCCTGGGCAAGTCCACTGGTTTCTCCAGGGTGCCCCTTACAAATCCACCCAGATGTGTGTTAATGTTGCCACCTTAAGGTTACCCTTAATTATTATATCACTCGCAACTTTCATGATCTCACATACCAATCCCCGTCTACAATGGCATAGCAAAAATCCCTACAACGTTGGCGACAAAGAGTAAAGGCTCGGACCTACCTCATTGCACTACTGGGTTTATAATATAGCCAACTAACATATTCATGTAAACCCTACATCAAAGGACTAAATGCATATATAAAACATAGGTATAAAAAACGTGATCAAGATGTAACTTGCCTTGTACTGTTGATGAAGATGAAATATTCTATTGAGTCGTCTCTCCTTCTTGTTACGATATATCTAACGATATACGAAAGTACTTTAACACACAACAACATCCAAATAAAATATTCAAATAAAAAAAATAAAAAATAACATTCCTACATAAGGTGTTAGGACTTGGTTACGGGTTGAGATAAGATCAAGAATGAAAATATGATATAGGTTTTGTTCTAGGGTTGGGTCAAAGTGAAGATCACGGGCTGAAGAGTTGTGAGGCAAGGTTCTATGACAAAGTCTATAATGAAAATGGTAGATGGAGTTTGTGGCACAAAGATTTATGTAACAAAATGTATGTAACATCTCATGAAGTCTAAATTTGTATAATGATGGCATATGACCAGAGAGGTTCCTAATGATCTTCTCAAGAAAGCTGAATCAAGTATCACATTAAACTAATGATGAAATTGAATTACGATAAAATAAAAACTATATGAAGTGTTAAGGTTGAAACAGTGGCTAGACATAGATGAACAATTAGGAAAAAAAAATTAACAGCAAGATATGGACCGAAGGATCAATTTTACTGAAGGAAACATTTTCAACAGAATTATAGATTAATAGATATAGTAAAAATACTCAAATACAAATTTTAAATTTGTGTCAAATTTAATTTACCAAAAGTGAAATATTTTTTTCTCATGATAAACTTCGTGTTTCAACGAATCCATGGATATAAAATTTGTCAAATTTGGACTTACGGTCTAGGAGATATGAATTTCTGAAGTTTGAGTATTTTTCTGAAAAGCAATTACGGGATTTACACAGTGCTCACCGGAGTTTCGCCGGAGTTTCGTTGGAGTTGGAGAAGAAAAGGTCCCGACGGCAGCGATTGGCCGAACGACGGAGAGGAGGCCTAGGCGAACTTGGGAGATGCAGAGGTGAGACCGTCCTCATCCTCGCGTGCGGTGGAGAAGCCGCCGGAGTTGCGAAAACAGGTAAATCCCGGCGAGTAATTCCTCTCGGAATAGAGCGATATAAAGAGGGGGGGGGGGGTTTAGGGAGAGGGATGAGGGCTTCAAGGCGCACCTAGGGGTCCTATTTATAGTGGCCAAGGTAGCCGGTACAGAGAGATCAAACGAGCTCATTGTGGCCTCTAATGACGGATTGATTCTGAAACAATTAAGACATCAAAGTGAAATTTTAATCCTCTGAATGGGTTCTCCATGCAATACAAAAGATCTTGTTGATAAGAAGTGAAAAGAGCGAACGTTTCAAGTGCTAGAGGAAGAGGAAGATGTACAGGTGCCATGGCTGTTTCTGTTCTCCAGATTGAAACATACAGAGAAAGAAGAAGGGGTTCCTTGACTTGGGCTAAGGAAAAAAATAAGATGGGCCTTAGTGGGGAATCAGGCCCAAGTGGAAAATGGAAAGAGAGAAAGAAGAAAAAAAAGTAGAAGTGGGCATGGTCCAAATAGGCTTAGGACATAATTACAAAATAATATATATTTTTTGTGCAAAAGTTTTAAAACAGCAAATAAAATAAATGTTCACATACACATAATTGTAATTTGGTGCCTACAAAATATTATTTGTGTGCACAGGCTAGAATACATTTTTTATGGACATAAGGACAATTGTAAATTAACAAAAGGACAATTGTACCGTATTAAATATTTCCAAATATATTTTTGGAGAAGTCACATTATCTCCTCTCATTAAATTTGATTTGATTGATTTGGAATATTTAAACGACAGTAAAACTCTAAATAATATCATATTTCAATTGGAACTCCAAAATCCAAACAAACTCCATATGAAATATTCATCCACCACATTTGAGAAAGTCATCTTATTCTCACTCCAAAAATGTGATTGTGGTTTCCAATATTTCAAAAAAGAGTCAAACAAAAATTAAAGCCCTTTGATTTTCTTGAATAAACTTCCTCAGCCATAGTTTTATTTATTGGACAAAATGTTACCCAACTTTTATAACATGATTAGAAAAGTTTTAAACAAGAACTCAAAATGTTTTAATTCTCGTGAAAATAAAATAATTTCACACAATCCATCACACAACAATCAAACAAACAATCATATTTATTTATTTAATATAACATTCCCAAATATAGAATTTTGGGATGTTACAATAAGTCATTTTAGAGATTTCAATATGGACTACATACGAAGGAAAATGGGTGAATCTATACTCTAAAATATGTTTATATACATCTGTATGTAGTCCTTATTGAAATATCTAAAATGGCTTATATTTTGAAACGGAGGGAGTATATGAAAAATGTATACAAAAAAATACAGTATGTGTGAAAAAGTTGATTATTTACTAAAATATGTTAATCAAAGCATTTTATAAAATGTTAATCTTGTATTCAAAAAATTTAATCAAGAATTTGAAAAATGTTAACTGTGTATAGAAAAATGTTGACCACGTATTAAAAAATGTTAACCTTGTATTTAGAAATTATAATCAAGCATTTTAAGAATGTTAAATGTGTCTAAAAAATGGTCACGCGTATTAAAAAATTGTTAATCATGTATTTTCAAAATATTAATCAGTCATTTAAAAAAATGTTAAACATGTACAAAAAAGTTGTTGACATGTCTTTATAAAATTTTAATCTTATATATGGAAAATGTTAAACCGGTATTACAAATATGTATTATATATATACCAAAAATGTACAAAGTGTATAGAAAAAATAGACATGAAAAATATAAGTGTTCCAAAAAATAACCATGTATTTAAAAAAATTTATTAAATGTGTATATAAAAAAGGTTTCTGATATATACAAAAATATTGAATGTGTACTGAAGAAGTTGACATGCGTGGAAACCATAGAAAATTTACAAAAGCAAATGAAACCAAGAAATGCAATAGGAAAACCAAAGAAACCCCAAACAATGAAAACCAGAGATACCCAAAGAAAAAGAATGGAACAGAAAATCTGAGAAAGAAACAAAAAGATGAAGAAGCCCTATGAAACCAAGAGAGAAATATATAAAAATTGAAGGAAGAAAAGAAACTAAAAATAAAAACAATGAAAACCAATAAAAGAAGAAAACAAACAATGAAAACCGAATGGAAAAGCAGAAAATCAGAGAAATAACAAAGAAGGTGAAACTAAAAAACCAATGAAGAAACAAATAGAAACAAAAGGAAACATAAAAAACAAAAAATGGACCAAACTTTCTCATCATCAGACGAAAAAAGGGGCCAAAAACGGTTATGTGCAGCGTCCAATACAATGCCAGCGAGCGTTAGAAAAAGGGGGGAAATTTGTTTTTGCCACTCTTGTTTTTGCCAATTTCTCTTATGCCACTCTAGATTTTAGACATTTCACATTTGTGAGTCTTATCTTTTGACAATTATAACAATTGCCATTCCGTGGCAAAAGCAAATAATTTTGTTTCAGTTTTGCTACTCTTAGCTTTTGACAATTATCACAATGGTCATTCCGTGGCAAAAGCAAAATAATTTTGTTCAGTTTTGCCACTCTTAACTTTTGACAATGTATCACAATTGACATTCCTGGCAATTGTGATAATTGCCAAAAGCTAAGAGTGGCAGAAGTGAAATGTCAAAAGCTAGAGTGGCATAAGGAAAATAGGCAAAAGTTAGAGCGGCGAAAACAAAAATTACTGATAATAAAAACAAACGGGCCGGCCCAGCTACAACAGGGCGAGCCAAAGTTTTAGGCCAGACGGTACTATCCCTCGCTACAAGCAAGATATAGGGCGTGTTTGGATGCAGTCCTGGGACATATTGACCTGGCCTGAGACCTGCCTGGACATTGTTTGGTTGCCAACCTGAAATCTCAGAGGCGTCCCTGGCCTGGAGGTCACATGTATCTTGATTAGCCTGGCCAGTTCACAGGCAGCTTGTTTAGCCTGGCCCAGGCCGATGGAGTCGGACGCCTGGCTTCCAGGCATGCACAATTTTCAGCTACTCAAGTACATGCATGCTGTATGACCTGTCCAATCAAGCTGCCACCTGTTTTTTTAATGCTTAACTATTTGTCCCAGGCCAGTGTTCCAACCAAACATCACATGCACAGGCGTGCCTGGCCAGGCAATTTTTCTCTCTTTCCCAGGCCAACACCAGGCTTTACTTTTTACCAGGCACGGTGGCCAGGACTTGAACCAAACACGCCCATAGTACCTCCGGTCTTCCTTGACTCGAGACAGTAACACAGCTCGCCTCAAGCAACCACCAGAATGGGTCAGCCAGTGCGGACCACAGGCCTTCAACGCTCTTTTTCATATATATACTTTTCACATTTTTGCTTTCATTTTTTGCTATAATGTTTTTATCTTTCTTATTTTCTAACTATCCTAAAAATATCTATAATGGAAATAACTTTGGCATTTAATTTGGAGAATGTTAAGCGTGTGTAGAAAAATGTTTGTGATCTCTAAGAAAATTGTACAATGTGTATGAAAAAAATAGACATCAAAACATAAATCTTGAAAAAAATTAATCATGTATTTGAAAATGCCAATCGTGTATATAAAATTGTTTCATATGTATACAAAAAATGTACAATGTGTATGGAGAAAGGTAGACATCAAAAATATATGTTTTAAAAATATTAATCTTGTATTTGAAATATTTTCAATGTGTACATAAAAATATTCCTGATGTATACAAAATACGTAAAATATGTATGGAAAAATAGTCATAAAGAAATAGAAGTTTTTATAAATGTTAATGATGTATATGCACAAATGTTAAATGTTTATATAAATACTTTTACTGGTGTATATGGAAAATTTAGAATGTGTATTGAAAAAATTTGACATCAAAAATATTAGTCATGTATTTGAAAAGGTGTTCAACGTCTACACAAAAAATGCTTAACAAGGCAATAAACGGTTTGTGTAGGATAAAAAAGGCTTATTTGCAGTAAAAATATGTACATGAACTTTAAAGAAATATTCACGTGCTTCCTAAAAATGGCCGTGAAATTTCTAAAAATGTTTATACAATGCTAACAGAAAAAATTGTGTTGTTTAAAAAATGTTTATTTCCATTAAAAACTCAATGTGTATTAGAAAAATATTGAGCATGTATTCGTAAATGTTTTCAACACAATATATTAAGAAAATGTACATGATGTATTTGAAGAATGTAAAACATGTATGAAAAATATGTTTCACGTGTACGCTAAAAAAGTATTTTGTGTAGTAAAATAATTAGACATCTGTTAAAAAGGAAAACTAATGAAAACTGATAGAAAAACAAAAAAGAAAACCAAAGAAAGAAAAAAAGCCGATGAAAACCAAGAAAGAAACAAAGAAATCAGTGCAAAAAATGAAAAAAAAATGAAAACCCAGAAAGAAAAGAAGAAACCCGGTGGAGAAACAAATAAAACAAAAAAACCCTAAAAAACACGAAAAATGGACAGCCCAGTAGGCAAACGTGAAGGGTGGGGGAGGGGGTCGTTCAGGCAAGACGGGCGCCATACTCTCTAGAAGCGAGATATAGTCTTCGCACAGGGAAATCGTCCCGTAGACTACATGCAAACTGCTACAGTATGGGCGGGTTTATTGATCAATGATCATGGGTGATTAGTATATGCAGATTTGCCTTTGAAGGCCCAGCCTCCTCCTACACTGAGGCCCAGAATGTTGCCGAGTTTTGACATTCTCTTGATCAGAGTCGCAACATGTGGCTCGAACGATGGTATGACCCAATATGTAGCCAATATTCATTTCTCGATAAATAAAGCTTGGAAAATTCTCAAGAAGAAACACGGGTTATGCTAAAAAGAAGTACGGACGGACGGCTGTGTGAGGAATCACGCTGTAACTGGGCTAGCCGGCTAGCTCACCAGTGTAGTTTGGTACTTGAGACTTGAGAGGCCAGCATTAGAGCAACTCTAGCAGACCCCTGCAAAATTTCGATCTGTAAAACGTGTTTGCAGTTTGACGAATATCCCGTTTGCGAGTCAAGAATGAGCAGGGCCGAACATCTTCAACATCTGCACGGCTGGCCTCCGTGTCATCCTGATAGTAATCATTATCAATAAGATGTATAAAAAATTAGCCAAGGCAGTCAAGTTCTACCCCCGACTCATCATCATCATCATCATCATCATTGTCGTCCAAGTTAAGTAACTCCGAGGGGTTGGTTTTCTTCTTGGCAGGTTTTTTTGATAGCCTTGCTCTTTGTCCGGGTCTTCTTGGCCGGCTTGTCCTGCAGCTTCTTATTCTAAAAAGGAGAATCGGCCTATGAAAGTCAAGCGGTTATAAGAAGACAGTTTAAGTAGAAATATGATTCAGCTGAAAAATGTTTTACAAACTTACAACTGGTGGCTGGTTGAGGGTGTAGAACGGGTTCAGTGTGGCTTTGCTGCAATCTGTCAAGCTCTCATTCAGTAGAGTCTTGGTCATATTATTGATGTCTTCATCAGTCAATTGGATCTGGCAGTGGCGTTGCGGGTCTTTTAAGCCGCCGGTGTACTCGCACATTAAGTCGGGACGATGGCTTAAGGGCAGAACTCTCCAGGCGACCCGGCACCGAACGAGATCAATTCCGGTCAAGCCGTTGGCCATCAAGGCTCGGATCTTTGAACAAACAAGCATATATATTTTTCCGCTCCGCTCGGTTGTACTGATGCGATCTGTAAGAGGCTGCCTGTTGCTAAGCCGGCTGACACGGTAACTTGGCAGAGAGTTTTCACCTTCCGGAGATGTGTGTTGGCAGGAAAACCAAGTTTCATTCCAGTCTTTAGGATGACTGGGCGGCTTAGCAGCTAGGAAAGTGACTTATTTACATCTCTGAATTGAAATACCACCCAATTCTAAACTGGGCCCGCCAGTAAATTCAGTCTGGCGGTTCAGATAGTAGAACTCTCCGAACAGTTCTACGGCGGGCTCTTGCTGAAGGTAGACTTCACAGAAAACTTGGAAATTGCGGATGTTTGAAACAGAGTTGGGTCCTATGTCTTGTGGATGAAGTTGAAAAAAGCTCAGTACGTCACAGAAAAACTTTGAGCCAGGTGGGCTGAACCCCCGGAGCAGATGGTCAGTGAAAACTATAACCTCGCCCTCCTTGGGTTAAGGAGGGACTTCTGTGCTCGGGACCCTCCAATGAATGATCTCTTTCTTGGCTAAAACAACGGTTTGAACAAATTCGTTCAGTGTTTCTTCGGTGACCCGGGAGACGACCCAGTTGCAGGACGTAACGGATTTTGCCTTTGACATTATGAACTACAAAAGAAAGTGTTGTCGGGTTAAGAATGATGTTGTTAAGCTGGCCAGAGTTATAAGGATGAATAAGCAAGCATGGTTAAACCGGAGTATGTCACCGTGTTATACAGGTTATCATGCATGTGATGGCGGCTTAAACGGGGCCTAATGTTATGTGACGGGTTACAATTTATGGTATAAGCCGCCATGGCAGTTATGGCACTTTAGATCTATCAGCGAAATTTTTGCTAAGTGATGGACAAACAGATTTTGCAGACTGATTCTATAGTTTTGGATCTACCGCTGTTTGAAAAAGAAAAGAAAAGTCTAAACCTAAGGTTGCGACAATGGAGGAACGGGTGTGTTTGAGGGATTTCTGCGTAAAAAAGATATTTTCTATGGTTGGAAAGGGGCGTTAAACTACTTCCGCAATGTTTTCGGATCAAACTGAGCGCGCTACGAAGGAATGATGAAGAACGGCGAAGAACACCGATGAACTAAACGAACCCTAGTGCAGATCTGAGGCATGGGAAGATGAGCACTTACGGATGCTGATGAACAGCGGTGGCCCGCCAGCATTCTCGGGTCCAGTCAGGTTGATGCAGCGGTCGGAGTTGAGGAAGTTGACGAGGTCGACGGCGGCGGAGCTCGAGCACGTGCGTGGCGTTGCGAAGAGGAAGGCGAAGACGAGAAGGCAAAGGGGGAAATGAAAAGGACCCCTGCCCTTATTTATAAGGAGATGGATAACATGCATGCAATGGAATCAAGGAGGCCAAAAGTGATTATGTGGCTGCGCGGGCACCTCGAATTTCGGAAAGTCCATTAAAGATAAAGGATCTATTGAGATATACTGAGGTTCGTGCGAAGTTAATACAAGATGACATCATGGAGGGTTAGTATGATTATGTGAACTAACGTCATGGCGGGTTATAGAAAATTCATAAAAGTTGATGATGCAAGATTCTGCTAAGACAAGTATTGAAGATTGATGTGAACAAGTTCAAATCATCCTGGGGCCTAATGTTGGGGATCTAAATATCGAGTATGACCTGCCCAGGAGGGGCCGGGTCATGCCACTGGCGGCTTAAGAAGAGAAGGCCTAGGAGGACGATGAGGATGGTGGTCCATAGAGCAAGCTTTGTGAAAGCCCAAGACCCGGAGGTGATTTGAGTCCCACCGGTATGAACCGCCATATTGTATGACTTGTATTGTAAGGCAAGTTTAGTTGGTTACCGAGTCAGACATGTTGTGTATGAGCCGGATGAGACTCTGTAAGCCGCCGGACATCCACCTGTGTATATAAAGGGGTGACCCGGCGGCGGGTTAGGGAAAGAAACAAGAGATCGAGAACTAGGTCAAGCGTATTCACTCCTTGGTAATCGAAACCCAAGCAATACAACCCCAAACTGGAGTAGGCATTTACCTCATCACCGAGGGGCCGAACCAGTATAAACTCTCTGTGTCCTTTGTCCCGATTAACCCCTTCAAGCTAACCTAGTTGCGATGGCTCCTCGACTAAGTCCTTTCGCTAGGGCATCTGTCGTGTTAAGTCCACGACAGAAATCGTAGATGAAACAACATAATTTGAAAAAACAGTTTCACGGGAGAAATTGCACCATAGTAGTTCATCACATACTACATATATTACATGATCAAACACTACAAACACTAGTTTATACTACATACTACATCAGTACTAGTACTAGAGGGGGTGGGTGAGGGAGTCCTGGATTAGGGGGTCCTCGGGTGTCTGGGCTATTCGATATGGGCCGGACTGATGGGCTGTGAAGGTACAAGCAGAAGACTTTCCCCCCGTGTCCAGGTAGGACTCCTGTATGCGTGGACGTCAAGATTGATGTCCGGATATGTTACTTCCTTCCCCCACAAATCGACTTTGTATAACCATAGGCCCCTCTGGTGTATATATAAATCGGAGGATTTAGTCTATGGAGGCTATCAGAATTCTCATAGGCTAGACAGCTAGGGTTTAGCCATTACGATCTCGAGGTAGATCAACTCTTGTAACCCCTATACTCATCAAATACAATCAAGCAATACGTAGGGTTTTACCTCCATTAAGAGGGCCCGAGCCTGGGTAAACATTGTGTCCCACTTGTCCCTTGTTACCATCGATCCTCAGACACACAGTTCAGGACCCCCTACCCGAGATCTGCCGGTTTTGACACCGACATTGGTGCTTTCATTGAGAGTTCCATTGTGTTGTCGATAGAAGGATCGATGTCTCGCCTTGTCATCAACAATGATATCACTTCTGGAGGAACCTAACTTCAGGACAGGTCCTCTAGCTTGGTGGTTTCACCATGGGTGCTCGCACGGCCGTTAAGCCAACGTTGGCCCCCACAATCGCCAAACATCACCTCCGCATCGGCCTCGAACACTCCAAAAAGATGGATCCGGCAGATGTCTCATCCTTGAACGAGCTGCTAGATCGCATCGCCGTCCTGGGGCTTGCAACATACTATGATCGGATCGGGCTCAAACCCGATCAGAGGGAAATCAAGTCCCCGCCAATCACCCATCTGGTAGCGGTCGTCGAGGAACAAGCCAAAAACACTTCTTCCCCTAAGTTAAAGACCAGCTATGTCCAGATCTCTAAGCCCCTCGAGCCGGACACCCTCCCTCGGGATGAGACTTCACATCCTCCGAACTCAGGGTCAGACATAGAGCCCGGAAATCACTTGGATCTTGCTGGACCCGAACTGGTGACCTTGGAGATTTTTCAAGCTCCAGATTCAATCTTGGGTCAGGATTCGGGTTTTAACCCACCCACCCACCACAATCAGTACTCTCCAAGTAATTCAAGACCTCCAGACATATGTGACCTAATGTATGTACGGTAGAAACCTCAAGAAATAGTCCATCACTTCTAGGCTAGATTCCTCCTTGTTAAAAACAAGATCAAAGATTGTTGCAATGACAAAGCAGTTTCGGTTTTTTTATCGTAATTGTACGGACGAGGGAATTCTGAACGCCCTCAAACGCCGTCGCATACAGACCTTTACAGAATTATCACACTTAGTACAGAAGTACTGTGCGATGGAAAGCACATGGAAGGCCTAGAAAGCCCGGTTGGAACCTGCTACCTTTAAGCGGTCCACCACATGGGCAAAATGGATACACCCTTACGAGGCATCCGATCATAAGCCCGTTGGCAAGAAAAACAAACCCCTCATGGGGCACAAAACAGTTCTTGACGAACTCCTTGACAAACCCTGTCAGATACATGCGACGCCGAGTACTGAACCAACTCACAACCTGCGGGCATGTTGGGTACTACGGCAAGTGGCTAAAAGCGGTGAGGCTATCCTCACCAACATTACTCCTGAGAAGCATTCTTCGGAGGATGACAATCTTAACGTATTTACGGTCTTCAAGACCTTCTCTTCAAATAATCGGCGCAAAAGGGCGCTCCGCGACCTCGCCGAAATCAACCAAGTAACCGCAATGAGCCCTTAGAACGATGCGGCCATAACTTTCACCGTGGACGACGAACCAAGGGCCCGATCAGTCAGAGCACCAGTCGCCTTGGTCTTAAGCCCAATTGTGGATGGCTTTCAACTCACCAAAGTGCTCATGGACGGCAGCCGTGGACTTAACCTCATCTATGAGGACACGCTCGACAAAATGCAAATTGACAAGACCCGCACCGAGCAAAGCAGTACCACCTTTCGAGGCATCATCCCCAGTCGAGAAGCACGATGCTCGGGGAAAATCAAACTTGATGTAGTATTCGGCATGCCCGAGAATTACAGGTTCGAAGAGTTACTCTTCCACGTGCCCCCCTTCAACAGCGGATATCACGCCCTTTTGGGGTGGGACGCCTTCTCACGCTTCCAAGCCATACCCTATTACGGGCACATGAAGCTTAAAATGACAGGGCCCAATGGAGTAATCACTACCACCGGTGATCCAGATATAGCACTCTGTGCCGAAAACAAAACCGCATCCTTAGCCCTCGAGGCACTATCCGAAGCCCTCGCGGCCGAAGAACTAACCACCCTGTGATCCACCGTGGACAAAGACGATGTGATCCTCGATAAGAGGCCCAAATCCACCTCTGTCAAACCAGCAGATGAAATAGTTAAATTTCAAGTGCACCTGAGGGATCCTAACAAAACAGCGTCCGTTGGAGCACAGCTAGATCCGACGGTCAATGCCGCCCTACGAGCGTTCCTGCGCAAAAATTGGGACATCTTTGCCTGGCACCCTTCGGACATGCCCGGGATCCCACGCAGACTGGCCGATAATAGCCTCAACATAATCAAGGGGTTCAAACCAGTCAAGCAAACACTATGGCACTTTTCCAAACCCAAACGACAAGCTATGGGGGAGGAGCTAGCCAAACTACTCAAGGCCAGGTTCATTAGAGAAATCAAGCACCCAGACTGGCTATCCAACTTGGTCATGGTGCCGAAGAAGGATAAATCATGGCGCCTTTGTGTTGATTTCAAAGACCTCAATAAGGCTTGCCCTAAGGACCCTTTCCCGCTGCCTCGCATTGACCAAATTATTGACGCAACCGCGGGACACGACTCATTGTGTTTCCTCGATGCTTACTCCGGATACCATCAGATTAAGATGAAGGAGTCCGACCAGGCCGCAACGGCATTTATTACCCCATATGGGCCTTTTTGTTTCAACACTATGCCCTTCGGGCTTAAAAACGGTGATGCCACTTACTAACGCATGATTCAAACATTTTGGAAAGACAAAGCGGCAAGACAGTGGAAGCATATGTGGACGACATGGTCATCAAGACTAAACACAATGAATCATTGGTGGACGATCTCCGCCTCACATTTGACAACAACCGAACATATGGCATATGGCTTAATCCGGAAAAATGTGTTTTCGGCGTTCCAGCCGGAAAACTGCTCGGGTTCATTGTTTCCAATAGAGGAATTGAGGCGAACCCAGCCAAAATCCGAGCCCTGTCACAATTGGCCATGCCAATAGACTTAAAGCAGGTCCAAAAACTAGTTGGGTGCGTGGCAGCCTTGAGCCGCGTCATCTCCAGATTGGGACAAAAGGCGTTACCACTTTATCGACTGCTCCGATGCACCGACCATTTAGAATGGACGGATATGGCTATAGCCGGATTGGATGAAATAGAAACCTTGTTAGCAGGAAACCCAATCCTAGCCGTCCCAGGTGTTGGCGAACCTATGTTGCTCTATATATCCGCGACTCACTAGGTAGTGAGCGTCGTACTCGTCGTCGAGCGAGAGGAAGAGGGAGACAAATTCCCCATCCAGAAACCAGTATACTATGTATCGACGGTCCTTACACCATGCAAATCCCGATACCCTCACTACTAGAAGATATCTTATGCGGTCTTTATGGCATCCCAAAAGCTTCGGCACTATTTTCAAGAGTGTTTGATCATGGTGACATCTGAAGTACCACTCAATGACATCATAAATAATCGGGATGCCACCGGCCGCATAGCCAAATGGGCCATTGATCTCTTACCATTTGAAATCGCATACAAGCCGCGTCGAGCTATCAAATCTCAGGTGCTGGCCAACTTACTCGCTGAGTGGACGGAAGCCGAGCTCCCTAAAGAGTACAATTCATACTCTAACTGGACCATGTACTTTGATGGCTCTGAACTGCTAGCCGGACTGGGGGCTGGTGTCATTTTGACATCCCCTACGGGGGACACAGTCCGCTATGTGCTGCAAATCATGTATACGGACTCTAATAACACAGCCGAATATGAGGCACTTCTACATGGTCTTCGAATGGCTGTCTCCATGGGCATACAATGCCTAGAGGTGCATGACGATTCAAACCTTGCAATATCCCAAATAAATGGAGAGTTCGACGCAAAAGATCCAAAAATGGCGGCGTATCGAAACGCCGTACTCAAAATATCGGCTAGGTTCAAGGGGCTCGATTTCCATCACGTTGCTCGAGACAGTAACCGGGCAGCGGCCATCCTTGCTCGAATGGGAGCCAAACGCGATCCCGTCCCACCTAACACCTTTGTGGAAAGGCTTTTAAGCCGTTCGTGGTATGGCATGACGAGAGCGGAAACACTAGTCCGAACCTGATCATACCCCCAGCAGCCAACCATAATGCGGATATCATCGGGGGTTTGGGTACCGAAATAACACCCTCCACCCATGTAATCATGGTTGTTATTGCTCCATGGACTGAACCCTTCCTGGCCTACCTTAATAGGCAGGAGCTTCCTGGTGATCAAATTGAGGCCCGCCGAATAGTTCGGCGTTCTAAAGCCTATAAAGTTCACAAAGGTGAGTTGTACAAGAAAAGAGCTACTGGAGTCCTCCAAAGGTGCATCTTTGAAGAGGAGGGACAACAACTCTTGAAATACATGCTGGCCTAGGCGGCCATCATGCCGCAGCTCGGACCCTCGTAAGCAAGGCTTTCTGTACATGTTTCTTTTGGCCAACGGCCCGAGCAGACGCACAAACTCTTGTGCAACGCTACGTGGGATGTCAGCTTTTCGCCAAGCAAAGTCATGTGCCTCCCACTGTTTTAAGAACAATCCCCATTACTTGGCCTTTCGCGGTCTGGGGGCTAGATATGGTCGGACCCCTTAAAGGGGGAAGCCACAAGAGGAAGTATTTACTGGTTATCGTGGATAAATTCACTACGGGGATAGAGGCCAAACCAGTAAAAATGGCTGAAGCAGGGCTAGTGATCGACTTTATATCCGGCCTGATACACCGTTATGGTGTCCCGCATAGCATTATCACTGATAACGGCTCCAATTTTACGGCCGATGAGGTGAAAAATTGGTGCGCCAACTTGGACATTAAGCTCGATTAGGCATCCGTGTACCACCCTCAAACAAACGGTCAGGTTGAACGGGCTAACGGCCTCATAATGAGCGGCATTAAACCCAGACTGGTGCGCTCCCTACGGGAGTCAGATAAGCACTGGGTTGAGGAACTCGATTCCGTGCTCTGGGGGCTGCGGACTATGCCTAATCGAACGACCAGATACACACATTTTTTCATGGTGTACGGTGCAGAAGATGTCTTACCCTGTGACATTACTCATGACTCACCTCGAGTGCGCATGTATGAAGAGAGAGAGAAGCTGTGCTCGATTGGCAGGATGACCTGGGCGGCCTTGAAGAGGAGCGCGATATTGCATGAGCCTGTTCGGCATTTTATCAATAAGAGGCTAGGAGATACCAAAGTAGAGAAGTGCGGGCCAAGACTTATAATGTCGGCGAACTCGTTCTGCGCCTCCCTGAGAAGAAGAAGGATAATCTCAAACCAAAATGGCAGGGCCGCTTCATCATAGACGAAGTTCTCACAGGAAGAGCCTATCACCTTCGTAATGCATCGGATAATCGCCTCGAGCTGAATCCATGAAACGTTGCTCGGCTCTGAAGATTCTACGCATAGTTCGGCCACATCCTTTTCTTAGTCCCTTTTTTCATTTTTCTCTCATCTTCCTTTTTTCATATATATTTCCCAGTGTATGTTCAGATATGTCAAACTATTAGGGGTACACATCTTTAAATGCATACAACCCACTATGACTGGGGGCTTCTTTAACGAAGCTTATTATTAAAAGCTTGGAGCTTACATTACCTATGTCGTTTGTTATATACGCCTTTTGCCATTATATGCACCTCTATGACATAAGTTTTTGCCAAGCTGGGTTGCCTCGCTCCTGTGTTTATACCCTACATTCCGATTGTTCGGCTTGAAGAAAATATGCCCTAGATGCAATAATAAAGTTATTATTTATTTCCTTATTTCATGATAAATGTTTATTATTCATGCTAGAATTGTATTAACCGGAAACACGATACATGTGTGAATACATAGACAAACAGAGTGTCACTAGTATGCCTCTACTTGACTAGCTCGTTAATCAAAGATGGTTATGTTTCCTAGCCATAGACATGAGTTGTCATTTGATTAACGGGATCACATCATTAGGAGAATGATGTGATTGACTTGACCCATTCCGTTAGCTTAGCACTTGATCGTTTAGTATGTTGCTATTGTTTTCTTCATGACTTATACATGTTCCTATGACTATGAGATTATGCAACTCCCGTTTACCGGAGGAACACTTTGTGTGCTACCAAATGTCACAACATAATTGGGTGATTATAAAGGTGCTCTACAGGTGTCTCCGAAGGTACTTGTTGGTTTAGCGTATTTCGAGATTAGGATTTGTCACTCCGATTGTGTCACGACCGGTTTTCCAATAAAAATATTTATTGAGAAACCAATCTTTAGTGTCCAGTATGAGAAAAATTCTCCTTACCGGTGGACAATTTCTTGATACAATAAGCCAGTAGCATAAAATATATTACAGGGTCGAGCTACGGTTGCTCAACCAAATTATTACAAGCACGCCAATAATTATACATAATGGCGGACATGACACAGTGGTGTGGAGGCATACTACTGACTCGAGGATAGGGCGGTGGTGGAAAAACACAGCGGGGAGTGAGATACATGACTCTAAAACTGGCATCTCATCGAGCGTCGAGGTGAGGCTCAATGAATTTATTTGGTAGCGGAAGCGGATATAATATAGTGACCAAATCCAGGGTCGCACGAGACTGACTGGGATTCCTCTAGGCGTCGGACTCGCTATCGAACTCTTCATCCATGAGATCGCCTTCGTCAGCATCTGGCCAAATCAACAAGCCAGTGAGTACTTTGAAAGTACTCGCAAGACAGTTCGGACGTAAGATATAACAAATGCATGCATGAATGCGTCACGATTAATTCACAAATGTACATTCAAAAATTAGCATAACGAAGTAAGGAAAAGGGAAACGACGGTAGTCCGCCTGAAATCCCAACAAAACATAAATGAAAACCGATCGGGTGTCCGAAGCGACGCCTCGAAGGGTGGACAAATAAATATAAGAAAAGGATGCCACAGTCAGGCGTCTTAGCGACACCACATAAAGGGCTTTAAAAGAAATGCCACAGTCGGACGTCTAAGCGACATCACAGAAAGGGCTTTAAAAGAAATGCCACAGTCGGACGTCTAAGCGACATCACAGAAAGGGCTTTAAAAGAAATGCCACAGTCGGACGTCTAAGCGACATCACAGAAAGGGCTTTCAAAGAAATGCCACAGTCGGACGTCTAAGCGACATCACAGAAAGGGCTTTAAAAGAAATGCCACAGTCGGACGTCTGAGCGACATCACAGAAAGGGCTTTAAAAGAAATGCCACAGTCGGACGTCTGAGCGACATCACAGAAAGGGCTTTTAAAAGAAATGCCACAGTCGGACGTCTGAGCGACATCACAGAAAGGGCTTTTACCGAAAGTAAAATATAACAATGCCACAGTCGGACGTCTGAGCGACATCGCAGAACGGGCTTTTATTCACAAGTAAATAATACTCATAATCAACATTCAATTCATGAAAATAAACGGGTTAGTCCATCCACAGGAATAATCATTTAGCCGGAATTAGCACTCATACGATTCACCGGAGTCTCTGTCATCAAAATTGGCACTTGTCAGGATAAGATGATACTGAACTTGGACATAGAATAGATGATTCAAGGAATATATGACTCTGCAGAGTTTGTACAAAAATTTCCCACAGCCAACGGATTTCCGTAGTCATGAAGGACTAGTTCCGTTTACGGTATTTCGGAAGAAAACACAGCTAACCAGTACACACCCATCCTACCTCTCGATGCTAGGAATCACCCTGGACATCGTCCAAGGAAAACTTTTGAGACGGGGAGATCACAATCTCGAATAGCATGGGATCAAATTTATATACACACGCTCTAAGGGGTGCCCCCCTCTCGGTCCCAACCGGAAACACCCATGCCCCCTGACCGGATGACTGGCTTTAATCCAGGGCCATGGAACCATCATCCCAGCCTCTCCTTTTGGTGTGTACCAGGATAGCGGTTTGCAACTTACTAAACCATATTCCTTGCGGAAAACATGTGGTAGTACAGGGAAGGAAATGGGAGGAATTGGATCGATACGGTTTGACACTGTAGTCAAATAGTCTGGCATAAGACTGGCATGCTACAACACTGCCATCTTACCCATCCTCATGCCAACACATGGCCATTCATATTCACATCCATCCACTTATGGATCATCGAACTCACTTACCTCAACAATGCATGGAAATAACGTTCATCGGTATGCTCATCAACATGCCATGAGACTAACTAAATGCAAAACATGCCAAGACACTCATCATATAAAAAGTTCAAACATGCTTGCCTGGTTCGGAGTAGTCGGAGCCTAGCTCGGTGAAGTTCGCGGCTCCGTCACCTCCTTCGGTATCTACGGTATAAAGAAAATATATGCGCTATTGTAAATACCAAGAGGTGCACAAAAAGTATTCCAAATATTTTTCAAATAAATCTGATAAAAAACTAGATAAAATTTTAAAGAGGACAGAAAAAGAATCAATCAAAAATACTTTTCTGTTTAAAAGCTATAAGGGTTTTAGTCCAGGGACTCATCTATAATGAAACAGAAGGTTTCCAGGGGCTAGCTCATAAAAACAGAAAGCGTTCCAGTGTTGAATACGCCAGCCCAGAGGGGAAAGCGTATTTTGCCCGAAGGCGCTTTCAGAAGATGATTCACTTAGAAATGACAGAGAGGCTGACGGTGGGGTCCCACTCGTCAGGTTTAAACTTTCAAATGGGGGGGGACGAAGCTCATCGGCGCCCGAGAGCCGCGGTGGTCGCCGGCAGCGATCCACGACGAGGCAGGGGAATCGGAGGGTACCTCCGTGATCAGGGCACCTTCCCGCGTCGGTTGGTGGTGGTGGTGGTCGCCGGCGAGTACCACGTCGACGGCGAGCTTTGCTCCGGCGGACGGCGGCTCGGGTGGTCGAGGGACTCGTCGGAGAGAGCTGCGAAGGACAAATTGATGCTGGCGTTAGCTTACTGGTTGCTAGAGGGAGTAACTGACGGGGTTTGGGTGCCGGAGACGGCCTCACCGGAGCGAATCGTGGTGGAGGCCGAGGCGGATCGGGGCGGCCGGAGTTGGGGGAGGAGCCTCCTTGAGGTCCTCCGGGTGGCTTGGCAGAGCTTTGGTGAGGTGTAGGGGTGGTGCGTGTTCGAGGGTGAGCTCGGGGGCCCTTTTTATAGGCGGCCCGAGGCGGTGGCCGTGAACGGGGGTCTCCGGTGAAGGTTACGACGGCGCAGGGCTTGGTCGGGGGTAATTAGGACGTTGGGCGTCATCGTGGAGGTCCACGGTTCCGTTTAGGTGCTAATCGAGCTGGGATTTGGTGCTATGGGCGAATTCGACAGAACAGGGTGGCGCGGGCCCGTCGGCGGCAGGGAGCACGTCCCGTGCTTGCCGGGCCACGGTGACGGTGCCACGGGCGTGCGCTGGCATGCATGAGGCCACGCGGAGAGCGGAGAAACGTTGGGCGGCGCCGAACGGCGTTGAGCCGCCGTTCTTGTTCCCTGTCGGCTGTAACGGGGTTTCGGCCGCCGCAAGACACGCCGGCGCGGGCGGCCAGGGGCGCCACTGACGCCGGGAAGACGCCAAGCGCGCGTGCGGGGGTGCTGGCCAGGGAGAAGAAGCTGCGTGCAACGCGCCAAGCACACTGTCAACGCGTGAGTGAAGCTGACGGACGAAAAATGACACTGAAGTCTGAATTTTCTGAATTTGCAAAGGAACAGTGCAGCTCAGGTGTTCGACAGAATGTTTTTGGCCTCTGGTGATTTTTCCTTGAGCTGATTTTTGGTGGAGTGGCTACTCATTGCTCCAGTAGGCTGCCTGAATTTTGGTGGAATTTTTGGAGAAGTGTAGATATGAATTTCACCAAATTTGGCAAATCTGGTCCAAACTTGCAGAGACTGAATTTTGAAAATTTTGAAAAGGGGAGGAGTGGATCAAGATGGTTCTGGGTTGTGGATGCTAAGGACAATCCAGAGGAGTTGGTTTTAGGTCAAAACTCAAATGCAATAGGGTACTTGCTTTGAAAATCTCTCAGGCTCCAAATAATTTTCAGAAATGATTTGAGGGGAAAAATAATTAGAATAAAATCCAAAACTTGCTTGGATTAGTTGGGACAGAGAACTTAGGTTGATTACAAGGAGGAGGGGAGGTTTTGGAGGGGTTTTATCACATGGGAAAAATACAAAGTCATGGGTGGTTTCCAAGATATGAAAATCCAAATTTTCATAGAGTTTCTTTTTAAAAGAAAAAGATTAAACTCCCAAGGAAATTTTGAGAGGAAACCAACAGAGAAGAAGTTTCAAAAGATCATACACCATAGTTTTAAAAATAAAAATCCTTGCCAAAGAAAAGGAAGTTTTTAAGAGGAAGGATTTCTGGAAAAGAAATTTTAAATGCCTTCTTAATAAAAATTCAACAAATCTTTTGATGAAAACCAAATTAAAAATTTTGGAGTGTCACAGATTGTCGGAGAGGTATCTCTGGGCCATCTCGGTAATGCACATCACTTAAGCCTTGCAAGAATTGCAACTAATGAGTTAGTTGCGGGATGATGTATTACGGAACGAGTAAAGAGACTTGTCGGTAACGAGATTGAACTAGGTATTGAGATACCGATGATCAAATCTCGGGCAAGTAACATACCGATGACAAAGGGAACAACGTATGTTGTTATGCGGTCTGACCAATAAAGATCTTCATAGAATATGTGGGAGCCAATATGAACATCCAGGTTCCACTATTGGTTATTGACCGGAGACGTGTCTCGGGCATGTCTACATAGTTCTCGAACCCGTAGGGTCCGCACGCTTAACGTTTCGATGACAGTTATATTATGAGTTTATATGTTTTGATTTACCGAAGGTTGTTCGGAGTCCCAGATGTGATCACAGACATGACGAGGAGTCTCGAAATTGTCAAGACATGAAGATTGATATATTGGAAGCCTATGTTTGGATATCGCAAGTGTTCTGGGTGAAATCGGGATTTTACCGGAGCACCGGGAGGTTACCGGAACCCCCCGGGGACTTAATGGGCCTTAGTGGGCCTTGGTGGAAAGAGAGGAGAGGCAGCCAGGGCATGGGCCGCGCCCTCCCCCTAGTTCGAATAGGACAAGGAGAGGGGGGGCGGCGCCCACCTTCCTTCTTCTCCTCCACCTCTTTCCCCTCTCTCTCCTAGTCCAACAAGGAAAAGGGGGGAGTCCTACTCCCGGTAGGAGTAGGACTCCTCCTGGCGCGCCCCTCTCTAGGCCGGCCGCACCCCCCTTGCTCCTTTATATACGGGGGCAGGGGGACACCCCATAGACACAACAATTGATCGTTTGATCTTTTAGCCGTGTGCGGTGCCCCCCCTCCACCATAGACCACCTCAATAATACTGTAGCGGTGCTTAGGCGAAGCCCTGCGTCGGTAGAACATCATCATCGTCACCACGCCGTCGTGCTAACGAAACTCTCCCTCAACACTCGTCTGGATCGGAGTTCGAGGGACGTCATCGGGCTGAATGTGGTGCTGAACTCGGAGGTGCCGTGCATTCGGTACTTGATCTGTCGGATCGTGAAGATGTACGACTACATCAACTACGTTGTGCTAACGCTTCCGCTTTCGGTCTACGAGGGTACGTGGACAACACTCTCCCCTCTCGTTGCTATGCATCACCATGATCTTGCGTGTGCGTAGGAATTTTTTTGAAATTACTATGTTCCCCAACACGGCTAGGGTGAAAAGGGAGCACCTCTGCAATTGTTACAACCGGGCAATCCGGACCTGTACCTCAGACGGGTGAAACCGAAAGCTAGCGTTCTTAAGAGAATAATTGGT
Organism: Triticum urartu; assembly: GCF_056163025.1. Classification (NCBI taxonomy): domain Eukaryota; kingdom Viridiplantae; phylum Streptophyta; class Magnoliopsida; order Poales; family Poaceae; genus Triticum; species Triticum urartu. The sequence continues at coordinate 586,685,551 of NC_141879.1, forward strand.
CGGCAAGCAATGACAGATTGTTACGTTCCTGTAACTCTTTGAAAAAATAATGCGGGATAGATTCCCCGTAATTTGGATCAAAGCCTAGGCACACGCAATTAAGCATGCCAACCAAGGAAAGAAACTCTTAACAGAACTATTCTCCTTGGAAGATGTTTCTTACATACGTAATATAACATACCTCCCCGAACTAAATTTTTTGTCTGTTCGAGCAATATGACTGGACTCCTAGTTTCCAGACATAATGAATGTTTCCTACATTCCACAATAGTATCCGGAAACACTCCACCTTCTTGGCTCGAAGGCCGAAGCCGAAATTATGCAATGACAAATCTTCACATGTTTGATCGGAGAAAAAAAATTCAAGAGTAGAGGTACATTGATACATCAAAACAAACACCTACTCCTTATCTATACCATCTATAAGACTGTCTAAACTATAGTCTTCTTGCGAGTACTTCGCAGCTATCATCGCTTGGTCTTATACCAAGTTCACGGGAATCTCCTTTCCGCCGGGCCCTCGAGGTCCAACTTGAGCCATATGATTTGGATCGAGTCCGGTGTAGCACGTTTTCACCATCGCCCGCGCTTCTCATGCACCTTCCTAGCATGCAGACGCCTTCCATAGCTCGAAACGGCGCCGGGCACCTTTGAACAGGTTCGCCAACTCCTCCATACTTCCCGGAGGGGCATCAGATGGCCATAAAGCCTTCGCCATACTTCTTATAGCTTTTCGGGCTCGTTCATGCATCACGGATAGTTCCTTAAGCATGTCGCCTCGAAATCCGGATACTTCCTCCTTAGGTCGACTGGTTAACAGACCTGCAATAACAAAGTTGTGACAATCCGGACTATGGGATGATCTACGTCCTTTAGATGTTTCAAAGGGTCATACCTAATATGCCGCCTTTCAACTTCTTATTTTCTTGTTGTGTGCCCGATAACTGCGCCTTTTAGCTCTTTATCTCTTCGGCTTGTTTATCCTTTTCCTCCTCAAGCTTGTTCTTCTGATCAGTGGTCATTGTGGCCTTTTTCATCTCCGCAAGCTCCTTGGTGGCGGCATTCAGCTTTATCCGGTTTGTTTTCAGCTCCTGGGACAATGCGTTGTTCTTCTCTCTGAGAACCTGCAGGTTATAACGATCCTTATATCAGTTAGCCTAAGCGCTTCAAGTCTCGGGGGCTACTGGCATATATCTATTAAATCCGCACAAACTATTACCTGCATATCCTTTGAAAATAGTTGAGTAACTCCAGCAAGTCCATCCAGGGCGGCTTGGATATATGCATCCGCCAAGCTGAGTGTGCTAAATTCATGTTCAGTGAAAACAGGAGCGTGCATGGCCTCTTTCAGTCGACGATGATTCATCACGCTCTCTACCTCGAAATTCATGACGGATACATCATCCAAATCCTCTTGAGGAGGCGGGTTCGGCACTGTATCAGCCCTCATCCTAGTTGATGAGTCTGGTGCCGGATTAGCCGACATTCGACTAGCAGGGCGTTTTCCCACGGTTTGCCATGTGCTCCTCCTTAAATTGAGGTAGAAGAGAGATTTAACAATCTGATCTTATGCTTAGACATACATCGAAGGACATACCTCTTTGAAGGAGGGGAAGGCTCGACAGTGCTCCTGGTTTCCTTGCGTTTTGAACGATCTCCCTGCGTAGAGGCCGCTCTCGAGGTAGTGCGGTTCGCTGAGCGCCGATCCTATGAAGTACAGTGTAGTGAAATGGATAAGGTGCAAGTAAGGGGTTCTTCTTGAAGAAGATTTTTGAATACTTACGATGGAGAAGGAATAAGGGCGGGGTAGTCGACCGTAATAGCCACTTTCGAGCCGTCAAGGCTCGCCTGATAAAATACTCCATCATCGAACTCTATGTTTATATCCGTATCCTTGCAGAAGCCAGGGGCTTCATTGCGGCTGTGATCCTCTGGCTATGGGGCAGGACAGTGAACGTCCTCGATCATATTCCTCGATGACCATTTTAAGAAAACAAAGAAAAATTTGATTAGCGTGCCTCGATAGTAGTAAAAGCAGCACTGATAATCAAAATCATACCCATTCAATGGGGTTGTACATGGAAAAACCTTCTCGTCGATTTAAGTGGAGGAAGTCTTCTTTTTCCCCCTTATATAGATCGTCCAGGATCATGGCCAGTTCGGCAGGGGTGTCCGAACCCTTGCGTCTGTAACGATATGCATCATCTTCTCTATTGTAGCACCATGAAGGAGTTACTCTGGACTGAAGGGGCTGGATACACCGTTTTATTGCAATGGCCATGACTTCAGTTATTGAGAGCTTTGTATGAGCTAGTAATCTGACCTTGCTGGCCAACCTTTTTTACTTCCGCACGGTCTTCCTCCTTGGGACTCCGGGGACGCCAATTGAGGCGTTTCTTCAAAGGAGCACTGGAAAATTCGGGGAGGCTGATACGTCCATTTTGCATCATGTTTTCTTACTGTTATTTATGATGTTTTTATCCATAATAATGCTTTTTGGAGTAATTCTAATGCCTTTTCTCTCATAATATGCAAGGTATACACCAAGAGGGAGAATTCCGACAACTGGAAATCTAGACCTGAAAAAGCTATGTCAGGCTACCTATTCTGCACAACTCCAAATGAGCTAAAACTTCACGAGGATTTTTTATGGAATATATGAGGATTGTTGGAGCCAATAAGTGAAGGAAATATTCCCTAGAGGAAATAAAAAAATTATTATTTATTTCCTTATTTCATGATAAATGTTTATTATTCATGCTAGAATTGCATTAACCGCAAACTTAGTACATATGTGAATACATAGACAAACAGAGTGTCCCTAGTAAGCCTCTACTTGACTAGATCATTAATCAAAGATGGTTAAATTTCCTAGCCATACACATGTGTTGTCATTTGATGAACGGGATCACATCATTAGAGAATGATGTGATGGACAAGACCCATTCATTAGCTTAGCATTATGACCGTTTCAATTTCATTACTACTGCTTTCTTCATGACTTATACATGTTCCTATGACTATGAGATTATGCAACTCCCGAATACCGGAGGAACACCTTGTGAGCCCTCAAACTTCACAACGTAACTAGGTGATTATAAAGATGCTCTACAGGTGTCTCCGATGGTGTGTGTTGAGTTGGCATAGATCGAGATTAGGATTTGTCACTCAGATTGTCGGAGAGGTATCTCTGGGCCCTGTCGGTAATGCACATCACTATAAGCCTTGCAAGCAATGTGACTAATGAGTTAGTTGCGGGATGATGCATTACGGAACGAGCAAAGAGACTTGCCAGTAATGAGATTGAACTAGGTATTGATATATCGACGATCGAATCTCGGGCAAGTAGCATACCGATGAAAAAGGTAACAACATATTGGTTATTGATCGGAGATGTGTCTCGGTCATGTCTACATAGTTCTCGAACCCGTAGGGTCCGCACGCTTAACGTTCGATGACGATTTGTATTATGAGTTATGTGATTTGATGACCGAAGTTTGTTCGGAGTCCCGGATGAGATCACGGACATGACGATGAGTCTCTAAATGGTTGAGACATAAAGATCGATATATTGGAAGGCTATATTCGGACACCGGAAGGGTTCCGAAGTGTATCAAGTATTTTTCGGACTACCGGAAGGTTACCGGAACCCCCCGGGGAGTCTATGGACCTTATTGGGCCCTAGTGGAGAAAGAGGGCAGCAAGCAAGGTGTCGGGTGCGCCCCCTAGGCCCAAATCGAATTGGTTTAGGGTTTTGGGGGCCGGCCCCCTCTTTCCTTCTCCCCTCCTCCTCGTTCCTCCTTCTCCTACTAGGAATAGGAAAGGTGGGGGGCAAACCTACTTGGAGTAGGATTGCCCCCCCTTGGCGCGCGCCTCCTCCTAGGCCGGCCTCCTCCTCCCTCCCTCCTTTATATACGTGGGGAGGGGGCACCCCAAAGGCACACCAAGATTTGTCTTAGCCGTGTGCGGTGCCCCCTCTCCACAGTTACACACCTCGGTCATATCGATGTAGTGCTTAGGCCAAGCCCTGCATCGGTAACTTCATCATCACCGTCGCCACGCCGTCGTGCTGACGGAACTCTCCCTCGGCCTCAACTGGAGCAAGAGTACGAGGGACGTCATCGAGCTGAACATGTGCTGAACATGGAGGTGTCGTACGTTCGGTGCTAGGATCGGTCGGATCATGAAGACGTACGACTACATCAACCGCGTTGATATAACGCTTCTGCTTTCGGTCTATGAGGGTACATGGACACACTCTCCCGCTCGTTTCTGTGCATCACCTAGATAGATCTTGCGTGATCGTAGGTAATTTTTTTGAAATTACTGCGTTCCCCAACAGTGGCATCCGAGCCAGGTCTATGCGTAGATGTTATATGCACGAGTAGAACACAAAGAGTTGTGGGCGATAATAGTCATATTGCTTACCAGCATGTCATACTTTGATTCGGCGGTATTGTTGGATGAAGCGGTTCAGACTAACATTACGCATATGCTTACGCGAGACTGGTTCTACCGACGTGCTTCGCACACAGGTGGCTAGTGGGTGTCAGATTCTCCAACTTTAGTTGAATCGAGTGTGACTACGCCTGGTCCTTGTTGAAGATTAAAATAGCACACTTGACGAAAAATCGTTGTGGTTTCGATGCGTAGGTAAGAACGGTTTTTGCTAAGCCCGTAGCAGCCATGTAAACTTGCAACAACAAAGTAGAGGACATCTAACTTGTTTTTGCAGGGCTCGTTGTGATGTGATATGGTCAAGACGTGATGAAATATAAGTTGTTGTATGAGATGATCATGTTTTGTTGAACTTATCGACAACTGGCAGAAGCCTTATGGTTGTCTCTTTATTGCATAAGATGCAAGCGCCAAATAATTGCTTTACTTTATCGCTATGCGATAGCAATAGTTGGCGAGACGACCATGTGACGACACGTTGATAGAGATCAAGATGATGGAGATCATGGTGGCATGCCGGTGATGATAGAGATCATGACGGTACTTTGGAGATGGAGATCAAAGCACAAGATTATCATGGCCATATCATGCCACATATTTTTGCATGTGATGTTTATCTTTTATACATCTTATTTTGCTTAGTTCGGTGGTACCTTTATAAAATGATCCCTCACTAAAATTTCAAGGTATAAGTGTTCTCCCTGAGTATGCACCGATGCGACAGTTCTTCGTGCCGAGACACCACGTGATGATCGGGGTGATAAGCTCTACGTTTACATACAACGGGTGCACGCCAGTTTTGCACACGTAGAATACTCAGGTTAAACTTGACGAGCCTAGCATATGCAGATATGGCCTCGGAACTCCGGAGACCGAAAGGTCGAACGTGAATCATATAGTAGATACTTGGCGGATAAGAAGGATGGCAAAGTGAACAAAAATATATTTGATATACATGTTATTGATGTGTACTTTACTAGTGTTTATAGCAACCCCTCAGTATTTGATACTGGTTTAGTTGCTAAGAGTAGTAACTAAAAATAGGAGTTGCAGAATGAACACAGACTAGTTATGGGCGAAGTGACGATGTGTGTTCGAAATGATTCCAAGGTTGATAATATCACCATCGCACACTCCCTCTACCTTCGAGATTAGTGTTGGACTAAAATAAATGTTATTTGGTGTTTGCGTTGAGCATGAATATGATTGGATCATGTTTATTGCAATATGGTTATTCATTTAAATCAAAGAATAATTGTTGCTCTGTTTACATGAATAAAACCTTCTATGATCATACACTTAATGTAAATGGTTTATTGAATCTCGATCGTAGTGATACACATATTCATAATATTGAAGCCAAAAGATGCAAAGTTAATAATGATAGTGCAACTTATATGTGGCACTGCCGTTTAGGTCATATTGGTATAAAGCGCATGAAGAAACTCCATGCTGATGGACTTTTGGAATCACTTGATTATGAATCACTTGATGCTTGTGAACCATGCCTCATGGGAAAGATGACTAAGATTCCGTTCTCCGGAACAATGGAGCGAGCAACTGACTTATTGGAAATAATACATACTGATGTATGCGGTCCGATGAGTGTTGAGGCTCGCGGTGGGTATCGTTATTTTCCGACCTTCACACATGATTTGAGCAGATATGGGTATATCTACTTGATGAAACATAAGTCTGAAATATTTGAAAAGTTCAAAGAATTTCAGAGTGAAGTGGGAAATCATCGTAACAAGAAAATAAAGTTTCTACAATCTGATCGTGGAGCTGAATATTTGAGTTATGAGTTTGGTCTTCATTTGAAACAATGTGGACTAGTTTCGCAACTCACGCCACCTGGAACACCACAGCGTAATGGTGTGTCCAAACATCGTAACCGTACTTTATTAGATATGGTGCAATCTATGATGTCTCTTACCGGTTTACCACTATCATTTTGGGGTTATGCATTAGAGACAGCTGCATTCACGTTAAATAGGGCACCATCTAAATCCGTTGAGATGACACCATATGAATTGTGGTTTAGAAAGAAACCTAAGCTGTCATTTATTAAAGTTTGAGGTTGTGATGCTCATGTGAAAAAGTATTAAATTGATAAGCTCGAACCCAAATCGGAGAAGTGCGTCTTCATAGGATACCCAAAAGAAATTGTTGGGTACACCTTATGTCACAGATCCGAAGGCAAGATCTTTGTTGCTAAGAATGAATCCTTTCTAGAGAAGGAGTTTCTCTTGAAAGAAGTGAGTGGGAGGAAAGTAGAACTTGATGAGGTAATTGTACCTTCTCTTGAGTTGGAAAGTAGTTCATTGCAGAAATTAGTTCCCGTGATGCCTACATCAATTAGTGAGGAAGCTAATTATGATGATCATGAAACTTCAGATCAAGTTACTACTGAACCTTGTAGGTCAACCAGAGTAAGATCCGCACCAGAGTGGTACGGTAATCCTATTCTGGAAGTCATGTTACTTAACCATGATGAACCTACGAACTATAAGGAAGCGATGATGAGCCCAGATTCCGTGAAATGGCTTGAGGCCATGAAATCTGAGATGGGATCCATGTATGAGAACAAAGTGTGGACTTTAGTTGACTTGTCTGATGATCGGCAAAGCCATAGAGAATAAAATGGATCTTCAAGAGGAAGATGAATGCTGATAGTAGTGTTACTATCTACAAAGCTTGACTTGTCAAAAAGGGTTTTTGACAAGTTCAAGATGTTGACTATGATGAGATTTTCTTACTCGTATCGATGCTTAAAGTCTGTCTGAATCATGTTACCGATTGCTGCATTTTATGATTATGAAATTTGGAAAATGGATGTCAAAACTGCATTCCTTAATTGATATCTTAAAGAAGAGTTGTATATGATGCAACCAGAATGTTTTGTCAATCCAAAAGGTGCTAACAAAGTGTGCAAGCTCCAACGATCCATTTATGGACTGGTGCAAGCCTCTCGGAGTTGGGATATACACTTTAATAGTATGATCAAAGCATATGGCTTTATACAGACTTGTGGTGAAGCATGTATTTACAAGAAAGTGAGTGGGAGCACTACAGCCTTTCTGATAAGTATATGTGAATGACATATTGTCGATCGGAAATGATGTAGAATTTTCTAGAAAGCACAAAGGAGTGTTTGAAAGGAGTTTTTCAAAGAAAGACCTCGGTGAAGCTGCTTGCATATTGAGCATCAAGATCTATAGAGATAGATCAAGACGCTTGATAAGTTTTTTCAATGAGTACATACCTTGACAAGTTTTTGAAGTAGTTCAAAATGGAACAGTCAAAGAAAGAGTTCTTGTCTCTGTTGCAGGGTGTGAAGTTGAGTAAGACTCAAAGCCCGACCATGGTAGAAGATAGAAAGAGAATGAAAGTCATTGCCTGTGCCTCAGCCATAGGTTCTATAAAGTATGTCATGTTGTGTACCAGTCCTATTGTATACCCTGCCCCGAGTTTGGCAAGGGAGTACAATTTTGATCTAGGAGTAGATCACTGGACAGCGGTCGAAATTATCCTTAGAGGACTAAGGAAATATTTCTCGGTTATGGAGGTGATAAAGAGTTCGTCGTAAAGAGTTACGTCGATGCAAGCTTTGACACCAATCTGGATGACTCTAAGTCACAATCCGGATATATTGAAAGTGGGAGCAATTAGCTAAAGTAGCTTGATAACCCACAAGTATAGGGGATCGTAACAGTTTTCGAGGGTAGAGTATTCAACCCAAATTTATTGATTCGACACAAAGGGAGCCAAAGAATATTCTCAAGTATTAGCAGCTGAGTTATCAATTCAACCACACCTGGAAACTTAATATCTGCAACAAGGTATTTAGTAGAAAAGCAATATGATAGTAGTGGTAATGGTAGCAAAAGGTAACAATAGCAAAAGTAATGTTTTTCGTATTTTGTAGTGATTGTAACAATAGCAACGAAAAAGTAAATAAGCGAAGAACAATATATGAAAAGCTCGTAGGCAATGGATTGGTGATAGAGAATTATGTCGGATGTGGTTCATCATGTAACAGTCATAACCTAGGGTGACACAGAACTAACTCCAATTCATCAATGTAATGTAGGCATGTATTCTGAACATAGTCATACGTGCTTATGGAAAAGAACTTGCATGACATCTTTTGTCCTACCCTCCCGTGGTAGCGGGGTCCTAGCGAAAACTAAGGGATATTAAGGCCTCCTTTTAATAGAGTACCAGACCAAAGCATTAACACATGGTGAATACATGAACTCCTCAAACTACGATCATCACCCGATTATTGTCATTTTGGGGTTGCCGGATATTAACACATAGTAGGTGACTATAGACTTGCAAGATAGGATCAAGAACTCTCATATATTGATGAAAACATAATAGGTTCAGATCTGAAAGCATGGCACTCGGGCCCTAGTGACAAGCATTAAGCATAGCAAAGTCATAGCAACATCAATCTCAGAACATAGTGGACACTAGGGATCAAACCCTAACAAAACTAACTCGATTACATGATAAATCTCATCCAACACATCACCGTCCAGCAAGCCTACGATGGAATTACTCACGCACGTCGATGAGCATCATGAAATTGGTGATGGAGGATGGTTGATGATGACGATGGCGATGGATTCCCCTCTCTGGAGCCCCGAACGGCCTCCAGATCAGCCCTCCCGGGAGAGTTTAGGGCTTGGCGGTGGCTCCGTATCATAAAATGTGATGAATCTTTCTCCTTGCTTTTTCTCTCTCCGAACACGAATATATAGAGTTGGAGTTGAGGTCGGAGGAGCTCTAGGGGGCCCACGAGGTAGGGGGCGTGCCCCCACCCTCGTGGCTAGGGTGTGGGCCCATGGTCTTGATCTTTTGCCAGTATTTTTTATTATTTTGAAAAATATTCTCCGTGAAGTTTCAGGTCATTCCGAGAACTTTTATTTCTGCACATAAATAACACCATGGCAATTCTACTGAAAACAGCGTCAGTCCGGGTTAGTTTCATTCAAATCATGCAAGTTAGAGTCCAAAACAATGGCAAAAGTGTTTGGAAAAGTACATACAACGGAGACGTATCAACTCCCCCAAGCTTAAACCTTTGCTTGTCCTCAAGCAATTCAGTTGACAAACTGAAAGTGATAAAGAAAAACTTTTACAAACTTGGTTTGCTCTCGTTGTTGTAAATTGAAGGAAATATGCCCTAAAGGCACTAATAAAGTTATTATTTATTTCCTTATTTCATGACAAATGTTTATTATTGATGCTAGAATTGTATTAACCGGAAACATAATACATGTGTGAATACATAGACAAACAGAGTGTCACTAGTATGCCTCTACTTGACTAGCTCGTTAATCGAAGATGGTTGAGTTTCCTAGCCATGGACATGAGTTGTCATTTGATTAACGGGATCACATCATTAGGAGAATGATGTGATTGACTTGACCCATTCCGTTAGCTTAGCACTTGCTCGTTTAGTATGTTGCTATTGCTTTCTTCATGACTTATCAATGTTCCTAAGACTATGAGATTATGCAACTCCCGTTTACCGGAGGAACATTTTGTGTGCTACCAAATGTCACAACGTAACTGGCTGATTATAAAGGTGCTCTACAGGTGTCTCCAAAGGTACTTGTTGGGTTGGCGTATTTCGAGATTATGATTTGTCACTCCGATTGTCGGAGAGGTATCTCTGGGCCCACTCGGTAATTCACATCACTATAAGCCTTGGAAGCATTGTAACTAATGAGTTAGTTACGGGATGTTGTATTACGGAACGAGTAAAGAGACTTGCCAGTAACGAGATTGAACTAGGTATTGAGATATCGACGATCGAATCTTGGGCAAGTAACATACCGATGACAAAGGGAACAACGTATGTTGTTATGCGGTTTGACCGATAAAGATCTTCGTAGAATATGTGGGAGCCAATATGAGCATCCAGGTTCCGCTATTGGTTATTGGCCAGAGATGTGTCTCGGTCATGTCTACATAGTTCTCGAACCCGTAGGGTCCGCACACTTAAAGTTTCGGTGACGATTATATTACGAGTTTATGTGATTTGATGTACCGAAGGTAGTTCAGAGTCCCAGATGAGATCGGGGACATGATGAGGAGTCTCGAAATGTTCGAGGCGTAAAGATCGATATATTGGACGACTATATTCGGACATCGGAAAGGTTCCGGGTGATTCGGGTATTTCCGGAGTACCGGGGAGTTACGGGAATTCACCGGGAGAAGTATTGAGTCTTATTGGGCCATACGGGAATAGAGGAGAGAGGCCAAAAGGAAGGATGCGCGCGCCCCCCCACTGGTCCGAAATGGACAAGGGATACAGTCCCCTTTTCCTTTTCCCTCTCCCCCTCTTTCCTTCTCTCCTACTCCGGAAAGGAAAGGGAATCCTACTAGGACTTGGGAGTCCTGGTAGGACTCCCCACACTTGGCGTGCCCCCTCTAGGGCTGGCCTCTCCCTCCCTCCTTTATATACGGGGACAGGGGGGCACCCCTAGACACACAAGTTGATCTGTTGATCTCTCCCAGCCGTGTGCGGTGCCCCCTCCACCGTAATCCACCTCGATCATATCGTAGCGGTACTTAGGCGAAGCCCTGTGTTGGTAGCATCATCATCGTCGTCGCCACGCCGTCGTGTTGACGAAACTCTCCCGTGAAGCTCTGCCGGATCGGAGTTCGCGGGACATCATTCAGCTGAACGTGTGCTGAACTCGGAGGTGTCGTACGTTCGGTACTTGGATCGGTCGGATCATGAAGACGTATGACTACATCAACTGCGTTTTCATAACGCTTCCGCTTTCAGTCTACGAGGGCACGTGGACACACTCTCCCCTCTCGTTGCTATGCATAACCATGATCTTGCGTGTGCGTAGGATTTTTTTTGAAATTACTACATTCCCCAACATAAATATGTAAAGCCAGCATTCAAGTTTTCAGCAAAGATTATAAACTAACCATATTTACAATAACGCTTAGGTCTCATGTTTACTCATATCAATGGCATAATCAACTAGCGAGAAATAATAATAAATCTTGGGTGACAACACTTTCTCAAAACAATCATAATATGATATAACAAGATGGTATCTCGCTAGCCCTTTCTGAGAGCGCAAAACATAAATGCAGAGCACCTTTAAAGATCAAGGACTGACTAGACATTGCAATTCATGGTAAAAGAGATCCAGTCAAGTCATACTCGATGTAAACTAATCAGTAATGAATGCAAATGACAGAGGTGCTCTCCAGCGGGTGCTTTTTAATAAGAGGAGGATGACTTAGCATAAAAGTAAATAGATAGGTCCTTCACAGAGGGAAGCGGGGATTTGTAGAGGTGCCAGAGCTCGGTTTTGAAATAGAGATGAATAATATTTTGAGCGGTACACTTTCATTGTCAACATAACAACCAAGAGATGGCGATATCTTCCATGCTACACACATTATAGGCAGTTCCCAAATAGAATGGTAAAGTTTATACTCCCGTCCACCACCAAGCATCAATCCATGGTTTGCTCCAACGAGTGCCTCCAACTAACAAGAGTCCCTGGTGGAGTTTTGTTTGCAATTATTTTGATTTGATTTGCATAAAGCATGGGACTAGGCATCCCGGTGACCAGCCATTTTCTCGTGAGTGAGGAGCGGAGTCCACTCCTCTTGAGAATAACCCGCCTAACATGGAAGATACGGACAGCCCTAGTTGATACATGAGCTATTTGAGCATACAAAACAGGATATTTATTTGAAGGTTTAGAGTTTGGCACATACAAATTTACTTGGAACGGTAGGTAGATACCGCATATAGGAAGGTATAGTGGACTCATATGGCATAACTTCGGGGTTTATGGAGTTGGATGCACAAGCAGTATTCCCGCTTAGTACAAGTGAAGGCTAGCAAAAGACTGGGAAGCGACCAACTAGAGAGCGACAACAGCCATGAACATGCATTAAAGTTAATGAACATTGAGTGCAAGCATGAGTAGGATATAATCCACCATGAACATAAATATCGTGAAGGCTATGTTGATTTTGTTTCAACTACCTGCGTGAACATGTGCCAAGTCAAGTCACTTAAATCATTCAGAGGAGGATACCACCCTATCATACCACATCACAACCATTTTAATAGCATGTTGGCACGCAAGGTAAACCATTATAAGCTCCTAGCTAATTAAGCATGGCATAAGAAACTATGATCTCTAATTGTCATTGCAAACATGTTTATTCATAATAGGCTGAATCAGGAACGATGAACTAATCATATTTACAAAAACAAGAGACGAGCTCAAACCAGCTTCTCTTATGTCAATAAGTTCATCATATAATCATCATAATTGCCTTTCACTTGCACGACCGAACGATGTGGATAATAATAATAGTGCGCGTGCATTGGACTAAGCTGGAATCTGCAAGCATTCAATAAACAGGAGAAGACAAGGCAATATGGGCTCTTTTGTCAGATCAACAATAATGCATATAAGAGCCACTTTAACAATTTAATCATGGTATTCTCCTATCGACCCCAAAGAAAAAAAATAAAAAAACTATTTACACGGGAAAGCTCCCAACAAGCAAAAAGAAGAACAAGAAATCTTTTTGGGTTTTCTTTTTAATTACTACTACAAGCATGGAGATTAAAACTAGCTAAAAGTTACAACTAATTTTTTTATTAAGGTTTATTAAACACACAAGAAGAAAGCATAAAAAGAGAAAATAAACTAGCATGGATGATTCGGGTATTTTCAGAGTACCGGGGAGTTACGGGAATTCACCAGGAGAAGTATTGGGCCTTATTGGGCCATACGGGAATAGAGGAGAGAGGCCAAAAGGAAGGAGGCGCCCCCACTGGTCCGAATTGGACAAGGGGTGTATCCCCCTTTTCCTTTTCCCTCCCCCCCTCTTTCCTTCTCTCCTACTCCGGAAAGGAAAGGGAATCCTACTAGGACTTGGGAGTCCTGGTAGGACTCCGCACACTTGGCGCGCCCCCTCTAGGGCCGGCCTCTCCCTCCCTCCTTTATATACAGGGGAAGGGGCACCTCTAGACACACAAGTTGATCTCTTAATCTCTCCCAGCCGTGTGTGGTGCCCCCCTCCACCATAATCCACCTCGATCATATCGTAGCGGTGCTTAGGCGAAGCCCTGCGTCGGTAGCATCATCATCATCACCGTCACCACACTGTCGTGCTGACGAAACTCTCCCGTGAAGCTTTGCTGGATCGGAGTTCGCGGGACCTCATCGAGCTGAACGTGTGCTGAACTCGGAGGTGCCGTACGTTCGGTACTTGGATCGGTCGGATCGTGAAGACGTACGACTACATCAACCGCGTTGTCATAACGCTTCTGCTTTCGGTCTACAAGGGTACGTGGACACACTCTCCCCTCTCGTTGCTATGCATCACCATGATCTTGCGTGTGCGTAGGAATTTTTTTGAAATTACTACGTTCCCCAACAGTAGCATCCGAGCCAGGTTTTATGCATAGATGTTATATGCACGAGTAGAACACAAGTGAGTTGTGGGCGATACAAGTCATACTGCTTACCGGCATGTCATACTTTGGTTCGGCGGTATTGTTGGATGAAGCGGCCCGGACCGACATTACGCGTACGCTTATGCGAGACTGGTTCTACCGACGTGCTTTGCACACAGGTGGCTGGCGGGTGTCAGTTTCTCCAACTTTAGTTGAACCGAGTGTGGCTACGCCCGGTCCTTGAGAAGGTTAAAACAACACTAACTTGACCAACTATCATTGTGGTTTTGATGCGTAGGTAAGAACGGTTCTTGCTCAGCCCGTAGCAGCCACGTAAAACTTGCAACAACAAAGTAGAGGACGTCTAACTTGTTTTTGAAGGGCATGTTGTGATGTGATATGGTCAAGACGTGATGAGATATAAGTTGTTGTATGAGATGATCATGTTTTGTTGAAGTTATCGGCAATTGGCAAAAGCCTTATGGTTGTCTTTCTATTGCATAAGATGCAAGTGCCAAATAATTGCTTTACTTTATCGCTATGTGATAGCAATAGTTGCAAGAGCAATAGTTGGCGAGACGACCATGTGATGACACATTGATATAGATCAAGATGATGGAGATCATGGTGTCATGCCGGTGACGATGGAGATCATGACAATGCTTTGGAGATGGAGATCAAAGGCACAAGATGATGATGGCCATATCATGTCACATATTATGACTGCATGTGATGTTTATCTTTTATACATCTTATTTTGCTTAGTTTGGTGGTAGCTTTATAAGATGATCTCTCACTAAATTTCAAGGTATAAGTGTTCTCCCTGAGTATGCACCGTTGCGAAAGTTCTTCGTGCTGAGACACCACGTGATGATCGGGTGTGATAGGCTCTACGTTCAAATACAATGGGTGCAAAGCAGTTGCACACACGGAATACTCAGGTTAAACTTGACGAGCCTAGCATATGCAGATATGGCCTCGGAACACTGAGACCGAAAGGTCGAGCGTGAATCATATAGAAGATATGATCAACATAGTAATGTTCACCATTGAAAACTACTCTATCTCATGTGATGATCGGACATGGTTTAGTTGATTTGGATCACGTGATCACTTAGATGATTAGAGGGATGTCTATCTAAGTGGGAGTTCTTAAGTAATATGATTAATTGAAATTTAATTTATCATGAACTTAGTCCTGGTAGTATTAGCATATCTATGTTGTAGATCAATAGCTCGCGATGTTGCTCCCCGTTTATTGTGTTCTTACAGAAAAACTATGTTGAAAATTGTTAGTAGCAATGATACGGATTGGATCCGTGATCTAAGGATTATCCTCACTGCTGCACAGAAGAATTATGTCCTTGATGCACTGCTAGGTGACAGACCTATTGCAGGAGCAGATGCGGACGTTATGAACGTTTGGCTAGCTCAATATGATGACTACTTGATAGATTAGTGCACCATGCTTAATGGCTTAGAATCGAGGCTTCGAAGATGTTTTGAACGCCATGGAGCATATAAGATGTTTCAAGAGTTGAAATTGGTATTTCATACTCATGCCCGTGTCGAGAGGTATGAGACCTTTGACCGTACTTTGCCTACAAGATGGAGGAGAATAGCTCAACCAGTGAGCATGTGCTCAGATTGTCTAAGTACTACAATTACTTGAATCAAGTGGGAGTTAATCTTCCAGATAAGAGAGTAATCGACAAAGTTCTCTAGTCACTATCACCGAGTTACTAGAACTTAGTGATGAACTATAATATGCAAGGGATGACGAAAGTAATTCCCAAGCTCTTCGTGATGCTGAAATCGACGAAGGTAGAAATCAAGAAAAGCATCAAGTGTTGATGGTTGACAAAGACAACTAGTTTCAAAAAGGGCAAAGGGAAGAAGGGGAACTTCAAGAAGAACGGCAAGCAAGTTGCTGCTCAAGTGAAGAAGCCCAAGTCTGAACCTAAGCCGGAGACTGAGTGCTTCTACTGCAAAGGGACTAGTCACTAGAAGCGGAACTGCCCCAAGTACTTGGTGGATAAGAAGGATGGCGAGGTGAACAAAGGTATATTGGATATACATGTTATTGATGTGTACTTTACTAGTGTTTATAGCAACCCCTCGGTATTTGATACTAGTTCAGTTGCTAAGAGTAGTAACTTGAAACATGAGTTGCAGAATGAACAGAGACTAGTTAAGGGTGAAGTGACGATGTGTGTTGGAAGTAGTTCCAAGAATGATATGATCATCATCGCACACTCCCTATACTTTCGAGATTAGTGTTGAACCTAAATAAATGTTATTTGGTGTTTGCGTTGAGCAAGAATATGATTTGATCATGTTTATTGCAATACGGTTATTCATTTAAGTCAGAGAATAATTGTTATTATGTTTACATGAATAAAACCTTCTATGGTTATACACCCAATAAAATGGTTTGTTGGATCTCGATCGTAGTGATACACATATTCATAATATTAAACCCAAAAGATGCAAAGTTAATAATGATAGTGCAACTTATTTGTGGCACTGCCGTTTAGGTCATATTGGTGTAAAGCGCATGAAGAAAATCCATGCTGATGGGCTTTTGGAATCACTTGATTAATGAATCAGTAGATGCTTGCGAACCATGCCTCATGTGCAAAGATGACTAAGACTCCATTCTCCAGAACAATGGAGCGAGCAACTGACTTATTGGATATAATACATACTGATGTATGAGGTCCGACGAGTGTTGAGGCTCGCGGCAGGTATCGTTATTTTCTGACCTTCACATATGATTTGAGTAGATATGGGTATACCTACTTGAAGAAACATAAGTCTGAAACATTTGAAAAGTTCAAAGAATTTCAGAGTGAAGTGGAAAATCATTGTAACAAGAAAATAAAGTTTCTACGATCTGATCATGGAGGAGAATATTTGAGTTGCGAGTTTGGTCTTGATTTGAAACAATGCGGAATAGTTCGCAACTCATGCCACCCGGAACACCACAGCGTAATGGTGTGTCCGAACATCGTAACCGTACTTTATTAGATATGGTGCAATCTATGATGTCTCTTACCAATTTATCACTATCATTTTGGGGTTATGTATTAGAGACAGCTACATTCACGTTAAATAGGGCACCATCTAAATCTGTTGAGACGACACCATATGAACTGTGGTTTGGCAAGAAACCAAAGTTGTCGTTTCTTAAAGTTTGGGGTTGCGATGCTTATGTGAAAAAGTTTCATCCTGATAAGCTCAAACCCAAATCAGAAAAGTGCGTCTTCATAGGATACCCAAAAGTTACTGTTGGGTACACCTTCTATCACAGGTCCGAAGGCAAGATATTCGTTGCTAAAAATGGATCCTTTCTAGAGAAGGAGTTTCTCCCGAAAGAAACTGAGTGGGAGGAAAGTAGAACTTGATAAGGTAATTGTACCCTCTCCCGAATTGGAAAGTAGTTCATCATTGAAATCAGTTCCAGTGATGCTTACACCAATTAGTGAGGAAGTTAATGATGATGATCATGAAAGCTTCAGATCAAGTTACTACCGAACCTCGTAGGTCAACCAGAGTATGTTCCGCACCAGAATGGTACGGTAATCCTATTCTGGAGTTCATGTTACTTGACCATGACAAACCTACGAACTATGAAGAAGCAATGATGAGCCCAGATTCCACGAAATGGCTTGAGGCCATGAAATCTGAGATGGGATCCATGTATGAGAACAAAGTGTGTACTTTGGTTGACTTGCCCGATGATCGGCAAGCCATATAAAATAAATGGATCTTCAAGAGGAAGACGGACACTGATAGTAGTGTTACTATCTACAAAACTAGACTTGTCGGAAAAAGGTGTTGACTATGATGAGATTTTCTCACTCGTAGCGATGCTTAAGTCTGTCCGAATCATGTTAGCAAATTGCCGCATTTTATGAAATCTGGAAAATAGATAAACAAAACTGCACTCCTTAAAGGATTTATTAAAGAAATAGTTGTATATGATGCAACCAGAAGGTTTTGTCAATCCTAAAGGTGCTAACAAAATATGCAAGCTCCAGCGATCCATCTATGGACTGGTGCAAGCATCTCAGAGTTGGAATATACGCTTTGATAAGTTGATCAAAGCATATAGTTTTATACAGACTTGCGGTGAAGCCTGTATTTACAAGAAAGTGAGTGGGAGCACTGCAGTATTTCTGATAAGTATATGTGAATGACATATTGTTGATCGGAAATAATGTAGAATTATTCTGCAAAGCATAAAGGAGTATTTGAAAGGAGTTTTCCAAAGAAAGACCCCAGTGAAGCTGCATACATATTGAGCATCAAGATCTATAGAGATAGATCAAGACGCTTGATAAGTTTTATCAATGAGTACATACCTTGACAAGATTTTGAAGTAGTTCAAAATGGAACAGTCCAAGAAAGAGTTCTTTCCTGTGTTACAAGGTGCGAAATTGAGTAAGACTCAAAGCCCGACCACGGCAGAAGATAGAAATAGAATGAAAATCATTCCCTATGCCTCAACCATAGGTTCTATAAAGATGCCATGCTGTGTACCAGATCTATTGTATACCCTACACTATTTTGGCAAGGGAGTACAATAGTGATCTAGGAGTAGATCACTGGACAACGGTCAAAATTATCCTTAGTGGAATAAGGATATGTTTCTCGATTATGGAGGTGACAAAAGGTTCATCGTAAAGAGTTACGTTGATTCAAGCTTTGACACCGATCTGGATGACTATAAGTCTCGATCTAGATACATATTGAAAGTGGGAACAATTAGCTAGAGTAGCTCTGTGCAGAGCATTGTTGACATATAAATTTGCAAAATACATACGGATCTGAATGTGGTAGACTAAACTTCTCTCACAAGCAAAACAAGATCACACCTTAGTACTCTTTGGGTGTTAATCACATAGTGAATTGAACTAGATTATTGATTCTAGTAAACCCTTTGGGTGTTGGTCACATGACGATGTGAACTATGGGTGTTAATCACATGGCGATGTGAACTATGGGTGTTAATCACATGGTGATGTGAACTATTGGTGTTAAATCACATGGTGATGTGAACTAGATTATTGACTCTAGTGCAAGTGGGAGACTGAAGGAAATATGCCCTAGAGGCAATAATAAAGTTATTATTTATTTCCTTATTTCATGATAAATGTTTATTATTCATGCTAGAATTGTATTAACCAGAAACATAATACATGTGTGAATACATAGACAAACAAAGTGTCACTAGTATGCCTCTACTTGACTAGCTCGTTAATCAAAGATGGTTGAGTTTCCTAGCCATGGACATGAGTTGTCATTTGATTAACGGGATCACATCATTAGGAGAATGATGCGATTGACTTGACCCATTCCGTTAGCTTAGCACTTGATCGTTTAGTATGTTGCTATTGCTTTCTTCATGACTTATAGATGTTCCTATGACTATGAGATTATGCTACCAAACGTCACAACGTAACTGGGTGATTATAAAGGTGCTCTACAGATGTCTCCAAAGGTACTTGTTGGGTTGGCGTATTTCGAGATTATGATTTGTCACTCCGATTGTCGGAGAGGTATCTCCGGGCCCACTCGGTAATGCACATCACTATAAGCCTTGCAAGCATTGTAACTAATGAGTTAGTTATGGGATGATGTATTACGGAACGAGTAAAGAGACTTGCCAGTAACGACATTGAACTAGGTATTGAGATACCGACGATCGAATCTCGGGCAAGTAACATACCGATGACAAAGGGAACAACAGATGTTGTTATGCGGTTCGACCGATAAAGATCTTCGAAGAATATGTGGGAGCCAATATTAGCATCCAGGTTCCACTATTCATTATTGGCCGAAGACGTGTCTCGGTCATGTCTACATAGTTCTCGAACCCGTAGGGTCCACACGCTTAAAGTTTCGGTGACGATTGTATTATGAGTTTATGTGATTTGATGTACCGAAGGTAGTTTGGAGTCCCGGATGAGACCGAGGACATGACGAGGAGTCTCGAAATGGTCGAGATGTGAAGATCAATATATTGGACGACTATATTCGGACATCGGAAAGGTTCCGGGTGATTCGGGTATTTTCGGAGTACCGGGGAGTTACGAAATTCACCGGGAGAAGTATTGGGCCTTATTGGGCCATATGGGAATAGAGGAGAGAGGCCAAAAGGAAGGAGGCGCCCCCCCCACTGGTCCGAATTGGACAAGGGGTGCAGCCCCCTTTTCCTTTTCCCTCTCCCCCTCTTTCCTTCTCTCCTACTCCGGAAAGGAAAGGGGAATCCTGCTAGGACTTGGGAGTCCTAGTAGGACTCCCAACACTTGGCACGCCCCCTCTAGGGCCAGCCTCTCCCTCCCTCCTTTATATACGGGGACAGGGGGCACCTCTAGACACACAAGTTGATATGTTGATCTCTCCCAGCCGTGTGCGGTGCCCCCCTCCACCTTAATCCACCTTGATCATATCGTAGCGGTGCTTAGGCGAAGCCCTGCGTCGGTAGCATCATCATCACCGTCACTACACCGTCGTGCTGACGAAACTCTCTCGTGAAGCTCTGCTGGATCGGAGTTCGCGGGATGTCATCGAGCTAAACGTGTGCTGAACTCGGAGGTGTCGTACGTTCGGTACTTGGATCGGTCGGATCGTGAAGACGTATGACTACATCAACTACGTTGTCATAACGCTTCCGCTTTCGGTCTACGAGGGTACGTGGAAACACTCTCCCCTCTTGCTGCTATGCATCACCATGATCTTGCGTGTGTGTAGGAATTTTTTTGAAATTACTACGTTCCCCAACATTAATATGTAAAGCCAGCATTCAAATTTTCAGCAAATATTATAAACTAACCATATTCACAATAACGCTTAGGTCTCATGTTTACTCATATCAATGGCATAATCAACTAGCGAGCAATAATAATAAATCTCTGGTGACAACACTTTCTCAAAACAATCATAATATGATATAACAAGATGGTATCTCGCTAGCCCTTTTAGAGAGCGCAAAACATAAATGCAGAGCACCTTTAAAGATCAAGGACTGACTAGACATTGTAATTCATGGTAAAAGAGATCCAGTCAAGTCATACTCGATGTAAACTAATCAGCAATGAATGCAAATGACAGAGGTGCTCTCCAGCGGGTGCTTTTTAATAAGAGGAGGATGACTTAGCATAAAAGTAAATAGATAGGTGATACGTCTCCGTCGTATCTATAATTTTTTATTGTTCCATGCCAATATTCTACAACTTTCATATACTTTTGGCAACGTTTTATACTATTTTTGGGACTAACATATTGATCCAGTGCCCAGTGCCAGTTCCTGTTTGTTGCATGTTTTTTGTTTCGCAGAATATCCATATCAAACAGAGTCCAAACAGGATAAAAACTGACGGAGATTTTTTTGGAATATATATGATTTTTGAGAAGAAAATTCCATGCGAGACGGTGCCCGAGGGGGCCACGAGGTAGGGGGCGCGCCCCTGACCCTTGTGGCCGCCCTGTAAGGCGGTTGATGCCCTTCTTTCGCCACAAGAAATCTAATATCCGGATAGAGATCGTGTTAAAATTTCAGCCCAATCGGAGTTACAGATCTCCGGGAATATAAGAAACGGTGAAAGGGTAGAATCTGGGAACGCAGAAACAGAGAGAGACAGAGAGACAGATCCAATCTTGGAGGGGCTCTCGCCCCTCCCACGCCATGAAGGCCAAGGACCAAAGGGGAAACCCTTCTCCCATCTAGGGAGGAGGTCAATGAAGAAGAAGACGAAGTGGTCCCCTCTCCCCTTCTCTTCCGGTGGCGCCGGAACGCTGCCGGGGGCCATCATCATCACCGCAATCTTCACCATCATCATCACCGCAATCTTCACCAACAACCTCACCGCCATCATCACCAACTCTTCCCCCTCTATGCAGCGGTGTAACCTCTCTCTTACCCGCTGTAATCTCTACTTAAACATGGTGCTCAACGCTATATATTATTTCCGAATGATGTATGGCTATCCTATGATGTTTGAGTAGATCCGTTTTGTCCTATGGGCTATTTGATGATCAAGATTGGTTTGAGTTGCATGTTTTGTTATTGGTGTTGTCCTATGGTGCTCTCCGTGTTGCGCAAGCGTGAGGGATCCCTGCTGTAGAGTGTTGCAATACGTTCATGATTCGCTTATAGTGGGTTGCGTGAGTGACTGAAACACAAACCCGAGTAAGGGGGTTGTTGCGTATGGGATGAAGAGGACTTGATGCTTTAATTATATGGTTGGGTTTTACCTTAATGATCTTTAGTAGTTGCGGATGCTTGCTAGAGTTCCAATCATAAGTGCATATGATCCAAGTAGAGAAAGTATGTTAGCTTATGCCTCTCCCTCATATAAAATTGCAATAATGACTACTGCTACCTCTTGAGCACTGCGTTGGTTTTCCCCGAAGAGGAAGGGATGATGCAGAAAAGTAGCGTAAGTATTTCCCTCAGTTTTTGAGAACCAAGGTATCAATCCAGTAGGAGGCTACGCGCGAGTCCCTCGTACCTGCACAAAACAAATAAATCCTCGCAACCAATGGAAATAAGGGTTGGCAATCCCTATAAGGCCACTTACGAGAGTGAGATCTGACAGATATGATAAGATAATATTTTTGGTATTTTTATGATAAAACATGCAAAGTAAAATAAAGGCAAAGTAAATAGCAAAGGAAATAACTAAGTAGTAGGAGATCAATATGATAAAGATAGACCCGGGGCCCATAGGTTTCACTAGTGGCTTCTCTCGAGAGCATAAGTATTCTACGGTGGGTGAACAAATTACTGTTGAGCAATTGACAAAATTGAGCATAGTTATGAGAATATCTAGGTATGATCATGTATATAGGCATCACGTCCGAGACAAGTAGACCGACTCCTGCCTGCATCTACTACTATTACTCCACTCATCGACCGCTATCCAGCATGCATCTAGAGTATTAAGTTAAAAACAGAGTAACGCCTTAAGCAAGATGATATGATGTAGAGGGATAGACTCATGCAATATGAAGAAAACCCCATCTTGTTATCCTCGATGGCAACAATACAATATGTGCCTTGCTGCCCCTACTGTCACTGGGAAAGGACACCGCAAGATTGAACCCAAAGCTAAGCACTTCTCCCATTGCAAGAAAGATCAATCTAGTAGGCCAAACCAAACTGATAATTAGAAGAGACTTGATAAGATAACCAATCATACATAAAAGAATTCATAGAAGATTCAAATATTGTTCATAGATAGACTTGATCATAAACCCACAATTCATCGGTCTCAACAAACACACCGCAAAAAGAAGATTACATCGAATAGTTCTCCACAAGAGAGGGGGAGAACGTTGTATTGAGATCCAAAAAGAGAGAAGAAGCCATCTAGCTACTAACTATGGACCCGTAGGTCTGAGGTAAACTACTCACACTTCATCGGAGGGGCTATGGTGTTGATGTAGAAGCCCTCCATGATTGATGCCCCCTCCGGCGGAGCTCCGGAACAGGCCCCAAGATGGGATCTCGTGGATACAGAAAGTTACGGCGGTGGAATTAGGGTTTTGGCTCCGTTTCTGATTGTTTGGGGGTACGTGGACATATATAGGAGGAAGGAGTACGTCGGTGGAGCAACAGGGGGCCCACGAGGGTGGAGGGCGCGCCTGGTGGGGGTGGGCGCACCCTCTACCTCGTGGCCTCCTGTTTCCTTTCTTGACGTAGGGTCCAAGTCTCCCGGGTCTTGTTCGTTGAGAAAATCACGTTCCCGAAGGTTTCATTCCGTTTGGACTCCGTTTGATATTCCTTTTCTTCGGAACCCTAAAACAGGCAAAAAAACAACAATTCTGGGTTGGGCCTCCAGTTAATAGGTTAGTCCCAAAAATAATATAAAAGTGGATAATAAAGCCCAATAATGTCCAAAACAGTAGATAATATAGCATGGAGCAATCAAAAATTATAGATACATTGGAGACGTATCAAGCCTCCCCAAGCTTAATTCATGCTCGTCCTCGAGTAGGTAAATGATAAAAACAGAATTTTTGATGCGGAGTGCTACCTGGCATAATTTTAATGTAATTCTTCTTAATTGTGGTAGGAATATTCAGATCCGAAAGATTCAAGACAAAAGTTCATATTGACATAAAAATAATAATACTTCAAGCATACTAACTAAGCAATTATGTCTTCTCAAAATAACATGGCCAAAGAAAGTTCATCCCTACAAAATCATATAGTTTAGTCATGTTTCATTTTCGTCACACAAGAATGGTCTCATCATGCACAACCCCCGATGACAAGCCAAGTAATTGTTTCATACTTTAGTAATCTCAAACCTATAAACTTTCACGCAATATATGAGCGCGAGCCATGGACATAGCACTATGGGTGGAATAGAATATAATGAGGGGGGTTATGTGGAGAAGACAAAAAAGGAGAAAGTCTCACATCAACGAGGCTAATCAATGGGCTATGGAGATGCCCACCGATTGATGTTAATGCAAGGTGTAGGGATTGCCCTGCAACGGATGCACTAGAGCTATAAATGTATGAAAGCTCAACAAAAGAAACTAGTGGGTGTGCATCCAACTTGGTTGCTCATGAAGACCCAGGGCACTTGAGGAGGCCCATTGTTGGAATATACAAGCCAAGTTCTATAATGAAAAATTCCCACTAGTATATGAAAGTGACAAAACAAGAGACTCTCTATCATGAAGATTATGGTGCTAATTTGAAGCACAAGTGTGGCAAAGGATAGTAACATTGTCCCTTCTCTATTTTTCTCTCATTTTTTTTCTTTTTTATGGCCTTTCTCTTTTTGGGCCTTCTCTTTTTTATGGCCTTTCTCTTGTTTTTTATATTCCTCACTTGGGACAATGCTCTAGAAAATGATGATCATCACACTTCTATTTATTTACAACTCAATGATTACAACTCGATACTAGAACAAAATATGACTCTATATGAATCCCTCCGGCGGTGTACCGGGATATGCAATGGACCAAGAGTGACATGTATGAAAGAATTATGAACGGTGGCTTTGCCACAAATACTATGTCAACTACATGATCATGCTAAGCAATATGACAATAATGAATGTGTCATGATGAACGGAATGATGGAAAGTTGCATGGCAATATATCTCGGAATGGCTATGGAAATGCCATAATAGGTAGGTATGGTGGCTGTTTTGAGGAAGATATAAGGAGGTTTATGTGTGAAAGAGCATATCATATCACGGGGTTTGGACGCACCGGTGAAGTTTGCGCCAACTCTCAATGTGAGAAAGGGCAATGCACGGTACCGAAGAGGCTAGCAAGGATGGAAGGGTGAGAGTGCGTATAATCCATGGAATCAACATTAGTCATAAAGAACTCACATACTTACTGCAAAAATCTACAAGTCATCAAAAACCTCGGTACTACGCGCATGCTCCTAGGGGGATAGATTGGTATGAAAAGACCATCGCTCGTCCCCGGCCGCCACTCATAAGGAAGACAATCAAATAACACCTCATGTTTCAAATTTGTTGCATAACGTTTACCATACGTGCATGCTACGGGACTTGCAAACTTCAACACAAGTATTTCTCAATTTCACAACTACTCAACTAGCACTACTTTGATATTATTACCTCCATATCTCAAAACAATCATCAAGCATCAAACTTCTCTTAGTATTCAAAACACTCTTAAGAAAATTTTACTAACTTTGAATACCTAGCATATTAGGATTTTAAGCAAATTACCATGCTATTAAGACTCTAAAAATAATCTAAGTGAAGCCTGAGAGATCAATAGTTTCTATAAAACAAATCCACCACCGTGCTCTAAAAGATATAAGTGAAGTACTAGAGCAAAATTATACAACTCGAAAGATATAAGTGAAGCACATAGAGTATTCTAACAAATTCTAAATCATGTATGGCTCTCTCAAAAGGTGTGTACAGCAAGGATGATTGTGGTAAACTAAAAAGAAAAGACTCAAATAATACAAGACGCTCCAAGCAAAACACATATCATGTGGCGAATAAAAATATAGCTCCAAGTAAAGTTACCGATAGAAGTAGACGAAAGAGGGTATGCCTTCCGGGGCATCCCCAAGCTTTGGCTTTTAGGTGTCCTTATATTATCTTGGGGGTGCCATGGGCATCCCCAAGCTTAGTCTCTTGCCACTCCTTGTTCCATAATCCATCAAATCTTTACCCAAAACTTGAAAACTTCACAACACAAAACTTAAAGTAGAAAATCTCGTGAGCTCCGTTACCGAAAGAAAATAAAATACCACTTCAAGGTACTGTAATGAACTCATTCTTTATTTATATTTGTGTTATACCTACTGTATTCCAACTTCTCTATGGTTTATAAACTATTTTACTAGCCATAGATTCATCAAAATAAGCAAACAACACACGAAAAACAGAATCTGTCAAAAACAGAACAGTCTGTAGTAATCTGTAGCTAGCGCAAGATCTGGAGCCCCAAAAATTCTAAAATAAATTTCTGGACGTGAGGAATTTATCTATTAATCATCTGCAAAAATAAGTAACTAAATATCACTTTCCAAATAAAAATGACAGCAGTTCTCGTGAGCGCTAAAGTTTCTGTTTTTTACAGCAAGTTCAACAAGACTTTCCCCAAGTCTTCCCAACGGTTCTACTTGGCACAAACACTAATTAAACACAAAAACACAACCAAAACAGAGGCTAGATAAATTATTTATTACTAAACAGGAGCAAAAATAAGGAATAAAAATAAAATTGGGTTGCCTCCCAACAAGCGCTATCGTTTAACGCCCCTAGCTAGGCATAACAAGCAAAAATAGATCTAGGTATTGCCATAATAGTAAGATAGATTATTAAAACTCATCTCATATTCTCTACGTTCGGCGGCAAGTTTTCTTTTAGGCAAGCAAAAGTAATCAAAAGGGCTAAATTTAATGGGACAAAAGTCCCCAAGATCAACCTTGGGAGGTATAGGTTCCTCCTTTGGTCCTTCATATTGCACAACCAATTCATCATTATAGGCATTCTTTTGACCGAACTTTGTGAGCCTATATTCAAGAGAATATCCTATTTCATTATTTTGAATAGCCAAATCATCATTAAGTTCAGAGATTCTGTCAACTAAAACATTGGTAGGAACCCTTTTTGTAAGATTTTCATTGAAAGCAACATAGTCTAGAGATTGAAAACACATTATTTCTTCTTGATCAAAGAGGATAGACTCTATGGGAGGACGGCAAGCGTCCACCCTATAATGTGCAAAGATTTCTTTGGCCTCTTTTATTATGAATCTAAACTCATGAGCCAAAAATATAGTAGCGGCACGCTTAACAGAAGAATGCTCAATATTAGAAAATTCCAGAAAAATCCTTTGTATGGAAGGATGCATGTGCATGAATTGTCTTTCAAGTTCAACTACAAGCATGGCAATAGCGTCCGCAAGACTACTAGTTCTATGAAGGACAGAACTACCCATAGAAGGTAAAGCACCAGCACAAGTAAATAAATCTTGAATAACTCCTTTTCCAATAATATTACCACTACCAACACGGAATCTTTTTGTATGTGAGATAGTGGGTTCTTTAGTAGGAGCATCAGAATTATTATCGACAATAGTTTCCCCAATTTCAGACATAGAGGCAGAAGGTAAAGGACTAGACATAACGACAAGGAAACAAACTTACACACAAGCAAACAGAAGGAAAGCGGGCAAAAAGAGGCAAATAGGGAAAGAGAGGGAGGATAGAGAGAGAGAGGGCGAATAAAACGGCAAGGGTGAAGTGGGGGAGAGGAAAACGAGAGGCAAATGGCAAATAATGTAATGCAGGAGATAAGGGTATGTGATGGGTACTTGGTATGTTGACTTTTGCATAGACCTCCCCGGCAACGGCGCCAGAAATCCTTCTAGCTACCTCTTGAGCACTGCGTTGGTTTTCCCCGAAGAGGAAGGGATGATGCAGCAAAGTAGCGTAAGTATTTCCCTCAGTTTTTTAGAACCAAGGTATCAATCCAGTAGCAGGCTACGCGCGAGTCCCTCGTACCTGCACAAAACAAATAAATCCTCGCAACCAACGCAAATAGGGGTTGTCAATCCCTATAAGGCCACTTACGAGAGTGAGATCTGATAGATATGATAAGATAATATTTTTGGTATTTTTATGATAAAAGATGCAAAGTAAAATAAAGGCAAAGGAAATAGCAAAGGAAATAACTAAGTAGTAGGAGATCAATATGATAAAGATAGACCCGGGGGCCATAGGTTTCACTAGTGGCTTCTCTCGAGAGCATAAGTATTCTACGGTGGGTGAACAAATTACTGTTGAGCAATTGACAGAATTGAGCATAGTTATGAGAATATCTAGGTATGATCATGTATATAGGTGAGGGAGTCCTGGATTAGGGGGTGTTCAGGTAGCCGGACTATACCTTCAGCCGGACTCCAGGACTATGAAGATACAAGATTGAAGACTTCATCCCGTGTCCGGATGGGACTTTCCTTGGCGTGGATGGCAAGCTTGGCGATGCGGATATTCAAGATCTCCTACCATTGTAACCGACTCTGTGTAACCCTAACCCTATCCGATGTCTATATAAACCGGAGGGTTGTAGTCCGTAGGACATCAACTCCATATACAACAATCATACCATAGGCTAGCTTCTAGGGTTTAGCCTCCTTGATCTCGTGGTAGATCTACTCTTGTACTACCCATATCATCAATATTAATCAAGACGGAGTAGGGTATTACCTCCATCGAGAGGGCCCGAACCTGGGTAAAAACATCGTATCCCTTGTCTCCTGTTACCATCCGGCCTTGACGCACAGTTCGGGACCCCCTACCCGAGATCTGCCGGTTTTGACACCGACATTGGTGCTTTCATTGAGAGTTCCTCTGTGTCGTCGCGTTTAGGCCCGATGGCTCCTTTGATCATCAACAACGATGCGGTCCAGGGTGAGACTTTTCTCCCCAGACAGATCTTCGTCTTCGGCGGCTTCGCACTGCGGGCCAATTCGCTTGGCCACCTGGAGCAGATCAAAAGCTACGCCCCTGGCAATCAAGTCAGGTTCGGAAGCCTAAACTACATGGCAGACATCCGCAGAGATTTGATCTTCGACGGATTTGAGCCACAACCAAGCGCGCTGCACTGTCTCGCGCGGCATGATCTAGCTCTGTCACCGAACAGTATCCCGGAGGCCGCAAACGCACCAGCTCTGACCCATAATTCGGAGCCAGTAGTGTCAATCGAGGATGAGCAGTTGCACGTCACCTCGGGGGCTGCGATCTCAAAGGCGATCGAGCCGAACGCCGGCCCCACACTCCGCGTTGTTGGGGAACGTTGCAGAAAACAAAAAATTTCCTACGGTTTCACCAAGATCCATCTATGAGTTCATCTAGCAACGAGTGATCGGATTGCATCTACATACCTTTGTAGATCACGCCGCGGAAGCGTTCAAAGAACGGGGATGAGGAAGTCGTACTCGACGGGATCCAAATCACCGGAGATCCTAGCGCCGAACGGACGGCACTTCCGTGTTCAACACACGTACGGTCAGCGTGATGTCTCCTCCTTCTTGATCCAATAAGGGGGGAGGAGAGGTTGATGAAGATCCAGCAGCACGACGGCGTGGTGGTGGATGCAGGGGTCACCACAGTAGGGCTTCGCCGTTCTACTACGAGAGGGAGAGGTGTAGCAGGGGAGAGGGAGGCACCAAGACTCAAGGGTGCG
Organism: Triticum urartu; assembly: GCF_056163025.1. Classification (NCBI taxonomy): domain Eukaryota; kingdom Viridiplantae; phylum Streptophyta; class Magnoliopsida; order Poales; family Poaceae; genus Triticum; species Triticum urartu. Next base: position 586,715,194 of record NC_141879.1, read on the forward strand.
GCTGCCCCCTCCCTCCCCCCACCTTTATATAGGCCCCCTAGGGGGTGCGCCTAAAGGAAATATGCCCTAGAGGCAATAATAAAGTTATTATTTATTTCCTTATAATCATGATAAATGTTTATTATTCATGCTAGAATTGTATTAACCGGAAACATAATACATGTGTGAATACATAGACAAACAAAGTGTCACTTGTACGCCTCTACTTGACTAGCTCGTTAATCAAAGATGGTTATGTTTCCTAACCATGAACAATGAGTTGTTATTTGATTAACGAGGTCACATCATTAGTTGAATGATCTGATTGACATGACCCATTCCATTAGCTTAGCACCCGATCGTTTAGTATGTTGCTATTGCTTTCTTCATGACTTATACATGTTCCTATGACTATGAGATTATGCAACTCCCGTTTACCGGAGGAACACTTTGGGTGCTACCAAACGTCACAACGTAACTGGGTGATTATAAAGGAGCATTACAGGTGTCTCCAAAGGTAGATGTTGGGTTGGCGTATTTCGAGATTAGGATTTGTCACTCCGATTGTCGGAGAGGTTTCTCTGGGCCCTCTCGGTAATACACATCACATAAGCCTTGCAAGCATTACAACTAATATGTTAGTTGTGAGATGATGTATTACGGAACGAGTAAAGAGACTTGCTGGTAACGAGATTGAACTAGGTATTGGATACCGACGATCGAATCTCGGGCAAGTAACATACCGATGACAAAGGGAACAACGTATGTTGTTATGCGGTCTGACCGATAAAAATCTTCGTAGAATATGTAGGAGCCAATATGGGCATCCAGGTCCTGCTATTGGTTATTGACCGGAGACGTGTCTCGGTCATGTCTACATTGTTCTCGAACCCGTAGGGTCCGCACGCTTAAGGTTACGATGACAGTTACATTATGAGTTTATGCATTTTGATGTACCGAAGGTTGTTCGGAGTCCCGGATGTGATCACGGACATGACGAGGAGTCTCGAAATGGTCGAGACGTAAATATTGATATATTGGAAGCCTATGTTTGGACATCGGAAGTGTTCCGGGTGAAATTGGGATTTTACCGGGTTACCGGGAGGTTACCGGAACCCCCCGGGAGCCATATGGGCCTTCATGGGCCTTAGTGGAAAGGAGAAAGGGGCAGCCCAAGGTGGCTGCTCCACTTCCCCCTCCCCTAGTCCTATTAGGACTAGGAGAAGGTGGCCGGCCCCCCTCTCTCTCTTTCCCCCCCTTGGGGAATCCTAGTTGGAATAGGATTGGGGGGGAGTCCTACTCTCGGAAGGAGTAGGACTCCTCCTGCGCCCTCTCCCTTGGCCGGCGCCCCCCTCCCCCCTTGGCTCCTTTATATACTGAGGTAGAGGCACCCTAGAACACACAAGTTGATCCACGTGATCTATTCCTTAGCCGTGTGCGGTGCCCCCTGCCACCATATACCTCGATAATACTATAGCGGAGTCTAGGCGAAGCCCTGCTGCTGTAGTTCATCAAGATCGTCACCACGCCGTCGTGCTGACGAAACTCTACCCCGACACTTTGTTGGATCGGAGTCCAGGGATTGTCATCGAGCTGAACGTGTGCTCGAACTCGGAGGTGCCGTAGTTTCGGTACTTGATCGGTTGGATCATGAAGACGTATGACTACTTCCTCTACGTCGTGTCATCGCTTCCGCAGTCGGTCTGCGTTGGGTACGTAGACAACACTCTCCCCCTCGTTGCTATGCATCACATGATCTTGCGTGTGCGTAGGAAATTTTTTGAAATTACTACGAAACCCAACAGTGGTATCAGAGCCTAGGTTATTTATGTTGATGTTATATGCACGAGTAGAACACAAGTGAGTTGTGGACGATACAAGTCATACTGCCTACCAGCATGTCATACTTTGGTTCGGCGGTATTGTTGGACGAGACGACCCGGACCAACCTTACGCGTACGCTTACGCGAGACCGGTTCCCTCGACGTGCTTTGCACATAGATGGCTTGCGGGCGACTGTCTCTCCAACTTTAGTTGAACCAAGTATGGCTACGCCTGGTCCTTGCGAAGGTTAAAACGGAGTCTATTTGACAAACTATCGTTGTGGTTTTGATGCGTAGGTGAGATTGGTTCTTACTTAAGCCCGTAGCAGCCACGTAAAACTTGCAACAACAAAGTAGAGGACGTCTAACTTGTTTTTGCAGGGCATGTTGTGATGTGATATGGTCAAGGCATGATGCTGAATTTTATTGTATGAGATGATCATGTTTTGTAACCGAGTTATCGGCAACTGGCAGGAGCCATATGGTTGTCGCTTTATTGTATGCAATGCAATCGCGATGTAATGCTTTACTTTATTACTAAACGGTAGTGATAGTCGTGGAAGCATAAGATTGGCGAGACGACAACGATGCTACGATGGAGATCAAGGTGTCGCGCCGGTGACGATGGTGATCATGACGGTGCTTCAGAGATGGAGATCACAAGCACAAGATGATGATGGCCATATCATATCACTTATATTGATTGCATGTGATGTTTATCTTTTTATGCATCTTATCTTGCTTTGATTGACGGTAGCATTATAAGATGATCTCTCACTAAATTATCAAGAAGTGTTCTCCCTGAGTATGCACCGTTGCCAAAGTTCGTCGTGCCCAGACACCACGTGATGATCGGGTGTGATAAGCTCTACGTCCATCTACAACGGGTGCAAGCCAGTTTTGCACACGCAGAATACTCAGGTTAAACTTGACGAGCCTAGCATATGCAGATATGGCCTCGGAACACGGAGACCGAAAGGTCGAGCGTGAATCATATAGTAGATATGATCAACATAAACGATGTTCACCATTGAAAACTACTCCATCTCACGTGATGATCGGTTATGGTTTAGTTGATTTGGATCACGTAATCACTTAGAAGATTAGAGGGATGTCTATATAAGTGGGAGTTCTTAAGTAATATGATTAATTGAACTTAAATTTATCATGAACTTAGTACCTGATAGTATCTTGCTTGTTTATGTTGATTGTAGATAGATAGCTCGTGTTGTTGTTCCGTTAAATTTTAATGCGTTCCTTTAGAAAGCAAAGTTGAAAGATGATGGTAGCAATTACACGGACTGGGTCCGTAACTTGAGGATTATCCTCATTGCTGCACAGAAGAATTACGTCCTGGAAGCACCGCTGGGTGCCAGGCCTGCTGCTGGAGCAACACCAGATGTTATGAACGTCTGGCAGAGCAAAGCTGATGACTACTCGATAGTTCAGTGTGCCATGCTTTACGGCTTAGAATCGGGACTTCAATGACGTTTTGAACGTCATGGAGCATATGAGATGTTCCAGGAGTTGAAGTTAATATTTCAAGCAAATGCCCGAATTGAGAGATATGAAGTCTCCAATAAGTTCTATAGATGCAAGATGGAGGAGAACAGTTCTGTCAGTGAGCATATACTCAAAATGTCTGGGTATAATAATCACTTAGTTCAATTGGGAGTTAATCTTCCGGATGATTGCGTCATTGACAGAATTCTCCAATCACTGCCACCAAGCTACAAGAGCTTCGTGATGAACTATAATATGCAAGGGATGAACAAGACTATTCCCGAGCTCTTCGCAATGCTGAAAGCTGCGGAGGTAGAAATCAAAAAGGAGCATCAAGTGTTGATGGTTAACAAAACCACTAGTTTCAAGAAAAAGGGCAAAAGGAAGAAGAAGGGGAACTTCAAGAAGAACGGCAAGCAAGTTGCTGCTCAGGAGAAGAAACCCAAGTCTGGATCTAAGCCTGAAACTGAGTGCTTCTACTGCAAGCAGACTGGTCACTGGAAGCGGAACTGCCCCAAGTATTTGGCGGATAAGAAGGATGGCAAGGTGAACAAAGGTATATGTGATATACATGTTATTGATGTGTACCTTACTAGAGCTCGCAGTAGCACCTGGGTATTTGATACTGGTTCTGTTGCTAATATTTGCAACTCGAAACAGGGACTACGGAATAAGCGAGCACTGGCAAAGGACGAGGTGATGATGCGCGTGGGAAATGGTTCCAAAGTCGATGTAATCGCAGTCGGCACGCTACCTCTACATCTACCTTCGGGATTAATATTAGACCTAAATAATTGTTGTTTGGTGCCAGCATTGAGCATGAACATTATATCTGGATCTTGTTTAATGCGAGACAATTATTCATTTAAATCAAAGAATAATGGTTGTTCTATTTATATGAGTAATATCTTTTATGGTCATGCACCCTTGAAGAGTGGTTTATTCTTATTGAATCTCGATAGTAGTAATACACATATTCATAATGTTGAAACCAAAAGATGCAGAGTTGATAATGAAAGTGCAACTTATTTGTGGCACTGTCGTTTAGGTCATATCGGTATAAAGCGCATGAAGAAACTCCATACTGATGGACTTTTGGAACCACTTGATTATGAATCACTTGGTACTTGCGAACCGTGCCTCATGGGCAAGATGACTAAAACACCGTTCTCCGGTACTATGGAGAGAGCAACAGATTTGTTGGAAATCATACATACCGATGTATGTGGTCCGATGAATATTGAGGCTCGTGGCGGATATCGTTATTTTCTCACCTTCACAGATGATTTAAGCAGATATGGGTATATCTACTTAATGAAACATAAATCTGAAACATTTGAAAAGTTCAAAGAATTTCAGAGTGAAGTTGAAAATCATCGTAACAAGAAAATAAAGTTTCTACGATCTGATCGTGGAGGAGAATATTTGAGTTACGAGTTTGGTGTACATTTGAAAAATTGTGGAATAGTTTCGCAACTCACGCCACCTGGAACACCACAGCGAAATGGTGTGTCCGAACGTCGTAATGTACTTTACTAGATATGGTGCGATCTATGATGTCTCTTACTGATTTACCGCTATCGTTTTGGGGTTATGCTTTAGAGACGGCCGCATTCACGTTAAATAGGGCACCATCAAAATCCGTTAAGACGACGCCTTATGAACTGTGGTTTGGCAAGAAACCGAAGTTGTCGTTTCTTAAAGTTTGGGGCTGCGATGCTTATGTGAAAAAGCTTCAACCTGATAAGCTCGAACCCAAATCGGAGAAATGTGTCTTCATAGGATACCCAAAGGAGACTATTGGGTACACCTTCTATCACAGATCCGAAGGCAAGACATTCGTTGCTAAGAATGGATCCTTTCTAGAGAAGGAGTTTCTCTCGAAAGAAGTGAGTGGGAGGAAAGTAGAACTTGATGAGGTAACTGTACCTGCTCCCTTACTGGAAAGTAGTACATCACAGAAAACTGTTTCAGTGACACCTACACCAGTTAGAGAGGAAGCCAATGATAATGATCATGAAACTTCAGATCAAGATACTACTGAACCTCGTAGATCAACCAGAGTAAGATCCGCACCAGAGTGGTACGGTAATCCTGTTCTGCAAGTCATGCTACTAGATCATGATGAACCTACGAACTATGAAGAAGCGATGGTGAGCCCAGATTCCGCAAAGTGGCTTGGAGCCATGAAATCTGAGATGGGATCCATGTATGAGAACAAAGTATGGACTTTGGTTGACTTGCCCGATGATCGGCAAGCAATTGAAAATAAATGGATCTTTAAGAAGAAGACTGACGCTGATGGTAATGTTACTGTCTACAAAGCTCGACTTGTTGCAAAAGGTTTTCGGCAAGTTCAAGGGATTGACTACGATGAGACCTTCTCACCCGTAGCGATGCTTAAGTCCGTCCGAATCATGTTAGCGATTGCCGCATTTTATGATTATGAAATTTGGCAGATGGATGTCAAAACTGCATTCTTGAATGGATTTCTGGAAGAAGAGTTGTATATGATGCAACCGGAAGGTTTTGTCGATCCAAAGGGAGCTAACAAAGTGTGCAAGCTCCAGCGATCCATTTATGGACTGGTGCAAGCCTCTCGGAGTTGGAATAAATGTTTTGATAGTGTGATCAAAGCATTTGGTTTTATACAGACTTTTGGAGAAGCCTGTATTTACAAGAAAGTGAGTGGGAGCTCTGTAGCATTTCTGATATTATATGTGGATGACATATTGCTGATTGGAAATGATATAGAATTTCTGGATAGCATAAAGGGATACTTGAATAAAAGTTTTTCAATGAAAGACCTCGGTGAAGCTGCTTACATATTAGGCATTAAGATCTATAGAGATAGATCAAGACGCTTAATTGGACTTTCACAAAGCACATACCTTGACAAAATTTTGAAGAAGTTCAAAATGGATCAAGCAAAGAAAGGGTTCTTGCCTGTGTTACAAGGTGTGAAGTTGAGTAAGACTCAATGCCCGACAACTGCAGAAGGTAGAGAGAATATGAAAGATGTTCCCTATGCATCAGCCATAGGATCTATCATGTATGCAATGCTGTGTACCAGACCTGATGTTTGCCTTGCTATAAGTTTAGCAGGGAGGTACCAAAGTAATCCAGGAGTGGATCACTGGACAGCGGTCAAGAACATCCTGAAATACCTGAAAAGGACTAAGGATATGTTTCTCGTATATGGAGGTGACAAAGAGCTCACCGTAAAAGGTTACATTGATGCAAGCTTTGACACTGATCCGGACGATTCTAAATCGCAAACCGGATACGTGTTTACATTAAACGGTGGAGCTGTCAGTTGGTGCAGTTCTAAACAAAGCGTAGTAGCGGGATCTACATGTGAAGCGGAGTACATAGCTGCTTCGGAAGCAGCGAACAAAGGAGTCTAGATGAAGGAGTTCATATCCGATCTAGGTGTCATACCTAATGCATCGGGTCCAATGAAAATCTTTTGTGACAATACTGGTGCAATTGCCTTGGCAAAGGAATCCAGATTTCACAAAAGGACCAAACACATCAAGAGACGCTTCAACTCCATCCGGGATCTAGTCCAGGTGGGACACATAGAGATTTGCAAGATACATACAGATCTGAATGTTGCAGACCCGTTCACTAAGCCTCTTCCACGAGCAAAACATGATCAGCACCAAAGCTCCATGGGTGTTAGATTCATTACAGTGTAATCTAGATTATTGACTGTAGTGCAAGTGGGAGACTGAAGGAAATATGCCCTAGAGGCAATAATAAAGTTATTATTTATTTCCTTATAATCATGATAAATGTTTATTATTCATGCTAGAATTGTATTAACCGGAAACATAATACATGTGTGAATACATATACAAACAAAGTGTCACTAGTATGCCTCTACTTGACTAGCTCGTTAATCAAAGATGGTTATGTTTCCTAACCATGAACAATGAGTTGTTATTTGATTAACGAGGTCACATCATTAGTTGAATGATCTGATTGACATGACCCATTCCATTAGCTTAGCACCCGATCGTTTAGTATGTTGCTATTGCTTTCTTCATGACTTATACATGTTCCTATGACTATGAGATTATGCAACTCCCGTTTACCGGAGGAACACTTTGGGTGCTACCAAACGTCACAACGTAACTGGGTGATTATAAAGGAGCATTACAGGTGTCTCCAAAGGTAGATGTTGGGTTGGCGTATTTCGAGATTAGGATTTCTCACTCCGATTGTCGGAGAGGTATCTCTGGGCCCTCTCGGTAATACACATCACATAAGCCTTGCAAGCATTACAACTAATATGTTAGTTGTGAGATGATGTATTACGGAACGAGTAAAGAGACTTGCCGGTAACGAGATTGAACTAGGTATTGGATACCGACGATCGAATCTCGGGCAAGTAACATACCGATGACAAAGGGAACAACGTATGTTGTTATGCGGTCTGACCGATAAAAATCTTCGTAGAATATGTAGGAGCCAATATGGGCATCCAGGTCCCGCTATTGGTTATTGACCGGAGACGTGTCTCGGTCATGTCTACATTGTTCTCGAACCCGTAGGGTCCGCACGCTTAAGGTTAGGATGACAGTTACATTATGAGTTTATGCATTTTGATGTACCGAAGGTTGTTCGGAGTCCCGGATGTGATCACGGACATGACGAGGAGTCTCGAAATGGTCGAGACGTAAATATTGATATATTGGAAGCCTATGTTTGGACATCGGAAGTGTTCCGGGTGAAATCGGGATTTTACCGGGTTACCGGGAGGTTACCGGAACCCCCCGGGAGCCATATGGGCCTTCATGGGCCTTAGTGGAAAGGAGAAAGGGGCAGCCCAAGGTGGCTGTGCCACTTCCCCCTCCCCTAGTCCTATTAGGACTAGGAGAAGGTGGCCGGCCCCCCTCTCTCTCTTTCCCCCCCTTGGGGAATCCTAGTTGGAATAGGATTGGGGGGGAGTCCTACTCCCGGAAGGAGTAGGACTCCTCCTGCGCCCTCTCCCTTGGCCGGCGCCCCCCTCCCCCCTTGGCTCCTTTATATACTGAGGTAGAGGCACCCTAGAACACACAAGTTGATCCACGTGATCTATTCCTTAGCCGTGTGCGGTGCCCCCTGCCACCATATACCTCGATAATACTGTAGCGGAGTTTAGGCGAAGCCTCCTACTGTAGTTCATCAAGATCGTCACCACGCCGTCGTGCTGACGAAACTCTACCCCGACACTTTGCTGGATCGGAGTCCGGGGATCGTCATCGAGCTGAACGTGTGCTCGAACTCGGAGGTGCCGTAGTTTCGGTACTTGATCGGTTGGATCGTGAAGACGTACGACTACTTCCTCTACGTCGTGTCATCGCTTCCGCAGTCGGTCTGCGTTGGGTACGTAGACAACACTCTCCCCCTCGTTGCTATGCATCACATGATCTTGCGTGTGCGTAGGAAATTTTTTGAAATTACTACGAAACCCAACAGCGCCGGCCCTAGGAGATGGGATCTCCTAGGGGGGGCGGCGGCCAAGGGGTGGAGTGCCCCCCAAGCCAGGTGGGACGCCCCCCCACCCTAGGGTTCCCAACCCTAGGCGCATGGGGTGGGCCAAGGGGGGCGCACCAGCCCACTATGGGCTGGTTCCCCTCCCCACTTTGGCCCATGGGGCCCTCCGGGATGGGTGGCCCCACCCGGTGGACCCCCGGGTCCGGTGGTCCCGGTACAATACTGGTGACCCCCGAAACTCTCCCGATGGCCGAAACTGCACTTCCTATATATAATTCTTCACCTCCGGACCATTCCGAAACTCCTCGTGACGTCCGGGATCTCATCCAGGACTCCAAACAACTTTCGGGTTACTGCATATTATATCTCTACAACCCTAGCGTCACCAAACCTTAAGTGTGTAGACCCTACGGGTTCGGGAGACATGTAGACATGACCGAGATGGCTCTCCGGTCAATAACCAACAACGGGATCTGGATACCCATGTTGGCTCCCACATGCTCCTCGATGATCTCATCGGATGAACCACGATATCGAGGATTCAAGCAACCCCGTATACAATTCCCTTTGTCAATCGGTACGTTACTTGCCCGAGATTCGATCGTCGGTATCCCAATACCTTGTTCAATCTCGTTACCGGCAAGTCACTTTACTCGTACCGTAATGCATGATCCCGTGACCTGACACTTGGTCACTTTGAGCTCATTATGATGATGCATTACCGAGTGGGCCCAGAGATACCTCTCCGTTATACGGAGTGACAAATCCCAGTCTTGATCCGTGTCAACCCAACAGACACTTTCGGAGATACCCGTAGTATACCTTTATAGTCACCTAGTTACGTTGTGACGTTTGGTACACCCAAAGCACTCCTACGGTATCCGGGAGTTACACGATCTCATGGTCTAAGGAAAAGATACTCGACATTGGAAAAACTCTAGCAAACGAACTATACGATCTTGTGCTTATGTTTAGGATTGGGTCTTGTCCATCACATCATTCTCCTAATGATGTGATCTCGTTATCAAATGACATCCAATGTCCATAGTCAGGAAACCATGACTATCTATTGATCGACGAGCTAGTCAACTAGAGGCTTACTAGGGACATGTTGGTGTCTATGTATTCACACATGTATTACGATTTCCGGATAACACAATTATAGCATGAATAAAAGACAATTATCATGAACAAGGAAATATAATAATAATCCTTTTATTATTGCCTCTAGGGCATATTTCCAACACGCGTGACTCATGACTCCAAGGATCCGGACTCCTCTCCGGACTCCGAACCCCCCGCGCCCCTGCCGATCGAATCCGATTGGGCGCCAATAATGGAGTTCACCGCCGCGGACATCTTTCAGCACTCGCCTTTTGGCGATATCCTGAATTCTCTCAAGTCTCTCGCCTTTTGGCATGGTTCGCATGTGTCAAATGATTCATAATCAAGAGACTCTAAAAGTCCATCTGCATGGAGCTTCTTCATGCGTTTGACACCTATGTGACCAAGGCGGCAGTGCCACAAGTATGTGGGACTATCATTATCAACCTTACATCTTTTGGTACTCACACTATGAATATGTGTAGCATTACGCTCGAGATTCATTAAGAATAAACCATTCACCATCGGAGCATGACCATAAAACATATCTCTCATATAAATAGAACAACCATTATTCTTGGATTTAAATGAGTAGCCATCTCATATTAAACGAGATCCTGATACAATGTTCGTGCTCAAACTTGGCACTAAATAACAATTATTGAGGTTCAAAACTAATCCCGTAGGTAAATGTAGAGGTAGCGTGCCGACGGCGATCACATCGACCTTGGAACCATTCCCGACGCGCATCGTCACCTCGTCCTTCGCCAGTCTCCGCTTATTCCGCAGCTCCTGCTTTGAGTTACAAATGTGAGCAACTGCACTGGTATCAAATACCCAGGAGCTACTACGAGTACTGGTAAGGTACACATCAATTACATGTATATCACATATACCTTTCGTTTTGCTGGCCTTCTTGTCCGCTAAGTATTTGGGGCAGTTTCGCTTCTAGTGACCACTTTCCTTGCAATAAAAGCACTCAGTCTCGGGCTTGGGTCCATTCTTTGGCTTCTTCCCGGCAGCTTGCTTGCCGGGCGCGGCAACTCCCTTGCTGTCCTTGAAGTTTTTCTTACCCTTGCCTTTCTTGAACTTAGTGGTTTTATTCACCATCAACACTTGATGTTCCTTTTTGACTTCTACCTCTGCTGATTTCAGCATTGCAAATACTTCAGGAATGGTCTTTTCCATCCCCTGCATATTGAAGTTCATCACAAAGCTCTTGTAGCTCAGTGGAAGCGACTGAAGGATTCTGTCAATGACCGCGTCATCCGGGAGATTAACTCCCAGCTGAGTCAAGCGGTTATGTAACCCTGACATAGTGAGTATGTGCTCACTGACAGAACTATTTTCCTCCATCTTACAGCTGAAGAAATTGTCGGAGACTTCATATCTCTCGACCTGGGCATGAGCTTGAAAAACCATTTTCAGCTCTTCGAACATCTCATATGCTCCGTGTCTCTCAAAACGCTTTTGGAGCCCCGGCTCTAAGCTGTAAAGCATGCCGCACTGAACGAGGGAGTAATCATTGGTACGTGTCTGCCAAGCGTTCATAACGTCTTGTTCTGCAGGGAGAACAGGTGCTTCACCTAGCGGTGCTTGTAGGACATAATCTTTCTTGGCAGCTATGAGGATGATCCTCAGGTTCCGGACCCAGTCCGTATAGTTGCTGCCATCGTCTTTCAGCTTGGTTTTCTCTAGGAACGCGTTGAAGTTGAGGACAACGTTGGCCATTTGATCTACAATACATGTTGTGAAGATTTTAGACTAAGTTCATGATAATTAAGTTCATCTAAATCAAATTATTCAATGAACTCCCACTTAGATAGACATCCCTCCAGTCATCTAAGTATAACATGATCCGAGTTAACTAGGTCGTGCCCGATCATCACGTGAGACGGACTAGTCAACATCGGTGAACATCTTCATGTTGATCGTATCTTCTATACGACTCATGCTCGACCTTTCGGTCTTCTATGTTCCGAGGCCATGTCTGTACATGCTAGGCTCGTCAAGTCAACCTAAGTGTTTGCATGTGTAAATCTGTCTTACACCCGTTCTATGTGAACGTTGGAATCTATCACACCCGATCATCACGTGGTGCTTCGAAACAACGAACTGTCGCAACGGTGCACAGTTAGGGGGAACACTTTCTTGAAATTATTATGAGGGATCATCTTATTTACTACCGTCATTCTAAGTAAACAAGATGCAAAAACATGATAAACATCACATGCAATCAAATAATAATAGTGACATGATATGGCCAATATCACATAGCTCCTTTGATCTCCATCTTGTCACCGACATGACACCATGATCTCCATCATCATGATCTCCATCATCGTGTCTCCATGAAGTTGCTCGCCAACTATTACTTCTACTACTATGGCTAACACGTTTAGCAATAAAGTAAAGTAATTTACATGGCGTTTCTCAATGACACGCAGGTCATACAAAAAAATAAAGACAACTCCTATGGCTCCTACCGGTTGTCATACTCATCGACATGCAAGTTGTGATTCCTATTACAATAGCATGAACATCTCATACATCACATATATATCATTCATCATTCATCACAACTTTGGCCATATCACATCACAAAACACTTGCTGCAAAAACAAGTTAGACGTCCTCTAATTGTTGTTGCAAGTTTTACGTGGCTGCAATAGGGTTCTAGCAAGAACGTTTTCTTACCTACGTGAAAGCCACAACGTGATTTGTCAACTTCTATTTACCCTTCATAAGGACCCTTTTCATCGAATCCGCTCCAACTAAAGTGGGAGAGACAGACACCCGCCAGCCACCTTATGCAACTAGTGCATGTCAGTTGGTGGAACCGGTCTCACGTAAGCGTACGTGTAAGGTTGGTCCGGGCCGCTTCATCCCACAATACTGCTGAAGCAAAATAAGACTAGTAGCGGCAAGAAAGTTGACAACATCTACGCCCACAACAAATTGTGTTCTACTCGTGCAAAGAGAACTACGCATAGACCTAGCTCATGATGCCACTGTTGGGGAACGTTGCAGAAAACAAAAATTTTCCTACGGTTTCACCAAAATCCATCTATGAGTTCATCTAGCAACGAGTGATCGGATTGCACCTACATACCTTTGTAGATCACGCGCGGAAGCGTTCAAAGAACGGGGATGAGGAAGTCGTACTCGACGTGATCCAAATCACCGGAGATCCTAGCGCCGAACGGACGGCACCTCTGTGTTCAACACACGTACGGTCAGTGTGACGTCTCCTCCTTCTTGATCCAGCAAGGGGGGAGGAGAGGTTGATGAAGATCCAGTAGCACGACGGCGTGGTGGTGGTGGATGCAGGGGTCACCGCAGCAGGGCTTCGCCATTCTACTACGAGAGGGAGAGGTGTAGCAGGGGAGAGGGAGGTGCCAAGACTCAAGGGTGCGGCTGCCCCCTCCCTCCCCCCCTTTATATAGGCCCCCTAGGGGGTGCGCCGGCCCTAGGAGATGGGATCTCCTAGGGGGGGCGGCGGCCAAGTGGTAGAGTGCCCCCCAAGCCAGGTGGGGCGCCCCCCCACCCTAGGGTTCCCAACCCTAGGCGCATGGGGTGGGCCAAGGGGGGCGCACCAGCCCACTAAGGGCTGGTTCCCCTCCCCACTTTGGCCCATGGGGCCCTCCGGGATGGGCGGCCCCACCCGGTGGACCACCGGGACCCTTCTGGTGGTCCCGGTACAATACCGTGACCCCCGAAACTCTCCCGATGGCCGAAACTGCACTTCCTATATATAATTCTTCACCTCCGGACCATTCCGGAACTCCTCGTGACGTCCGGTATCTCATCCGGGACTCCGAACAACTTTCGGGTTACTGCATATTATATCTCTACAACCCTAGCGTCACCGAACCTTAAGTGTGTAGACCCTACGGGTTCGGGAGACATGTAGACATGACCGAGATGGCTCTCCGGTCAATAACCAACAGCGGGATCTGGATACCCATGTTGGCTCCCACATGCTCCTCGATGATCTCATTAGATGAACCATGATATCGAGGATTCCAGCAACCTCGTATACAATTCCCTTTGTCAATCGGTACGTTACTTGCCCGAGATTCGATCGTCGGTATCCCAATACCTCGTTCAATCTCGTTACCGGCAAGTCACTTTACTCGTACCGTAATGCATGATCCCGTGACCAGACACTTGGTCACTTTGAGCTCATTATGATGATGCATTACCGAGTGGGCCCAGAGATACCTCTCTGTTATACGGAGTGACAAATCCCAGTCTTGATCCGTGTCAACCCAACAGACACTTTCGGAGATACCCGTAGTATACCTTTATAGTCACCTAGTTACGTTGGGACGTTTGGTACACCCAAAGCACTCCTACGGTATCCAGGAGTTACACGATCTCATGGTCTAAGGAAAAGATACTTGACATTGGAAAAACTCTAGCAAACGAACTATACGTTCTTGTGCTTATGTTTAGGATTGGGTCTTGTCCATCACATCATTCTCCTAATGATGTGATCTCGTTATCAAATGACATCCAATGTCCATAGTCAGGAAACCATGACTATCTATTGATCAACGAGCTAGTCAACTAGAGGCTTACTAGGGACATGTTGGTGTCTATGTATTCACACATGTATTACGATTTCCGGATAACACAATTATAGCATGAATAAAAGACAATTATCATGAACAAGGAAATATAATAATAATCCTTTTATTATTGCCTCTAGGGCATATTTCCAACACGCGTGACTCACGACTCCGAGGATCCGGACTCCTCTCCGGACTCCGAACCCCCCGCGCCCCTGCTGATCGAATCCGATTGGGCGCCAATAATGGAGTTCACTGCCGCGGACATCTTTCAGCACTCGCCTTTTGGTGATATCCTGAATTCTCTCAAGTCTCTCTCCTTATCAGGAGAGCCCTGGCCGAACTGCGGTCAGCGAGGATGGGATACGGACGATGAAAAAATTCAATGCCCACCCACCACCCACTTGGTAGCCACAGTCGACAATTTAAACGACGTGCTCAACTTCGACTCCGGAGACATCGACAGCATGGATGACGATGCAGGAGATACCGATGAACCAACGCCCATAGGGCATTGGACAGCCACCTCATCTCACGATGTGTACATGGTGGATACCCCTAAAGGAAGCGACAACGAGGAAAAAGGGGATGGAACGGGAGATCGACCCCCCGAAAAGCAATCAAAGCGTCGGCGTAAACACCGACCCAAGCCCCGCCTCGATAAAAACCCAGCCATAGAGCAGGACGAGCCGGTAGACGACGAGCAGGCCTTAGAGCAACCGTCCGAACAGGGCAACACGGATAGAGAAACCGAACATCCCTCCTCCGGCGAAAACGGCATTCCGGACGACCTCACGCCGGATAAACCCATGGAGCAGAAGAATCTCCACGAGAGGCTCGTTGCAACTGCACGCAGCCTGAAAAAGCAGAAGCGGAAGCTAAAAACAGCGGAAGATACACTCCGGATTAGATGGAGCAAAGTAATCAATACCGCAGATAAATACGGCGACGGTAGCGGCACTAAAAGCTATCCAAAAAGAAAGCTACTGCCTGAATTCGACGAAGAGGCCCTAGATCCCTCGCATTCAAAAAATAAGAAAGCCACACGGTCGGCATGCGACCCACCTAAGGATTCGCATCATGGCCCAGTTAGGTCCATTTATGGGCCAAGAAAGCAAGCTCTCGTAAGCAATGCAATAAATCCATCATCAGAATCCGGCACACCCAAATACAGGGGCGCCGCACACCCCCTATCTTTCACCAATGAGGTCCTGGACTATGAATTTCCAGAGGGATTCAAACCCGTAAACATAGAGGCATATGATGGAACAACAGACCCTGGAGTCTGGATCGAGGATTATATCCTCCACATACACATGGCTAGAGGAGACGATCTCCACGCCATAAAATATTTACCCCTTAAGCTTAAAGGGCCAGCCCGGCATTGGCTTAAAAGCCTTCCTGAAAACACAATTGGAAGTTGGGAAGAGCTCGAGGATGCTTTCCGAGCAAATTTTCAAGGGACCTATGTCCGCCCTCCAGATGCAGACGATCTTAGTCACATAACTCAACAGTCCGGAGAATCAGCTCGGCAGTTCTGGAATAGATTCCTCACTAAGAAGAATTAGATAGTCGACTGTCCGGACGCCGAAGCCTTAGTAGCTTTCAGGCATAACGTCCGAGACGAATGGCTCGCCGGACACCTCGGCCAAGAAAAGCCAAGAACAATGGCCGCACTAACAAGCCTCATGAGCCGCTTTTGTGCAGGAGAGGACAGCTGGTTGGCAAGGTGCAGCCCCAGCGACCCAAGTACATCTGAAGCTAGGGATGGAAACGGAAAACCGCAATGCAACAAGGACCGTCGCCGGACTAAGGAAAAAAGTCCGAAGAGCACGGCAGTCAATGCCGGATTCAAAGGCTCACGACAAAATTAGACAAAACCGCCCCTCCAGGATAACAGGGACGATCCATCCAACTTAAATAAAATTCTGGACAGGATATGTCAGATAAACAGTACTCCCGGGAAGCCTGCTAACCATACCCAAAGAGATTGTTGGGTTTTCAAACAATCAGGCAGACTCAATGCCGAACACAAGGGGCTTGACACACCAAGCGAAGACGAGGACAAACTCCAAAAGCAGAGCACCAGGAAACAAAAGAACTTCCCACAAGAAGTAAAAACAATGAACTTACTTCACATAACAAAACATGCGGCGCCCATAAAGGTACGCACCACACGACCTACCCCCAAAGGGTCCCGTCATTGGTTGTCAAAACCAATCATCTTCGATCAGCTAGATTATTCTAGAAATATCAAGAACGCAGGCTGGACTGCCTGATACTCGATCCAATAATTGGCGGACTCTAGTTTTCAAATGTCCTTATGGACGGCGGCAGTGGACTAAACCTGATATATCAGGATACAATCCATCACATGGGGATAAACCTAGCAAGAATCCGCCGCAGCAAAACCTCCTTTCAAGGGGTAACACCTGGTCCGGACACCCATTGTATGGGTTTTCTCCGGCTCGAAGTTATATTCGGCTCTGTCGATAACTTCCACCGCGAAAAGCTGACCTTCCATATCGTCCCGTTCTCAAGTCGCTATCAAGCACTACTGGGACGCAAAGCTTTCGCTCGCTTTAACGCAATACCGCATTATGCATCTCTCACGCTTAAGATGCCCGGTCGACGAGGCATCATCTCTTTGAAGGTGAAGCACTAAAGTGCGCCTCCCCAAGCGGAGGACTGTGCGGCCGCTTTGACAGCCCCACAGTAAAATGGCCTCACCGGCCAAAAAACTCCGAAATAGGTCATTAAAGACCACGAACGCGGATAGACGAGTTCGGTACAAAATCATCATTTATGCAGGCTTAGTGGCCATATACTCCCGCACTAGGGGCTCCATGCATATACAATAAGAGACAATAAAGCTCAATTTTATATATTTTACTTTACACTTTGTTTATTTTAAACTTTTGTTCGGCACGACCCGTTTTCAACTCAGTTCCTCTCTTTTACAGATGAACGTCGTGCGGCGCCCGTCCAGGATACGGCACAACGGAGACACAGGCGCAGGCGTGCAGTAGGGACCCGTCCTAAAGGATTCTTTTTAGATTAAGACCCTGCGTAAACCATTTTTACTGTCTCTTGTTGCTACACATCCCCTGGTTTTTTCTGATATAACCAAGGAGGAGGCTGGCGTCTTGGCATGTGACCACGTCAGAATTTTTGCACGTACCTGGACACTAGGGGCTTTTTTAATAAAGAGTGTTGTTTCGCCCGCACTCATAAAGACCGAACACCTTAGGGAGTGTTCGGCGTCGCGAGTTTTGGCATTATATGCATCAGCTCCGAATCATGTCTTTGGTCAAATGTTGGGTTGCCCGGCTCCTGAGTTCGGCTACCTTACGTTCCGCTCTATTGGCTAAGGTAGCACCAGGAGAACTACTGCGATTGTGCCCTGGTTCGACCGGGCGAGCACCTCAGTAGAGAAAGCCGAAAACTGACTGTCATGATGTAGCGTGAGACTGGTCAGCCACTCGATGACCTATCGGAATCTATCGGATTCCTCTGCTTTAACGAAGGGCCGCTTCCCGGTCAGGCACATACGCGCCCCGAACTCGGGCGAGCGCAGTCGCCACCAAGGGGCTACCTAAATAGTCTCACTGTCAAGCTCCTATGGCTAAGTGAAAGTGTTAAAGCATTATAGTCCGGTTGCCTGGCCCGCTGCGCTATAACCTCCTTTGTAGGACCAAGATGTTGGGTTAAGTGTGAAAATGCGTCTTCTGCGAGCACCCCCGCACTATGTGCGTGGGGGCTGAAGCCAACGACTGCCATCTTTCAGATTTTGTATATATATATCTTAAAACGGCCACACAGGAGGTGTTCCCAATACTTGAGGGCACAAGTATAAAAAGGCCACTACAGTTTATCAAAATATTACTTTATAATTACATATGCTATCATAACATAGCATCTTTTGAGCACTGTGTCTCTATTACACGAGCGCCTTCAAGGACTTCCTGAAAATAGTGCTTGGAGGGTACTCGGCTTTTGTCCGAATCTCGGGACGCAACAACGGTGGTCTCCATCTCTGCCCAGTATGTCTTGACACTGGCAAGAGCCATCCTTGCGCCCTCTATGCATGCTGACCTCTTCATTGCATTAATACGCGGCACCGCGTCAAGGAATTGCTGCACCAAGCTGAAATAACTTTTCGGCTCCGATCTCCCCGGCCACAGATGACCCATGACGTACTTCATGGCGAGTTCGGACAACCTATTCAGTTTGGCCCATTGAGCCAAACGATCGTCCACTGCCAGTGGACGCTCTGGATTGTGAAACTGCGACCAGAAAAGCTTTTCCACTTCGCGATCTTTCTGATCTCAAAAGTGTTCGGTCGCATCAGCAGCACTCGCTGCCAAATCCAGATAGGTATCCTCCACACTCCACATCCGGTCCAACGGAGCAAACTTCGGATCGCAAAATTTCCTTCGCAGCATAAAGGGCTTTCCAGCCGCAATCTGTTCGGCCTGACGCAGCTCCTCCTTCACAGCTCTCATCGCAGAGCGCGCATCCTTGGCATTGGCAACGGCCTTCTCTAAATCCGTCTGTTTCGCCTGGTCTTCTTTCTCAAGAAGTTTGCAACGGTCTGAAGCGCTCTTTAAATTTTCGGCCATCTCGGCCATTTCTTCCTTGCTTCGACAATGAGCAGCATGTTCGGCTCTCAGCTCTTCAAGGGCTTTCTTGGCGGCCGCATCACTTTCTCTGGCTTGTTCTTTAGCTCGGGCAAGTTCTGCCCTAAGACTCTCCATGGCGGCTGCACCATCTGCGTCAAGCACACACATCGTAAGACACTGGCATAACACTCTTCTTACCTGATGCCGCCCGAGGAATTACATACCTTGAGCCTCATCAAGCCTCTTGTTGACAAGCGCGATGTCGGCACCTGCCACGTCCAGTTGCCACTTTAGTTCGGAAAAATCATCAGTTCGGCTCGATTCCGGACACCCTACCGCCTACATTCAAAGGCGACATCTTAGACCTGGGATTATGATCCTCCGCGTGCCGTCATTTCTTGACGATGCGCAGAGTCTCAGGGGCTACTATCTACACAGGGCGCATCTTATTCATGCGCAACTGACAAAAGTGTACATTATCTAATGTACCTCAAAACCCGTCAGTAAACTTTTGACGGCCTCATGCAATCCGCTCTATGCGGATGAGACCCTTTCAATCACCATGCCCATCAATGCACAGTGCTCCTCCGAGATAGAAGCTCGCCCCAGCAGAATCTTTAGCTCCTCCGGCCGAGCACCAGACGGTGCCGGACTTGTCCCACGACCTCTTTCGAAGGCCGGACGTGGAGAACCTCGGGGGGCCACATAGCTATCTTACGCCCCTGTCGGATTCGGAAACCCTCCGCAACGACACCTCAGGGTCGCCCGCCTTGCTAGGCGGCACAGCAGGGGGAGGTGTCCCGCTCTCCATCATCTCCGAAAGGAGATCCCCCGAAGACGAGCTCTGCTGAGAAGGGCTGAGGTCCGAGCTACAAGGTAAAAATTCGGTTAATCTTCTCAGATATAAATCAAGGATTTCCCTCATCCCTCAAAAGGAAAATCTTTCTCTACTTACAGCTCGCTGGAGGGCTGATCCCCTTGAGGGCGTAGTCCGGCCGAGGAACTCCCCGGCGTCGGACCCTCTGACGAGGATTTTTTTCCCCGCTTCGAGGCCATGGTTTCCGGGTCATCAGAGGCGGCTCTCTTCTTCCCCTTAGGAGAGGAATTGTCGGTTCCTCCCTTCGGAGCAGCCTCCTTCGAGGAGGCCATAGTTTCCTTGTCCTCCCCCTTGCTTCCCTCCAAAGGCGTTATCTCTAGCATCCTGACCAGCACGGGATCCGGCCTGGTTTCGGGAAGGGGAGCCGGACACCTAATCAGCTTTGCCTTCGCTATCCACTCCTGTTTAAAAGGATGACTCTTTTAGGGGCAAGTTTATGATAATTATACGGATAGAAGGTCCGGGCACAAGGTTGCTTACTTGAGTATCCGGGCGATTGCAGCTTAGGCCTGCGTCCTCGGTTAAATCCGGACACATCTCTTGTGATCCGAAGAACAATTTATACATCTCCGCGGGCGTTGCGCCCATGAAATTCTGGAGAGCTCGCGGTCCCTCTGGATTAAACTCCCACAGGCGAAGGGAGCGACGTTTGCCGGGCAATATTCGGCGAATCAGCATGACCTGCGTCACCTTGACCAGGCTGAGATCTCCTTCCAAGAGATCCTTAATGCGGCCCTGTAACAAGGGCACGTCTTTGGGCAAACCCCAATCTAACCCTCTGTTGACCCATGACGCTAGCCGTGGTGGGGGACCCGAGCGAAAGGCAGGAGGCGCCACCCACTTGGTGCTCCGGGGAGCGGTGATATAAAACCACTCTCGTTGCCACAAGCCTAGCTCCTCTTGAAAAGAGCCCTCGGGCCACGAAGCATCAACATTTTTGCTTATAACAGCGCCTCCGCACTCTACGTGCCGTCCCTTGATCATCTTCAGCTCCAGTTTGAAGGTCTTGAGCCATAATCCGAAGTGAGGGGTAACACGGAGGAACGCTTCACACACGACAATAAACAAGGAGATATGGAGGATGGACTCCGGAGCTAAGTCATGGAATTCCAGCCCGTAATAAAACAGCAGTCCCCTCACAAAGGGATCCATTGGGAAGCCCAACCCCCGAAGGAAGTGACATGAACACCACGCTCTCACCGGGCTGGGGACTGGGAATGACCTGCCCTTGAGCAGGCAACCTATGCGAAATTTCACCGGTCAGAAACTTAGCCTCCCTCAACCTTAGTACGTCCTCCTCCGTGACGGAAGAGGGCGTCCATCGACCTTGAAGGTCAAAACCGGACATCGTCGAAGGTCCGAAGCGCCTGGAATCTGGAGCCTAGGGTGTTGGAACTCGAGGCGACGGGCGAACTCGCTTGAGATCGAAAAAAGGAGTAAGGCCTTGGTCTCTTTATAAGAGGTTGAATACCAAGAGCCCTCCCCGTAACCGTTCGGGACTCGTCTTTAATCGAGGAAACGTGCTAACGGGCACGGTTGGGTTATCCATGTCCGTATTGATGAGAATCCCGTAAAAGGGGTACACGATCTCTGCTTTGACAAGACGTGCCAAGGAAACCGCCTCGCAAAACGTGCTAAGGTGGAAAAGTAAAAACGATTCGAGTAAAGGACTTGGCCGTAGTGTGATGACGCACTGCGGAATACGTCAGCAGATTTGATTTGTGTTAATATTATTCTCTCTATGGCAATATGTGGAAAACTTATTTTGCAGAGCCGGACACTACTCTTGGTGTTTACAATCTTCTATGAGGGACTTGGAGGAGGAACCTGCCTTGCAATGCCGAGGACAATCTACGCGCCGGACTCGTCGTCATTGAAGCCTGGTTCAGGGGCTACTGAGGGAGTCCTGGATTAGGAGGTGTTCGGGTAGCCGGACTATACCTTCAGCCGGACTCCAGGACTATGAAGATACAAGATTGAAGACTCCGTCCCGTGTCCGGATGGGACTTTCCTTGGCGTGGAAGGCAAGCTTGGCGATGCGGATATTCAAGATCTCCTACCATTGTAACCGACTCTGTGTAACCCTAACCCTATCCGGTGTCTATATAAACCGGAGGGTTGTAGTCCGTAGGACATCAACTCCATATACAACAATCATACCATAGGCTAGCTTCTAGGGTTTAGCCACCCTGATCTCGTGGTAGATCTACTCTTGTACTACCCATATCATCAATATTAATCAAGCAGGAGTAGGGTATTACCTCCATCGAGAGGGCCCGAACCTGGGTAAAAACATCGTGTCCCTTGTCTCCTGTTACCATCCGGCCTTGACGCACAGTTCGGGACCCCCGATCCGAGATCCGCCGGTTTTGACACCGACAATAGGCATCACGTCCGAGACAAGTAGACTGACTCCTGCCTGCATCTACTACTATTACTCCACTCATTGACCTCTATCCAGCATGCATCTAGAGTATTAAGTTAAAAACAGAGTAACGCCTTAAGCAAGATGACATGATGTAGAGGGATAGACTCATGCAATATGAAGAAAACCCCATCTTGTTATCCTCGATGGCAACAATACAATATGTGCCTTGCTGCCCCTACTGTCACTGGGAAAGGACACCTCAAGATTGAACCCAAAGCTAAGCACTTCTCCCATTGCAAGAAAGATCAATCTAGTAGGCCAAACCAAACTGATAATTCGAAGAGACTTGCAAAGATAACCAATCATACATGAAAGAATTCAGAGAAGATTCAAATATCGTTCATAGATAGACTTGATCATAAACCCGCAATTCATCGGTCTCAACAAACACACCGCAAAAATAAGATTACATCGAATAGTTCTCCACAAGAGAGGGGGAGAACGTTGTATTGAGATCCAAAAAGAGAGAACTAGCCATCTAGCTACTAACTATGGACCCGTAGGTCTGAGGTAAGCTACTCACACTTCATCGGAGGGGCTATGGTGTTGATGTAGAAGCCCTCCGTGGTCGATGCCCCCTCCAGCGGAGCTCCGGAACAGGCCCCAAGATGGGATCTCGTGGATAAAGAAAGTTACGGCGGTGGAATTAGGGTTTTGGCTCCGTTTATGATCGTTTGGGGGTATGTGGATATATATATAGGAGGAAGGAGTACGTCGGTGGAGCAACAGGGGGCCCACGAGGGTGGAGGGCGCGCCTGGTGGAGTGGGCGCACCCCCCTACCTCGTGGCCTCCTGTTTCCTTTCTTGACGTAGGGTCCAAGTCTCGCGGGTCTTGTTCGTTGAGAAAATCACGTTCCCGAAGGTTTCATTCCGTTTGGACTCCGTTTGATATTCCTTTTCTTTGAAACCCTCAAACAGGCAAAAAACAACAATTCTGGGTTGGGCCTCCGGTTAATAGGTTAGTCCCAAAAATAATATAAAAGTGGATAATAAAGCCCAATAATGTCCAAAACAATAGATAATATAGCATGGAGCAATCAAAAATTATAGATACGTTGGAGACGTATCAATTACCGGTCTAGTTATCGATTGCCTAGGTACAAATAACTTTCTCGTAACAACAAGCTCTCTACTAAAACTAATTTAGTTGTGTCTTTATCTAAACAGCCCCTACTTTTTATTTACTTGCTCTTCATATTCTTGCAAACCTATCCAACAACACATACAAAGTACTTCTAGTTTCATACTTGTTCTAGGTAAAGCGAACATCAAGCGTGCATAAAGTTGTATCAGTGGTTGATAGAACTTGAGGGAATATTTGTTCTGCCTTTAGCTCCTCGTTGGGTTCGACACTCTTACTTATCGAAAGAGGCTACAATTGATCCCCTATACTTGTGGGTTATCAAGACCTTTTTCTGGCGCCATTGCCGGGGAGCAATAGCGTGGGGAGAATATTCTCGTGTGTGCTTGTTTGCTTTATCACTAAGTAATTTTTACTTGTTGTTCTTAGTTATTCTTTATCTTTAGTTATGGTAGGAAATGCAAAATACCAAAAAAATTAGTTGTACCTATTAAACCAATGGTTGAAGAACCACTCAAAATCTATCACACTGCTGAAGCTTATTACTTGGATCATCTTCGATCCCTATGTGCTCGTGCTGAAACCCCAACTAGCTTAGTTGAGGGCAAATCTTTAGATGAGCATGCTTGTTATGTGCGACACCAAATATCTGAAAAGGGGAAAATTTTACTGGGTCAAATTCATCGTTTGCAATGCTATGCTTGGAATTTATGCGAAATATATGATATTACTTGTTGTTCTGAAAACCCTAAGAAACACCTTCCCTATCAATGTGAGTTTAGTGATAATGGAATCGTATCTTCATATGCTAAGGGTGTTTATAGTTACTATGATGTTCAACAAATTTAAGAATTTGTTGCTTTTAAGGGTGCTTATGAAATTGCTTCTTTGATTGAAACGTATGATGCTACTCTTTACAAATCTGAAAATTTTGACATACTTAAATATTGCTATGATAATTATGCTTCTAATACCTATGTTGAACCATATATTGAGGACTACCCCGCCTTCCAAGAAGAGACTAATATTTTGCAGGAGTCTATGGAAGAAGAAGTTGATGAAACTGTGAGCTCATTGGATGAAAAAGATGAGGAGGAGAGCGAAGAACAAAAGGAGGAAGAGCGGATTGGCTACCCGTGCCCACCTTCTAGTGAGAGTAACTCTTCAAATCATACATTGTTTAATTTCCCTTCGTGCTTACCGAAGGATGATTGCTATGATGATTGTTATGATCCCGTTGATTCTCTTGAAATATCCCTTTTTTATGATGCTTGCTATGCTTGTGGCCAAGATGCCAATATGAAGTATGCTTATGGAGATGAACTTGCTATAGTTCCTTATGTTAAAAATGAAATTGTTTCTATTGCACCCACACATGATAGTCCTGTTATCTTTTTGAATTCTCCAAACTACACTATATCCGAGAAGTTTGTGCTTATTAAGGATTATATTGATGGGTTGTCTTTTACTACTACACATGATGATTTTGATAGATATAATATGCATGTTATTGCTGCTCCTACTTGCAATTATTATGATAGAGGAACTACATCTCCGCCTCTTTATGTTTCCAATACAACAAAATTGCAAGAAACTGTTTATACTATGCATTGGCCTTTACTTTGTGTGCATGAATTGTTCTCTTATGACATGCCTATGCATAGGAAGAGAGTTAGACTTCGTCATGGCATGATATATGTTACTTTGTGCTCAATACTAAATTACAAATCATTTTTAATAAAAATTGGCTTTGATATACCTTGGGATCCGGGTGGATTCACTACTTGAGCACCATATGTCTAGCTTAATGGCTTTAAAGAAATCACTGCCAGGGAGACAACCCGGAAGTTTTAGAGAGTAATTTATTTCTGTTGAGTGCTTTCATATAGTTTAAAAACAACAAAAATAAAGAGGGGAACCCAAAACTTTTTCAAAAAGGAAAGTGAAAGTGAGAGAGACAAG
The DNA here is from genome assembly GCF_056163025.1 of Triticum urartu. Taxonomy (NCBI): domain Eukaryota; kingdom Viridiplantae; phylum Streptophyta; class Magnoliopsida; order Poales; family Poaceae; genus Triticum; species Triticum urartu. Next base: position 586,740,631 of record NC_141879.1, read on the forward strand.
CATTGTTGAAGTGGGAGAGCTCCTTGAACTTTGTTCTCACGGCAACTTTGTGAATCTTGATTACAGAAACTTTTAAATAAAAATAATTATCCCCTTGTACAATTCCATTGTATTATAAAAATAATGTGCCAAGGTTCGCCTTTAGGATGTTTACATTTGCTTGATGGTTTGTACGGTGCAGGACAGAAACTTTGGCTGTAGTGCGCGATTTTACATTTTTAGCTGGAACATCAAATGGTTTTGATTCTTTTTGCACTATCTTTATATACACATTTTTTTATTTTTCCTAATTTTGGTAGAATTTTTCAAGTATCAGAAGTATGGTCAATGTTCAGATTATTACAGACTGTTCTGTTTTAGACAGATTCTGTTTTTGATGCATAGTTTGCATGTTTTGATGAAATTATCGATTCATATCAGTGGATTAAGCCATGAAAAAGTTATATTAAAGTAGACACAATGCAAAAACAAAATATGAATTGGTTTGCAACAGTACTTAGAGTAGTGATTTGCTTTATTATACTAACGGATCTTACGGAGTTTTCTGTTGAAGTTTTGTGTGGATGAAGTGTTCGATGATCGAGAAGGTCTCGATGTGAGAAGAAGGACGAGAGGCAAGAGCTCAAGATTGGGGATGCCCAAGGCACCCCAAGTAAAGATTCAAGGAGACTCAAGCGTCTAAGCTTGGGGATGCCCCGGAAGGCATTCCCTCTTTCTTCAACAAGTATCGGTATGTTTTCGGATTCGTTTCGTTCATGCGATATGTGAATCTTGGAGCATCTTTTGCATTTAGTTTTCATTTTTCTTTTATGCACCATGCTGGTATGAGGTAGTCCTTGGTTGATTTATAGAATGCTCTTTGCACTTCACTTATATCTGTTGATTATGGCTTTATAGAATGCTTCATGTGCTTCACTTATATCATTTGAAGTTTGGATTGCCTGTTTCTCTTTACATAGAAAACCGCCATTTGTAGAATGCTCTTTTGCTTCACTTATATTTGTTAGAGCGTGGGCATATCTTTTGTAGAAAGAATTAAACTCTCTTGCTTCACTTATATCTATTTAGAGAGAAGACAGGAATTGGTCATTCACATGGTTAGTCATAAAATCCTACATAAAACCTGTAGATCACTGAATATGACATGTTTGATTCCTTGCAATAGTTTTGCGATATAAAGATGGTGATATTAGAGTCATGCTAGTGGGTAGTTGTGGATTAGTAGAAATACTTGTGTTGAGGTTTGTGATTCCCGTAGCATGCACGTATGGTGAACCGTTATGTAACGAACTCGGAGCATGATTTATTTATTGATTGCCTTCCTTATGAGTGGCGGTCGGGGACGAGCGATGGTCTTTTCCTACCAATCTATCCCCCTAGGAGCATGCGCGTAGTACTTTGTTTCGATGACTAATAGATTTTTGCAATAAGTATGTGAGTTCTTTATGACTAATGTTGAGTCCATGGATTATACGCACTCTCACCCTTCCACCATTGCTAGCCTCTCCAGTATCGCGCAACTTTCGCCGGTACCATAAACCCACCATATACCTTCCTCAAAACATCCACCATACCTACCTATCATGGCATTTCCATAGTCATTCCGAGATATATTGCCATGCAACTTCCATCATCATCATATACATGACTTGAGCATTCATTGTCATATTGCTTTGTATGATCGTAAGATAGCTAGCATGATGTTTTCATGGCTTGTCCTTTTTTATGTCATTGCTATGCTAGATCATTGCACATCCCGGTACACCGCCGGAGGCATTCATATAGAGTCATATCTTTGTTCTACTATCGAGTTGTAATATTGAGTTGTAAGTAAATAAAAGTGTGATGATCATCATTATTAGAGCATTGCCCCAGTGAGGAAACGATGATGGAGACTATGATTCCCCCACAAGTCGGGATGAGACTCCGGACGAAAAAAGAGAAAAAAAAAGAGAAAGGACAAAAAAGGGAGAAGGCCAAAAAATAAAAAATGAGAGAAAAAGAGAGAAGGGGCAGTGTTACTATCCTTTTACCACACTTGTGCTTCAAAGTAGCACCATGTTATTCATATAGAGAGTCTCTTGAGTTATCACTTTCATATACTAGTGGGAATTTTCATTATAGAACTTGGCTTATATATTCCGATGATGAGCTTCCTCAAATGCCCGAGGTCTTCATGAGCAAGCAAGTTGAATGCACACCCACTTAGTTTTCAGTCTGAGCTTTCATACACTTATAGCTCTTAGTGCATCCGTTGCATGGAAATCCCTACTCACTCACATTGATATCTATTGATGGGCATCTCCATAGCCCGTTGATACGCCTAGTTGATGTGAGACTATATTCTATTTTTTGTCTTCTCCACAACCACCATTCTACTCCACCTATAGTTCTATGTCCATGGCTCACGCTCATGTATTGCGTGAAAGTTGAAAAGGTTTGAGAACGTCAAAAGTATGAAACAACTGCTTGGCTTGTCATCGGGGTTGTGCATGATGTGAATATTTTGTGTGGTGAAGATGGAGCATGGCCAGACTATATGATTTTGCAGGGATAGCTTTCTTTGGCCATGTTATTTTGAAAAGACATGATTGCTTTATTAGTAGGCTTGAAATATTATTGTTTTTATGTCAAATGATAGACTATTGCTTTGAATCACTCGTGTCTTAATATTCATGCCATGATTAGATATGTGATCAAGATTATGCTATGTAGCATTCCACGTCAAAAATTATCTTTTTTATCATTTACCTACTCGACGACGAGCAGGAATTAAGCTTGGGGATGTTGATACGTCTCTGTCGTATCTATAATTTTTTTATTGTTCCATGCCAATATTCTACAACTTTCATATACTTTCGGCAACTTTTTATACTATTTTTGGGACTAACATATTGATCCAGTGCCCAGTGCCAGTTCCTGTTTGTTGCATGTTTTTTGTTTCGCAGAATATCCATATCAAACGAAGTCCAAACGGGATAAAAACTGACGGAGATTTTTTTTGGAATATATATGATTTTTGGGAAGAACAATCCACGCGAGACGGTGCCTGAGGGGGCCACGAGGCAGGGGGCGCGCCCCTGACCCCCATGGCCGCCCCGTAAGGCGGTTGATGCCCTTCTTTCGCTACAAGAAAGCTAATATCCGCATAGAGATCGTGTTAAATTTTTAGCCCAATCGGAGTTACCGATCTCCGAGAATATAAGAAATGGTGAAAGGGTAGAATCTGGGAACGCAGAAACAGAGAGAGATAGATCCAATCTCGGAGGGGCTCTCGCCCCTCCCATGTCATGGAGGCCAAGGACCAGAGGGGAAACCCTTCTCCCATCTAGGGAGGAGGTCAAGGAAGAAGAAGACGAAGGGCCCCCCTCTCCCCTTCTCTTCCGGTGGCACCGGAACGCTATCGGGGACCATCATCATCACCGCAATCTTCACCATCATCATCACCGCAATCTTCACCAACAACTTCACCACCATCATCACCAACTCTTCCCCCCTCTATGCAGCAGTGTAACCTCTCTCTTACCCGCTGTAATCTCTACTTAAACATTGTGCTCAACGCTATATATTATTTCCCAATGATGTATGGCTATCCTATGATGTTTGAGTAGATCCGTTTTGTCCTATGGGCTATTTGATGATCAAGATCGGTTTGAGTTGCACGTTTTATTATTGGTGCTGTACTATGGTGCTCTCCGTGTCGCGCAAGCGTGAGGGATCCCCGCTGTAGGGTGTTGCAATACGTTCATGATTCGCTTATAGTGGGTTGCGTGAGTGACTGAAACACAAACCCGAGTAAGGGGGTTGTTGCGTATGGGATAAAGAGGACTTGATGCTTTAATGCTATGGTTGGGTTTTACCTTAATGATCTTTAGTAGTTGCCGATGCTTTCTAGAGTTCCAATCATAAGTGCATATGATCCAAGTAGAGGAAGTATGTTATCTTATGCCTCTCCCTCATATAAAATTGCAATAATGATTACCGGTCTAGTTATCGATTGCCTAGGGACAAATAACTTCCTCGTAACAACAAGCTCTCTACTAAAAGTAATTTAGTTGTGTCTTTATCTAAACAGCCCCTACTTTTTATTTACTTGCTCTTTATATTCTTGCAAACCTACCCAACAACACCTACAAAGTACTTCTAGTTTCATACTTGTTCTAGGTAAAGCGAACATCAAGCGTGCATAGAGTTGTATCGGTGGTCGATAGAACTTGAGGGAATATTTGTTCTGCCTTTAGCTCCTTGTTGGGTTTGACACTCTTACTTATCGAAAGAGGCTACAATTGATCCCCTATACTTGTGGGTTATCAATAGGCCCTTCACAGAGGGAAGCAGGGATTTGTAGAGGTGCCAGAGCTCGGTTTTGAAATAGAGATGAATAATATTTTGAGCGGTACACTTTCATTGTCAACATAACAACCAAGAGATGGCGATATCTTCCATGCTACACACATTATAGGCGGTTCCCAAATAGAATGGCAAAGTTTATACTCCCCCTCCACCAACAAGCATCAATCCATGGATTGCTCCAACGAGTGCCTCCAACTAACAAGAGTCCCGGGGGAGTTTTGTTTGCAATTATTTTGATTTGATTTGCATAAAGCATGGGACTGGGCATCCCGGTGACCAGCCATTTTCTCGTGAGTGAGGAGCGGAGTCCACTCCTCTTGAGAATAACCCGCCTAACATGGAAGATACAGACAGCCCTAGTTGATACATGAGCTATTTGAGCATACAAAACAGGATATTATTTGAAGGTTTAGAGTTTGGCACATACAAATTTACTTGGAACGGCAGGTAGATACCGCATATAGGAAGGTATAGTGGACTCATATGGCATAACTTTGGGGTTTATGGAGTTGGATGCACAAGCAGTATTCCCGCTTAGTACAAGTGAAGGCTAGCAAAAGACTGGGAAGCGACCAACTAGAGAGCGACAACAGCCATGAACATGCATTAAAGTTAATGAACATTGAGTGCAACAATGAGTAGGATATAATCCACCATGAACATAAATATCGTGAAGGCTATGTTGATTTTGTTTCAACTACATGCGTGAACATGTGCCAAGTCAAGCCACTTAAATCATTCAGAGGAGGATACCACCCTATCATACCACATCACAACCATTTTAATAGCATGTTGGCACGCAAGGTAAACCATTATAAGCTCCTAGCTAATTAAGCATGGCATAAGAAACTATGATCTCTAATTGTCATCGCAAACATGTTTATTCATAATAGGCTGAATCAGGAACAATGAACTAATCATATTTACAAAAACAAGAGAGGTCGAGTTCATACCAGCTTCTCTTATCTCAATAAGTTCATCATGTAATCATCATAATTACCTTTCACTTGCATGACCGAACGATGTGGACAATAATAATAGTGCGCGTGCATTGGACTAAGCTGGAATTTGCAAGCATTCAATAAACAGGAGAAGACAAGGCAATATGGGCTCTTTTGTCAGATCAACAATAATGCATATAAGAGCCACTTTAACAATTTAATCATGATCTTCTCCTATCGACCCCCAAAGAAAAGAAAAGAAATAAAACTATTTACACGGGAAAGCTCCCAACAAGCAAAAAGAAGAACAGGAAATCTTTTTGGATTTTCTTTTTAATTACTACTACAAGCATGGAAATTAAAACTAGCTAAAAGTTACAACTAATTTTTTTCCTAAGGTTTATTAAACACAGAAGAAGAAAGCATAAAACGAGAAAATAAACTAGCATGGATGATTCGGGTATTTTCGGAGTACCGGGGAGTTACGGGAATTCACTGGGAGAAGTATTGGGCCTTATTGGGCCATACGGGAATAGAGGAGAGAGGCCAAAAGGAAGGAGGCGCCCCCCCCCCACTGGTCCGAATTGGACAAGGGGTGCAGCCCCCTTTTCCTTTTCCCTCTCCCCCTATTTCCTTCTCTCCTACTCCGGAAAGGAAAGGGAATCCTACTAGGACTTGGGAGTCCTAGTAGGACTCCGCACACTTGGTGCGCCCCCTCTAGGGCCGGCCTCTCCCTCCTTTATATACGGGGGCAGGGGGCACCTCTAGACACACAAGTTGATCTGTTGATCTCTCCCAGCCGTGTGCGATGCCCCCCTCCACCATAATCCACCTCGATCATATCGTAGCGGTGCTTAGGCGAAGCCCTGCGTCGGTAGCATCATCATCACTGTCACCACGTCGTCGTGCTGACGAAACTCTCCCGTGAAGCTCTGCTGGATCGGAGTTTGCGGGACGTCATCGAGCTGAACGTGTGCTGAACTCGGAGGTGCCGTACGTTCGGTACTTGGATCGGTCGTATCGTGAAGACGTACGACTACATCAACCGCGTTGTCATAACGCTTCCGCTTTCGGACTATGAGGGTACGTGGACACACTCTCCCCTCTCATTGCTATGCATCACCATGATCTTGCGTTTGCGTAGGAAATTTTTTGAAATTACTACGTTCCCCAACAGTAGCATCCGAGCCAGGTTTTATGCGTAGATGTTATATGCACGAGTAGAACACAAGTGAGTTGTGAGCGATGCAAGTCATACTGCTTACCAGCATGTCATACTTTGGTTCAGCGGTATTGTTGGATGAAGCGGTCCGGACCGAGATTACGCGTACACTTATGCATGACTGGTTCTACCGACGTGCTTTGCACACAGGTGGCTGGCGGGTGTCAGTTTCTCCAACTTTAGTTGAACTGAGTGTGGCTACGCCCGGTCCTTGAGAAGGTTAAAACAACACTAACTTGACGAACTATCATTGTGGTTTTGATGCGTAGGTTAGAACGGTTCTTACTCAGCCCATAGCAGCCACGTAAAACTTGGAACAACAAAGTAGAGGACATCTAACTTGTTTTCGCAGGGCATGTTGTGATGTGATACGGTCAAGACGTGATGAGATATAAGTTGTTGTATGAGATGATCATGTTTTGTTGAAGTTATCGGCAACTGGCAAAAGCCTTATGGTTGTCTTTCTATTGCATAAGATGCAAGCTCCAAATAATTGATTTACTTTATCGCTATGCGATAGCAATAGTTGCAAGAGCAATAGCAGTAGTCATTGCATCGTGGGCTGCATCTTGGAGGCGAGCTATCTCAGCCCTCCTCTTATACTCTTCCGCCTCCTCTCTGGTTATAAAATATCGCCCCTTTGCCTGAAAATCAAAGAAAGTAGAAGCAGGGAGAGCGACGTGATAGGTGCGTCGTCTGTCAAAGATTAGTCGGTACTGGAGGAACTGATCGTTCCTCTCAACAAACTGATGACGAACCATAGCCTCATAATCCAAATAAGCAGGAGGCAACTCAATATCATCCTCACATATGGTTATACCAAGAAAATTAGCTATGCGGGTTGCATAAATTCCACCAAAGATATCTCCATTAAATCTATTAAGATGCAACCTACGTGCATCAATGGCTCCGAAATTATAAGATTTATCTCCTAACACAGCACTCCTAAGAATACTGAGGTCAGGGACACACATGTGACATGCTTCATACTTACCGTTAATGCATCTACCTATGAAGAGAGCAAAATAATGTATAGCAGGAAAGTGAATGCTTCCTATGGTAGCTTGTGCTATATCTGTAGATTCCCCCACAGTTATACTAGCAAGAAAATCTCTAAATTCAGATTTGCGAGGTTCACTAGCACTACCCCATTGTGGAAGTTTGCAAGCAGTGGTAAAGTCCTCTAAGTCCATAGTGTAAGAATTTCCATAAAGATCAAACAGGACAGTTTGAGAGTTGCGTGAAGATGAAAATGCAAACCTCCTCACAAAGGAACTAGTGAGATAGTGGTACTGACGGCACTTTTCTGCCTCAAATCTCACAAGATCAGCATTACGCAAATATGCGTTAAATTCTTCCTTAATTCCTGCTCGATCCATGAAGTCCTTTGAAGGCCATTCACAAGACACACTGGAGCGTCCCTTGGTGGCTCATCATCAGCATCACGCATTGCAAGCCTGGGTCCTTGTTTCCTTGAAGAACCACCTTGGTACATTTTCCTAAACATATTTATTCCTCTGAAAAATTTCTGAAATTTTTAGTAACTTCAAATAAAAGTAAACCAAACTCAACAAAATTGATAGCAACTACTCCTACAATTGCCTAGAGCATGTATCATGTATTAGAACTACTTGGAACCATATAAATTTGACATGCAAGCTCAAGAACATGGTCACCTAGGCAGCACAAATTTGTAATGAATAAAGCACTAGAACAAAAACTAATTGGACCAATGGAGGAGTCACATACCAAGGAACAATCCCTCAAAGCAGTTTTGTGAGAGGTGCTTTGAGCAAGGAGATCAAAAATCGCAGCAAAATGAGCTAGAACTCGTGCTTGAGCTGGATAATGGTGTTTGTGGGAGGAAGAAGGAGTGTGTGGGTGCAGGAATAAGTGGAGGAGGGCCACCGTGGGCCCACGAGGCAGGGGGCACGCCCAGGAGGTAGGGCGCGCCCTCCACCCTTGTGGCCAGGTGGATGCCCCCCTGTTGTGTTCTCAGTGCCAAATATTCTCAAATATTCCAGAAAAAATCATATTTAAATTTCAGGGCATTTGGAGAACTTTTATCTTCGGGATATTTTTATATTGCATGGATAATTCAGATAACAGACAGAAAATACTATTTTTGCTTTATTTAATGTAAATAACAGAAAGTAAAAAGAGGGTACAAAGAGTTGTGTCTTCTAAATGCATCCATCTCATGCTCATCAAAAGGAATCCACTAACAAGGTTGATCAAGTCTTGTTAACAAACTCATTCCGAATAACATGGAACCGGAGAATTTTCGAATAACACAAGGTTACATCAACGGGGATATGCTCATCCCCAACAATAAGAATATCATATTTCTTCTTGACAGTAGGAAGAGGAAATTCAAAACCTCCAAAAATAATCGATGAAATTTTCCCAATAGAATTGATATTGTGGACTTGAGGTTGTTTCCTCGGAAAGTGTACCGTGTTCTCTTTACCATTAACATGAAAAGTGACATTGCCTTTGGTGCAATCAATAACATCGCATGCAGTATTCAAAAAGGGTCGTCTAAGAATAATAGACATACTATCGTCCTTGGGAATATCAAGAATAACAAAGTCCGTTAAAATAGCAACGTTTGCAACCACAACAGGCACATCCTCACAAATACCGACAGGTATAGCAGTTGATTTATTGGCCATTTGCAAAGATATTTCAATAGGTGTCAACTTATTCAAATCAAGTCTACGATATAAAGAAAGAGGCATAACACTAACACCGGCGCCAAGATCACATAAAGCAGTTTTAACATAGTTTCTTTTAATGGAGCATGGTATAGTTGGTACTCCGGGATCTCCTAGTTTCTTAGGTATTCCACCTTTAAAAGTATAATTAGCAATCATGGTTGAAATTTCAGCTTCCGGTATCTTTCTTTTATTAGTAACAATATCTTTCATGTACTTAGCATAAGGATTCATTTTGAGCATATCAGTCAAACGTATATGCAAAAAGATAGGTCTAATCATTTCAGCAAAGCGCTCAAAATCCTCATCATCCTTTTTCTTGGATGGCTTAGGAGGAAAAGGCATGGGTTTCTGAACCCAAGGCTCTCTTTCCTTACCGTGCTTCCTAGCAAAAAAGTCTCTCTTATGATAACGTTGATTCTTTGATTGTGGGTTATCAAGATCAACAGCAGGTTCAATTGCTATATCATTATCATTGCTAGGTTGAGCATCATCATGAACATTATCATTAACATTATCACTAGTTTCAGGTTCATTACCAGATTGTGTTTCAGCATCAGAAATAGAAATATCATTTGGATTCTCAGGTGTTTCAGCAATAGGTTCACTAGAAGCATGCAAAGTCCTATCATTTTTCTTTTTCTTCCTTTTAGAAGGACTAGGTGCATCTATATTATTTCTCTGAGAATCTTGCTCAATTCTCTTAGGGTGGCCTTCAGGATACAAAGGTTCCTGAGTCATTTTACCAGTTCTAGTAGCCACTCTAACAGCATAGTCCTTATTCTTACTATTTAGTTCATTGAGCAAATCATTTTGAGCTTTAAGTACTTGTTCTACTTGAGTGGTAACCATAGAAGCATGTTTACTAATAAGTTTAAGTTCACCTTTGATATTAGCCATATAATCACCCAAGTGTTCAAGCATATCAGCACTGCGTTTTAATTCTCTACCAAAATAAGCATTGAAGTCTTCTTGCTTAACCATAAATTTATCAAACTCATCTAAGCATGGGCTAGCAAACTTGGTGAATGGGATTTCAGCCTTATCATATCTATAGAGAGAATTTACCTTTACTACCTATGTTGGGTTATCAAGACCATGTGTTTCTTCAATAGGTGATGGATTAAAACCATATATTTCTTCAACAGGCGGTAAATTAAGACCATGTATTTCTTCAATAGGAGGTAAATTCTTAACATCTTCAGCTTTAATACCCTTTTCTTTCATGGATTTCTTTGCCTCTTGCATATCTTCGGGATTGAGAAATAGAACACCCCTTTTCTTCGGAGTTGGTTTAGGAATAGGCTCAGGAGCTGGCTCAGGAAGTGTCCAATTATTTTCATTTGTCAACATATTATTCAATAGAATTTCAGCTTCATCCGATGTTCTTTCCTTGAAAACAGAACCAGCACAACTATCCAGGTGGTCTCTGGAAGCATCGGTTAGTCCATTATAAAAGATATCAAGTATTTCATTTTTCTTAAGAGGATGATCTGGCAAAGCATTAAGTAATTGGAGAAGCCTCCCCTAATCTTGTGGGAGACTCTCTTCTTCAATTTGCACAAAATTATATATATCCCATAAGGCAGCTTGTTTCTTATGAGCAGGGAAATATTTAGCAGAGAAGTAATAAATCATATCCTGGGGACTACGCACACAACCAGGATCAAGAGAATCAAACCATATCTTAGCATCACCCTTTAATGAGAACGGAAATATTTTAAGGATATAAAAGTAATGAGTTCTCTCATCATTAGTGAACAGGGTAGCTATATCATTTAATTTAGTAAGATGTGCCACAACAGTTTCAGATTCATAGCCATAAAAAGGATCAGATTCAACCAAAGTAACCATATCAGGATCAATAGAGAATTCATAATCCTTATCAGTAACAAAGATAGGTGAGGTAGCATAAGCAGGATCATATTTCATTCTAGCATTCAGAGTTTTTTGCTTAAGCTTAGCTAATAATTTCTTAAGATCACTTCTATCATTGCAAGCAAGAAAGTCTCTTTTAGTTTCTTCATCCATAACATAGCCCTCAGGCACAACAGGAAATTCATATTTATTAGGAGAGCCTTCATAATCACTTTCATCAGTATTATCAGTTTCAATAATTTCATTCTCTCTAGCCCTAGCGAGTTGTTCATCAAGAAATTCACCGAGTGGCACAGTAGTATCAAGCATAGAAGTAGTTTCATCATAAGTATCATGCATAGCAGAAATGGCATCATCAATAATATGCGACATATCAGAATTAATAGCAGAAGCAGGTTTAGGTGTCGCAAGCTTACTCAAAACAGAAGGTGAATCAAATGCAGAGCTAGATGGCAGTTCCTTACCTCCCCTCGTAGTTGAGGTATAAATCTTGGTTTTTGGATCTCTCAAGTTCTTCATAATGATAAGCAGATATAAATCCCAAGTGACTCAAAGAATAGAGCTATGCTCCCCGGCAACGGCGCCAGAAAATAGTCTTGATAACCCACAAGTATAGGGGATCGCAACAGTTTTTGAGGGTAGAGTATTCAACCCAAATTTATTGATTCAACACAAGGGAGCCAAAGAATATTCTCAAGTATTAGCAACTGAGTTGTCAATTCAACCACACCTGGAAACTTAATATTTGCAGCAAGGTATTTAGTAGCAAAGTAATATGATAGTAGTGGTAATGGTAGCAAAAGGTAACGATAGCAAAAGTAATGTTTTTGGTATTTTGTAGTGATTGTAACAATAGCAACGGAAAAGTAAATAGGCGAAGTACAATATATGAAAAGCTCGTAGGCAATGGATCGGTGATAGAGAATTATGCCAGATGTGGTTCATCATGTAACAGTCATAACCTAGGGTGACACAGAACTAGCTCCAATTCATTAATGTAATGTAGGCATGTATTCCGAACATAGTCATACGTGCTTATGGAAAAGAACTTGCATGACATCTTTTGTCCTACCCTCTGCTACCTCTTGAGCACTGCGTTGGATTTCCTTGAAGAGGAAAGGATGATGCAGCAAAGTAGCGTAAGTATTTCCCTCAGTTTTTGAGAACCAAGGTATCAATCCAGTAGGAGGCCACGCGCGAAGTCCCTAATACCTACACAAAACAAATAGCTCCTCGCAACCAATGCGATAAGGGGTTGTCAATCCCTTCACGGTCACTTACGAGAGTGAGATCTGATAGATATGATAGGATAATATTTTTGGTATTTTTGTGATAAAGATGCAAAGTAAAATAAAAGGAAAGTAAAAAGGAAAGGAAATAACTAAGTATTGGAAGATTAATATGATGAAGATAGACCCGGGGGCCATAGGTTTCACTAGTGGCTTCTCTCAAGAGCATAAGTATTTTACGGTGGGTGAACGAATTACTGTTGAGCAATTGACAGAATTGAGCATAGTTATGAGAATATCTAGGTATGATCATGTATATAGGCATCACGTCCGAGACAAGTAGACCGACTCCTGCCTGCATCTACTACTATTACTCCACTCATCGACCACTATCCAGCATGCATCTAGAGTATTAAGTTCATGAAAATAGAGCAACGCCTTAAGCAAGATGACATGATGTAGAGGGATAAATTCATGCAATATGATTAAAAAAACCATCTTGTTATCCTCGATGACAACAATACAATATGTGCCTTGCCGCCCCTACTGTCATTGGGAAAGGACACCGCAAGATTGAACCCAAAGCTAAGCACTTCTCCCATTGCAAGAAAGATCAATCTAGTAGGCCAAACCAGACTGATAATTCGAAGAGACTTGCAAAGATAACCAATCATACATAAAAGAATTCAAAGAAGATTCAAATATTGTTCATAGATAATCTTGATCATAAACCTACAATTCATCGGTCTCAACAAACACACCGCAAAAAGAAGATTACATCGAATAGATCTCCACAAGAGAGGGGGAGAACATTGTATTGAGATCCAAAAAGAGATAATAAGCCATCTAGCTAATAACTATGGACCCGAAGGTCTGAGGTAAAATACTCACACTTCATCGGAGAAGCTATGGTGTTGATGTAGAAGCCCTCCGTGATGGATGCCTCCTCTGGCGGAGCTCCGGAATAGGCCCCAAGATGGGATCTCATGGATACAGAAAGTTATGGCGGTGGAATTAGGGTTTTGGCTCCGTATCTGCTCGTTTGGGGGTACGTAGGTATATATAGGAGGAAGGAGTACGTCGGTGGAGCAACAGGGGGCCCACAAGGGTGGAGGGCGCGCCTGGGGGGTAGGCTCGCCCCCCTACCTCGTGGCCTCCTCCTTTATTTCTTGACGTAGGGTCCAAGCTCATGGATCATGTTCGGTGAGAAAATCACGTTCCCGAAGGTTTCATTCCGTTTGGACTCCGTTTGATATTCCTTTTCTTCGAAACCCTAAAATAGGCAAAAACAACAATTCTGGGCTGGGCCTCCGGTTAATAGGTTAGTCCCAAAAATAATATAAAAGTGGATAATAAAGACCAATAATGTCCAAAACAGTAGATAATATAGCATGGAGCAATCAAAAATTATAGATACGTTGGAGACGTATCAAGCATCCCCAAGCTTAATTCCTGCTCGTCCTCGAGTAGGTAAATGATAAAAACAGAATTTTTGATGCTGAGTGCTACTTGGCATAATTTTAATGTAATTCTTCTTAATCGTGGTATGAATATTAAGATCCGAAAGATTCAAGATAAAAGTTTAATATTGACATAAAAATAATAATACTTTAAGCATACTAACAAAGCAATCATGTCTTCTCAAAATAACATGGCAAAAGAAAGTTATCCCTACAAAATCATATAGTCTGGCTATGCTCTATCTTCACCACACAAAGTATTTCAATTATGCACAACCCCAATGACAAGCCAAGAAATTGTTTCATACTTTTGACATTCTCAAACCTTTTCAATCTTCACGCAATACATGAGCGTGAGCCTTGGATATAGCACTATATGTGGAATAGAATGGTGGTTGTGGAGAAGACAAAAAGGGAGAAGATAGTCTCACACCAACTAGGCGTATCAATGGGCTATGGAGATGCCCATCAATAGATATCAATGCGAGTGAGTAGGGATTGCCATGCAACGGATGCACTAGAGCTATAAGTATATGAAAGCTCAACAAAAGAAACTAAGTGGGTGTGCATCCAACTTGCTTGCTCATGAAGACCTAGGGCATTTTGAGGAAGCCCATCATTGGAATATACAAGCCAAGTTCTATAATGAAAAATTCCCACTAGTATATGAAAGTGACGAAATGAGAGACTCTCTATCATGAATATCATGGTGCTACTTTGAAGCAAAAATGTGGTAAAGGATAGTAACATTGTCCCTTCTCTCTTTTTCTCTCATTTTTTTATTTGGGCCTTTTTCTCTTTTTTTATGGCCTCTTTTCTTTCTCTTTTTTTTGTCCGGAGTCTCATCCCGACTTGTGGGGGAATCATAGTCTCCATCATCCTTTCCTCACTGGTACAATGCTCTAATAATGATGATCATCACACTTCTATTTTCTTACAACTCAACAATTACAACTCGATACTTAGAACAAAATATAACTCTATATGAATGCCTATGGTGGTGTACCGGGATATGCAATGAATCAAGAGTGACATGTATGAAAGAATTATGAATGGTGGCTTTTTGCCACAAATACGATGTCAACTACATGATCATGCTAAGCAATATGACAATGATGGAGTGTGTCATAATAAACGGAACGGTGGAAAGTTGCATGGCAATATATCTCGGAATGGCTATGGAAATGCCATAATAGGTAGGTATGGTGGCTGTTTTGAGGAAGGTATATGGTGGGTGTATGATACCGGCAAAAGGTGCGCGGTGTTAGTGAGGCTAGCAATGGTGGAAGGAAGAAAAGTGTGTATAATCCATGGACTCAACATTATTCATAAAGAACTCATATACTTATTGCAAAAATCTACAAGTTATCAAAGCAAAGTATTACGTGCATGCTCCTAGGGGGGTCGATTGGTAGGAAAAGACCATCGCTCGTCCCCGACCGCCACTCATAAGGAAGACAATCAAAAAATAAATCATGCTCCGACTTCATCACATAACGGTTCACCATACGTGCATGCTACGGGAATCACAAACTTCAACACAAGTATTTCCCAAATTCACAACTACTCAACTAGCACAACTTTAATATCAACATCTTCATATCTCAAAACAATTATCAAGCATCAAACTTCTCATAGCATTCAACACACTCATAAGAAAGTTTTTACTATTCTTGAATACCAAACATATTAGGATTATTTAAGAAAATTCCCATGCTATTTAAGACTCTCAAAATAATCTAAGTGAAGCATGAGAGATCAATAGTTTCTATAAAACAATTCTACCACCGTGATCTAAAAGATATAAGTGAAATACTAGAGCAAAACTATATAACTCAAATGATATAAGCGAAGCACATAGAGTATTCTAACAAATTCCAAATCATGTATGGCTCTCTCAAAAGGTGTGTACAGCAAGGATGATTGTGGTAAACTAAAAAGAAAAGACTCAAATCATACAAGACACTCCAAGAAAAACACATATCATGTGGCGAATAAAAATATAGCTCCAAGTAAAGTTACCGATAGAAGTAGACGAAAGAGGGGATGCCTTCCGGGGCATCCCCAAGCTTTGGATTTTAGGTGTCCTTAGATTATCTTGGGGGTGCCATGGGAATCCCCAAGCTTAGGCTCTTGTCACTCCTTGTTCCACAATCCATCAAATCTTTGCCCAAAACTTGAAAACTTCACAACACAAAACTTAAAGTAGAAAATCTCGTGAGCTCCGTTAGCGAAAGAAAACAAAAGACCACTTCAAGGTACTGTCATGAACTCATTATTTATTTATATTGGTGTTAAAACTACTGTATTCCAACTTCTCTATGGTTTATAACTATTTTACTAGCCATAGATTCATCAAAATAAGCAAACAACACATGAAAAACAGAATCTGTCAAAAACAGAACAGTTTGTAGTAATCTGTAGCTAGCGCAAGATCTGGAACCCCAAAAATTCTAAAATAAATTGCTGGAAGTGAGGAATTTATCTATTAATCATCTGAAAAAAGAATTAACTAAATATCACTTTCCAAATAAAAATGGCAGCAGTTCTCGTGAACGCTAAAGTTTCTTTTTTTTACAGCAAGATATCAAGACTTTCCCCAAGTCTTCCCAACGGTTCTACTTGGCACAAACACTAATTAAACACAAAAAACGCAACAAAAACAGAGGCTAGGTATTTATTACTAAACAGGAGCAAAAATCAAGGAATAAAAATAAAATTGGGTTGCCTCCCAACAAGTGCTATCGTTTAACGCCCCTAGCTAGGCATGAAAAGCAAGGATAGATCTAGGTATTGCCATCTTTGGTAGGCAATCCATAAGTGGCTCTCATAATAGATTCATAAGGTAATTTAATTTTATTTCTAGGAAAGTGTTCCATGCCTTTCCTTAACGGAAATTGGAATCTAATATTTCCTTCCTTCATTTCAATAATGGCACCAATCGTTCTAAGGAAAGGTCTACCAAGAATAATAGGACATGAAGGATTGCAATCTATGTCAAGAACAATAAAATCTACGGGCACACAATTCCTATTTGCAACAATAAGAACATCATTAATTCTTCCCATAGGTTTATTAATAGTGGAATCCGCAAGGTGCAAGTTTAGAGAGCAATCATCAAAATCACGGAAACCTAACAAATCACACAAAGTCTTTGGAATCGTGTAAACACTAGCACCCAAATCACATAAAGCATAGAACTCATGATATTTAATCTTAATTTTAATAGTTGGTTCCCACTCATCATAAAGTTTTCTAGGGATAGAAACTTCCAACTCAAGTTTTTCTTCATAAGATTGCATCAAGGCATCAACGATATGTTTAGTAAACGCTTTATTTTGACTATAAGCATGAGGAGAATTTAGCACGGATTGCAACAAGGAAATACAATCAATCAAAGAGCAATTTTCATAATTAAATTCCTTGAAATCCAAAATAGTGGGTTTAGCAATATCTAGGGTTTTAATTTCTTCAATCCCACTTTCATCAAATTTAGCATCAAGATCTAAAAACTCCGAATTTTTGGAACGCCTTCTAGGTAAAGGTGGATCATATTCAGTACCATCATTATCAAGATTCATATTGCAAAACAAAGATTTAATAGGGAACACATCAATAACTTTTAGATCTTCATCTTTATTTTCATAGGAACTAGAAGAACACGCTCTTATAAAGGCACCTTTCTTAGCATGCATCCTAGCGGTTCTTTCTTTGCACTCATCAATGCAAATTCTCATGGATTTGAGAGACTCATTGATATCATGCTTAGGAGGAATAGATCTAAGCTTTAAAGAATCAACATCAAGAGAAATTCTATCAACGTTCCTAGCGAACTCGTCAATCTTAAGCAATTTTTCTTCAATCAAAGCATTGAAATTCTTTTGCGAAGTAATAAATTCTTTAATATTAGATTCAAAATCATAGGGAATCTTATTATAATTTCCATAAGAATTGTTGTAGGAATTACCATAATTATTAGAGGGATTACTAGGATAAGGCCTAGGATTAAAATTTCCTCTATACGCGTTGTTACCAAAATTGTTCCTACCAACAAAATTCACATCCATAGATTCATTATTATTATCAATGAAAGTAGACAAGGGTATATCATTAGGATCAGAAGAAACACTCTTACTAGCAAATAATTTCATAATTTCATCCATCTTTCCACTCAAAACATTAATTTCTTCTATCGCATGCACCTTTTTATTAGTAGATCTTTCAGTATGCCATTGAGAATAATTAACCATAATATTATCTAGGATTTTAGTAGATTCTCCTAAAGTGATTTCCATAAAAGTGCCTCCCGCGGCCGAATCTAAAAGATTTCTAGAAGCAAAATTCAATCCGGCATAAAAAATTTGTATAAACATCCACAAATTCAAACCATGAGTAGGGCAATTACGTATCATTGATTTCATCCTCTCCCAAGCTTGTGCAACATGTTCATGATCAAGTTGCTTAAAATTCATAATATCGTTTCTAAGGGAGATGATCTTAGCAGGAGGAAAATACTTAGAGATAAAAGCATCTTTGCACTTGTTCCAAGAATCAATATTATTTTTAGGCAAAGATGAAAACCAAGCTTTAGCACGATCTCTAAGCGAAAAAGTAAATAGCTTCAACTTAACAATATCGTTGTCCACATCTTTCCTCTTTTGCATATCACACAAATCAACGAATCTATTTAGATGGGTAGCGGCATCTTCACTAGGAAGGCCGGAAAACGGATCTTTCTTGACAAGATTCAGCAAAGCGGCATTAATTTCACAAGATTCAGCATCGGTAAGAGGAGCAATCGGAGTGCTAATAAAATCATTGTTGTTGGTATTGGTAAAGTCACACAATTTAGTGTTATCTTGAGCCATCGTGACAAGCAAGCAATCCAACACACAAGCAAACAAAAAGCAAGCGGGCAAAAAGAGGCAAATAGAGAAAGAGAGGGAGGATAGAGAGAGAGGGCGCATAAAACAACAAGGGTGAAGTGGGGGAGAGGAAAACGAGAGGCAAATGGCAAATAATGTAATGCGGGAGATAAGGGTTGTGATGGGTACTTGGTATGTTGACTTTTGCGTAGACTCCCCGGCAACGGCGCCAGAAATGGCTCGTTGTCGGGAGTCAAATCTTGACTTGCACGAACCTCCCACGCAACGGCACCAGAAATCTTCTTGCTACCTCTTGAGCACTGCGTTGGATTTCCTTTAAGAGGAAAGGATGATGCAGCAAAGTAGCGTAAGTATTTCCCTTAGTTTTTGAGAACCAAGGTATCAATCCAGTAGGAGGCCACGCGCGAAGTCCCTAGTACCTACACAAAACAAATAGCTCCTCGCAACCAACGCGATAAGGGGTTGTCAATCCCTTCACGTTCACTTACGAGAGTGAGATCTGATAGATATGATAGGATAATATTTTTGGTATTTTTGTGATAAAGATGCAAAGTAAAATAAAAGCAAAGTAAAAAGGAAAGGAAATAACTAAGTATTGGAAGATTAATATGATGAAGATAGACCCGGGGGCCATAGGTTTCACTAGTGGCTTCTAAGAGCATAAGTATTTTACGGTGGGTGAACGAATTACTGTTGAGCAATTGACAGAATTGAGCATAGTTATGAGAATATCTAGGTATGATCATGTATATAGGCATCACGTCCGAGACAAGTAGACCGACTCCTGCCTGCATCTACTACTATTAGTCCACTCATCGACCGCTATCCAGCATGCATCTAGAGTATTAAGTTCATGAAAACAGAGCAACGCCTTAAGCAAGATGACATGATGTAGAGGGATAAATTCATGCAATATGATAAAAAAACATCTTGTTATCCTCGATGGCAACAATACAATACGTGCCTTGTCGCCCCTACTGTCACTGGGAAAGGACACTGCAAGATTGAACCCAAAGCTAAGCACTTCTCCCATTGCAAGAAAGATCAATCTAGTAGGCCAAACCAAACTGATAATTCGAAGAGACTTGCAAAGATAACAAATCATACATAAAAGAATTCAAAGAAGATTCAAATATTATTCATAGATAATCTTGATCATAAACCCACAATTCATCGGTCTCAACAAACACACCGCAAAAAGAAGATTGCATCGAATAGATCTCCGCAAGAGAGGGGGAAAACATTGTATTGAGATCCAAAAATAGAGAAGAAACCATCTAGCTAATAACTATGGACCCGAAGGTCTGAGGTAAACTACTCACACTTCATCGGAGAGGCTATGGTGTTGATGTAGAAGCCCTCCGTGATGGATGCCCCCTCCGGCGGAGCTCCGGAACAGGCCCCAAGATGGGATCTCATGGATACAGAAAGTTACGGCGGTGGAATTAGGGTTTTGGCTTCGTATCTGATCGTTTGGGGGTACGTAGGTATATATAGGAGGAAGGAGTACGTCGGTGGAGCAACAGGGGGCCCACGAGGGTGGAGGGCGTGCCTGGGGGGTAGGCACACCCTCCTACCTCGTGGCCTCCTCCTTTATTTCTTGACATATGGTCCAAGTCTCCTGGATCATGTTCGGTGAGAAAATCACGTTCCCGAAGGTTTCATTCCGTTTGGACTCCGTTTGATATTCCTTTTATTTGAAACCCTAAAATAGGCAAAAAAAAACAGCAATTCTGGGCTAGGCCTACGGTTAATAGGTTAGTCCCAAAAATATATAAAAGTGGATAGTAAAGCCCAATAATGTCCAAAACAGTAGATAATATAGCATGGAGCAATCAAAAATTATAGATACGTTGGAGACGTATCACCCTCCCGTGACAGCGGGGTCCTAGCGGAAAATAAGGGATATTAAGACCTCCTTTTAATAGAGTACCGGACCAAAGCATTAAAACATAGTGAATACATGAACTCCTCAAACTACGGTCATCACCGGGAGTGGTCCCGATTATTGTCACTTCGGGGTTGCCGGATATTAACACATAGTAGGTGACTATAGACTTGCAAGATAGGATCAAGAACTCTCATATATTGATGAAACATAATAGGTTCAGATCTGAAATCATGGCACTCGGGCCCTAGTGACAAGCATTAAGCATACCAGAGTCATAGCAACTTCAATCTCAGAACATAGTGGACACTAGGGATCAAACCCTAACAAAACTAACTCGATTACATGATAAATCTCATCCAACCCATCACCGTCCAGCAAGCCTACGATGGAATTACTCACGCACGGCGGTGAGCATCATGAAATTGGTGATGGAGGATAGTTGATGATGATGATGGCGATGGATTCCCCTCTCCGGAGCCCCAAACGGACTCCAGATCAGCCCTCCCGAGAGAGTTTAGGGCTTGGCGGCAGCTCCATATCGTAAAACGCGATGAATCTTTCTCCTTGATTTTTTTTCTCTCCGAACACGAATATATAGAGTTGGAGTTGAGGTCGGAGGAGCTCCAGAGGGCCCACGAGGTAGGGGGCGCGCCCAGGGGGGCACGCCCGCCCCCCACCCTCCTGGCTAGGGTGTGGGCCCCCTGGTCTTGATCTTTTGCCAGTATTTTTTATTATTTCCAAAAATAGTCTCCGTGAAGTTTCAGGTCATTCCGAAAACTTTTGTTTCTTCACATAAATAACACCATGGCAATTCTGCTGAAAACGGCGTCAGTCCGGGTTAGTTCCATTCAAATCATGCAAGTTAGAGTCCAAAACAAGGGCAAAAGTGTTTGGAAAAGTAGATACGACGGAGACGTATCATAGCTCCATGGAGAACATTGTAGACATAGAAATTTGCAAAATACATACAGATCTGAATTTGGCAGACCCATTGACTAAACTTCTCTCACAAGCAAAACATGATCACACCTTAGTACTCTTTGGGTGTTAATCACATGGCGATGTGAACTAGATTACTGACTCTAGTAAACATTTTGAGTGTTGGTCACATGGCGATGTGAACTATGGGTGTTAATCACATGGTGATGTGAACTATTGGTGTTAAATCACATAGCGATGTGAACTAGATTATTGACTCTAGTGCAAGTGGGAGACTGAATGAAATATGCCCTAGAGGCAATAATAAAGTTATTATTTATTTCCCTATTTCATGATAAATGTTAATTATTCATGCTAGAATTGTATTAATCGAAAACTTAGTACATGTGTGAATACATAGACAAACAGAGTGTCCCTAGTATGCCTCTACTTGACTAGCTCGTTAATCAAAGGTGGTTAAGTTTCCTAGCCATAGACATGTGTTGTCATTTTATGTACGGGATCACATCATTAGAGAATGATGTGATGGACAAGACCCATTCGTTAGCTTAGCATTATGATTGTTTCAGTTTCATTGCTATTGCTTTCTTCATGACTTATACATGTTCCTCTGACTATGAGATTATGCAACTCTCGAATACCGGAGGAACACCTTGTGTGCTATCAAACGTCACAACATAACTGGGTGATTATAAAGATGCTCTACAGGTGTCTCCGATGGTGTTTGTTGAGTTGGCATAGGTCGAGATTAGGATTTGTCACTCTGATTGTCGGAGAGGTATCTCTGGGCCCTCTCGGTAATGCACATCACTATAAGCCTTGCAAGCAATGTGACTAATGAGTTAGTTGCGAGATGATGCATTACGGAACGAGTAAAGAGACTTACCGGTATCAAGATTGAACTAGGTATTGAGATACCGACGATCGAATCTCGGGCAAGTAACATACCGATGACAAAGGGAACAACGTATGTTGTTATGCGGTTTGACCGATAAAGATCTTCATAGAATATGTAGGCGCCAATATGAGCGTCCAGGTTCCGCTATTGGTTATTGACCGGAGATGTGTCTCGGTCATGTCTACATAGTTCTCGAACCCGTAGGGTCCGCACGCTTAACGTGCGATGACAATTTGTATTATGAGTTATGTGATTTGATTACCGAAGTTTGTTCGGAGTCCCGGATGAGATCACGGACATGACTAGGAGTCTCGAAATGGTCGAGACATAAAGATTGATATATTGGAAGGTTATATTCGGACACCGGAAGTGTTCCGAAGTGTATCGAGTATTTTTCGGAGTACCGGGAGGTTACCGGAACCCCCCGGGGAGTCTATGGGCCTTATTGGGCCCTAGTGGAGAAAGAGGGCGGCAAGCTAGGTGTGGGGCACGCCCCCCTAGGCCCAAACCGAATTGTTTTAGGGTTTTGGGGGCCAGCCCCCTCTTTCCTTCTCCCCTCTTCCTCTTTCCTCCTTCTCCTAGTAGGAATAGGAAAGGGGGGCCAAAACTACTTGGAGTAGGATTGCCCCCCTTGGCACGCGCCTCCTCAGGCCGGCCTCCTCCTCCCTCCCTCCTTTATAAACATGGGGAGGGGTGATGACCCACAAGTATAGGGGGTCTATCGTAGTCTTTTCGGTAAGTAAGAGTGTCGAACCCAGTGAGGAGCAGAAGGAAATGATAAGCAGTTTTTAGTAAGGTACTCTCTGCAAGCACTGAAATTATCGGTAACAGATAGTTTTGTGATAAGGTAATTTGTAACGGGTAACAAGTAATAAAAGTAAATAAGGTGCAGCAAGATGGCCCAATCCTTTTTTTAGCAAAGGACAAGCCTGGACAAACTCTTATATAAGGGAAAACGCTCCCGAGGACACATGGGAATTATCGTCAAGCTAGTTTTCATCACGCTCATATGATTCGCGTTCGGTACTTTGATAATTTGATATGTGGGTGGACCGGTGCTTGGGTACTGCCCTTCCTTGGACAAGCATCCCACTTATGATTAACCCCTCTTGCAAGCATCCGCAACTACAAAAGAAGTATTAAGGTAAACCTAACCATAGCATGAAACATATGGATCCAAATCAGCCCCTTACGAAGCAACGCATAAACTAGAGTTTAAGCTTCTGTCACTCTAGCAACCCATCATCTACTTGTTACTTCCCAATGCCTTCCTCTAGACCCAAACAATGGTGAAGTGTCATGTAGTCGACGTTCACATGACACCACTAGAGGAGAGACAACATACATCTCATCAAAATATCAAACGAATACCAAATTCACATGACTACTTATAGCAAGACTTCTCCCATGTCCTCAGGAACAAACGCAACTACTCAAAAATCATATTCATGTTCATAATCATAGGGCTATTAATATGCATAAAGGCTCTGAACATATGATCTTCCACCGAATAAACCAACTAGCATCAGCTACAAGGAGTAATCAACACTACTAGCAACCCACAGGTACCAATCTAAGGTTTTAGGACAAAGATTGGATACAAGAGATGAACTAGGGTTTGAGAGGAGATGGTGCTGGTGAAGATGTTGATGGAGATTGACCCCCTCCCAATGAGAGGATCGATGGTGATGATGATGGTGATGATTTCCCCCTCCCGGGGGGATGTTTTCCCGGCAAAACAGCTCCGCCGGAGCCCTAGATTGGTTCCGCAAGGTTCCGCCTCGTGGCGGCGGAGTTTCATCCCGTGAGCTTGCTTATGATTTTTTTCTCGGACGAAAGACTTCATATAGCAGAAGATGGGCACCGGAGGCCTGCCAAGGGGCCCACGAGGCAGGGGGCGTGCCCAAGGGGGTAGGGTGTGCCCCCCACCCACGTGGATGGTGGGTGGCCCCCCTCTGGTGCTTCCTTCACCCAATATTTTTTTATATATTCTGAAACTGACTTCCATGAAGTTTCAGGACTTTTGGAGTTGTGCAGAATAGGTCTCTAATATTTGCTCCTTTTCTAGCCCAGAATTCCAGCTGCCGGCATTCTCCCTCTTCGTGTAAACCTTGTAAAATAAGAGAGAATAGGCATAAGTATTGTGAATTAATGTTTAATAATAGCCCATAATGTAATAAATATCGATATAAAAGCATGATTCAAAATGGGTGTATCAACTCCCCCAATCTTAGACCTCGCTTGTACTCAAGCGGAAGCCGGTAACGAAAATTATGTCCACATGTTTAGAGATAGAGGTGTCGATAAAATAAAATACGGACATGAGGGCATCATGATTATTCTTATAACAGCAACATATATATGTATATTGTCATATGATTTCTTATGCTAAAGTAAAAACTCATTCACAATTTCAAGTATGAATCAGAAACTTCATTGAAAACTAACAAACTATAATCTCAGTCATTGAAGCAATTGCAATTTATCATAACATCGGACAGTGTCAATATAAGAGCTTTTCAGCAAGTCCACATACTCAACTATCATTTAGTCTTTCACAATTACTAACACTCATGCAATATTTATGGGTATGAAGTTTTAGTCAGACAAAGAGAAAGATAGGGGCTTATAGTTTTGCCTCCCAACCTTTTACCTCAAGAGTAATGTCAACAATAATAGTTCATGAAAACTCACATCCAATTAGCTATATATATCAGGATATTTCCAACACACAGTGCTTGCCAAAGGATAAAATGTAAAAAAGGAAAGGTGAAGATCACAATGACTCTTGTATGAAGTATAAGACAAGAATAAAAGATATGCCCTTCACGGAGGGAAGCAGAGGTTGTCATGTGCTTTTATGGTTGGATGCACAAAATCTTAATGCAAAAGAACGTCACTTTATATTGCCATTTGTGATATGGACCTTTATTATGCAGTCCATCGCTTTTATTTCTTCCACATCACAAGATCGTATAAAGCTTATTTTCTCCACACTAATAAATCATACATATTTAGAGAGCAATTTTTATTGCTTGCAACAATGACAACTTACTTGAAGGATCTTAATCCATAGGTAGGTATGGTGGACTCTCATGGCAAAATTGGGTTTAAGGATATTTGGAAGCACAAGTAGTATCTCTACTTGGTGCAAAGAATTTGGCTAGCATGAGGGGGAAAGGCAAGCTCACAATGTTGGATGATCCATGACAATATAATTTATTTCGGATGTAAGAAAACATAACCCATTACGTTGTCTTCCTTGTCCAACATCAACTCTTTAGCATGTCATATTTTAATGAGTGCTCACAATCATAAAATATGTCCAAGATAGTATATTTATATGTGAAAACCTCTCTTTCTTTATTACTTCCTATTAATTTCAATGATGACCAAAACTATGTTTGTCAACTCTCAACAACTTTTATTCATCATACTCTTTATATGTGAAGTCATTACTCTCCATAAGGTCCATATGATCTCTTTATTTCTTTTTATTCTTTCTCTTCTCTTTTATTTTTATTCCCTCAAGATCATAGCAATATAACCAAGCCCTTGACTCAACACTAATATTTATTATATATAGCTCACGGACTCGATTACATAGAAGGATCATAAAGCAAAACTCAAAACTACATCATATTAAACCTTTATTCTACTAGATCAAGATATAACCAAAAGGATCAAACTAAGAAAAACGGTAAAGATAGGAGTGTGATGGTGATACGATACCGAGGAACCTCCCCCAAGCTTGGCAGTTTCCAAGGGGAGTTCCCATACCAGATACTCAGTTCTTCTTTGTTGGTGAAGAAGATGATGGTGATGATGGATAGTTGCACATGGAGCATAGGAGATCCTCCAATTTGCGGATAATGCCCTTGAGTGCGATGATATGCTCCTTCAACAAAATATTTTCACATGTGAGATACTTATTTTGAATGCAAGCTAACTCAATCATCTTGAAAGCTTCAATCTCCGTTGGGGTAAGGAGATTGTGATGAGGTTGAAGGATGTCTCCGTCTTCTACTGCCGGAACTTGATCTCCCATGGCCTTCTTGATCCCATCATCCTTGTTGATCTCCACGGGTTCTTCTCTCTTCAGCTCTATCTTCATTAGCCAAGCATCGTTGCCCTCATTGTTGAAGGAGGGGGACGACATGATGCCTAGCCTTGACAACTCTGGCAGAAAACAGCTCGAAACAAAAACAGAGGATAATTGTGTGGTACAGTGGTCAAAACCTTTGGGAGATTATATAATGAATTTTTACCAACCAAAAGTAGTATCGTGCAAGAAAATGGAGTCTGGAGAGCACACGAGGTGCCCACGAGGCAGGGGGCGCGCCCTCCACCCTCGTGGACGCCTCGTGTCCTTCCCGGACTACTTCTTATTTTCCTATTTTCTTAAATATTCCAAAACGGAGAAAAAATTGCTATTAGAACTGTTTTGGAGTCGGTTTACTTACCGTACCACGTACCTTTTCGGAGTCTGAAACATTCCGGAAAGTGTCCCTTATATACTCCTTCGGGGTTACGGTTTCAATAACATTAGTTTCAACATTTATGGGATTACCTGAGATATAATGTTTGATTCTTTGGCCGTTCACCACCCTCGGATTTGTTCCTTCAAAGTTGTTGATTTTTATGGCATCGGAACGATAGACCTCCTCAATAATGTAAGGACCTTCCCATTTAGAGAGGAGTTTGCCTGCAAAAAATCTTAAATGAGAGTTGTATAGCAAAACATAATCACCTACATTAAACTCATGCTTTTGTATCCTTTTGTCATGCCATCTCTTAACTTTTTCTTTAAACAGTTTGGCATTTTCATAGGCTTGGGTTCTCCATTCATCAAGTGAGCTAATGTCAAAAAGCCTCTTCTCACCGGCAAGTTTGAAATCATAATTGAGCTCTTTAATGGTCCAATATGCCTTATGTTCTAGTTTGAGAGGTAAGTAACATGCTTTTCCATAAACCATTTTATATGGAGACATACCCATAGGATTTTTATATGCAGTTCTATAAGCCCATAATGCATCATCAAGTTTCTTGGACCAATTCTTTCTAGATCTATTAACAGTCTTCTACAAAATTAATTTAAGCTCTCTATTACTTAATTCTACTTGACCACTAGACTGTGGATGATACGGAGATGCAATTCTATGATTAACATCATACTTAGCAAGCATCTTACGAAAAGCACCATGAATAAAATGTGAACCACCATCGCTCATTAAGTATCTAGGGACTCCAAACCTCGGAAAAAATAACTTCTTTAAGCATCTTAATAGAGGTGTTATGATCAGCACTACTAGTTGGAATAGCTTCTACCCACTTAGTAACATAATCAACAGCAACTAAAATATGTGTATATCCATTAGAGGAAGGAAACGGTCCCATATAATCAAAGCCCCAAACATCAAATGGTTCAATAACAATTGAATAATTCATAGGCATTTCTTGACGTCTACTAATATTACCAATTCTTTGGCATTCATCACAAGACAAGACAAACTTACGGGCATCCTTGAAGAGAGTAGGCCGATAAAAACCGGATTGCAATACCTTATGTGCAGTTCTATCTCCAGCATGGTATCCTCCATAAGCTTCGGAGTGACACTTGCGTAGGATATGTTCCTGTTTATGCTCAGGTGCACAACGTCTAATAACCCCATCTACTCCTTTATAAAGGTGCGGGTCATCCTTGAAGAGAGTAGGCCGATAAAAACCGGATTGCAATACCTTATGTGCAGTTCTATCTCCAGCATGGTGTCCTCCATAAGCTTCGGAGTGACACTTGCGTAGGATATGTTCCTGTTTATGCTCAGGTGCACAGCGTCTAATAACCCCATCTACTCCTTTATAAAGGTGCGGGTCATCCTAGAAGTAATGTCTTAAATCATAGAAAAACTTTTTCTTTTGTTGGTATGTGAAACTAGGTGGTATAAATTTAGCAACAGTATAATTATCATAATCAGCATACCATGGAGTAGTACAAGAAGCATTTATGACAGCTAATTGTTCATCAACAAAGCTATCATCAATAGGTGTGGGTCATCAAGAACAGTCTCTAACCTAGACAAGTTGTCTGCAACAGGGTTCTCGGCTCCCTTTCTATCAATAATATGCAAATCAAATTCTTGTAGCAAGAGAACCCATCTAATAAGTCTAGGTTTAGCATCTTTCTTTTCCATAAGATATTTAATGGCAGCATGATCAATGTGAATAGTTACTTTAGAATCAACAATATAAGGTCTGAACTTATCACAAGCAAATACAACTGCTAAAAATTCTTTTTCAGTAGTACCATAATTCCTTTGGGCACTGTCTAGAGGTTTACTAGGATATTGGATAACATTTAATTTCTTATCAACTCTTTGTCCTAGAATAGCCCCTACAATATAATCACTAGCATCACACATAATTTCAAAGGGTAAATTCCAATCAGGTGGCTGAACAATAGATGCAAAAATCAAGGCTTTCTTAAGTATTTCAAATGCTTCTACACAATCATCATCAATGACAAATGGAACATATTTTTGTAAGAGATTAGTCAGAGGTCTAGAAATTTTAGAGAAGTCTTTAATGAACCTCCTATAAAAACCAGCATGACGAAGGAAACTTCTTATACCTTTGATGTCCTTAGGACACGGCATCTTTTCAATAGCATCAACCTTAGCTTTATCGACTTCAATACCTCTTTCAAAAATTTTGTGACCCGAGACAATACCTTCATTAACCATAAAGTGGCACTTCTCCCAATTCAAGACAAGATTAGTTTCTTCACATCTCTGCAAAACTCAATCAAGGTTGCTTAAGCAATCATCAAAAGAAGTTCCATATACAGAGAAATCATCCATGAAAACCTCAACAATCTTTTCACAAAAGTCAGAGAATATTGCAGTCATACATCTTTGAAAGGTAGCAGGTGCATTACATAAACCAAAAGGCATACGTCTATAAGCAAAGGTACCGAAAGGGCAAGTAAAAGTGGTCTTTTCTTGATCCTCTTTTGACACAGGTATTTGAGAGAAACCAGAATAACCATCTAGAAAGCAAAAATGTGTATGTTTGGATAATCTTTCTAGCATTTGATCAATGAAAGGTAAAGGGTAATGATCCTTTTTGGTAGCTTTATTTAATTTGCGGAAATCAATTACCATTCTATAACATGTAACAATTCTTTGTGGGATCAATTCATCTTTATCATTAGGAACAACAGTACCTTCCTTCTTAGGGACACAATGGACAGGACTTACACACTGACTATCAGCAACGTGATAAATTGTACCTGCCTCCAGAAGCTTTAGTATTTCTCTTCTTACCACTTCTTTCATCTTAGGATTTAACCGTCCTTGGTGATCAACAACCGGTTTCACGTCTTTCTCCAATTTTATTTTGTGCTGGCATAGAGTGGGACTAATGCCCTTAAGATCATCAAGAGTATATCCAATAGCAGCACAGTGCTTCTTCAGAGTTTTCAATAATTTCTCTTCTTCCTGCTCTAAAAGGTTAGCACTAATAATAACAGGATATATCTTCTTTTCATCAAGATAAGCATATTTAAGAGTATCAGGCAATGGTTTAAGCTCAAACACGGGATCACCCTTGGGTGGAGGAGGATCCCCTAGTACTTCAACAGGCAAGTTGTGTTTCAAAATAGGTCCCTGTTTAAAGAATACTTCATCTATTTCCCTAATTTCATTCATAAACATATCATTTTCATGGTCGAGCAAATATTGTTCTAAAGGATCATTAGGAGGCACTGCAATAGAAGCAAGACCAATAATTTCATCTTTACTAGGCAATTCTTTATCATGGGGTTGTCTACGAAATTTAGCAAAATTAAACTCATGAGACATATCCCCCAAACCAATAGTAACAACATCCTTTTTGCAATCTATCCTAGCATTAACAGTATTCAAGAAGGGTTTACCAAATATAATGGGACAAAAGTTATCTTGTGGGGAACCAAGAACAATAAAATCAATAGGATATTTAACTTTACCACACAAGACTTCAACATCTCTAACAATCCCAACTGCTGAAATAGTGTCTCTATTGGCAAGCTTAATTGTAACATCAATTTCCTCTATCTCAGCAGGTGCAATATCATGCATAATTTCTTTGTATAAGGAATGAGGTATTGCACTTGCACTAGCACTGAGGGAGTCCTGGATTAGGGGGTGTCCGGATGGCCGGACTATACCTTCAGCCGGACTCCTGGACTATGAAGATACGAGATTGAAGACTTCGTCCCGTGTCCGGAAGGGACTTTCCTTGGCGTGGAAGGCAAGCTTGGTGATACGGATATGCAGATCTCCTACCATTGTAACCGACTCTATGTAACCCTAACCCTATCCGATGTCTATATAAACCGGAGGGTTTTAGTCCGTAGGACAACGTACACAACAATAATCATACCCTAGGCTAGCTTCTAGGGTTTAGCCTCTTCGATCTCGTGGTAGATCTACTCTTGTACTACCCATATCATCAATATTAATCAAGCAGGACGTAGGGCTTTACCTCCATCGAGAGGGCCCGAACCTGGGTAAAACTTCATGTCCCTCGCCTCCTGTTACCATCACGCCTAGACGCATAGTTCGGGACCCCCTACCCGAGATCCGCCGGTTTTGACACCGACATTGGTGCTTTCATTGAGAGTTCCTCTGTGTCGTCGCCGTCAGGCTTGATGGCTCCCACGATCATCGATAGTGATGCGGTCTAGGGTGAAACTTGTCTCCCTAGACAGATCTCTGTCTTCGGCGGCTTTGCACTGCGGGCCAATTCACTTGGCCATCTGGAGCAGATCGAAAGCTATGCCCCTGGCCGTCAGGTCAGATTTGGAAGTTTAAACTACATGGCTGACATCCGCGGGGACTTGATCTTCGACGGATTCGAGCCACTGCCAAGCGCGCCGCACTGCCACGACGAGCATGATCTAGCTCTGCTGCCTAACAGTGCCCTGAAGACCGCAACCGCATCGGCTTCGACCCTTAATTCGGAGCCAACCGCGCCGATCAAGGATGGGTGGTTAGACGCCGCCTCGGGGGCTGCGATCCTAACGGCGGTCGAGCCGAACACCAGCCCCGCACTCCGCGAGACTCATGATTCCAAGGAGTCGGACTCCTCTCCGGACTCCGAACCATTCGCGCCTCTGCCAATCGAATCCGATTGGGCGCCGATCATGGAGTTTACTACCGCAGACATCTTTCAGAATTTGCCCTTTGGCGATATTATAAAATCACTAAAGTCTCTCTCTTTATCAGGAGAGCCCTGGCCGGACTACGGTCAGCGAGATTGGGATGCGGACGATGAAGAAATTCAAAGCCCACCCACCACCCACTTTGTAGCCATTGTCGACGATTTAACCGACATGCTTGACTTCGACTCCGAAGACATCGACGGTATGGACGCTGATGAAGGAGACGATGAAGAACCAGTGCCTATTGGGCCCTGGAACGCCACCTCGTCATATGACGTATACATGGTGGACGCACCAAAAGATGACGACGAGGAGCGGAAGGACGCACTGAAGGCTTGTTCCCTCGAAAAGCAGTCAAAGCGGCGACGCAAGCGCCGCCCCAAATCCCGCCTCGACAGAAATAGCGATCACACAGACCCAGCGCTGGAGCAGGGCGAACCGCTGCCAGACAACGGCAATCCGGATAATCAAACCGAACAAACAAATCCTATCAAGGATAATGGTCCGGACGACATAACGCCGGACAGACACCCGGAGCAGCAGACTGCCTGTAAAAGGCTTGTTGCCACCGCGAGGAGCCTGAAAAAGCAGAAGCAAAGGCTCAAGGCCGAGCAAGACACACTCCAATTCAGATGGAGTAAAATACTCAGCACTTCAGCAAGGTACGGCGACAATCGCCCCTCCAAGAGCTACCCAAAGCGAAAGCTGCTACCCGAATTCGATGAGGAGGCCTCAGAACCCCCACAACCAAATATCAAAGCAGCCACCTGGTTGGATAGACGACCCCTCTACCAACACAGAGCGGCATACAACGCCGCTCACAATACAATACGCGACCCATGCGAGGGCTCGCACCCAAAGGACGGCGCAACCAGATCCATCTATGGACCACACAAGCGCGCCCCAGCATACAATGCAACACAACAAACATCCGAACAACGCGGTACACCCAGCTACAGGGGTGCCGCAAACCCCCTATGTTTCACCGATGAGGTACTGGACCACGAATTTCCAGAGGGATTCAAGCCCGTAAACATAGAGGCATACGACGGAACAACAAACCCTGGGGTCTGGATTGAGGACTACATCCTTCATATCCATATGGCTCGAGGAGATGATCTCCACGCCATCAAGTACCTACCCCTCAAGCTCAAAGGGCCAGCTCGTCACTGGCTCAAAGGCCTCCCCGAAAGCTCCATTGGAAGTTGGGAAGAGCTTTAAGACGCCTTTTGGGCAAATTTTCAAGGGACGTATGTCCGACCTCCGGATGCGGACGATTTGAGTCATATAACTCAACAGCCCGGAGAGTTAGCCCGAAAGCTTTGGAACAGGTTTCTTACTAAAAACAACTAGATTGTCGACTGTCCGGATGCCGAAGCCTTGGCAGCTTTCAAGCATAGCGTCTGTGACAAATGGCTCGCCAGATGCCTCGGCCAAAATAAGCCGAGAACGATGGCCGCATTAACAAACCTCATGACCCGCTTTTGCGCGGGTGAGGACAGCTGGCTAGCCAGATGCAGCACCAGCGACCCCAGTACATCTGAAGTTAGAGATGGAAACAGGAAATCACGGCGCAACATCAATAACAAACGCCGGAATAAAGAAGACAGCACGAAGGGCACGGCAGTAAATGCCGGATTCAAAAGCTCTCGGCCAGGTCAAAAGCCGCCCCCTAAAGGCACCAGGGATGAACTGCCCAGCCTCAACAAAATTCTGGACCAAGTATGTCAGATCCATAGTACCCCTGGTAAACCTGCTAATCATACCCACAGAGAATGTTGGGTCTTCAAGCAGTCCGGCAAGCTCAACGCCGTACATAAGGGGGAGGATACACCAAGTGAAGACGAGGACGAGCCTCCCAAGCAAGACACGGCGGAACAAAAGAAATTTCCACCAGAAGTCAAAATAGTAAACGTGTTACACATGATCAAGGGAAAAAACAACATGGCACTCCCAGGAAAATATACCCAAGTGCCTGTCACCGCGAAGTCCTGCCACTGGTCGTCTCAACCGATCACTTTCGACCATCCCGATTACTCAGCAAGTATCCGACACGTAGGATGGGCTGCCCTGGTATTAGACCCAGTAATTGGCGGATATCACTTCACACGAGTCTTGATGGACGGCGGCAGCAGCCTAAACTTAATATATCAGGATACAATCCGCGGGATGGGGTTAGACCCAACACAAATCTGCCATAGCAATACTACCTTTAAAGGAGTAACGCCAGGCCCAGGGCCTCGTTGTACGGGCTCCCTCCTACTACAGGTTATATTCGGCTCCCCCGATAACTTCCGTCACGAGCATTTAACCTTCCACATCGCTCCGTTTCAAAGTGGCTATCAAGCACTGCTCGGACGCGAAGCTTTCGCTCACTTTAATGCAATACCACAATACGCCTCCCTCACACTCAAGATGCCCGGTCCACGTGGCATCATTTCAGTGAACGGAAATATCAAGCGATCTCTGCGCGCCGAAGAGAGTGCGGCTGTCGTGGCAGCCGCACACTAAAGGCGCCCGGACCAGTGAAAGCATCCAAATAGGTCGTCAAGACCTCAGACACAACTAATCAAGTCCGGCGCCGCTATTTATACCGAATAAGTGGTCACACCCCTATTTGTCAATACAAGGGGCTCAACACGCGCAGACAAGTGGCAATTTCTTATCATCTTGAACTATACATGGTTTCTTTAAAAACTATCTTTTTGCACGACAACTTTTTCACGTAACTTCCTCTCTTTTACAGACGATCATCGTGCTACACCCGTCCAGGATACGACACAACGGAGACACAGGCGCAGACGTGCAGTAGGGACCCGCTCCAAGGATTCTTTTTAGATTAAGACCCTGCGTAAACCTTTTTTACTGTCTCTTGTTGATACATATCCACCATTGAGAAGGATGCTGACGTCTTGGCATGTGGCCACGCCAGAACAATGCACGTATCTGGACACAAGGGGCTTCTTACAAAGGCCATTATTTAGGCCCGGTTTATACCACAAAGACCGAATACCTTAGGGAGTGTTCGGCGTCGCGAGTTTGGCCCTATATGCATCAGCTCTGAATCATTGTCTTTCGTCAAATGTTGGGTTTTCCCGGCTCCTGTGTTTTGGTGCCTTACGTTCCGCTTTACCGGCTAAGGTAGCACCAGGAGAACTACTGCGATTGTGCCCTGGTTCATCCGGACGAGCACCTCAGTAGAGAAAGCCGAAAACTGACTGTCATGATATAGCGTGAGACTGGTCAACCACTCGATGACCTGTGGGAATGTTAGAATTCCTCCGCCTTAACGAAGGGCCGTTTTCCGGTTAGGCATGTACGCACCCCGGAACCGGGAGAGTCCGGAGCCACCAGGGGCTATCTAGTAGCCCCACTGTCAAACTCCTATGGCTAAGTGAAAGTGCTAAAGCATTATAGTCCGGTTGCCTCGCTCACTCCGCTATCACCTCCTTAATAGGACCAAGACGTTGGGTTAAGTGTGAACGCATGTTTTTGCGAGCACCTCCGCATTATATGCGTGGGGGCTGAAGCCGACGACTGCAATCTTTCAGGTTAGACACATGTATACATAAACGGCCGCCCAGGAGGCATCATATTACTTTCAGGCAAAAGTATAAAAATAGCCTTATAAAAATTTATAAAAGCATTTCTCTTATAATGAGATTACATATCACTCAAACATAATATTTTTTGAGCACTGGGTCTCTATCAAACGGGCACCCTCAAGAACTTCTTCAAAGTAGTGCTCAGCAGCCTTTCGACCTATAGCCGAATCCCGCGCGGCAACATTGGTAGTATCCATCTCCGCCCAGTATGCCTTAACATGGGCAAAGGCCATCCGTGCGCCCTATATGCACGCCGACCTCTTCATCGCATTAATGCACGGCACCACGTCAAGGAACTGCTGCACCAAGCTGAAATAGCTGTTCGGTTTTGACCTTTCCGGCCATAGCCGATCCACAACAGACCTCATGGAGAGTCCGGACAACCTATTTAGTTCGGCCCATTCGGCTAATTGGTCAGTCAATGAAAGTGGACGCTCGGGAGAATGGAATTGTCTCCAAAACAGCTGGTCTACTTCACGGTCCGTCTGACCCTGGAAGTACTTGGCCACATCGGCAGCGCTCACCGCCAAATCCATATACACATCCTCCGAACTCCACAGCCGATCCAGAGGGGCATACCGTGGACCTCTGAACTTCCTCCGCAACATAAAGGATTTCCCAGCTACAATATCCCCGGCATCCCGCAGCTCCTCCTTCTTTGCCCTCATAGCAGAGCGGAGGTCTTTTCTCGTCGCAGCAGCCTTCTCAAGGTCCGATGCCTTCGCTTGGTTTTCCTTTCAATAACCCGGCAACGGTCGGCGGCAGCTTTTAATTCTATGGCCATCTTGGCCATCTTGTCTCGGCTCTCGCCATGCGCGGCCTTCTCGGCTTGCAACTCTTTGGCCGCCTTCAAAGAAGCCGCATTACCCAACCTCGCTTGTTCCTTGGCTCGGGCAAGTTCTGCCCACAAGGCTTCAACAATCGCAGCTCCATCTGTAGTCACAACATATTAAAGATGCTGGCATCATACTGCTCTTCCTATTGTGGCGTTTACCAGATAATGACACTTACGCTGTGCCTCGTCAAGCCTTTTGTTAACAAGCTCAATGTCGGCGTCTGCCGCATCCAACTGCCGTTCTAAATGGGCAAACTCGCTAGTCCGGCTAGCCACCGGAGCTTCCATCACCTGCACATAGAGGCAGTATGGTTATTACCTGGGAATATGATCCTCTGTTCGTCGTCGTTTCCGACGACAACCAGAGTCTCAGGGGCTACTATCTACACAGGGCACACCTAGCATGTGCAGGACTATCATACATTCTTTTACATACCTCAAAGCCTGTCAGTAGACTCAAAAAAGCTTCATGCAATCCGCTTTCGGCGGACGATATTCTCTCCATCACCGTATTCATCAGCACACGGTGTTCATCTGAGATGGCCGCTCGCCCCACCAACTCCCTCAGAACATCCGATCGCACACTAGACGGTGCCGGACTCTTTTGTCTGCTCTCTTTGGGAGCCGGACACTGGGAGCTTCGGGGGTCAATGGGATTATCTTCTGGCCTCACCAGACTCGGAGAGGCCCTTCGCAACGACACTTCAGGGTCGCCCGCTTCCGGAGCGGAGGAGTCCGGAGGAGCCGTTTTGCTCTCCATCATCTCTGGAAGAAGATCCCCCGAAGACGAGCTCATTTGAGAGGGGCTAAGGCCCGAACTGCAAAAATATATGCGGTGGTTATCTTCTCAGAAGAAAAAGATGGCATATCTGTACTATTAAAGTATTTCGGGTCACTTACGACTCGCGGGAGAATTGATCCCCCCGCGGACTTTGTGCGGCAACGGCGCCCCCCAAGGTAGGACCCTCTGTGGGAGACTTCTTCTCCCGTTTGGAAGCTTCGGCTTCCGAATCCCCGGGCGCAGTCCTTTTCCTCTTCTGGTCGTCTTCCTTCATGGAGACGCTCGCTCCCTCGGCTAGAATGGGCAGCTTTGGGCCCGCGTCCGCCCGCATTATCCTCCACACTATCTTCCTTCAAGGGCTCCGGGCAAGGTGCGGTCTGGATCATCTTTTCCAATACCAGATTTTCCAAACCCTTAGGGAGGGGGGCCGAACACCGAATCAACTTCGCCTTTGTTAGCCAGTCCTGGTCAAAAAGCAAACTCTCAGAAATAACTTCGTAACAAAGGAGAGATAGTATGTTCGGCCGGAAGATGCCTTACCTGTTCGGTAGCGCAGTTACTACTCAGGCCCACGTCCTCGGAGATTTCCGGACACTCCACCTGAGGTCCGAAGAATGACTTGTACATCTCCTCATGTGTTAGCCCGAGAAAATTTTGAATGACACGCGGTCCTTCGGGATTGAACTCCCATAGGCGAAGAGGCCGGCGTTTGCAAGGCTGGACTTGACGAACCAGCATAACTTGTATTACCGCAACCAAACTGAAATCTCCATTGAAGAGATCTCGAATGCGGCTTTGCAGTATAGGCACGTCCTTGGCTAGCCCCCAGCTCAGACCTCTGTTGATCCATGACATCAGTTGTGGTGGAGGGCCCGAGCGGAAAACAGGGGCGGCCGCCCACTTGGCACTTCTAGGAGCCGTGATGTAGAACCACTCCTGTTGCCACAATTCAAACACCTCTGGGATGGAACCTTTGGGCCACGGAGCTCCCGTCATCTTGCGTATTGAGGCACCTCCACACGCTGCATGTTGCCCCTCGATCATCTTCGGCTTCACTTCAAAGGTCTTGAGCCAGAAGCCAAAGTGAGGGGTAACCTGGAGGAAGGCCTCGCACATGACAATAAATGTCGTGATATGAAGAAAAGAGTCCGGAGCTAGATCATGGAAGTCTAGCCCGTAATAAAACATCAGACCCCTGACGAAAGGATCCAGAGCTAGGCCTAGACCTCGGAGGAAGTGGGAGACGAACACGACGTTCTCGTTGGGTTTGGGGGTGGGAACGGCCTGCCCTCGGGGAGGCAGCCGATGCAAAATCTCGGTGGTTAGATATCTGGCCTCCCTCAACTTTTGAATGTCTTCTTCCGTGACGGAGGAAGGCACCCATTGGCCTTGAAAGCTAGATCCGGACATGACTGAAGGTTCGGAGCACCTGACCTGAACTTCGGGCATTTGAGCTTGAGGTGGGGGAAGGATTCGATTGAGCACGGGAGGGAAAAATAAAAGCCTTGTCCCCTTTATAAAGAGGGTGAATATCAAGCGTCCTCTCCGTGTCCGTTTGGACTTGCCTATGATCTAGGAGTCCTAGAAGCGGTTGGGTTACCCACGCCCGCATTGATGAGAATCCCAGAATAAGGGGACACGATCTCTGCTTTAACAAGACGTGCCAAGGAAACCGCCTCACATGACGCGCTGAGGTGGGATAATAAAACGACTCGGATAAAGGCTTGGCCGTGGTGTGTCACACTATGGAATACGTCAGCAGATTAGATTTGTGTAAATATTATTCTCTCTATGGCAATATGTGAAACTTATTTTGTAGAGCCGGACACTATCTTTGTGTTCAAAATCTTCTATGAAGTACTTGGAGGAGGAACTCGCCTTGCAATGCCGAAGACAATCCGCGCGCCGGACTCGTCGTCATTGAAGCCTAGTTCAGGGGCTACTGAGGGAGTCCTGGATTAGGGGGTGTCCGGATGGCCGGACTATACCTTCAGCCGGACTCCTAGACTATGAAGATACGAGATTGAAGACTTCGTCCCGTGTCCGGAAGGGACTTTCCTTGGCGTGGAAGGCAAGCATGGTGATACGGATATGCAGATCTCCTACCATTGTAACCGACTCTATGTAACCCTAACCCTATCCGGTGTCTATATAAACCGGAGGGTTTTAGTCCGTAGGACAACTACACAACAATAATCATACCATAGGCTAGCTTCTAGGGTTTAGCCTCTTCGATCTCGTGGTAGATCTACTCTTGTACTACCCATATCATCAATATTAATCAAGCAGGACGTAGGGTTTTACCTCCATCGAGAGGGCCCGAACCTGGGTAAAACTTCGTGTCCCTCGCCTCCGGTTACCATCCGGCCTAGACGCACAGTTCGGGACCCCCTACCCGAGATCCGCCGGTTTTGACACCGACAAGAACCCATATCACATAAGCCATGATAGCAATGATCTCCTATTTTAACAGAAAAAACATGCATGCCTACAACAGGTCTATGTTTATTTTTAGTATCGGGTCTAGCAATTCTAGCAGCTTCATCACAAAAGTAAATAACATGCCCATCAATATTATCGGCCAAGAGATCTTTAACCATAGAAATACCAGGTTCAACTTTAATTTGCTTAGAGGGTGTAGGTGTTCTAGTATTACTCTTACGAACCACAGTTGAAGCTTTAGCATGATCCTTTATTCTAACAGGGAAAGGAGGTTTCTCAATATAAGCAGTAGGAACAACAGGATCAACGTTATAAGTGATAGTCTTTTCTTCAACTTTAATAGGTGCAACTACTTTTACTTCAATGGGAGGATTATATTTAAACCACTTCTCCTTAGCGAGATCAACATGAGTAGCAAAGGATTCACGGAAAGAAGCCGCTATCTCAGAGTCAAGTCCATATTTAGTGCTAAATTCATGGAAAACATCGGTGTCCATAAAAGATTTAACACAATCAAACTTAGGTGTTATACCTGACTCCTTACCTTCGTCGAGATCCCAATCTTTAGAGCTGTGTTTAATTCTTTCCAATAAATCCCATTTGAATTCAATAATCTTCATCATAAAAGAACCAGTACAAGAAGTATCGAGCATGGAGAGATTATTGAGAGAAAGCCGAGCATAAAAATTTTGAATAACAATTTATCTTGAGAGCTCATGATTGGGGCATGAATATAACATTGACTTAAGCCTCCCCCAAGCTTGAGCGATGCTTTCTCCTTCGCGAGGCAAAAAATTATATATATAATTATGATCACGATGAACCAGATGCATAGGATAAAACTTCTTATGAAATTCCAAGTTCAATCGGTTGTAGTTCCATGATCCCATATCATCACATAGCCTAAACCATGTCAATGCCTTTCCCTTCAAATATAAAGGGAAGACCTTCTTCTTGATAACATCCTCGGGCAAACCTTCAACTTAAATAATCCACAAACTTCATCCACATAGATTAGGTGCAAATCGGGATGTAATGTTTCATCACCTGTGAAAGGATTAGCTAGCAGTTTCTCTATCATACCCGAAGGAATTTCAAAGTAAACATTTTCAGTAGGTTTAGTAGGTTGAGGAGCAACTCTTTGCTCTACTGGTCGAGGTGAAGATACCCTGAACAAGCCCCTCAAAGGATTATGTTCCATAGTAACAAGTGACAGTAAATTTCAGCACACTATATAAATTTTTCCTCACCAAATTCCACCTACCAAAGGCACTTCACTCCCTGGCAACGGCGCTAGAAAATAGTCTTGATGACCCACAAGTATAGGGGATCTATCGTAGTCCTTTCGATAAGTAAGAGTGTCGAACCCAACGAGGAGCAGAAGGAAATGATAAGCCGTTTTCAGTAAGGTATTCTCTACAAGCACTGAAATTATCTGTAACAGATAGTTTTGTGATAAGGTAATTTGTAACGGGTAACAAGTAATAAAATTAAATAAGGTGCAGAAATATGGCCCAATCCTTTTTGTAGCAAAGGACAAGCCTGGACAAACTCTTATATAAAGGAAAACGCTCCTGAGGACACATGGGAATTATCGTCAAGCTAGTTTTTATCACGCTCATATGATTCGCGTTCGGTACTTTGATAATTTGACATGTGGGTGGACCGGTGCTTGGGTACTGCCCTTCCTTGGACAAGCATCCCACTTATGATTAACCCCTCTTGCAAGCATCCGCAACTACAAAAGAAGTATTAAGGTAAACCTAACCATAGCATGAAACATATGGATCCAAAGCAGCCCCTTACGAAGCAACGCATAAACTAGAGTTTAAGCTTCTGTCACTCTAGCAACCCATCATCTACTTATTACTTCCCAATGCCTTCCTCTAGGCCCAAACAATGGTGAAGTGTCATGTAGTCGACGTTCACATGACACTACTAGAGGAGAGACAACATACATCTCATCAAAATACCGAACGAATACCAAATTCACATGACTACCTATAGCAAGACTTCTCCCATGTCCTCAGGAACAAACGTAACTACTCACAAATCATATTCATGTTCATAATCAGATGGGTATTAATATGTATAAAGGATATGAACATGTGATCTTCCACCGAATAAACCAACTAGCATCAACTACAAGGAGTAATCAACACTACTAGCAACCCACAGGTACCAATCTGAGGTTTTAGGACAAAGATTGGATACAAGAGATGAACTAGGGTTTGAGAGGAGATGGTGTTGGTGAAGATGTTGATGGAGATTGACCCCCTCCCGATGAGAGGATCGATGGTGATGACGATGGTGATGATTTCCCCCTCCCGAAGGGATGTTTCCCTGGCAGAACGGCTCTGCCGGAGCCCTAGATTGGTTCCGCCAAGGTTCCACCTCGTAGCGGCGGAGTTTCGTCCCATGAGATTGCTTATGATTTTTTTTCTCGAACGAAAGACTTCATATAGCAGCAGATGGGCACCGGAGGCCTGCCAAGGGGCCCATGAGGCAGGGGCGCGCCTAGGGGGGTAGGGCGCGCCCCCCACCCTTCTGGATGGTGGGTGGCCCCCCTCTGGTGCTTCCTTCGCCCAATATTTTTTATACATTCTGAAACTAACTTCCGTGAAGTTTCAGGAATTTTGGAGTTGTGCAGAATAGGTCTCTAATATTTGCTCCTTTTCCAGCCCAGAATTCCAGTTGCTGGCATTCTCCCTCTTCGTGTAAACCTTGTAAAATAAGAGAGAATAGGCATAAGTATTGTGACATAATGTGTAATAACGGCCCATAATGTAATAAATATCGATATAAAAGCATGATGCAAAATGGATGTATCAAGGGGGCACCCCAAAGGCACACCAGGATTTGTCTTAGCCGTGTGCGGTGCCCCCCTCCACAGTTACA
Organism: Triticum urartu; assembly: GCF_056163025.1. Taxonomy (NCBI): domain Eukaryota; kingdom Viridiplantae; phylum Streptophyta; class Magnoliopsida; order Poales; family Poaceae; genus Triticum; species Triticum urartu. The sequence goes on from NC_141879.1 coordinate 586,782,808, forward strand.
CACCTCGGTCATATCGTCGTGGTGCTTAGGCGAAGCCCTGTGCCGGTAACTTCATCATCACCGTCGCCACGACATCGTGCTAATGGAACTCTCCCTCGGCCTCAACTGGATCAAGAGTACGAGGGACGTCATCGAGATGAGCGTGTGCTGAACACGGAGGTGCCGTACATTCGGTGCTAGGATCGGTGGGATCATGAAGACCTACGACTACATCGACCGCGTTGATATAACGCTTCCGCTTCGGTCTACTAGGGTACGTGGACACACTCTCCCGCCCGTTGCTATGCATCACCTAGATAGATCTTGCGTGATCATAGGTAAAAAATTTGAAATTACTTCGTTCCCCAACAATAAGTACCAGAGGGGGCCCACCAAGTGGGCGCAACCCACCTGGGCACGCCAGGGAGCCCAGGCGCGCCCTGGTGGGTTGTGCTCCCCTCGGCCCACCTCTGGTGCCCATCTTTTGGTATATAAGTCATTTTGACCTAGAAAAAATAAGGAGAGGACTTTCGGGATGAAGCACCACCGCCTCGAGGCGGAACTTGGGCAGGAGCACGTTTGCCCTCCGTCGGAGCGATTCCATAGGGGGAACTTCCCTCCCGGAGGGGGAAATCATCGTCGTCATCATCACCAACAACTCTCCCATCTTGGGGAGGAAAATCTCCATCAACATCTTCAACAACACCATCTCCTCTCAAACCCTAGTTCATCTCTTGTGTTCAATCTTGTTACCGGAACTATAGATTGGTGCTTGTGGGTGACTAGTAGTGTTGATTACATCTTGTAGTTGATTACTATATGGTTTATTTGGTGGAAGATTATATGTTCAGATCCAATATGCTATTTAATACCCCTCTAATCATGAGCATGTTTATCATTTGTGAGTAGTTACTTTTGTTCTTGAGGTCACAAGAGAAATCATGTTGCAAGTAATCATGTGAATTTGATATGTGTTCGATATTTTGATAGTATGTATGTTGTGATTCCCTTAGTGGTGTGAACATCGACTACATGACACTTCACCATATTTGGGTCTAAGGGAATGCATTGTGGAGTAGCAATTAGATGATGGGTTGTGAGAGTGACAGAAGCTTAAACCCCAGTTTATGTGTTATTCCGTAAGGGACCGATTGGATCCAAAAGTTTAATGCTATGGTTAGAATTTATTCTTAATATTTTTCTCGTAGTTGCGGATGCTTGCGGGAGGGTTAATCATAAGTAGGAGGTTTGTTCAAGTAAGAGCAGCACCTAAGCACCGGTCCACCCACATATCAAATTACCAAAGTACCGAACACGAATTAAACCAACATGATGAAAGTGACTAGATGAAATTCCCGTGTACCCTCAAGAACGATTTGCTCATCATAAGAGACCGTTTTGGCCGGTCCTTTGCCTCAAAAGGATTGGGCTACCTTGCTGCACTTTTGTTACTACTATCGTTACTTGATCGTTACAAATTATCTTGCTATCAAACTCTCAGCTACTTACAATTTCAGCACTTGCAGACATTACCTTACTAAAAACTACTTGTCATTCCTTCAGATCCTTGTTGGGTTCGACACTCTTACATATCGAAAAGAGCTACAGTTGATCCCCTATACTTGTGGGTCATCAGAGGCCGCGTCAAACTGGGTCCGGAAGTAGGACATCATCAATATAAAACCACTCCGAAGACCATTCTGGGGATACCTCTTTGGGAGTTCCAATAGGGTACCTGATCCGGCTATGTGCCATACTTCGGCGCCGCCCACTTCAAATATGGAGCCCCCTCGATGGCGAGGGACGAGGCAAAAGAACTTTCTCCATAATTTGAAATGGGCCTCGCAGCCCAGAAACAGTTCGCAGAGAGCGGCGAAGCCTGAGATGTGCAGAATTGAACCTGGGGTGAGGTTGTGCAGCTGGATGCCATAAAACTGTTGGGGAACGTAGTAATTTCAAAAAAATTCCTACGCACATGCAAGATCATGGTGATGCATAGCAACAAGAGGGGAGAGTGTTGTCTACGTAGCCTCGTAGACCGGAAGCGGAAGCGTTAGCACAACGCGGTTGATGTAGTCGTACGTCTTCACGGCCCGACCCATCAAGCACCGAAACTACGGCACCTCCGAGTTCTAGCACACGTTCAGCTCGATGACGATCCCCGGACTCCGATCCAGCAAAGTGTCGGGGATGAGTTCCGTCAGCACGACAGCATGGTGACGATCTTGATGTTTTACCGTCGCAGGGCTTCGCCTAAGCACCGCTACAATATTATCGAGGACTATGGTGGAGGGGCGCACCGCACACGGCTAAGAGATCAATGATCAATTGTTGTGTCTATGGGGTGCCCCCCTGCCCCCGTATATAAAGGAGTGGAGGAGGGGGCCGGCCAAGGACGGTGGCGCGCCCTAGGGGGAGTCCAACTCCCACTGGGAGTAGGACTCCCCTTTTTCCTATTAGGAGTAGGAGAGGGAAGGAAGAGGAAGGAGGGAGGAAGGAAAGGGGGGGCGGCCCCCTTCCAATTCGGATTGGGCTTGGGGGGGGCCTTCCCTTGCTCCTTTCCCCTCCTTTCCACTAAGGCCCAATAAGGCCCATATACCTCCCGGGGGGTTCCGATAACCTCTCGGTGATCCGGTATTGTCCCAATCTCACCCGGAACCTTTCCGGTGTCCAAATATAGTCGTCCAATATATCGATCTTTATGTCTCGACCATTTCGAGACTCCTCGTCAAGTCTGTGATCACATCCGGGACTCCGAACAACCTTCGGTACATCAAAATATATAAACTCATAATGAAACTGTCATCGTAACGTTAAGCGTGCGGACCCTACGGGTTCAAGAACAATGTAGACATGACCGAGACATGTCTCCGGTCAATAACCAATAGCGGAACCTGGATGCTCATATTGGCTCCTACATATTCTACGAAGATCTTTATCGGTCAGACCGCATAACAACATACGTTTGTTCCCTTTGTCATCGGTATGTTACTTGCCCGAGATTCGATCGTCGGTATCTCAATACCTAGTTCAATCTCGTTACCGGCAAGTCTCTTTACTCGTTCTGTAATACATCATCTTGAAACTAACTTATTAGTTGCATTGCTTGCAAGGCTTAAGTGATGTGCATTACCGAGAGGGCCCAGAGATACCTCTCCGATAATCGGAGTGACAAATCCTAATCTCGAAATACGCCAACACAACATGTACCTTTGGAGACACCTGTAGAGCACCTTTATAATCACCCAGTTACATTGTGACGTTTGGTAGCACACAAAGTGTTCCTCCCGTAAACGGGAGTTGCATAATCTCATAGTCATAGGAACATGTATAAGTCATGAAGAAAGCAATAGCAACATACTAAACGATCGGGTGCTAAGCTAATGGAATGGGTCATGTCAATCACATCATTCTCCTAATTATGTGATCCCGTTAATCAAATGACAACTCATGTCTATGGTTAGGAAACATAACCATTTTCGATTAACGAGCTAGTCAAGTAGAGGCATACTAGTGACACTTTGTTTGTCTATGTATTCACACAAGTATTATGTTTCCGGTTAATACAATTCTAGCATGAATAATAAACATTTATCATGATATAAGGAAATAAATAATAACTTTATTATTGCCTCTAGGGCATATTTTCTTCAGTCTCCCACTTGCACTAGAGTCAATAATCTAGATTACACAGTAATGATTCTAACACCCATGGAGCCTTGGTGCTGATCATGTTTTGCTCATGGAAGAGGCTTAGTCAATGGGTCTGCTACATTCAGATCCGTATGTATCTTGCAAATCTCTATGTCTCCCATCTGGACTAGATCCCGGATGGAATTGAAGCGTCTCTTGATGTGCTTGGTTCTCTTGTGAAATCTGGATTCCTTTGCCAAGGCAATTGCACCAGTATTGTCACAAAAGATTTTCATTGGACCCGATGCACTAGGTATGACACCTAGATCGGATATGAACTCCTTCATCCAGACTCCTTCGTTTGCTGCTTCCGAAGCAGCTATGTACTCCGCTTCACATGTAGATCCCGCCACGACGCTTTGTTTAGAACTGCACCAACTGACAGCTCCACCGTTTAATGTAAATACGTATCCGGTTTGCGATTTAGAATCGTCCGGATCGGTGTCAAACCTTGCATCCACGTAACCATTTACGATGAGCTCTTTGTCACCTCCATATACGAGAAACATATCCTTAGTCCTTTTCAGGTATTTCAGGATGTTCTTGACCGCTGTCCAGTGATCCACTCCTGGATTACTTTGGTACCTCCCTGCTAGACTTATAGCAAGGCTCACATCAGGTCTGGTACACAGCATTGCATACATGATAGAGCCTATGGCTAAAGCATAGGGAACATCTTTCATTTTCTCTCTATCTTCTGCAGTGGTCGGGCATTGAGTCTTACTCAACTTCACACCTTGTAACACAGGCAAGAACCCTTTCTTTGCTTGATCCATTTTAAACTTCTTCAAAACTTTGTCTAGGTATGTGCTTTGTGAAAGTCCAATTAAGCATCTTGATCTATCCCTATAGATCTTAATGCCCAATATGTAAGCAGCTTCACCGAGGTCTTTCATTGAAAAACTCTTATTCAAGTATCCCTTTATGCTATCCAGAAATTCTATATCATTTCCAATCAGTAATATGTCATCCACATATAATATCAGAAATGCTACAGAGCTCCCACTCACTTTCTTGTAAATACAGGCTTCTCCAAAAGTCTGTATAAAACCAAATGCTTTGATCACACTATCAAAGCGTTTATTCCAACTCCGAGAGGCTTGCACCAGTCCATAAATGGATCGCTGGAGCTTGCACACTTTGTTAGCTCCCTTTGGATCGAAAAAACCTTCCGTCTGCATCATATAGAACTCTTCTTCCAGAAATCCATTCAGGAATGCAGTTTTGACATCCATCTGCCAAATTTCATAATCATAAAATGCGGCAATTGCTAACATGATTCGGACAGACTTAAGCATCGCTACGGGTGAGAAGGTCTCATCGTAGTCAATCCCTTGAACTTGTCGAAAACCTTTTGCGACAAGTCGAGCTTTGTAGACAGTAACATTACCGTCAGCGTCAGTCTTCTTCTTGAAGATCCATTTATTCTCAATTGCTTGCCGATCATTGGGCAAGTCAACCAAAGTCCACACTTTGTTCTCATACATGGATCCCATCTCAGATTTCATGGCTTCAAGCCATTTTGCGGAATCTGGGCTCACCATCGCTTCTTCATAGTTCGTAGGTTCATTATGATCTAGTAGCATGACTTCCAGAACAGGATTACCGTACCACTCTGGTGCGGATCTTACTCTGGTTGATCTACGAGGTTCAGTAGTAACTTGTTCTGAAGTTTCATGATCATCATCATTAGTTTCCTCACTAATTGGTGTAGGTGTCACAGAAACCGGTTTCTGTGATGTACTACTTTCCAATAAGGGAGCAGGTATAGTTACCTCATCAAGTTATACTTTCCTCCCACTCACTTCTTTCGAGAGAAACTCCTTCTCTAGAAAGGATCCATTCTTAGCAACAAATGTCTTGCCTTCGGATCTGTGATAGAAGGTGTACCCAACAGTCTCCTTTGGGTATCCTATGAAGACACATTTCTCCGATTTGGGTTTGAGCTTATCAGGTTGAAGTTTTTTCACATAAGCATCGCAGCCCCAAACTTTCAGAAATGACAACTTTGGTTTCTTGCCAAACCATAGTTCATAAGGCGTCGTCTCAACGGATTTTGATGGTGCCCTATTTAACGTGAATGTGGTCCTCTCTAAAGCATAACCCCAAAATGATAGCGGTAAATCTGTAAGAGACATCATAGATCGCACCATATCAAGTAAAGTACGATTACGACGTTCGGACACACCATTACGCTATGGTGTTCCGGGTAGCGTGAGTTGCGAAACTATTCCGCATTGTTTCAAATGTAAACTAAAATCGTAACTCAAATATTCTCCTCCACGGTCAGATCGTAGAAACTTTATTTTCTTGTTACGATGATTTTCAACTTCACTCTGAAATTCTTTGAACTTTTCAGATGTTTCAGACTTATGTTTCATTAAGTAGATATACCCATATCTGCTTAAATCATCTGTGAAGGTGAGAAAATAATGATACCCGCCATGAGCTTCAACATTCATTGGACCACATACATCTGTATGTATGATTTCCAACAAATCTGTTGCTCTCTCCATAGTACCAGAGAACAGCGCTTTAGTCATCTTGCCCATGAGGCACGGTTCGCAAGTACCAAGTGATTCATAATCAAGTGGTTCCAGAAGTCCATCAGTATGGAGTTTCTTCATGCGCTTTACACCGATATGACCTAAATGGCAGTGCCACAAATAAGTTGCACTATCATTATCAACTCTGCATCTTTTGGCTTCAACATTATGAATATGTGTATCACTACTATCGAGATTCATCAAAAATAGACCACTCTTCAAGGGTGCATGACCATAAAAGATATTACTCATATAAATAGAACAACCATTATTATCTGATTCAAATGAATAACTGTCTCGCATCAAACAAGATCCAGATATAATGTTCATGCTCAACGCTGGCACCAAATAACAATTATTTAGGTCTAATACTAATCCCGGTGGTAGATGTAGAGGTAGCGTGCCGACCGCGATCACATCGACTTTGGAACCATTTCCCACGCGCATCGTCACCTCGTCCTTCGCCAGTGTTCGCTTAATCCGTAGTCCCTGTTTCGAGTTGCAAATATTAGCAACAGAACCAGTATCAAATACCCAGGTACTACTGCGAGCTCTAGTAAGGTACACATCAATAACATGTATATCACATATACCTTCATTCACCTTGCCATCCTTCTTATCCGCCAAATACTTGGGGCAGTTCCACTTCCAGTGACCAGTCTGCTTGCAGTAGAAGCACTCAGTTTCAGGCTTAGGTCCAGACTTGGGTTTCTTCTCCTAAGCAGCAACTTGCTTGATGTTCTTCTTGAAGTTCCTCTTCTTCTTCCCCTTGCCCTTTTTCTTGAAACTAGTGGTCTTGTTGACCATCAACACTTGATGCTCCTTCTTGATTTCTACCTCCGCAGCTTTTAGCATTGCGAAGAGCTCGGGAATTGTCTTATCCATCCCTTGCATATTATAGTTCATCATGAAGCTCTTGTAGCTAGGTGGAAGTGATTGGAGAATTCTGTCAATGACGCAATCATCTGGAAGATTAACTCCCAGTTGAATTAAGTGATTATTATACCCAGACATTTTGAGTATATGCTCACTGACAGAACTGTTCTCCTCCATCTTGCAGCTATAGAACTTATTGGAGACTTCATATCTCTCAATCCGGGCATTTGCTTGAAATATTAGCTTCAACTCCTGGAACATTTCATATGCTCCATGATGTTCAAAACGTCGTTGAAGTCCCGATTCTAAGCCGTAAAGCATGGCACACTGAACTATCGAGTAGTCATCAGCTTTGCTCTGCCAGACGTTCATAACATCTGGTGTTGCTCCAGCAGCAGGCCTGGCACCCAGCGGTGCTTCCAGGACGTAATTCTTCTGTGCAGCAATGAGGATAATCCTCAAGTTACGGACCCAGTCCGTATAATTGCTACCATCATCTTTCAACTTTGCTTTCTCAAGGAACGCATTAAAATTCAACGGAACAACAGCACGGGCCATCTATCTACAATCAAACATAAACAAGCAAGATACTATCAGGTACTAAGTTCATGATAAATTTAAGTTCAATTAATCATATTACTTAAGAACTCCCACTTGGAAAGACATCCCTCTAATCTTCTAAGTGATCACGCGATCCAAATCAACTAAACCATAACCGATCATCACGTGAAATGGAGTAGTTTTCAATGGTGAACATCACTATGTTGATCATATCTACTATATGATTCACGCTCGACCTTTTCGGTCTCAATGTTCCAAGGCCATATCTGCATATGCTAGGCTCGTCAAGTTTAACCTGAGTATTCTGCGTGTGCAAAACTGGCTTACACCCGTTGTAGATGGACGTAGAGCTTATCACACCCGATCATCACGTGGTGTCTGGGCACGACAAACTTTGGCAACGGTGCATACTCAGGGAGAACACTTTTATCTTGAAATTTAGTGAGAGATCATCTTATAATGCTACCGTCAATCAAAGCAAGATAAGATGCATAAAAGATAAACATCACATGCAATCAATATAAGTGATATGATATGGCCATCATCATCTTGTGCTTGTGATCTCCATCTCCGAAGCATCGTCATGATCACCATCGTCACCGGCGCGACACCTTGATCTCCATCTTAGCAACGTTGTCGTCTCGCCAATCTTATGCTTCCACGACTATCGCTACCGCTTAGTGATAAAGTAAAGCATTACAGCGCGATTGCATTGCATACAATAAAGCGACAACCATATGGCTCCTGCCAGTTGCCGATAACTCGGTTACAAAAACATGATCATCTCATACAATAAAATTTAGCATCATGTCTTGACCATATCACATCACAACATGCCCTGCAAAAACAAGTTAGACGTCCTCTACTTTGTTGTTGCAAGTTTTACGTGGCTGCTACGGGCTTAGCAAGAACCGTTCTTACCTACGCATTAAAACCACAACGATAGTTTGTCAAGTTGGTGTTGTTTTAACCTTCGCAAGGATCGGGCGTAGCCACACTCGGTTCAACTAAAGTTGGAGAAACTGACACCCGCCAGCCACCTGTGTGCAAAGCACGTCGATAGAACCAGTCTCGCGTAAGCGTACGCGTAATGTCGGTCCGGGCCGCTTCATCCAACAATACCGCCAAACCAAAGTATGACATGCTGGTAAGCAGTATGACTTATATCGCCCACAACTCACTTGTGTTCTACTCGTGCATATAACATCAACGCATAAAACCTAGGCTCGGATGCCACTGTTGGGGAACGTAGTAATTTCAAAAAAAATCCTACGCACACGCAAGATCATGGTGATGCATAGCAACGAGAGGGGAGAGTGTTGTCTATGTACCCTCATAGACCGGAAGCGGAAGCGTTAGCACAACGCGGTTGATGTAGTCGTACGTCTTCACGGCTCGACCGATCAAGCACCGAAACTACGGCACCTCCGAGTTCTAGCACACGTTCAGCTCAATGACGATCCCCGGACTCCGATCCAGCAAAGTGTCGGGGATGAGTTCCGTCAGCACGACGGCATGGTGACAATCTTGATGTTTTACCGTCACAGGGCTTCGCCTAAGCACCGCTACAATATTATCGAGGACTATGGTGGAGGGGGGCACCGCACATGGCTAAGAGATCAATGATCAATTGTTGTGTCTATGGGGTGCCCCCCTGCCCCCGTATATAAAGGAGTGGAGGAGGGGGCCGGCCAAGGACGGTGGCGCGCCCTAGGGGGGAGTCCAACTCCCACCGGGAGTAGGACTCCCCTTTTTCCTATTAGGAGTAGGAGAGGGAAGGAAGAGGAAGGAGGGAGGAAGGAAAGGGGGGGCGGCCCCCTTCCAATTCGGATTGGGCTCGGGGGGGGTGCCCCTTCCCTTGCTCCTTTCCCCTCCTTTCCACTAAGGCCCAATAAGGCCCATATACCTCCCGGGGGGTTCCGATAACCTCTCGGTGATCCGGTATTGTCCCAATCTCACCCGGAACCTTTCCGGTGTCCAAATATAGTTGTCCAATATATCGATCTTTATGTCTCGACCATTTCGAGACTCCTCGTCAAGTCTGTGATCACATCCGGGACTCCGAACAACCTTTGGTACATCAAAATATATAAACTCATAATGAAACTGTCATCGTAACGTTAAGCGTGCGGACCCTACGGGTTCGAGAACAATGTAGACATGACTGAGACATGTCTCCGGTCAATAACCAATAGCAGAACCTGGATGCTCATATTGGCTCCTACATATTCTACGAAGATCTTTATCGGTCAGACCGCATAACAACATACGTTTGTTCCCTTTGTCATCGGTATGTTACTTGCCCGGGATTCGATCGTCGGTATCTCAATACCTAGTTCAATCTCGTTACCGGCAAGTCTCTTTACTCGTTCTGTAATACATCATCTTGCAACTAACTTATTAGTTGCATTGCTTGCAAGGCTTAAGTGATGTGCATTACCGAGAGGGCCCAGAGATACCTCTCCGACAATCGGAGTGACAAATCCTAATCTCGAAATACGCCAACCCAACATGTATCTTTGGAGACACCTGTAGAGCACCTTTATAATCACCCAGTTACATTGTGACGTTTGGTAGCACACAAAGTGTTCCTCCGGTAAACGGGAGTTGCATAATCTCATAGTCATAGGAACATGTATAAGTCATGAAGAAAGCAATAGCAACATACTAAACGATCGGGTGCTAAGCTAATGGAATGGGTCATGTCAATCACATCATTCTCCTAATGATGTGATCCCGTTAATCAAATGACAACTCATGTCTATGGTTAGGAAACATAACCATCTTCGATTAACGAGCTAGTCAAGTAGAGGCATACTAGTGACACTTTGTTTGTCTATGTATTCACACAAGTATTATGTTTCCGATTAATACAATTCTAGCATGAATAATAAACATTTATCATGATATAAGGAAATAAATAATAACTTTATTATTGCCTCTAGGGCATATTTCCTTCAAAAACTCCAACAGACTCCTGAGAAAGGGATGAATCAGAAATCCTAAGCCCCGCAAGAGAAACGGAACGAAGCACACCCTCTCCTCCTTATTGGGGTTGGGGAAATTTGCTGCTAGTACATCATTGCCAATCGAAGCCAATCCCGCTCGTACAGAGACTAGATCTACAAGGGGAAGGTATCCCTGCATTTGGAGTCGACTCGACTGAAGATGAGACCCTGAACAACTCTGCGAATCACCCTCTTGAGGGCCATGGGGCGCAAAGAAGAGCCTGGGGCGCTGGCCATGTTTTGAAGTTTTTCGTTTCTAGTCCTGGTGTTCTCTACACGACGTCGATGGCACTTGGAGATCTAACCTCTTTATATAGGCGTCGTCCCTATGTGGCCAGGGGTTTTGTTTTTGGTAAAAATTATTATGGATCGTTTGCATCCGACCAGCGGGTGGAAATCGAGGCGACAACAGGGAAGGAGTCATAAAGGCAGAACGTGGAAGTCAGGGCCGGATTGTTATCCGTCCAAGGTATGATGAAGAACCAACCTTGCAACAGCCGAAGACATAAGCCAGATACTGCATCGACATTTGAAGGCCAATTCGGGGGGGCTAATGAGGGAGTCCTGGATTAGGGGGTCCTCAGGTGTCCGGGCTATTCGATATGGGTCGAACTGATGGGCCGTGAAGATACAAGTAGAAGACTTTCCCCCCATGTCCGGGTAGGACTCCTGTATGCGTGGACGGCAAGATTGATATCCGGATATGTTATTTCCTTCCCCCACAAACCGACTTTGTATAACCCTAGGCCCCTTCGGTGTATATATAAACCGAAGGATTTAGTCTGTCGAGGCTATCAGAATTCTCATAGGCTAGACTGCTAGGGTTTATCCATTACGATCTCGAGGTAGATCAACTCTTGTAACCCCTATACTCATCAAATACAATCAAGCAGGACGTAGGATTTTACCTCCATTAAGAGGGCATGAACCTGGGTAAACATTGTTTCCCACTTGTCCCTTTTTACCATCGATCCTCAGACGCACAGTTCGGGACCCCCTACCTGAGATCTGCCATTTTTGACACCGACAATGGGGATCTCACGGCGGCGAGCTCGCGGCCATGGACGACGCCGTGGAGGAGTTCAATCCTCCTCGCCGGAGCTGCCGAGGTCGATGTATGTCTCCCTCTACTCCTCGCGGATGCGCCGCCACTCGTCGTCCTTCTCCTTGGCAGTGATGTTGGTTGCGACCGCCTTCTGGAACACGAGGTCTTCGAGCTCCTCGTGGTGGCGCCGGTGCTCCACCTCCTCGCCAAGCTTCGCTCGGCAATGGCGGCGGCGAGAGGTCGTGGTTGGTCCACTTCCTCGCCCCGCGCTTGCTCGCGCCGTCCGACCGGACGTGCCGCTCACGCTCGGGGTCGCTGCCACCGTCGGATCTCCTCTCGGAGCCGCATCCGGGGATCCACATGCGGCCCCACATGGCGGCTGGAGGCAGAAGGGGCTCGCCGGCGGCGAGAAATGAGAGGAGGTGAGTGGGGAATTGAGGAGCTCGGCGGCGGCGGGGGGATAGGGTTTTGACCCGCAAATGTGCCGCGAACCCATAGATATACTAGTCGGGGCGGGCGGTTTGCGGGCCGCGGTAAGTATTTTTACGGGCCGGGCGAGTATACGGGCTCTGTTCTGACCGGAAAATTGGGTCGAGCCCGTATACTCACCGGAATTTTGCGGCTTTTGCGAGGTCTGCTAGAGTTGCTCTTAGAACAGATCACAAGATTAACACCGAGTGATTGACAAAAAAACTACCACTTTAGGGGTTACCGTCCCACATAACAACAATTTTTTTAAAACTGACCGAAAACTACCAAAATTTTCTAATTTTGTGACTAAAAACTATCACTTTTGAAAAATGACCAGTTTAGATGATTTAAACAGGTTTATGACATATGCAGGACCCACCTGTCAGAGCTGACGTGGCTGCAAAGTCAACTCCATTTATTTTAACCATTATTTTGACCGTTATTATAGATGGGGTCCACATGTCAGCATCAACCTCCTCCTTCTTCATCCTCTCTCTCTCTAGCATTTCCTCAAACACCTCTTATGCACCTGCGAGCCACCTGCACCGCCCTCCATTGCCGACGCTCGCGGTCGTGCTCTACACAGAATTAACTTTACTCCAGTGCAGTGTGTGTCCCGTGGGGAAGGAGCTGCAAGTCAAGGCGCTCCTGGGGCAGCGCCGGGGGAACTTCGCTGCGACCGGGTCCAAGTGTGCGCTGCGGTTCCCCGCCAAGGCTGACAACGCCATCTGGGCCGACGCCGAGGACGACCTCGACCCTGCCCCCGCCAGCACCCTAGCGAGAGACATGCTCGAGGAGTTCGAGAAGGAGGCAGGGGCGGCAGCAGCATCCAAAACCTCGCCGGATCTGGCAGCGACGGCGGGTTCCTCGCCAGGAGATGGAGGGGCGGTTGCTCTTCGGCCCCGCGGCGCTGGCGGCTGCCTCACCGGGAAGATGGAGGGGCAGGCGCTCTTCGAATCCCGCGGCTCCGGCGGCCAGTGGCTGCCTCGCCGGCCGTAACGAGCGACGGTGCTGGCTCGAGAGCAGAGGTACGTGACAGCAGGTGGACTTCTTTTTTTCTTGACTGAGATTGTGGATTTAGGGGGGGGGGGGGGGAAATAAGCATATTTGTTAGACTGACATGCAGGCCCCACCTGTAATAACAGTCAACTTAATAGTTAAAATAAACGGAGTTGACTTTATAGCCATGTCGACTGTGACGGGTGGGTCATGCATGTCATAAACCTGTTTAAATCATCCAAACTGATCATTTTTCAAAAATGGTACTTTTTAGTCACAAAATTAAAAAAATACTAGTTTTCGGTCAGTTTTTAAAAAGTGGTACTTCTGTGGGACGGTAACCCCTAAAGTGATAGTTTTTTGTCAGTCATTCATTAACACCAATACCCCCCCCCCCCCCCCCAAAAAAAAAACATTAGCTAAGCTCTTACACCCGGTGAGCCAGTCTGCCAGTGGACTTATAATATCCGAATCCGCACACCCTTTCCCTTTCCGGATGTTGACTCTGGCGCCACTGGAAGAAACCCAAGTTGCTCGATCGGAAACGTCGTGGATACAAACCAACCCCCGAGAGTTTAAATGCGGGAGATGAGAAGGTTCGCAGCAGGCCGTCGTCCCGTCCCTGGATTAGATGGTGGATCCATCCATCGATCATGCCATGCATGATCATGATCCGACCCATCCAGCCGGCTTCCCTGTACACAAATAGCCAGGCCTCTCGAGCTTGTGCTAGCTAAAAAAACGAGACGGGGACCGAAAGGATGGCGACGTTGGAGGCAACGACGCCGAAGCGGACGATCCCACACGTTTGGTTTCAACTCGTGGCGACACGACCTGGAAAGGAAAGGAGACGGTCGGGGCCCCGGACCGGTCACCACGCAGGCACGCACGCACAGTGCCGCCACCGCACTGTTTATGTCCCCAATTAATTACGTGACCAAGCAAAGGTACGGTAGTAATATACGTTGGAGTAGTATCGAGCCGGCCGGCCGGCCGTCTCACGTACGATCTCGGCGATCCGGCCGGCGCGGCCGCCGGCCCCGTCACGTCACCGGTCCGGGCTGGTGGTGGTGGTGGAACAGCCGTACAGGTGCGTGACGCGGGTCGGCCGGCACCCGGCCGCGCCATTTGTAGCCGTCGCCGTCTGTCCCGGGCCGCCCGAGCAACAGCAGCAAATAAAAAGAAGGCTCGCTCGCACGCCCACCTCACCAGACGTTCGAGAAGAGTCGCCGCGCGCGCGCGCGCGGAGTCCGTCTTGCCGGTGCCAGGTCCGGGCGGCGACCCTTCCGCGAGCGCGCGCGCGTACGTTTCGTGCGCGATCGCTGTGGCATACTGATGAGACGCCGACGGCGAAAACCAACCGGCTGACACGAGCGCGCGCACTGGGACGCACGCATGCCCGCACGCTAACTCGTTTCCGTGGAAAATCCCCGCGGCACCTCCTTTTCGCATGGGCCCGTGACATTGTAGCTAGTAGTAGTAAGTAACATTTGCCAATGTCATCTTAGCCAAACTGTGATATCCTCGGTGTGTACAGAGCTGGGAGCGCGGCGTCTGATAATATACAGCAATACCTATCGATATCTATCTATCTACTCTACTCTACTCTCTGTGTGCGTCGTCCACCCATGGCCATGGGTCAACCAACCTGCACGCTAGCTCCTTCTCTTTTCAGCGCCTCCGATCCCGCGTTTACTTACCAACTGCCCGCGGGGTCAGCTTTATTTCCAAAAGATGTATGTATGTGTGCGCGCGCTAACCACCACGCAGTCAAGCAAGACAAACATAGTGGAACATCTTTCTCTTCCACAAGATCATATCTATAAAAGTCCACCGGAAGTCCAGTAGTATCTCAAACATAATAAAATATTAATTATATCGAGATTTTAAGAGCATTGAACGACCACTACTGCCGCCAGAATGAGCCGTCGACGCGCCGCTGTCGCTACTCCTCACTCCTCTACCGGAGACAGCTTGACCATGTTGATGACAGCCGAGAAATCTGAAGTATCTAACACGAAATCTTGCCACGTGACGAGAAACCCTAACCTCACTCTCCATGGAGACAACAGACATCTACGCCGAAGCTCCGTCAACTATGTCAGGACGAACGATGTCAAGGAGGATCGTAGCCCGGAAGACTAACTCTTGGGATTTTATTGGGTCGTGCACTTGTGTTGATGAAGTGAAGTTTCGTGCGTGCCTTGCGGGTATCTATATCGGTATCAGCTTCAATAAGCCAATTATTTTAGAATCTGATAGCTCATCTGCGGTTTCCTATCTTGCGGATGAAATTCTAGACAAGTTCCCACTTGTTGATCTTAAAAGAGAAGTGCTTGGCATTGAGAAGCTCACAAGAAACCTCAAGATCTTGAAGATCAATTGGCAGGCAAATACGGCGGCCCATAAGATTGCTAAGTTTAGTTTCGATTGCTAAGTTTAGTTTCGATAATAGGTTGGACAACTTTCATTTCAATAGTGTTCCGCCCTGCATGGCGTATGCTGCAATGAGCGATTGTACGAGCATTTTAAGTTGGTTAATATATGGGGTTTTTTAAGAAAAAGAAACACCGTCACCCGCCTGTGTGCCGCACCTGCAAGGAATAAAAATCTCTAATCTAAAGTACTAACCGAAGAGAAGGCACCTGGATTCTCCTCCCCGCCACCGGCCGTCGGAGCAGCAGGCGAAGGGTTTGCGAATCCACAAGCTCATCGGTGAAACCTGCGGCGTATAATTAACATGTTCCCCCTCGTCCAGACCCATCGCAAGGAAAGCGAAAATCTAGATTTGCTTTATCGGGTATCAAACGGGAACTCCGAGCAAATAAAACACATTTCAAAAGAAGTCTGGAGGAAAGAGATTGTCATAGCCGCCTAGTATTAGAAACATAGTGGATCATAGCAGCCTAGGTTTTTGTTTGTACTCCAAAAAAAATCGACGAGATAAAAAAAATGAGCTAGTAGCATGCGTACGTCGCAAAGTTGCAAGACAATACAATCACCCACACAACAACCCAAGAGAAACCCACACGGCGATCGATGGGCAGACGATGAGGTACATGCCAGTACAAGGCTAGGCGGCCGACACCCGCTTTAAACTACACATTCTCCCCTCCCGCCGGTGACATCATATCCTTCAAATTTCAAGCCAGCCTTTGGAGATTGGTTTCGTCTTCCTCCCTCACCGTCGCCATCACCATCGGCAACCTTTGCAACAAGCCACCCCCTTCCTCCAGCCATATATACCTCCACGCCTCCTCCTCGCCCTTCTCATCTCCTCATCGATCATTCCTAGCAAGCTCGCCCTCTCTCGAGAAAACAGAAGGCTCTCCTCTCTCTCTCACGGAAAACAGAAGGCTCTCCGGCTCTACTCCCCCGAGCTCTACACCCCGGCCTCTGCATCTCTAATGGGGGAGCACGCGTACGACCACAGCAGCAGCAGCGGGGGCGGCATGAGCCCGTCGACGCCGCCGGTGCAGCAGCAGCAGCAGCGCAGGGGCCTCTCCCGCCACGCGACGGCCCCCAGGGCCACCACAACGCGGCCGGCGATAAGGATCATCCACATCATCGCGCCGGAGATCATCAAGACCGACGTCGACAACTTCCGGGACCTCGTGCAGCGCCTCACCGGGAGGCAGCACCACCAGCCGGCCGACGTCACGGCGAACGACCGCGCGGCAGTGACGGTGGGCGTGGCGACCACGCCGCCGTCGCCCGTAGAGGAGAAGCCGCAGCCGCAGAAGAAGAGGCTGGCACCAGCGCCGGCGCTGGCGGACGATTTCGTGGCGCAGCAGGAGAACAAGAGGAGGAAGAAGATCAAGTGCGAGGTGGTGAAGGTGGAGGAAGGAGGGTTGGGCTACGGCGGCGGCGACCTCGACTTCAGCGAGCTGTGGATGGATCTCAACCCCGGGGGCTTCCTGAGCTTCTTGGAGGAGGACGTGTTCCAGGGGATGATGGCTCCTGACCTGCTGCAGCAGCCGCTGGGGGCGCCGAGGATGGATTTAGTTGGTGAAATGTGCGCCTCCTTTCTGGCTTAGTTAGTTAGCCAGAGCTGTTCTTGTGATCTTTATCTTGTTTTTGTGAGAATTTTTTGCACTTTGGTTGAGAGAAATGGATTCTTTTCTCTCTTTCACTAGATGAACATATTTACAGTGGTCTTGAAAGAACTTGCGCCCATGGTTGCAAATACTAGTAGTGATTATGTAAGCCTCCCTGGTGGGATGATGATCAATGATCATCCAAGGAATATGATCGGTTTGGGTGCCTACGTTTGTTTTCTGTCTCGATCAGAAATGTAAATAATTGTTCCTCTTGAAAATGCCATGTGGAGAACAAACAGAACAGTGATGGTTTCAAAACTCCATCGATACCGGTGCACTTCTATTTTCAAACTTTAGTTGCGCTTGCACTTGATCATCATTCCAAGTAGTTTTTGGAAGGAAAATCATACTCAATTTGAATAACATTTTTCTCTTTTTGCACAAGATGGAGCCCCATGATTCCATCAATTCAGTAGCTGCACCAGACAAAGGATGCTCTGCTAAGTGGTGTCTGTTTTTCTCTTTACTAATTGCAAAATGATGTGGACAATCAGGTGTGTGTATGTGACTATGAAAAGCTGTGTAATACCTTGATGGGAATAATTATATTTTTGTACCACCATTCTTCTAGGTGAAGTCTTTAATAGTCCGGTTGTGTGTTGTCATTAGCAATATGCAGCGGTGTAAGCACGCTGGCAGAAAACGATGCTTGCGGTATGCTAATCCGTAGGTAACTTGTTAGCAAATACTTGCTTGTTCTGGCATCTTAAACAAGATCCAGTGGTTCTTTTTTAACAATTGGAATAATCACACATAATAGTACTACTGATCTAAGATGTGGTACTTCTGTACTTCAGAATAGATAGCCGTACCAAAGGGTAGCTTATAAATTCAGACAAAGCTATGGATGCTCAAATTTAGTTGACTATTAGCTTTTATTCAGCCAACTCCTTGTCAATCAATGGCCAAAGACTCCAGGAAATATCCAGTACTCATCTACCATGCATCTTATCCCAATGATAAAAATCCTAGGATATTATGTGCAATGAGCAACCTTTGATCTCACTTTCAGCCCTTAAATGCATGGAAGAAGTTTCTCTATATGCGTTAACTAGATCAGTGCCCACCTGAGCCCTCTCAAAGTCTATCACTAGTCACCTTAGCTTCTTTGTCACTCTCATGTCTTCAATTCCTTGATCTCTAGGAGAAAATTCAATTATGGATTCATGCACCGTAGGCGTACCCCTCCATCTACACTAAGAACATCATACATGTTTTCCCTGGGTTTCTAAGTGCTTTGTATGTAGGCAAAACAGGCAAGAACGAAACCGCTGAATATTGGCGTTTGCTCCGGTACGGCACTCAATCATTGTTCGACGCTAGTACCCGTAAAGAAAAATTGTGACTACCTGACAAAACATGTTGGACCCATGAAATAATGGAGGATTGTGCTTTGTATCTACCCTGTTATCCATGTCTCCCCAAGATGCTGGATATCCAACTCAATCCCAGCGGCCTCTCGGAAAATCCAAATGCCCAATGAGAGTATCTGGCACATCAACCATATTGTGTCCAAGAAAGAACTTTTGGGTGGTGGCCTTTTGTTGTTCCCATAGCACAGTTGTCACCACCCAACTGCTACCAAACGTTAAGGTTGGCTAGAAAATTGAGCTAGTGGCTCTTTTTTTGGCAGCTTTCAGAAGTCAAATGGAAAGGTTGTGAAATATCAGTTATCCCCATTGACAAGGGTAGACTTTTCCCTGTGGTTGCTTAATTAGCATTTTGAGAGCGGTTGTTCCCAAACAATGGTAGGGATGTGCTAGAGGCCTTGCCACGTTAGTTACTGGTAGTATTCAATAACAGTTGCACATGGAATGCCCCATTATATGTTCTTATCTGCGTTCGGTCTCTTATTTGATGGCCTTTTCTTCTCTGGCTTTTGGGTTTTTGTTAATGAAAATACGACCGGAATGAGTATGTATAAAGGATTTACAAAGGAATGAAGCATGAAACCTCGCTTCTGAGCAAGCAACTACTATATATGAGATAAAAAGCACAAAAAGAAAACTACGAAATTAAAAAACTGTGGAAACAATAAGTCGATAGCCAACTACCCATCTAGGCAAGATGCAAGCTAAGAGAAGAAAAATCCTGTGCTGAGAAACTAGTTGATTAGCACGACGACATTTGAGTCGAGAGCTCTCTGATTAACTAACTAACTAGTTGGAAGCTACTACTAATTGGACCATTAGATAGAGGCAGCACCCATCAAAGTTGCTCACCCTTTGAGGCTGCCCCAACGGCCAACCACAGCATGGTGTGTCCTCATCAACTGTGTTAATCGAGAGAGACGCGCTGATAAACAATAGCTGGGGCTGATAGGCACTCCGCTTCTTATTGCCAACGTCCTGTGTTATCGGTTGGATCCACGTCCATGAATGAGATCTTTCTAGCGTAAACAAGAGAGCGCCAATTATTCAAACCCCCTCGTGCCCTGGACCTCGAGGTTGTGATGTCACAAGGTGGGCATCAGCGGGCTGGGTAATTAAGTGATGTTGCGCTGATTAAACTGCTTACTGCGTCGCTAATCTCCTCTCCAAACTTGTGGGTATGGTAGAAACAGTAATAAGTAACTACATGGAAAGGAATAGGGGTAGCTATATGTAGAATAGAATTGTGTCATCTACTGACTACTTCATCATCTTGTTTTGCTCATCAGTTTCTCCGCACTGGAGAAGAACAAATATTTCCAGAAACCAAAGAAGGAAATCACCAGCAAATTAACATGACAAGACAACTATAAAAAAAAGGCAAGATAAGACAGTTACGGAGTTACCCAGTCCACATTTCTAGCGCGGTAATTGTTGTACAAAAACTGAACTGTGAACTGTCTCCTATACAAGAATCCTGGTGTGTTTCATATACATATGAAATATCTGTGTTCCTTCACATGCCGACTATACCATCGAAGAGACATACTAAGATTCCCGGTGTGTTGTTATACAAGTGATGAAATACCTGTGTTCCTTGACATGCCGACTATCAGAGAGAATTAATACTGCTAATAAGACTTTTCCAAGGGGAGGGGAAAGATGGATGATCATCGATGGGGTACATGATGCTGAGCCGGTGCGATGATGCGGATCTCTGCTACTTGACCCCAGTGTCAACTCCTAATTAAAGGGTGCAGGTACGAGAAGTAGCACTCGGGAGGAGCAAGTTGGACAGCGACCAGGACGGGAAGGAACACGGCCCCTGAGAAGTTGTTTCCTCCTGGATTCCTCCCCCTGAGAGGTCGGGCAGGCAGCGGCAGGTGCAGGCCACCTTTCCGAAACCGCCTTCTCCGGCTTGACTTCCCGGTCAGGCAGGCGAGCGCTCCGGTTTTCCCAGCGGCGGCGGCCGGGGCGAGAGCGACGGCGGCCCTTGTTTTGGTCCGTTGCTTCTGGTCTCCGGCTTGACTTCTGGTTTTGGTCCGTTGCTTCTGATCATCAGCTGGAGGCTGGAGATCACGGTGGCAACTGGCGTCTGGCAGGGTGACGGGGTGACAGGGGACCTAACGTGGGGACGAGCGCACAGGGTACGGTGGGACGTGAATGCCTGCGAATGACGCCTCATGCACACGTCGATCCTGGCCGAGCTGGACGCGATCGTTGTGTCACGGCACAAGATCAAGTGACTGCGGACCTCGCAGTTTGGTGCCTCCGCGATCATGCTCCGGACCGGAGCGGCAACAAAGCCTGAAAGCCCTGTGCTAGGATTCGACGGCACTGGCCACACGGAAATAGAAGAGGGGAATTGCTGTTATTTATCGCAATGCCAACATACCCCAGAAGAAGAGACCGGCATGCTTCGTTCACAAAGAAACATTGTTCGTCGACAGAGTCGAGCCTGGACTTCAGGTTTCTGCGACTGAACAAGCAAGTATACAGCTTTGAACTGAAGAAGCATCTATCCGTGCAAAATTGCCGCAACTCTGCAGAGCAGCCTCGAGGAAACAATACGTGTGTAGTCCGGACAACAAGCGTGCAATCATGTATGGTTTCCAGAAAACAATTACAAGGAGGATATCCCAAGTATATGTAACCAACCGCAAGGGTGTAATCGCTTAATCAAGCACCCCAAAAAGCTAGTCCATTGGTAAAAACATATACATTGGGTGCGCTAACGGTCGGTATGGTATGGTACCTTGCACTACTGATGTCCGCATCACGTAAATCAAGTTCCACGGTTCCTGCTCTGTTCAATGGTGATGGACTATACATCAGACAGAAGCAGACTATTTGTGTAGCCCAAGTTTCCCCTCACTCAGTCTTCTTCAAAACCTTCTAGGTATTTTACACATATGAACTGGCCCAGTTGTGCATGCCGGACTACAGATAGTTCACCGAAGGTCCACGGATACCGATTTACAAATGATAGCAGCAACTTGTGGGCCTGAGGTAAGATACAAGAGGGCAGGGTATTCAGATTATCTGCGTATTACAGCGAAAAGTTAACACACATCAATCGTTTCAATATAGTTGGAAAGATAATAACAGAGATGATGTAACCGCTAGAACTAGGACGAAGATGCAAAGAAACCAAATGGAATAAGCACAAGTTGTTCAATTAACCTAGAGCTATACATCAACCAGAAGCTAGACTGCGACTCAGTAAGAAGGGACACTTCAGTTGGTATTAAAAATTTACTGATCATTTAAGAGCTCACAGTTAACAACTACTTTGACATTGTTGCGTACTTTTCCGGCTTCACTAAGTAACACCTTTGGCAAAGGCGAGACAGGCAAGAATCCGATGACAGACAGACTGCATACCTTCAAGAGCTGAGAAGATTTCCAACCAATGCAGATCTATCGTTTCTTCCATGAGTAGCTCGTCTACGCATTGGCGGTGCATAAACTGTTATTGGGAGGATCCAGTCCCCCTTCTCTCTTTTCTCAACAAGAAGTGGGTGCTCATACCTGCCAAATAGAGACCAGAATTGACCACTCAGAGCTAGCAGCAGCAAACTAGAAAATTCACTCCATAAAATCATCACATCCCATACCTTGATGAGTCCATTCCTGCCGGAGTTGTGAAGAACTCAAATCTAAGGGACCACTGTACAGAAACCTTTGAGGTAGCAAATGACATTGGTCCATCGATAGGAATTGAAAAGAGAAAACTTGTCTGGTGAAGATCTGCAACAACTTCATGATGTTCGCTGTGTACCTGATCAGAGAGTCAACGTTGGATCACAAAATAACACAGGTTAGCGTTTTACAGAATAGAAATTGATGTTCAAATAGACCAACATAGCTTAGGCAGGTTGTTTGTAAAAATAAACCGAATATTGTTTAAGCACCGGTGCTTGTTCCTATAGCAGAGGTGCCTAAGCGTCTGTGCAATACAAATAAGCATCAGTGCTTAACAAAAAAATCGGTTCCTTTTCCCAAGCACCTCTCTAATCACTGTATTGTACAAGGCCTAAGGACTCGTGACATCTGATACTGCTGGAATATGTTTATTATTGTCATCATTAGGTAAATATAGGAAGAGTTCTTATCACATTATCTATTGGCGATCACGAGTTCATGACTTGTCATGGGAATATTTGAGGGCATCAGCACATTTCCTTTTCTGTTTTCTGAATCTTGAAAAGATGGTTGTTTAGATATGTAATTGCAACTATGAAAAATGCCACTAATAACACTACTAACTCGAAAAATTAGGAAAGATGTCATCGGACTACATGTTTTCTTCCTTTTACTACCTACTTCCATTCCAAAATACTTTTATGCTAGGTCAATTATTTTTATGCTTGACCGAGTATATAGAAAAATATGCTAATATCTAGAACATCAAATATATATAGCATGGAAATATATTCTATGACAAATACAATAATACAAAATTGATGTGGTGGATGTTAATATATTTTTCTACAGGCTAAGTCAAACTTAAAGAAGTTTTCGGAACGGAGGGTCATGCTTTCCCACCTACCCCTAGGCACATCCGACCTCAGCCAATGCTGCACTAGTAGCCACCTTGTCTGGTTAGCCTCTATCAATAACAACCTCACATCTCTGACCTCCTCGAATTTTAAAATGACCAACCAGGGACTTGCTCCTGGTGGCATTTGTTTTAAAGAAGAGGAGACGTGAGCACACACACCCTGCAGAGGTTGAGCCTCGAACACAACATCCTGCTCCAACTAGCCACCTCAGCAGGCAGTCGGTCTCAAAGAGGAGCGTGATAACTACCACAAAGCTGGCTGGTGTTCCGGTCTAGTGGTGGGGATGTATTAGTGGGCGGCGGCAGCTTGATTTCAATGCAGAGATGGTGCAATTCATGCTGCATCCAACTTTGGGTCCAAAGGTGGAGATGGCGACTGCATCCAGTCATGGGTTTAATGATTTGTGTGCTATGCTGCACAGGGGGCGGATGGTAGCAGACCTGCTCCAGCTACAGTGAACCGACATGAGTGCCATCACCCAGTTACATTTGCCTTTTTACCCTACTGTCTCACATCAGCCAACACATAATCATCATCATTGCAGCCATTGTGAAGGATCTAGAGACATAGAAGACGAGGACATTTGCGTCCAGTACATGTAAAATACAAAGGCTACTAGCAAGTTTTGTGAATACGGTGATTTTGCAGTGGCTTTTATTGAAGGTGGAACTTCATTGTACCATTTATCAAGAATGGGTACTTTGGAATGGCATGCATCTAAAGTAATGCCAACAAACAAAATCAAGTATACATCCTAATCAAACTACATGCACAAATGGCATCTGATCATGGGGTACCCCTGTAGCTAAACCATCGAACATAACCTTGTACTAGTTTCATGAACTTGTTAATTCTTGAGACCAAAGCGTAGGCCATGTGGCATTAACACTGAGAAATATATCTTACATAACTCATCATTTGGACTAGAGGCAAAGTTCAGTCTGTAAGTCATAGAATGAAACATGTACAACAAGGATTACTTTTAAAATGTTTTGTCAAATTAGACTTTAATGCTAAACGAGTAAACATTGACTGCACATAGTACAAATTTTATAATGGTTCACAACACAAGCTGCAAAAAGGATACCTTGGTTATTGTCGGTGAGACCCTTCGTGAAGGGTGTATTACACGAGGATTAATTGTTTCTGATGTTTCCAAGGTTATAGATACCTGTGAAACACGTTAACTAGTTATATGTTTAAATCCCAGTTCAATACATAATAATTTATTAAACTCGGTCTTTTACCTCTAGACATCTCCGCGTTCCAGTTCCATGAAAAAAAGTGAGTGCTCCACCAATCTGCAATCGGCAAAATAAGATAATCAATCTACCAACAACAAAGCAGTAAGCCAGTAGCAAGCGCAGTAAGGGTAATTAAAATACCATATCACCAAAGTAATAAGTTGAGTCAGAATTCTTTGGTGAGAAACGAAGCAAGACTTGATCATCTATTCGTATATTATATGATCTTCCTCTCATAAAGCCTTCTGCTGCAAAACATTGAATGTGCAACTAAGAATGGAAATCAATGTTTGTCACATGGCATGTAATTTACAACAAAAGGAGCAATGATGGATTAAAATAACTCCATAACTGAGACACGGTGGCTTACATCCAGATGGTTCAACATGTTTTGGCGTGAGAGGGAGTCCAACGTCATCTTTTGGGCGATCAGAATCTAGAGAAAATCCTTCGCCATTTGATGGATGACGATCCAAATGCAAATGATCTAGCTTCCTTAGAGGTGATACCGGTCCTGTTTGTGCCATTTACTTCATTAAACACCCAAATATTTACCATTAAACATTTACAGAAAGGACAAATAGGTAGCATTCTCATGGAGACCTGACTAATATAAGACTTGTTATTTCATTGTGAAACGGAAGAGGAATAAGCCTAGTCAATTTGAATTCGAAAAGAAAAAAAAAGGAGAACTGAAAACAGGTCCTTGTGCATGAAAAGAAAACTGGGAGCTAAAACACTAATAATTAATATGACAATATGTAAGTGTAAACAGAATTAATCATTAGGAAGCACCAAGGCAGATAGAATCCTGTAGAGCAGAACTTGACAGTATTGGGACATTGGTGTTTCCTTATGAATATCACAGCCCTTGCAGTCCCACACAAACTATAAGGTTCACTCCTTACCTCCACCATGGTCATCAGAAATCTCGGACACTGAGAATCGAGGAATTGCATTATATGACGGGAAAGTGGGGCGCTCTCCCTGAGAATACAATGCTTCATTCATGGAGAGACGTGATGATAAGGAGAGCGTCGATGTTGAGGTCCTGATGGGAAAGTCCGTATTTGATTTGGAAGGGTTGTATGAGGAAACCGATGAAACTTCATCTTTCGAACTATCATATCCTTCTTCTAGATCAGTATTATCATTTGCTTTGATCTGCAATAAGAATATTATATCTCAGCATGGGTTGAAACAACAATCATGGAAATATACGGATATCACTGATTAGCATGATTAGTCGATAATTACTATGTACATGAAAAATACCATACATTGGAAAACAGTTCAGATCCTACTAACATTTTCATCAGTTGACAAAATTACAAACTACAGATCTTCTGCATACTGACATGTCCTTGTTTAAGTAATCGAAATAACTATGGACAATTCATACAAGATATCACTGTAGAAACAAACTCATGCAAGATAACGTGTAAGAAACGGATAAAAAATAATTTAAGTGCAACGAAATCTCGGAGATGGGTTACAAACTAAATAAGGACTCACCCATTCTGACTCATCATCTTTTTCCCTCCAAAATATACTCAGTTGCTCAACCGAGAGTGGAAAACTCCCTGAGATATGTAAACAGTTTAGCATTGATGAGGATTAACACAATATGCAGTTTAGTATCACTAAAATTCTGCTGTTGCACATCCAGTAACAACTCTGCAGCATTCAGTTGTTGGTACGTATTTAAACAGGATTGTGGTGTCAGTCTCTACTATATTATTTACGACTGTCGTGCATATAGGTTTTCATGAAAGGTTGAAAAGAGAAAGCTACACGCATTTTCCTAAAAGAAGGAACCACTGGAATTCAGTCACCTATAGGAATCCCGGTGAAACTGGAATTGATATAAAGAGTATCCATGTTGAACAAAATCACTTGTGCACCACTGAGGATAAGGTGTTATGAAAGCACAAATGTACCAACCGCACAAAGATGTGAAGGTTATGAAAACTTTGAAAAGATCCACATAACAATCACAGCACGAGATGTGACCTGTGAGGAGTGGGTGTAGCAATACAAATAAAAAAGGCATTATTGAGCATCTCATGATGGTTACAAAATACAGTATCGTAATTAATAATTATTTCCAACCTTGCCAAAAATATATAGGCCCCCACCCACACACACACAAAAGCTATGTAACCCACATGTTCAGTGAATAAGTAAGCCCGCATGCTTCAGTGAGTGAATCCACTACTTAACAGAAAAGTAGTTTAATCAACAACATACTTTTAAAATACACAGGATGACTGAAGTGCAAGAACCTTAAATTATTGAATTTACATCACTGACCTTCTTCATTTAGTAAGGTGCTGCTTTTCTGGGAAACACATATCTGCAATGGGACTCGGGTTTCCTACAGAAATGAATTCAATTTTAAGCTATCGCTCTGAGACATTTGGCTTATTTTAATGTCCGAAACTTCCATAATTGCATTACAAGACTGGGTATGAAGTAGAGAATGACTAGAAATAAGAAAATGGAATCATGTTGTTTTCAGTACAATGGTTAAGAGAATTTTCAAAGAACTCAGCTCAAGGCTAGCTTAAGCAGCACAAACATGCATTGACTATCAAATTCTCCTTTAAGGAGATAGAAAAATTAACATTAGTCTTGGTGATTCTTGTATAACTGAGGAAATAGATGGACCATATAATGCTCAAATATATGGAAGCCTGCAGTTGCCTCCCATCATCACAATATAATGGAGACATGCAGACATGTAAAAGAATTGTCGGCATATTCTTCTGATGCTACAGGATAGGCAACCAAGAACCAATATCAGTCAATGTCTTTCTGTGGGGTTCTAGTTCTACACTTCCAAGATTAAGTTTTCGAATTAAGTCAGGTCCTCATGCCCTAAAACCTCAGACATGTGCGATTATGAGTTTAAGACTAATATTTTTAACACTAAGTAAGATTGTTTATTAAAATACTGTATGTTCTTAACCCTTCAGTAAACTTGACTACCATCTTGCTGTGTCCCTTGGATAAGGATGTAGGGGTAATCAATAGAAGACCGAAGGTTGAACTGCGACACCCCATTTTGCAAGGTATTTACTTGGTTTTCTAATCATACATTAAAATTTAATATGTAAACAATGGGCTTTAGTTTTTTAATATATTATCTTGCTAGGATAGTTAGATTAGAATCTTAGATCCAAAATTATCACATTAGTACATCCAAGAAAACATGCACTAGAAATATTTCACAAGTCACAGGCTAGAGAACTCAGTTCGAAGAATAATACAAATCACCAATGAAATTATGGATGGTTAACAAATCAAAGCTTCCAACATTTCAGCAAAGGAGAGGCTCCTACTGCAACTAAATTAATAAAAGAATAATAATTACAAGACTAGGGTCAATTTGATTTCAGCACAGATTGTCTGAACTTAAGGAGTAGAATTTTATGCCAACTACAAGAAGAAAACTCACCAGCTGAACCGCACTATTTACATTGCCTTTAGTTTCATCCCCATTACCCAAGTCAATCAATCTCCCAAACAATGTACTTCTAACATAATAAATATAGCGAATACTGATGCCCCTATATGATGGTGGTAAAATCCTTGGGAGCTCTAGACGTACAATATCTGCAAAAAAAAAAAGAGCTGAGTTGCAATTTCTTAAAAAAAATGTAGATCATTGTATTTCACGTGATGCAGAGGATTTAGTTAAGTGAGCAAGTTAACAGGGGGAAATTATCCATTGTCAACTGAAGATCCTGGGCAAAACAGGAACTGGCCCTCCTAGAGTGTTTGAAAAACATGCAAGCAGCATATCCCTAAATAGTAAATCCTCATAGTCATGAGTCATGACCTTCCATAACAGAGGTATAGCCAAAACTGTATTCACTTTGACTCCACAAGTAGAATCATGGATGCTTAAAGTTTGATTTTGACGTAATGTGAAAAATGAGAACATGGATAGATCAATAACTAATATTTAAGATCAAACACAGGGTGGTTGACGAGACAGGTGATTTGCAGAATAAGAAGCAAAGCAAATTCAAATTACTGTATTACACCAACATGTCGTACAATACTAGGAAAAATGGAGGTAAAGCATATGAACAATATTTACTTTACGTTTCAAGCAATCTAGAAATGTAGCACTACATGATAAGTGCATTATCAACCTCCATTGATCCTCCAAAACAAGAGATAACTTACATGTTTTTGTTTGCCCCGAAGCAATTATTACTTTGGAGACTAATGAGGGTGCCGAACAATCCAAAAACAAATATTCACCTATATAATCAATTATAACACAAGAGGATTATCAGAAATAAAATAAAAGACACATTGATCAGTTATTTAGATGAAAGCTAGGTTGTTAAATACCTCTCCTTTGCTTAGACCCTGGTATGGGCTTTGGAACAGAGAACCATTGGCTATCCAACTTCTCAATTCCTTTAAGTTCGAAAGATAGCCCATCTACCAAGAGAGATGTGACTCCACCTGACGCTGCCTCCGCTTCATCCTTTAAACTAGCGGGACTACAGATTTCGATAGTCGCGGTAACTGAATCACCAGGTCTATACACTTCCTTGTCTGTCTGGAGCTTAAATTTTGGAGACAAGTGCTGCTTGGCAGCTGAATCAACCTTACTGTCTTCAAACCACCCAGCACTTTTGAAAAAGGAGAGCCCTTGCGGAAGTGGAAGTCGGAGTGACATATTATCAGACCAGCAACTCTTCCAATTCAACAAATTCCCGCCGGCCCATGGAGAAAGAATAAGCCCACAAGATGCATCGTTCTTCTAAAGCTGTGACTGGTAACAATGACACGGTCCACCTGGAGATTCATCATGATTAAATCTATGTACATCAAACTGCAGCGGTAACTTATTCAGGAGGATTTTCTATATGTCAAAACAACTTCAGTACAAATCTACAGTTCTCTCCATAAATGGGAAACAAGCCTAGTAATTTTCCAGGTTGAGAAGCTTCTCTTCGTTTGCCCTGAAGTCGATTATCGATTGTAAGTTTGCCCTAGAGAGCTTTTTGGCACTACTAGTACACCTGACTTACTCAAAGCCAAACCAGCACAGAGAAGAAGAAAAAACATAATACACGGCAGCCTGCCAACCAGGTAGCGACCCCCAGGACTTGAGAGTGAAGATAACTAATCGAGTAAGTAGTCCTTATGCTGCATAAATGGCGATGCAAAGATCCTGACTAGACAATGCCTGGAGAGAATGAGAGATAGAATGTTGTTGATTGGTTTGGAATGGCTTCGATTTTAGAGATAGAATGCGAAGCAACTCAAAGCAGCATCTCAATCTCGATCCAGAGACAGGCACGCGAATCTATCTACCACGCCAGGGCTACGTCGGATCTGGCAGCAGCTCGGGAACTCGCGCGAGCGGACTCAGCCGCAAGGGGGTGCTGCTGTGCTGCCTTGGAAACGGGATGGGGAAAGGGGGCTCCGCCGGGTGGGTGAGAGAGACGACATAGGAGATAGAGGGAGCAAATCCAACAATGGACGCATTCACACTAATCTAATGTACGTAGCAGCTAAGCGGCCGTGGGGGGGATCTGGGCTGGGTTCTCACGGCGAGCAGAATCAAGGAGAGATCGACAGGGACTTACCGAGGGAGAAGATGACTCCGGCCGGCCGGCCGGCGGGATCTCCACTCCGCGCCCGCCCGCCAACCGAGCTGAGGGGAGGACGGGACGGCAGAGGGCTTCGAGGCCGGTGCTTGGGTGGGAGTGAGGCGCCGGCGAGAATCGGGGTCCGGGGCCTTCAGATTTGGGGAGACGGGCGAGAGGGAGGAGGGACGACGTTGCCTACCGGTGCCGTGCGGTTCGCTGGGCTGGACGTGTGCTTTGTTTTCCTTCGAGCAAAAAGCACGGCACCGGTGGATCTCTTCTCAGCCGGGACAGTTTTTGCTGTTTCAGACGAGAATTCAGACGGAAATTTTGAATTTGGTCATTCTTTGTCAATATCGTATGCAGGGTAGCGTCGGATGATACCAACCATGTACGTACGGATGAAATATGCAATGTTGTCCGGAGTTTTCTTTTTTTTTTTAAGGAACACTTGTGTTTTATTTAAGACACGGCGAGACCGTTGGTTACATCATTGGCTTATCTGTCGAGCCATACACATCCATTGCCAATGGCTTAACCTTGCCCCCAACGCCGGCAGCACATGCGGTGGTGGCTTGTTACAATCACGGTGAAGATGTACCATACACGCCTGAATGGGCTGAGTTTCAACTTTCAGCTTGATCTCCTTGAAAAGGTTGTCCAACAGTACAAAACCATAAGCATCCAAGGAGACTGCACGTTGAAGAACCAAGCTATCGGTCTCAAAAGGACCCTCCCTACTCTCATCTCGTTAGCAAAGGAAACGGCATGCAAGAAGGGCAACTGATTCGGCGTGAAGTGAATCTGATAAAACATTTGTAGAGCTAGCTGCAGCAAACTGAACTTTGCGGGCGGAATTCCTGCAAATAAATCCCCACCCTCCACTGCGAGATCCAGCGGAGAAATATGCATCGGTGTTGATCTTAATCATGTCTTGTGGCAGGGGCTTCCAGGAACGACGAGCGGTAACTTCAGTTGCTGGTGGCGGATTTAGAAACATTGTCCATTTGGTAACATTATGTCATATCAGATATTGGAATTCATCCATCCCAATAGTAGTGAGTTTTTGTCCTCGGGCAAACGAAGTATAGCTTGGATAATCTCCTTCGCTGAGCCGAGAGCGAAAAGACTAGATCCTACCTCTTCTAGCAGTAGTGCCTATTATCGTTCTTTTTTTTAGGATCCCATCATCATTCTTTAACTATTTTGCATTGAATAAACAGATGCATGCCATCTTCAAACAAACGACCATACACAACACATCTTGTGTCTAACTCCACTCCACGTCAACTAATCTATAATCTATAATACCTAAATAGTTCATTCACACTGTATTATTTCTCTTGACATGCATGTTATCCACATCATCAAGTAGACCCACACATAAATTTTACTCAATCCAAATGTCATCTATTTCCCCGCTACATGATCCACATCATCTGAGTCGATGTCATCGATCTATGGAGATGTGTTGTTCTATGGAGATTAACAGGCTGTGCAATGCCTATTTCAGTGACGATGTGTCGGATGAAGGATGTAGAAAGTAGTAGTGTGGTGATTAAACTGTAGATCCATGGAAATTTTCTATTGACAGAATCAAGTGTGTTCGTTGTGCCCAGTGAGATATTTGTAGATGAATATGTTAAATAATGAAGATTGTTTCTGAAATATGGATGCCCTCAATTGTTCTTCACGTGGTGCATAGGAGCAGAACATGTTTCTACATGTGCATGCCAAAACACGATTGTAGTTCGACATCCATTGACCGAAGATATAAGAGCATCTACAGTCGGACCTCTCAAACTCGTCTCATACGTCTGAATGGACCGCCCGGTCACTATCCGGTCGCGATTTTTGACCCAAATGGGCGTCTCAAACGACCCTCCAACTCCCGGACTAACCGGCACATCCTATATCCAGTCTAAATATGTGGCGGATATAGGGGCACCCGGGCACGCCCGCTACGTCGGACCCGGCCCACGGTGGCCCACCCGACCCCACATATATTCCTCCCCATCCGCTCGTCAGATCAGACCCAAGCCACTTCAGTCCATTTCCCTCTACTCCCCTTCGCTACCCGAGCTCATCTCCGGCAGTCTCCTGCCGTCTCCGGCATGGCGGGCGGCGGATCTGACTCTGATCAGTCCGGATCCGTCGACTGGGTGCCATCCCGTGCGGGTTGGAGGAGGCAATGGCGGTCCGCATTACACTCCGCCGCTCCCGGGAGGACAGCGCCTGGCCAACGGACGGATCTGTCCGCCGTGACTCCGTCGTGTCGGCTCAACGGGCGCTCGGGTCCTCCAGGACTGGATATCGCGGTCCCGGCAGCCGGATAACCTCTCCTTCCCCATCACCGGTCGGGCAGAGTATGAGTCCCATCCGGCGACGAGCAGATCCAGCGAGATCCCTACCGCGTCTTCGACCGCTACTTCCGCGAGAAGGACGACAAGGGCGCCGAGAAGGGCAAGGGCAGTCGTGGATGATCTTCACCATAGCCAAACATACTAAATTTTGGTAGTCCGATGGCATGTTTAGTTAGTAATGACGGAGTAGCCGGACGATGCGTGTGTGACGTAGTTGCATGAGTTTGTATGGATTTGAGATACGAAAATTGAGGCGTTCGAATGTAAATTACATTATTTGAGGGGTGCCCGATCAGTGCCCATTTGAGGGGCCGGAATTGCTGTCCGTGGCTGTAGATGCTCTAAAGAGCATTTTCATGACAAATGCTCAAACATGTATACTACATGTGTGCATGCCAGAAGGGGATTATATAGTAGTCCGATTGCAAGTAAAGATAGATCCCTTCGTAATCTGTACAATGTATGGATTCAATTTTTTTTGTTTACAAGTACCTGTCAATAATAAGCAAAACAATCTCAGTTTTGAAGTCTCTGCTGTCATCACAGACATCACAGTTTTGAAGTACTCCCTCCGTAAGCTAATATAAAAACGTTTAGAATACTAAAATAGTGATCTAAAAGCTCTTATATTAGTTTATAAAGGGAATATCTATGATCCATATTTATTTTTCAAAGGAATCAGAGAAACAATCTTAGTTTTGAAGTCTTTATTATGTCAAATATGCCTGAATTCAGTAATGATAGGAGATTAAACTATTACAATTTACAATCTCTGAACAACTTACAATCTCTGGACAATTTATAATCTGATCAGAGTACAACTTCCACGGTTTCACGGCCGAGATCGGCTGACAGTCAAATCCAGGCATTTTTCATCTCGGCCGAGGGGTTCAAATCCAGACATATGGGAGGACGCGGTATTCACCGAGGGGATTTTACATCTGCGTGCCACAGGAGGAACATACTACTACTAGCGAACAGATGAACCTATAAAACTCGCCGGTTTCCGACGATCTCTACGTGGACCTGCGATTTTCTTCTCGAAATTGCGCGTCTCGATCCAAAGGAAAATGTAGTAGTTGCAAAAAGAAAAAAACATGATTATTATTATCATCGGTGGCACAAAGTACCAAGTAGTACATTTGGATCTCACATAATTGTGCACGTACATGCGCCTGCCCCAGTTTTTTTCATGGCCTCATCTGGGAGGCACAACTTGGCTAGCTTGTACTGCTCCTCATCGTCGAAATACGATGTCGACGCTTTGTGGTACCAGTACTTGCCAACGCGTCCCTCCCTGGACGCCGCCGGCCTCGTCCAGCGGAGGACGGCGCTATCCCCGGTCATCTCCGTCGCACGGGTGATGAGGACGGTGGGGCAGTGGGCGCCGCAAGACGGGCATGTAAGCTTGCGGCGACAGCGGTCCGTCAGTGAGCACTCTGAGCAGATGTTTCGGTGGCCGCACCGCCCGACCGCCACCCACTCCATCTCCAGGGGATGGAGGCACTCTTGGCAGCGTCGGAGGCGCTCCATGATCCGGCAAGGGCTCCAGCGACTGGTCGAGTCCTTTTGCCGGGTGCCGCTGCCGCGTGGATCTTATAACGACGGGAGCACGACGTGCGGGAGAAAACGAGCACACAGAGGATCGCTTTTGGAAGGTTACAACATGCTCCGAATTGCCCTCGAAGCATACTCATACAGCTACGATCCGTTTTCACACAGCAGGGTCCGAATCTTACAGTACTTGCAGAGTTGCAGTTAGGCTCAACTTCCAACTGGTGCACACTCTTTCTCCACAAAGAAAAGGGGAAGAAAAATTATCTCTTCATGTTCACAAAACGACCGTAGACGCAAGAGGCACACCTCTCAGGAAGCTTTGAGCCGCTAGATTATGTTCTGCAAATAGACATGAATGAATGAATGAAAAGTAGTTGGTTCAAATCCAACTGAATGTGCTTGGGCTATGCGAGAGCAAATATGCAGAATGAATAGCAGTCTGTTCAACATAGCGAATTCTTCCAGAAGTATTACTACAAAATTGTTCAAAAGAAGAATGAACTCCTACAAAGCTCCTGATGGCAGATATCCAACACGTCAGGTTATGTTCTGCAAATAGACATGCATGAATAGTGGATTATGCTATACTGGTTTGCATGTTCAGGATGTAATGAGAAAAGCTATCACGTGGGCTTTCGGATGAGTCATGGCAAGAAATATTGCTGAAACAGAAAAAGTCATGTACAAACCTTTTGGTATTCCTCTTGGTTTTTTTAGCATCATCAAAAGCTTTTATGAGAACTTTAACAATGAGAAAATTGTAGTCTTCAGGGTGCTTCTGTGAGCAATTTAATGTTAGAAGTGTGCTGGTGCTCTACTATGTGGCACGTCGGAGTTCTTCTGTAGTTCTGTTATATGCCTTTGGATTTTACTATCTAATAATGCAGAGTATGTTGCATCTACAATAGTCAATCATTTGATTTTTCCATTATCTGATGCTTTTTTTTTGAATAGTTTGGATTGCTTACCACATGTGTCACGTGGTCAATTATCTGATACTTTACAGCATTGCCACTTCTCGTATGTTGGACAACAGATACCTTTCGGAAAAAAAGAGCACTACTCATTAAAAAATCAGTTCAATTTCTTTTGTCTACATATTATTATGTATATTGGCAACTGAAAGTGCAGGAGCCAGGAATCGTCTTCAACAGCTCGAACCCACATATAGGTTAATCAAGCCCCCTATGTTTGCATGGAGATACAACCCATGACTGAAAAGCTAGACACGTACAAATTACTTGTTGTTCACCATGAAAAAGCTTATCTAGTTTGATTATGTCTCTCTATGTTACATTGCATACCTGATTCTTGTCTTGCCAGTATATGGATACCTGAAATTCTCTATCTGCTTAATTACCAGCCCACTCTTTCAAATGAACTGCTGGCATGCATGAAGCACAGATACATTTTATTGCTAATGTGTTCATAATTGTATGTGCTTACAACTTCCAACAAACCAATACATTTTTATATGATGTTCTCCACATAACCAAATTGGATGTCGTGACAAAGAACTTTAGAAACTTGTCGTCTTTTATGTGTTACTTGAAATATGTTTGTATTTTGTGGTTTCGCCATTACGTTCACGAAGAAGTGCTATTGTGAGGCAGCTGACAGCTTGAGATAACCTTTGTAGGGTAACCCCTACATAATTGCCATTGCCATTAATGCAGTGCCTCTGGTCACATTAAAAAACAAATTCAGTTGCCATGGTCGTCAACCTGGAGGGAGTTCTGACAATTTTCTGTTTATACACAAGCTCGAACTCTTAACTTGAACAATTCATTTATTTTTATTAGTTGGACCCAAATGGGGTCCTAAAACTTCAGCACGCCAATCATGCGGCCATGCCAAGTGCCACTGCCAGAGCTATCAGCACTGCCAAAAATGACCAAATTTGTTGATTTTCTATGTGCCTAATCCACCAGTGTGGTAATGGCAATGCCGACACTAGTAGATTAAGCCAGACTTATAACGAGCCTCAGCGACTTGTTCCACATTGTATACCTGAACCTCAAAGAACTGAAGCACTAGGCAGGTTGCGACAACAATGATACTGACAATCTGACATAGCTAGATGGTAGCAAGGCATAGCGCACATTTACATTTGGTTTTCGGCTGGATCAGATAACCGCAGGCAAATTGGAGTGCTAAAGCTTAAATCCGGACAGTAGACCAAGGTACTAACAGGCAATACAAACAGCTCTGAATTTTGGCATCAGGCTCCGAAATTTATGATGCAGTTCATACCACACAAGTACACATCTATCAAAGAGGCATGGTAGTTACAAGTAGTACTACTCACCTAACAGCTCGGGAAGGCGAGCCGGAACAACAGGATGAGAGGAAATCACGAGTCCGGCAAGACCTGCGCCTGGTCCTCGCGGCGCCCCTCGTCCTGGAGCTGCTGCGCCTCCTTCTCCTTGGCGAGCAAGTGCGCCTCGTACCTCCGCAGCCTCTCCTCCATCCTCACCTGCAAGAGCGGACGTGAGCGCGGCGGCTTCGACCAAAATGATTTGCAAATCGCGGTAGGTAGGTTGGACGGGGGACGGGTATGGCGGGGGTCGGCGTGCCTTGTAGGAGGTCTCGATGCGGTGCATGACGTAGAAGCCGAGGCCGCCGCCGAGGATGGTGCCGGCCATGATCCGCACGTACGCCCACCGGCGCGACCCGGGCGGCGCCATTTCTCACTGACCTTGCTACGCCGCCGCCGCCCGTAGAGGTGGATGGGGCGCCCGGCTCGACGGAGATGGGGTGTCCAGAGCAGAGGAAGGGGAGGGGAGGGGAGGGGGATCGGGAGGACGGCGACTTGGGATGCGGCGGAAGCGGTGGAAGTGTACTGCGTAGCGACGGCTGATGGCTGGGCTCAAACGACGGCTGCTTCCGGCCCATGGACTTGTTCTGGACCAGGATCCGCGATGATCGTAGTGGGCCGCTTTGGTGGACAGCAAGCAGCTGGATGCTAGCACATAAAAAAAAAACAGGAGTGGCCGGCCATTTCCTTGGTCGGCTCCGCGACCTCTGCTTCGCTCGGTCACACACCCCCACCAACTCCGACGGCGATAATGCTCCTCGTCGACGGCGAGCCCGTCCCCTGCTCCACCCCCGAGGTGCGTACGGCACGCTCATGCTGTTACACGTGGACGCGTGCTCTCTCTTTCTCCTCCTTGTGACGACCCTATCGGCTCCCGATTCTTGCAGGGGAGCAGCGGGAGGGAGCTCGTGGCGGCGCTCATGGGGAACCCCGGGCTGCGCGCCGCGTCCGAGCGGATCAGGGCCGCGCCGGAGAGGCGGGTCCCGTCGGGGCCGGAGGGACCCAGGCACGTGTACGTGTTCCAGCGGGAGTACGCCACGGTCGATCCGGCGCGCGTCGAGGTGCGTTGTGCTCAGGTCTTCGATCGAGCAGGGATTGGGGATCCTTGGTCCGATCCGCGCCGTTTGAATCAGTTGCGCGGTTCCGTGTTTTGCTGCCTCAGCGACAACTTTTCGTTTCCCATGGTGGAAATCGTACCTGTGTTGCCTCCTGGTAAATGGGGATTGGGCAGGCACTCCTGGAGTTCACTTTGGTAGTTTATGGATGTGCGATCACTTTATTCAAGTTATACTATTTGTTTGGATTGGTGTATGATCATCAGAGGGCTATTGGATTGTTATTCTGAATGCCAGCATGTAGGATTTCCAATTTTACCTGTATACCTGATTGCCTGATCAGTTTTGTGTTCGTGGCCCTGAATAAACTGGCATCCTACTAAAGCACATCATTACTTTCTGCTACATTTCACTCACTTTGCCTTAATTCCTAGGGTGATTAAAGCATAGTTAGGCGTAGACCGTTCAAATAGTGCGATTGGTGAATTAATCAGTTCTTTTGCATCTGTAGTTAGTGGGCACAGATGAGATGACTACATGTGTGGGTGTTGCGATTCGCAACAACAAGACTGGAATGTAAGTGAAAAAGAAGCGAGCATTTTATCTGATCCTGTAAGACTTTGGTTTCTTGTGAAACTCAAAACTCATGTATTTTCCCAACTCACAATAACATTTGCTGATTCATCCGATCTTCCATTAATTGATTTCAGGACTTCCATTAGCCATATGGACTTCCCAAAGATTGTAGAAGGAGGGTTCAAACAGATGCTAGAATTACTTGGTGATGACGACGAACCATTTGATGTTGGTTTCTTCTCCTGTATTTCCCCCTCAAAATATACAATGAGCAGTTAAGCACCCTTGGGAATGTTCTCACTAGCATTTGCTTACAGGTTCACCTGATTGGTGGCTTCGATGATGCTTCTACAAAGGTTGAATTCAAAACTTTTTGGGTGGTTAAATTTCTTTTAGATTTCTTGACCCTGCACAAGCGGGAGCTACGTGCACCGGGCTGCCCTTAATTTCTTGATTGACACAATATACATGAGGAAGCATCTAATTACCATAATTCGCCCCACAGGTAGTCTATTCTTCTGGAGGAAAGCACAGCATACAGGAAGGATACTCCCATCCACTTTGTTGCAAGATAGTTGAAGTGCTGCATAAATCCCAGCAACGGTTCCACCTCCGGTCTTTCTGTGTCCTTGGGATCAACACTATGACTGATTCTTACGGGAATGCACGACCCATAGTTGGTGGATTTGTGGTAAGGGATATCCTCTCCCCTGAATCTACTGAAGTGTCAATTAGTAGTTTTTGGTGCCAATGAACACCACATTTGTAAAATAGAACATTGTAAGCTCTGGAACAAGGAACTTTGAAGGTTAATCTAAAAGAAGAAGGAAAAAAGAAGAGGGAAATTCTATTTTGTCTGCATCTCATACTAACATTTCACTTACTCCCTCCGATCTGAATTAATTGACGCAGCCTCTATATAATGTAAAATGGACATTGTATAGAGGTTGCGTCAATTAATTCGGATCGGAGGGAGTAGTTAGTTTGTGTAAACTAGAATTGTTATTTAAATTGTTGGTTTGAAACATACCCCAGTTCATAGTAAGTTTTCTTAGAAACAAACACTCCTGCTGTCTTCAGATGCAAACATCATCTGGAGTTGTTACTCCTGCAAGCTTTGACATCACTTCAAGGTGTCCTGATGAAATAGTCAGAAGAATTCGTGTGAGTGTTTCTTCTTATGATCCAAATTGGCGAGGAAAGTTACTGGAGACTTACGACACACATGCTGATATTTTCCAAATTGCCCCTGCCTGCTGGTCCGTCTCTTACATTCCCATCCATTTCATTATGTATTGTACATAATAAATTGAAGATTTTTGTAGCTACATATTCAGCCTCTTTGTACTTAACTATTGACCTTCTGTTCCTGAACGTTGTTAATCCATGGACACATGGACGGAGTTGGCACTGTAGCATCAGGGTCAACTGACCCCAATAAAATTTGGCAAAACCTTTAGTAAATTATTGCTATTAAAGACCAATTACTGTTGAATTCATGTAGTATATCTCGATGAGCCCATTGAGTGTTTTGGCTAGCTTCGGCCCTGTATGACATAGGCATTAAGTGACATCACACAGGTTGCTTTTTGGTTCAGTCTGATCTTCAAAATTTCCATACGTGAAGTAACTACCAATTGGAAAGAAGTGATGGAGGCAATAGGACAATTTTAAATTGTTGCCTGACTTGTTGTCATCATACTCCATGTATGTTCAATGCCACCTATGCATGAAATGCTGTACGGCGGTTTTGCCACTTTTTATTCATCAGCGAATTGCACCATGTGTATGAATTATTACCATTCATGGGCAGGCCACATTTGCCCAAGATTCGACCCACTATCATATTCTAACACCCAATAAAAATTATAATTGTTTGCAGAGAATAAACAAATAAAATCATATTTTTATGCTTTGATCCTGGCCCAGCTTCCGTCATGAACACCTCTAACAGGGACAAAAATGATTTTTCTTCCTTCTGGCTATTTTAATAATGGGCCTTTTGTTCTCATGCATGTAAACTACATCTTGCATGATAGTTCAAGAAATATTAAGAGCATACATCATTACGAGTGCAAGTACTTGTGCCTCTTTACTTTGCTAGTTAACTAACTGTTCCGTGTGATATACCCATGTCTTGTCCTGCTTGTATAGGATGCCAGATTGGGCAGAAATGGCATTCTCACTTAACCAGCTTTCAGACTCTGAAGTCCTGCTTCAATGCTCCACCTCTCCAGCTGCAGAACCACCTCATTTTGTGGAAACTGAGAGAAGGTGTGTGTTCCTTTTATCCTACAAATCGGAAACTGTATTGCATGAACCATCTCTATCATATGTGTGTGCAATCTTTCTGTTTATCTAGGTATAACTCGTGATTAGCTAACATGGTTTATTCTTGCTTTGTACTTTCTTGTTGTAGGATATGGAAATACTTGATCGAGAACCCAGACTGGGAAGATGCATTTCCAAAGTACAAGCCCCGGGTCTTCCACTGGACGGATGATGGCAGGTGGTCAAGGCACTCTTAGCATCATCCTTTTCCTGTCTTGTCATCCATTGGTGCTCTACAAGCGGAACAGTGACAGATTATGGTCACACCAGCACTTATATGATCCCATTCATTTCGTCCATTTCCATACGCCTTTCATCTTCAGTTATCTCATGCATTAGCCACGGGTGATTCAGGATTATTCGGTTCTTCCGTAAATGTATGCTGAGAAACCGGTCTGAAGTTGATGCATTAAGCACGGTTTGTGTGTTGTGTGGTAGATTCATTGTTGGTTCATACCTGACCTCTGAAATTCGATTTGGTCGGTTAAATGTTTGCGTGCAACTTACCTGTTGTGTTCAGAGGCGTTGTGTACACTAGGATGCGTCGGGTGATATTATTCGGGGTTGTTTGCAATGTTGTGTCTGGAAATATCTTTACTGTAGCTTGGTCGCTGTGTTCTGCTCGAAAGATTCAATGGTTGTTTGGTTTCATGCCCATCATGATGCCCCACTAAACAGATTCTAACATCTTTAAATTTTATAGATGTTGGTTCCCTTTTTAGGTAACTTTCATCCAAAAACCGAGCATCCAATTTGGACACTACTTGGAAATGTGTTGTCCATTTACTAGCGTGTGCGGTATGGTTTGAAGGGTGCTAGTCCCTCCAGTCTTGTACTGGTCAAACTGTAAACCTTTTTCCCCATTAATATTTTGATATGTGAAAATCGTATGCTTGGATTTGTATCAGAAAATACTAATGCAAAATAATGATTTTATGGTTATTGTGTATTACCTCCGTTCCAAATTATTTGTCTTAGATATTTTTTCTAGATATAGATGTATCTAACACTATAACGTGTAACTCTACACTTTTTTTTAAGAAAACTTTTAATCTATTCATCTTCAATCATGATAGTACAATGAACATCAGAATAATAAAAATTACACCTAGCGACGACTACAAATACTTAAGCGAGTTGAAGGCCCGTCGCCCTCATCGCCCCTCCTTCATCGGAGCTGGGCAAAACTTGTTGTAGTAGACAATCACGAAGTCGTTGTGCTAAAGCCCCCATAGGATCAACGCACCAGAACAGCAACCGCCGATGTCATAGATCAAAAGGATCTAGTCTAAAAACACATGAACGTAGAGGAATTACGACCAAATCCGATTAAATCTACCAAAGACAGATCTGTCGAAGACACACCTCAACATGCACATCGACGATGTTCGACACACCACCAGGACGGGGGCTAGACAGGGAGAACCTTATTTCATCTTCAGGAAGCCACCATCGTCTCGTCTTTCTAAACAGGACACAAACCTTAATAAAACAAAGACAAATTTAAGACAAATAATTTGGGACGGAAAGAGTAGTAGAAACTAATGGATAGGGTTAGAATTCGAGCCGAGTCGAGTCAGCTCAACTCGCTAGAGCTCGTTTCATTAACGAGCTAGCTCGACTCGACTCATTACTATAACAAGCTCAACTCCAAGGTTGGCTCGACTCGTAGCATGTTTAGCTTGTTAAGTTCGTTATAGATATGGACATAAAACCTTGTGAATATGATAAAAATTTATTAATTGGGAATGTGACATGTACATATTAAGCATGTATGATGTTTACAAACAATTGTAAGTGGTATCAACAAGTCAGTAACATGTACATGACCATAATAATCAGCAAGTTGGTAACATACACATGAGCACAGTTCCACATATGACCACAATAATAAGCAAGTTAGTAACATCCGAGAGGTGGTTTTATGCGGCACTGCCGCCCTCGTAAACTCACGATTCAAAAACAAAGGAAACAGGAGGGGAATCGACAGACTGGTCTCTTGCTATTTCGCTAAGGATGGAAGAAAAGGAATCGTGGCGTGTGTCTCCTTGGCGGCCGAGCCTAGTGTTTTGCGGATGGGTCCTGCGTTGGCCTATGTGACTGGCCTAGGATGCAAGCTGGTGTTGGGTGGCTGATTTTTATACCGAGCTTAACGAGTTACACGAGTACTCGTGAACTCAGTTCGTGGTATATAAACGATCTTAAAATAAAGCTCAGCTCGACTCGTTATTCTTCATGTTCAAGTCAATTTGAGTCGAGTCACGAGCTACTCATTTAGCTCACGAGTTTCGAGCTTTTTTCCAGCCCTACTAATGGACAAAGTTACATTTTGAAAGGCATGTCAATATTGAAAGTCCTTTTAGCTCAAAAGGGAAAGTTTCCTTTAAAAAAAACAGGTGGTATGTCGGATCTGATCATCTTTACTGCTTGTTATTTACTCAGCATGCTCCCATTGCTGTACACGTTCTACACTAATGTGACCATAAAGCTCCATGGACACCTCTCAAACAAAAAAAAAGCTCCATGGACAACTGACAAGAGAGGAGCAAAGGTTCTCAATTCGTGACTCATGATGCCAGTGGTGGCATGCGGTGGCCGTCGCTTTTGGAGTGACTATTAAGAGCCTGCTTGTTTTGGAGTGACTATTAAGAGCCTGCTTGTTTTGGAGCCTATATTTGCAAGCCACTTTTGGCAACTCTCAAAAATGAGCATGATTGGTTGGGCTTCAAATTTGGCAACTCTTCTAGCTAAACACTAGTCAAAGTTGTCAAATGTTGGCAAGTTTGAACTTTGCCAAGTTTTGGCTTCAAACCAAATAGCCCCTCAATGTGAGGTTGGATGAGGCGGCAGCCTTAACACCAGCCATAGATCACGATGGAGGAGGGAGACAAGGAGTTAGTGGCGAATGGATACGTTGAAATTATTGGGATTATATCTCACTTTATATTTTTTAATAATTCCTAGGAGATCCCATATGGCTCATTCATGCATGGCAAAGGAAGTGTGAAAAATTTAGTCCCACTCACCCCGTGTCGGTAGATAAAACACTACCATTCGACAACTTATGCCTCTACCTCCCATTTCCAAATCTTTGCATCATGGGTCTTTCCCACTCTGCTTCACGGCGTGCACCGTGAAGTGGAGCATTAGGCCTTTGAGAGCCCGCTTCTTGTAATCTTGTGCTGGAGTCTAGAGATGGTCGATCGGGGTTTGAGGGAGCGCTCATGCGTTACTTCTGGCTTCTTCTCTAACATGGTCGCGCACAACTACTTCCCTGACGTCGACAATCTCTTCAGTGACATGGTGATACGTCTCCAACGTATCTATAATTTTTGATTGCTCCATACTATATTATCTTCTGTTTTGGACATTATTGGGCTTTATTATCCATTTTTATATTATTTTTGGGACTAACCTATTAACCGGAAGCCCAGCCTATAATTGCTGTTTTTTTGCCTATTTTAGGGTTTCGAAGAAAAGAAATATCAAACGAAGTCCAAACGAAATGAAACCTTCGGGAACGTGATTTTTGGAACGAACAAGATCCAGGAGACTTGGACCCTACGTCAAGCAACCAACAGGGAGGCCACGAGGTAGGGGGCGCGCCTACCCCCCCAGGCGCTGTTGGGGAACGTAGCAGAAATTCAAAATTTTCCTACGTGTCACCAAGATCTATCTATGGAGAGACCAGCAACGAGGGGAAGGAGAGTGCATCTACATACCCTTGTAGATCGCTAAGCGGAAGCGTTCAAGTGAACGGGGTTGATGGAGTCGTACTCGTCGTGATTCAAATCACCGATGACCAAGTGCCGAACGCACGGCACCTCTGCGTTCAACACACGTGCAGCCCGGTGACGTCTCCCACGCCTTGATCCAGCAAGGAGAGAGGGAGAGGTTGAGGAAGACTCCATCCAGCAGCAGCACAACGGCGTGGTGGTGATGGAGGAGCGTGGCAATCCTGCAGGGCTTCGCCAAGCACCACAGAAGAGGAGGGAGAGAGAGATGCAGGGCTGCACCAACGAGAGATCGAATCGCGTGTGTTATGGGCAGCCTTAGGCCTCATATATATAGGGAAGGGGAGGGGCTGCGCCCCCTCTAGGGTTCCCACCCCCTAAGGGGGCGGCAGCCCTAGATGGGGATCAAGGATGGC
Source organism: Triticum urartu (assembly GCF_056163025.1). Classification (NCBI taxonomy): domain Eukaryota; kingdom Viridiplantae; phylum Streptophyta; class Magnoliopsida; order Poales; family Poaceae; genus Triticum; species Triticum urartu. Next base: position 586,827,232 of record NC_141879.1, read on the forward strand.
GGCCAAGAGGGGGAGAGGAGAGGGAGGCGCACCAATATGGGCCTTAAGGCCCATATCCCTTAGGGTTTGCCCCCTTTCCACCTCTTAGGCGCCATGGGCCCTTGTGGGAGGCGCACCAGCCCACTAAGGGGCTGGTCCCTCACCACTCTTAGCCCACGCAACCTTCTGGGGTTGGTGGCCCCACTTGGTGGACCCCCGGGACCCTCCCGGTGGTCCCGGTACGTTACCGATAAACCCCGAAACTCTTCCGGTGACCAAAACAGGACTTCCCATATATAAATCTTTACCTCCGAACCATTCCGGAACTCCTCGTGACGTCCGGGATCTCATCCGGGACTCCGAACAACATTCGGTAACCACATACAAGCTTCCTTTATAACCCTAGCGTCATCGAACCTTAAGTGTGTAGACCCTACGGGTTCGGGAGACATGCAGACATGACCGAGACGTTCTCCGGTCAATAACCAACAGCGGGATCTGGATACCCATGTTGGCTCCCACATGTTCCACGATGATCTCATCGGATGAACCACGATGTCAAGGACTTAATCAATCCCGTATACAATTCCCTTTGTCTATCGGTACGACACTTACCCGAGATTCGATCGTCGGTATCCGATACCTTGTTCAATCTCGTTACCGGCAAGTCTCTTTACTCGTTCCGTAACACATCATCCCGTGATCAACTCCTTGATCACATTGTGCACATTATGATGATGTCCTACCGAGTGGGCCCAGAGATACCTCTTCGATTTACACGGAGTGACAAATCCCAGTCTCGATTCGTGCCAACCCAACAGACACTTTCGGAGATACCTGTAGTGCACCTTTATAGTCACCCAGTTACGTTGTGACGTTTGGCACACCCAAAGCACTCCTACGGTATCCGGGAGTTGCACAATCTCATGGTCTAAGGAAATGATACTTGACATTAGAAAAGCTTTAGCATACGAACTACATGATCTTGTGCTAGGCTTAGGATTGGGTCTTGTCCATCACATCATTCTCCTAATGATGTGATCCCGTTATCAACGACATCCAATGTCCATGGTCAGGAAACCGTAACCATCTATTGATCAACGAGCTAGTCAACTAGAGGCTTACTAGGGACATGGTGTTGTCTATGTATCCACACATGTATCTGAGTTTCCTATCAATACAATTCTAGCATGGATAATAAACGATTATCATGAACAAGGAAATATAATAATAACTAATTTATTATTGCCTCTAGGGCATATTTCCAACAGTCTCCCACTTGCACTAGAGTCAATAATCTAGTTCACATCGATATGTGATTAACACTCAAGGTCACATCCCCATGTGACTAACACCCAAAGAGTTTACTAGAGTCAATAATCTAGTTCACATTTACCACGTGATTAAGACTCAATGAGTTCTGGGTTTGATCATGTTTTGCTTGTGAGAGAGGTTTTAGTCAACGGGTCTGAACCTTTCAGATCCGTGTGTGCCTTACAAATCTCTATGTCATCTCCTAGATGCAGCTACCACGTTCTATTTGGAGCTATTCCAAATAACTGTTCTACTATACGAATCCAGTTTACTACTCAGAATAATCTGGATTAGTATCAAAGTTTGCATCGGCGTAACCCTTTACGACGAACTCTTTTACCACCTCCATAATCGAGAAAATTCCTTAGTCCACTAGTTACCAAGGATAACTTTGACCACTGTCCTGTGATCCGTTCTTGGATCACTCTTGTACCCCTTGACTGACTCATGGCAAGGCACACTTCAGGTGCGGCACACAGCATAGCATACTGTAGAGCCTATGTCTTAAGCATAGGGGACGACCTTCGTCCTTTCTCTCTATTCTGCCATGGTCGAGCTTTAAGTCTTAACTTCATACCTTACAACTCAGGCAAGAACTCCTTCTTTGACTGATCCATCTTGAACAACTTCAAGATCATGTCAAGGTATGTGCTCATTTGAAAGTACCATTAAGCGTTTTGATCTATCCTTATAGATCTTGATGCTCAATGCTCAAGTAGCTTAATCCAGGTTTTCCATTGAAAACACTTTCCAAATAACCCTATATGCTTTCCAGAAATTCTACGTCATTTCCGATCAACAATATGTTAAAACATATACTTATCAGAAATTCTATAGTGCACCCACTCACTTCTTTGGAAATACAAGTTTCTCATAAACTTTGTATACACCCAAAATCTTTGATCATCATCAAAGCATACATTCCAACTCCGAGATGCTTACTCCAGTCCCTAGAAGGATTGCTGGAGCTTTGCATCCTTATTAGCATCTTTTCAGGATTGACAAAACCTTTCGGTTGTATCACATACAACCTTTCCTCAAGAAAATCGTCGAGGAAACAATGTTTTGACATCCTATCTGCAAGATTTCATAAATAATGCAGTGACTGCTAATATAATTCCAACAGACTCTTAGCATCGCTACGAGTGAGAAAGTCTCATCGTAGTCAACTCCTTGAACTTGTCGGAAAACATCTTAACGATAAGTCGAGCTTTCTTAATGGTGATACTTACCATCATTGTCCGTCTTCCTTTTAAAATCCATCTGTACTCAATAGCCTTACGACCATCGAGCCGTTCTGCCAAAGTCTATACTTTGTTTCCATACATGGATCCTCTCTCGGATTTTATGGCCTCGAGCCATTTATCGGAATCCGGGCCCACCATCGCTTCTTCATAGCTCGTAGGTTCATTGTTGTCTAGCAACATGACTTTCAAGACAGGATTACGTACCACTCTGAAGTAGTACGCATCCTTGTCATCCCACGAGGTTTGGGAGTGACTTGATCTGAAGTCTCATGATCAATATCATAAGCTTCCACTTCAATTGGTGTAGGTGCCACAGGAACAACTCTTTGTGCCCTGCTATACACTAGTTGAAGTGACGGTTCAATAACCTCATCAAGCCTCCACCATCCTCCCACTCAATTCTTTCGAGAGAAACTTTTTTTTCCTCGAGAAAGAACCCGATTTAAGAAACAATCCCTTATTGCTTTCGGATCTGAGACAAGAGGTATACCCAACTGTTTTGGGTGTCCTATGAAGATGCATTTATCCGCTTTGGGTTCGAGCTTATCAGCCTGAAACTTTTTCACATAAGCGTCGCAGCCCCAAACTTTTAAGAAATGACAGTTTAGGTTTCTCTAAACCATAGTTCATACGGTGTCATCTCATCGGAATTACGTGGTGCCCCTTTTAAAGTGAATGTGGTTGTCTCTAATGCCTAACCCATAAACTATTGTGGTAATTTGATAAGAGACATCATGGTATGCATCATATCCAATAGGGTGCAGTTATGATGTTTGGACACACCATCACACTATGGTGTTCCAGGCTGTATTAGTTGTGAAACAATTTCCACAATGTCTTAATTCTGTGCCAAACTCGTAATTCAGATATTCATCTCTATGATCATATCATAGATCTTTTATCCTCTTGTCACGACGATCTTTCAACTTCACACTGAAATTACTTGAACCTTTCAATAATTCAGACTCGTGATTCATCAAGTAAATGTACTCAACATCTACTCAAATCATCTGTGAAGAAAGAACATAACGATATCCACTACATGCCTCAGCACTCATTGGACTGCACACATCAAAATGTATTACTTCCAACAAGTTGCTTTCCAGTTCCATTTTACTGAAACCGAGGCTTTCAGTCATCTTGCCCATGTGGTATGATTTGCATGTCTCAAGTGATTCAAAATCAAGTGAGTCCGAACGGTCCATTCGCACGGAGTTTCTTCATGCATTACACCAACAGACATGGTTCGCATGTCTCAAACTTTTCAAAAATGAGTGAGTCCAAAGATCCATCTACATGGAGCTTCTTCATGCGTTTTATACCGATATGACTTAAGTGGCTGTGCCACAAGTAGATGGTACTATCATTACTATCTTTTGGCATGAACATGTGTATCACTACGATCGAGATTCAATAAACCATTCATTTTAGGTGTAAGACCATTGAAGGTATTATTCAAATAAACAGAGTAACCATTATTCTCCTTAAATGAATAACCGTATTGCGATAGACATAATCCAATCATGTCTATGCTCAACACAAACACCAATCTCGATGGTAGAAGGAGCGTACGATATTTGATTATATCAACATTGGAAACACTTCCAACACATATCATCAGCTCACCTTTAGCTAGTCTCCGTTTATTCCGTAGCTTTTATTTCGAGTTACTAACACTTAGCAACCGAACCGGTATCTAATACCCTGGTGCTACTAGGAGTACTAGTAAAGTACACATCAACACAATGTATATCGAATATACTTCTATCGACCTTGCCAGCCTTCTAATCTACCAAGTATCTAGGGTAATTCTGCTCCAGTGGTTGTTCCCCTTATTACAGAAGCACTTAGTCTCGGGTTTGGGTTCAACCTTGGGTTTCTTCACTAGAGCAGCAGCTGAATTGCCATTTCATGAAGTATCCCTTCTTGCCCTTACCTTTCTTGAAACTAGTGGTTTCACCAACCATCAACAATTGATGCTCCTTCTTGATTTCTACTTTCGCGGTGTCAAACATCGCGAATATCTCAAGGATCATCATATATGTCCCTGATATATTATAGTTCATCACGAAGCTCTAGCAGCTTGGTGGTAATGACTTCGGAGAAACATCACTATCTCATCTGGAAGATTAACTCCCACTTGATTCAAGTGATTGTTGTACTCAGACAATCTGAGCACAAGCTCAACAATTGAGCTTTTCTCCCTTAGTTTGCAGGCTAAGAAAATCGTCGGAGGTCTTATACCTCTTGACGTGGGCACGAGCCTGAAATTCCAATTTCAGCCCTCGAAACATCTCATATGTTTCGCGACGTTCAAAACGTATTTGGTGCCTCAACTCTAAACCGTTTAACTGAACTATCACGTAGTTATCAAAACGTGTATGTCAGATGTTCGCAACATCCACAGACGACATTCAAGGTTCAGCACACTGAGCGGTGCATTAAGGACATAAGCCTTCTATGAAGCAATGAGGACAATCCTCGGTTTACGGACCTAGTCCACATAATTGCTACTATCAACTTTCAACTAATTTTTCTCTAGGAACATATCTAAACAGTAGAACTAAAGCGCGAGCTACGACATAATTTGCAAAATCCTTTTGACTATGTTCAGGATAATTAAGTTCATCTTATGAACTCCCACTTAGATAGACATCCCTCTAGTCATCTAAGTGATTACATGATCCGAGTCAACTAGGCCGTGTCCGATCATCACGTGAGACGGACTAGTCAACGTCGGTGAACATCTTCATGTTGATCGTATCTTCTATACGACTCATGCTCGACCTTTCGGTCTTCTTTGTTCCGAGGCCATGTCTGTACATGCTAGGCTCGTCAAGTTAACCCTAAGTGTTTTGCATGTGTAAAACTGTCTTACACCCGTTGTATGTGAACGTAAGGATCCATCACACCCGATCATCACGGCGTGCTTAGAAACGACGAACTGTAGCAACGGTGCACAGTTAGGGGAGAACACTTCTTGAAATTTTAATGAGGGATCATCTTATTTACTACCGTCGTTCTAAGCAAATAAGATGTATAAACATGATAAACATCACATGCAATCAAATAATAGTGACATGATATGGCCAATATCATATAGCTCCTTTGATCTCCATCTTGGGGCTCCATGATCATCATCGTCACCGGCATGACACCATGATCTCCATCATCGTGTCTCCATGAAGTTGTCACGTCATCTATTACTTCTACTACTACAGCTAACGGTTAGCAATAAAGTAAAGTAATTACATGACGTTTATGTTGACACGCAGGTCATAAATAAATTAAGACAACTCCTATGGCTCCTGCCGGTTGACATACTCATCGACATGCAAGTCGTGATTCCTATTACAAGAACATGATCAATCTCATACATCACATATATCATTCATCACATCCTTTTGGCCATATCACATCACATAGCATACCCTGCAAAAACAAGTTAGACGTCCTCTAATTGTTGTTTGCATGTTTTTACGTGGCTGCTATGGGTTTCTAGCAAGAACGTTTCTTACCTACGCAAAGACCACAACGTGATATGCCAATTGCTATTTACCCTTCATAAGGACCCTGTTCATCGAATCCGATCCGACTAAAGTGGGAGAGACAGACACCCGCCAGCCACCTTATGCAACTAGTGCATGTTTGTCGGTGGAACCGGTCTCACGTAAGTGTACGTGTAAGGTTGGTCCGGGCCGCTTCATCCCACGATGCCGCCGAATCAAGATAAGACTAGTAACGGCAAGCATATTGAACAAAATCAACGCCCACAACTACTTTGTGTTCTACTCGTGCATAGAAACTACGCATAGACCTAGCTCATGATGCCACTATTGGGGAACGTAGCAGAAATTCAAAATTTTCCTACGTGTCACCAAGATCTATCTATGGAGAGACCAGCAACGAGGGGAAGGAGAGTGCATCTACATATCCTTGTAGATCGCTAAGCGGAAGCGTTCAAGTGAACGGGGTTGATGGAGTCGTACTCGTCGTGATTCAAATCACCGATGACCAAGTGCCGAACGCACGGCACCTCCGCGTTCAACACACGTGCAGCCCGGTGACGTCTCCCACGCCTTGATCCAGCAAGGAGAGAGGGAAGGGTTGAGGAAGACTCCATCCAGCAGCAGCACAACGGCGTGGTGGTGATGGAGGAGCGTGGCAATCCTGCAGGGCTTCGCCAAGCACCACAGAAGAGGAGGGAGAGAGGGATGCAGGGCTGCACCAACGAGAGATCGAATCGCGTGTGTTATGGGCAGCCTTAGGCCTCATATATATAGGGAAGGGGAGGGGCTGCGCCCCCTCTAGGGTTCCCACCCCCTAAGGGGCGGCAGCCCTAGATGGGGATCAAGGATGGCGGCCAAGAGGGGGAGAGGAGAGGGAGGCGCACCAATATGGGCCTTAAGGCCCATATCCCTTAGGGTTTGCCCCCTTTCCACCTCTTAGGCGCCATGGGCCCTTGTGGGAGGCGCACCAGCCCACTAAGGGGCTGGTCCCTCACCACTCTTAGCCCACGCAACCTTCTGGGGTTGGTGGCCCCACTTGGTGGACCCCCGGGACCCTCCCGGTGGTCCCGGTACGTTACCGATAAACCCCGAAACTCTTCCGGTGACCAAAACAGGACTTCCCATATATAAATCTTTACCTCCGGACCATTCCGGAACTCCTCGTGACGTCCGGGATCTCATCCGGGACTCCGAACAACATTCGGTAACCACATACAAGCTTCCTTTATAACCCTAGCGTCATCGAACCTTAAGTGTGTAGACCCTACGGGTTCGGGAGACATGCAGACATGACCGAGACGTTCTCCGGTCAATAACCAACAGCGGGATCTGGATACCCATGTTGGCTCCCACATGTTCCACGATGATCTCATCGGATGAACCACGATGTCAAGGACTTAATCAATCCCGTATACAATTCCCTTTGTCTATCGGTACGACACTTACCCGAGATTCGATCGTCGGTATCCGATACCTTGTTCAATCTCGTTACCGGCAAGTCTCTTTACTCGTTCCGTAACACATCATCCCGTGATCAACTCCTTGATCACATTGTGCACATTATGATGATGTCCTACCGAGTGGGCCCAGAGATACCTCTTCGATTTACACGGAGTGACAAATCCCAGTCTCGATTCGTGCCAACCCAACAGACACTTTCGGAGATACCTGTAGTGCACCTTTATAGTCACCCAGTTACGTTGTGACGTTTGGCACACCCAAAGCACTCCTACGGTATCCGGGAGTTGCACAATCTCATGGTCTAAGGAAATGATACTTGACATTAGAAAAGCTTTAGCATACGAACTACATGATCTTGTGCTAGGCTTAGGATTGGGTCTTGTCCATCACATCATTCTCCTAATGATGTGATCCCGTTATCAACGACATCCAATGTCCATGGTCAGGAAACCGTAACCATCTATTGATCAACGAGCTAGTCAACTAGAGGCTTACTAGGGACATGGTGTTGTCTATGTATCCACACATGTATCTGAGTTTCCTATCAATACAATTCTAGCATGGATAATAAACGATTATCATGAACAAGGAAATATAATAATAACTAATTTATTATTGCCTCTAGGGCATATTTCCAACAGGCGCGCCCTCCACCCTCGTGGGCCCCCTGTTGCTCCATCGACGTACTTCTTCCTCCTATATATACCTACGTACCCCCAAACGATCGGATATGGAGCCAAAACCCTAATTCCACCGCCGTAACTTTCTGTATCCACGAGATCCCATCTTGGGGCCTGTTCCGGAGCTTCGCCGGAGGGGGCATCGATCACGGAGGGCTTCTACATCAACACCATAGCCTCTCCGATGAAGTGTGAGTAGTTTACCTCAGACCTTCGGGCCCATAGTTATTAGCTAGATGGCTTCTTCTCTCTTTTTGGATCTCAATACAAAGTTCTCCCCCTCTCTTGTGGAGATCTATTCGATGTAATCTTATTTTGCGGTGTGTTTGTTGAGACCGATGAATTGTGGGTTTATGATCAAGTTTATCTATGAACAATATTTGAATCTTCTCTGAATTCTTTTATGTATGATTGGTTATTTTTGCAAGTCTCTTCGAATTATCAGTTTGGTTTGGCCTACTAGATTGATCTTTCTTGAAATGGGAGAAGTGCTTAGCTTTGGGTTCAATCTTGAGGTGTCCTTTCCCAGTGACAGTAGGGGCAGCAAGACACGTATTGTATTGTTGCCATCGAGGATAACAAGATGGGGTTTTATCATATTGCATGAATTTATCCCTCTACATCATGTCATCTTGCTTAAGGCGTTACTCTGTTCTTATGAACTTAATACTCTAGATGCATGCTAGATAGCGGTCGATGTGTGGAGTAATAGTAGATGCAGGCAGGAGTCAGTCTACTTGTCTCGGACGTGATGCCTATATACATGATCATACCTAGATATTCTCATAACTATGCTCAATTATGTCAATTGCTCAACAGTAATTTGTTCACCCACCGTAAAATACTTATGCTCTTGAGAGAAGCCACTAGTGAAACCTATGGCCCCCGGGTCTATCTTCTATCATATTAATCTTCCAACACTTAGTTATTTTTATTGCTTTTATTTTACTTTGCATCTTTATCATAAAAATACCAAAAAAATTATCTTATCATATCTATCAGATCTCACTCTCGTAAGTGACCTGTAGGGATTGACAACCCCTTATCGCATTGGTTGTGATGATTTATTTGTTTTGTGTAGGTGCGAGGGACTCGCGCGTAGCCTCCTACTGGATTGATACCTTGGTTCTCAAAAACTGAGGGAAATACTTACGCTACTTTGCTGCACCACCCTTTTCTCTTCAAGGGAAAATCAACGCAAGTACTCAAGAGGTAGCACATGGCTACTGATACATCTGGATCTTCTTCCATAGCATTGTATGTGTCCTTACTACTTATCCCTTGTGTTAGCTATTATTTCCAGATTTTGTACTAGAAATTTATCTAGATATTGTACTTTTGTCATACATGCTTGATTATATGTCTAGTACTTTTGATCATTTGATCTTCATGTTTAATTTGTTTATCATGATTTATCTATCGCATTTATGGATTAATTTATATGGAAAACTGCTCAAACTTTCAACAGAACAAAGGTGACTATCTGGCAACATTGTGGTGGCCTTTCTATGGGGTGTTCGACAACATGAGAGGAAGGTCGATTGATACGTCTCCAACGTATCTATAATTTTTGATCGCTCCATACTATATTATCTACTGTTTTAGACATTATTGGGCTTTATTTTCCACTTTTATATTATTTTTGGGACTAACCTATTAACCGGAGGCCCAGCCCAGAATTGTAGTTTTTTGCCTGTTTTAGGGTTTCGAAGAAAAGGAATATCAAACGGAGTCCAAATGGAATGAAACCTTCGGAAACGTGATTTTCTCATCAGATAAGATCCAGGAGACTTGGACCCTCCATCAAGGAAGCCACGAGGTGGTCACGAGGGTAGGGGGTGCCCCCCCTAGGGCGCGCCCCCCTGCCTCGTGGGCCCCTCGAAGTTCCACCGACGTGAAGGAAATATGCCCTAGAGGCAATAATAAAGTTATTATTTATTTCCTTATATCATGATAAATGTTTATTATTCATGCTAGAATTGTATTAACCGGAAACATAATACATGTGTGAATACATAGACAAACAGAGTGTCACTAGTATGCCTCTACTTGACTAGCTCGTTAATCAAAGATGTTTATGTTTCCTAACCATGGACAAAGAGTTGTTATTTGATTAATGGGATCATATCATTAGGTGAATGATCTGATTGACATGACCCATTCCATTAGCTTAGCACCCGATCGTTTAGTATGTTGCTATTGCTTTCTTCATGACTTATACATGTTCCTATGACTATGAGATTATGCAACTCCCGTTTGCCGGAGGAACACTTTGTGTGCTACCAAACGTCACAACATAAATGGGTGATTATAAAGGTGCTCTACAGGTGTCTCCAAAGGTACATGTTGGGTTGGCGTATTTCGAGATTAGGATTTGTCACTCCGAATGTCGGAGAGGTATCTCTGGGCCCTCTCGGTAATGCACATCACATAAGCCTTGCAAGCATTACAACTAATGAGTTAGTTGAAAGATGATGTATTACGAAACGAGTAAAGAGACTTACCGGTAACGAGATTGAACTAGGTATTGAGATACAGACGATCGAATCTTGGGCAAGTAACATACCGATGACAAAGGGAACAACGTATGTTGTTATGCGGTCTGACCGATAAAGATCTTCGTAGAATATGTGGGAGCCAATATGAGCATCCAGGTTCCGCTATTGGTTATTGACCGGAGACGTGTCTCGGTCATGTCTACATTGTTCTCGAACCCGTAGGGTCCGCACGCTTAAGGTTTTGATGACAGTTATATTATGAGTTTATGCATTTTGATGTACCGAAGTTTGTTCGGAGTCCCAGATTTGATCACGGACATGACGAGGAGTCTCGAAATGGTCGAGACATGAAGATTGATATATTGGAAGCCTATATTTGGATATCGGAAGTGTTCCGAGTGAAATCGGGATTTTACCGGAGTACCGGGAGGTTACCGGAACCCCTCGGGAGGTATATGGGCCTTAGTGGGCTTTAGTGGAAGAGAGGAGAGGTGGCCAGGGCTGGGCCGCGCGCCCCTCCCCCCTAGTCCGAATAGGACAAGGAGAGGGGGCCGGCGCCCCCCTTCCTTCTCTCTCTCTCCTTCCCCCCTTCCCGAATCCTATTCCAACTAGGAAAGGGGGGGAATCCTACTCCCGGTGGGAGTAGGACTCCTCCTGGCGCGCCCTCCTCCTGGCCGGCCGCACCCCCCCTTGATCCTTTATATACGGAGGCAGGGGGCACCCCATAGACACAAGTTGATCCACGTGATCATAGTCTTAGCCGTGTGCGGTGCCCCCTTCCACCATAATCCTCGATAATATTGTAGCGGTGCTTAGGCGAAGCCCTGCGATAGTAGAACATCAAGATCGTCACCACGCCGTCGTGCTGACGGAACTCTTCCCCGACACTTTGCTGGATCGGAGTCCGGGGATCGTCATCAAGCTGAACGTGTGCTAAAACTCGGAGGTGCCATAGTTTCGGTGCTTGATCGGTCGGGCCGTGAAGACGTACGACTACATCAACCGCGTTGTGCTAACGCTTCCGCTGTCGGTCTACGAGGGTACGTAGATCACACTCTCCCTCTCGTTGCTATGCATCACCATGATCTTGCGTGTGCGTAGGAAATTTTTTGAAATTACTACGTTCCCCAACAGTGGCAACCGAGCCTAGGTTTTATACGTTGATGTTATATGCACGAGTAGAACACAAGTGAGTTGTGGGCGATATAAGTCATACTGCTTACCAGCATGTCATACTTTGGTTCGGCGGTATTGTTGGACGAAGCGGCCTGGACCGACATTACGCGTACGCTTACGCGAGACCGGTTCTCCCGACGTGCTTTGCACAGAGGTGGCTAGCGGGTGAAGTTTCTCCAACTTTAGTTGAACCGAGTGTGGCTACGCCCGGTCCTTGCGAAGGTTAAAACAACACCAACTTGACAAACTATCGTTGTGGTTTTGATGCGTAGGTAAGATTGGTTCTTGCTTAAGCCCGTAGCAGCCACATAAAACTTGCAACAACAAAGTAGAGGACGTCTAACTTGTTTTTGCAGGGCATGTTGTGATGTGATATGGTCAAGACATGATGCTAAATTTTATTATATGAGATGATCATGTTTTGTAACCGAGTTATCGGCAACTGGCAGGAGCCATATGGTTGTCGCTTTATTGTATGCAATGCAATCGCGCTGTAATGCTTTACTTTATCACTAAGAGGTAGCGATAGTCGTGGAAGCATAAGATTGGCGAGACGACAACGATGCTACGATGGAGATCAAGGTGTCGCGCCGGTGACGATGGTGATCACGACGGTGCTTCGAAGATGGAGATCACAAGCACAAGATGATGATGGCCATATCATATCACTTATATTGATTGCATGTGATGTTTATCTTTTATGCATCTTATCTTGCTTTGATTGCCGGTAGCATTATAAGATGATCTCTCACTAATTATCAAGAAGTGTTCTCCCTGAGTATGCACCGTTGCGAAAGTTCTTCGTGCTGAGACACCACGTGATGATCGGGTGTGATAGGCTCTACGTTCAAATACAACGGGTGCAAAACAGTTGCACACGCGGAATACTCAGGTTATACTTGACGAGCCAAGCATATACAGATATGGCCTCGGAACACGGAGACCGAAAGGTCGAGCGTGAATCATATAGTAGATATGATCAACATAGTGTTGTTCACCAATGAAACTACTCCATCTCACGTGATGATCGGACATGGTTTAGTTGATTTGGATCACGTAATCACTTAGAGGATTAGAGGGATGTCTATCTAAGTGGGAGTTCTTTAAATTAATTGAACTTAAATTTATCATGAAACTTAGTACCTGATAGTATCTTGCTTGTTTATGCTTGATTGTAGATAGATGGCCCGTGCTGTTGTTCCGTTGAATTTTAATGCGTTCCTTGAGAAAGCAAAGTTGAAAGATGATGGTAGCACACGGACTAGGTCCATAACTTGAGGATTATCCTCATTGCTGCACAGAAGAATTACGTCCTGGAAGCACCGCTGGGTGCCAGGCCTGCTGCTGGAGCAACACCAGATGTTATGAACGTCTGGCAGAGCAAAGCTGATGACTACTCGATAGTTCAGTGTGCCATGCTTTACGGCTTAGAATCGGGACTTCAACGACGTTTTGAACGTCATGGAGCATATGAGATGTTCCAGGAGTTGAAGTTAATATTTCAAGAAAATGCCCGGATTGAGAGATATGAAGTCTCCAATAAGTTCTATAGCTGCAAGATGGAGGAGAACAGTTCTGTCAGTGAGCATATACCCAAAATGTCTGGGTATAATAATCACTTGATTCAATTGGGAGTTAATCTTCCAGATGATTGCGTCATTGACAGAATTCTCCAATCACTGCCACCAAGCTACAAGAGCTTCGTGATGAACTATAATATGCAAGGGATGAATAAGACTATTCCCGAGCTCTTCGCAATGCTGAAAGCTGCGGAGGTAGAAATCAAGAAGGAGCATCAAGTGTTGATGGTCAACAAGACCACTAGTTTCAAGAAAAAGGGCAAAGGGAGGAAGAAGGGGAACTTCAAAAAGAACAGCAAGCAAGTTGCTACTCAAGAGAAGAAACCCAAACCTGGACCTAAGCCTGAAACTGAGTGCTTCTACTGCAAGCAGACTGGTCACTGGAAGCGGAACTGCCCCAAGTATTTGGCGGATAAGAAGGATGGCAAGGTGAACAAAGGTATATGTGATATACATGTTATTGATGTGTACCTTACTAATGCTCGCAGTAGCACCTGGGTATTTGATACTGGTTCTGTTGCTAATATTTGCAACTCGAAACAGGGACTACGGATTAAGCGAAGATTGGCTAAGGACGAGGTGACGATGCGCGTGGGAAATGGTTCCAAAGTCGATGTGATCGCAGTCGGCACGCTACCTCTACATCTACCTTCAGGATTAATATTAGACCTAAATAATTGTTATTTGGTGCCACCGTTAAGCATGAACATTATATCTGGATCTTGTTTGATGCGAGACAGTTATTCATTTAAATCAGAGAATAATGGTTGTTCTATTTACATGAGTAATATCTTTTATGGTCATGCACCCTTAAAGAGTGGTCTATTCTTATTAAATCTCGACAGTAGTGACACACATATTCATAGTGTTGAAGCCAAAAGATGCAGAGTTGATAATGATAGTGCAACTTATTTGTGGCACTGCCGTTTAGGTCATATCGGTATAAAGTGCATGAAGAAACTCCATACTGATGGGCTTTTGGAACCACTTGATTATGAATCACTTGGTACTTGCGAACCGTGCCTTATGGGTAAGATGACAAAAACACCGTTCTCCGGTACTATGGAGAGAGCAACAGATTTATTGGAAATCATACATACAGATGTATGTGGTCCGATGAATGTTGAGACTCGTGGCGGATATCGTTATTTTCTCACCTTCACAGATGACTTAAGCAGATATGGGTATATCTACTTAATGAAACATAAGTCTGAAACGTTTGAAAAGTTCAAAGAATTTCAGAGTGAAGTTGAAAATCATTGTAACAAGAAAATAAAATTCCTATGATCTGATCGTGGAGGAGAATATTTGAGTTACGAGTTTGGTGTACATTTGAAAAATTGTGGAATAGTTTCGCAACTCACGCCACCCGGAACACCACAGCGTAATGGTGTGTCTGAACGTCGTAATCGTACTTTACTAGATATGGTGCGATCTATGATGTCTCTTACTGATTTACCGCTATCGTTTTGGGGATACGCTCTAGAGACGGCCGCATTCACGTTAAATAGAGCACCATCAAAATCCGTTGAGACGACGCCTTATAAACTGTGGTTTGGCAAGAAACCAAAGTTGTCGTTTCTGAAAGTTTGGGGCTGCGATGCTTATGTGAAAAGGCTTCAACCTGATAAGCTCGAACCCAAATCAGAGAAATGTGTCTTCATAGGATATCCAAAGGAAACTATTGAATACACCTTCTATCACAGATCCGAAGGCAAGACTTTTGTTGCTAAATTCGGAAACTTTCTGGAGAAGGAGTTTCTCTCGAAAGAAGTGAGTGGGAGGAAAGTAGAACTTGACGAGGTAACTGTACCTACTCCCTTATTGGAAAGTAGTACATCACAGAAACCTATTTCTGTGACTTCTACACCAGTTAGTGAGGAAACTAATGATGATGATCATGAAACTTCAAAACAAGACACTACTGATCCTCGTAGATCAACCAGAGTGAGATCCGCGCCAGAGTGGTACGGTAATCCTGTTCTGGAAGTCATGCTACTAGATCATGATGAACCTACGAACTATGAAGAAGCGATGGTGAGCCCAGATTCCGCAAAATGGCTTGAAGCCATGAAATCTGAGATGGGATCCATGTATAAGAACAAAGTATGGACTTTGGTTGACTTGCCCAATGATCGGCAAGCAATTGAGAATAAATGGATCTTCAAGAAGAAGACTGACGCTGACGGTAATATTACTGTCTACAAAGCTCGACTTGTCGCAAAAGGTTTTCGGCAAGTTCAAGGGATTGACTACGATGAGACCTTCTCACCCGTAGCGATGCTTAAGTCTGTCCGAATCATGTTAGCAATTGCCGCATTTTATGATTATGAAATTTGGCAGATGGATGTCAAAACTGCATTCCTGAATGGATTTCTGGAAGAAGAGTTGTATATGATGCAACCAGAAGGTTTTGTCGATCCAAAGGGAGCTAACAATGTGTGCAAGCTCCAGCTATCCATTTATGGACTGGTGCAAGCCTCTCGGAGTTGGAATAAACGCTTTGATAGTGTGATCAAAGCATTTGGTTTTATACAGACTTTTGGAGAAGCCTGTATTTACAAGAAAGTGAGTGGCAGCTCTGTAGCATTTCTGATATTATATGTGGATGACATATTACTAATTGGAAATGATATAGAGTTTCTGGATAGCATAAAGGGATACTTGAATAAGAGTTTTTCAATGAAAGACCTTGGTGAAGCTGCTTACATATTAGGCATTAAGATCTATAGAGATAGATCAAGACGCTTAATTGGACTTTCACAAAGCACATACCTTGACAAAGTTTTGAAGAAGTTCAAAATGGATCAAGCAAAGAAAGGGTTCTTGCCTGTGTTACAAGGTGTGAAGTTGAGTAAGACTCAATGCCCGACCACTGCAGAAGATAGAGAGAAAATGAAAGATGTTCCCTATGCTTCAGCCATAGGCTCTATCATGTATGCAATGTTGTGTACCAGACCTGATGTGTGCCTTGCTATAAGTCTAGCAGGGAGGTACCAAAGTGATCTAGGAGTGGATCACTGGACAGCGGTCAAGAACATCCTGAAATACCTGAAAAGGACTAAGGATATGTTTCTCATTTATGGAGGTGAAAAAGAGCTCATCGTAAATGGTTACGTTGATGCAAGCTTTGACACTGATCCGGACGATTCTAAATCGCAAACCGGATACGTGTTTACATTAAACGGTGGAGCTGTCAGTTGGTGCAGCTCTAAACAAAGCGTCGTGGCGGGATCTACGTGTGAAGCGGAATACATAGCTGCTTCGGAAGCATCAAATGAAGGAGTCTGGATGAAGGAGTTCATATCCGATCTAGGTGTCATACCTAGTGCATCGGGTCCAATGAAAATCTTTTGTGCCAATACTCGTGCAATTGCCTTGGCAAAGGAATCCAGATTTCACAAGAGAACCAAGCACATCAAGAGACGCTTCAATTCCATCCGGGATATAGTCCAGGTGGGAGACATAGAGATTTGCAAGATACATACGGATCTTAATGTAGCAGACCCATTGACAAAGCCTCTTCCACGAGCAAAACATGATCAGCACCAAGGCTCCATGGGTGTTAGAATAATTACTGTGTAATCTAGATTATTGACTCTAGTGCAAGTGGGAGACTGAAGGAAATATGCCCTAGAGGCAATAATAAAGTTATTATTTATTTCCTTATATCATGATAAATGTTTATTATTCATGCTAGAATTGTATTAACTGGAAACATAATACATGTGTGAATACATAGACAAACAGAGTGTCACTAGTATGCCTCTACTTGACTAGCTCGTTAATCAAAGATGGTTATGTTTCCTAACCATGGACAAAGAGTTGTTATTTGATTAACGGGATCACATCATTAGGTGAATGATCTGATTGACATGACCCATTCCATTAGCTTAGCACCCGATCGTTTAGTATGTTGCTATTGCTTTCTTCATGACTTATACATGTTCCTATGACTATGAGATTATGCAACTCCCGTTTGCCGGAGGAACACTTTGTGTGCTACCAAACGTCACAACGTAAATGGGTGATTATAAAGGTGCTCTACAGGTGTCTCCAAAGGTACATGTTGGGTTGGCGCATTTCGAGATTAGGATTTGTCACTCTGAATGTCGGAGAGGTATCTCTGGGCCCTCTCGGTAATGCACATCACATAAGCCTTGCAAGCATTACAACTAATGAGTTAGTTGCAAGATGATGTATTACGAAACGAGTAAAGAGACTTTCCGGTAACGAGATTGAACTAGGTATTGAGATACCGACGATCGAATCTCGGGGAAGTAACATACCGATGACAAAGGGAACAACGTATGTTGTTATGCGGTCTGACCGATAAAGATCTTCGTAGAATATGTGGGAGCCAATATGAGCATCCAGGTTCCGCTATTGGTTATTGACCGGAGACGTGTCTCGGTCATGTCTACATTGTTCTCGAACCCGTAGGGTCCGCACGCTTAAGGTTTTGATGACAGTTATATTATGAGTTTATGCATTTTTATGTACCGAAGTTTGTTCGGAGTCCCAGATGTGATCACGGACATGACGAGGAGTCTCGAAATGGTCGAGACATAAAGATTGATATATTGGAAGCGTATATTTGGATATCGGAAGTGTTCCGGGTGAAATCGGGATTTTACCGGAGTACCGGGAGGTTACAGGAACCCCCCGGGAGGTATATGGGCCTTAGTGGGCTTTAGTGGAAGAGAGGAGAGATTGCCAGGGCTGGGCCGCGCGCCCCTCCCCCCTAGTCCGAATAGGACAAGGAGAGGGGGCCGGCGCCCCCCTTCCTTCTCTCTCTCTCCTTTCCCCCTTCCCGAATCCTATTCCAACTAGGAAAGGGGGGGGAATCCTACTCCCGGTGGGAGTAGGACTCCTCCTGGCGCGCCCTCCTCCTGGCCGGCCGCACCCCCCCCCCTTGATCCTTTATATACGGAGGCAGGGGGCACCCCATAGACACAAGTTGATCCACGTGATCATAGTCTTAGCCGTCTGCGGTGCCCCCTTCCACCATAATCCTCGATAATATTGTAGCGGTGCTTAGGCAAAGCCCTGCGACAGTAGAACATCAAGATCGTCACCACGCCGTCGTGCTGACGGAACTCTTCCCCAACACTTTGCTGGATCGGAGTCCGGGGATCGTCATCGAGCTGAACTGTGCTAAAACTCGGAGGTGCCGTAGTTTCGGTGCTTGATCGGTCGGGCCGTGAAGACGTACGACTACATCAACCGTGTTATGCTAACGCTTCCGCTGTCGGTCTACGAGGGTACGTAGATCACACTCTCCCCTCTCGTTGCTATGCATCACCATGATCTTGCATGTGCGTAGGAATTTTTTTGAAATTACTACGTTCCCCAACACGACGTACTTCTTTCTCCTATATATATCCACGTACCCCCAAACGATCGGGGACGGAGCCAAAAACCTAATTCCACCGCCGCAACTTTCTGTATCCACGAGATCCCATCTTGGGGCCTGTTTCGGAGCTCCGCCGGAGGGGGCATCGATCACGGAGGGCTTCTACATCATCATCCAAGCCCCTCCGATGAAGTGTGAGTAGTTTACTTCAGACCTACTAGTCCATAGCTAGTAGCTAGAAGGCTTCTTCTCTCTTTTTGGATCTCAATACAATGTTCTCCCCCTCTCTTGTGGAGATCTATTCGATGTAATCTTCTTTTTGCGGTGTGTTTGTTGAGACCGATGAATTTTGGGTTTATGATCAAGTCTATCTATGAATAATATTTGAATCTTCTCTGAATTCTTTTATGTATGATTGGTTATCTTTGCAAGTCTCTTCGAATTATCAGTTTGGTTTGGCCTACTAGATTGGTTGTTCTTGCCATGGGAGAAGTGCTTAGCTTTGGGTTCAATCTTGCGGTGTCCTTTCCCAGTGACAGAAGGGGCAACAAGGCACATATTGTATTGTTGCCATCGAGGATAACAAGATGGGGTTTTTATCATATTGCATGAAACTATCCCTCTACATCATGTCATCTTGCTTAAGGTGTTACTCTCTTTTTAACTTAATACTCTAGATGCATGCTGGATAGCGGTCGATGAGTGGAGTAATAGTAGTAGATGCAGAATCATTTCGGTCTACTTGTCTCGGACGTGATGCCTATATACATGATCATACCTAGATATTCTCATAACTATGCTCAATTCTGTCAATTGCTCAACAGTAATTTGTTCACCCACCGTAGAATACTTATGCTCTTGAGAGAAGCCACTAGTGAAACCTATGGCCCCCGGGTCTCTTTCTCATCATATCAATCTTCATCACTTTATTATTGCTTTGCTTTTACTTTGCTTTTACTTTATTTACTTTGCATCTTTATACCAAAAATACCAAAAATATTATTTATCATCTCTATCAGATCTCACTTTCGTAAGTGACCGTGAAGGGATTGACAACCCCTAATCGCGTTGGTTGCGTTGAGCTATTGTTTTTGTGTAGGTACGAGGGACTCGAGCGTAGCCTCCTACTGGATTGATACCTTGGTTCTCAAAAACTGAGGGAAATACTTACGCTACTTTGCTGCATCATCCCTTCCTCTTCGGGGAAATCCAACGCAGTGCTCAAGAGGTAGCAAGAAGAATTTCTGGCGCCGTTGCCGGGGAGTCTACGCAAAAGTCAACATACCAAGTACCCATCACAATATCTATCTCCCGCATTACATTATTTGCCATTTGCCTCTCATTTTCCTCTCCCCCACTTCATGCTTGCCGTTTTATTCGCCCTCTCTCTCTATCCTCCCTCTCTTTCTCCGTTTGCCTTTTTGCCCATTTGCTTTTTGTTTGCTCGTGTGTTAGTTTGCTTGTTTGTCGCGATGGCTCAAGATAATACTAAATTGTGTGACTTCACTAATACCAATAATAATGATTTCCTTAGTACTCCGATTGCTCCTCTTACCGATGTTGAATCTTGTGAAATTAATACTGCTTTGTTGAATCTTGTCATGAAAGATCCGTTCTCCGGCCTTCCTAGTGAAGATGCCGCTACCCATCTTAATAGCTTCGTTAATTTGTGTGACATGCAAAAGAAGAAAGATGTCGATAATGATATTGTTAAATTGAAGCTATTTCCTTTTTCGCCCAGAGATCGTGCTAAAGCTTGGTTTTTGTCTTTTCCTAAAAATAGTATTGATTCATGGAACAAGTGCAAAGATGCTTTTATCTCTAAATATTTTCCTCCCGCTAAGATCATCTCTCTTAGAAACGACATTATGAATTTTAAACAACTTGATCATGAACATGTTGCACAAGCTTGGGAGAGAATGAAATTAATGATACGTAATTGCCCTACTCATGGTTTAAATTTGTGGATGATTGTTCAAATTTTTTATGCCGGATTGAATTTTGCTTCTAGAAATCTTTTAGATTCGGCCGTGGGAGGCACTTTTATGCAAATCACTTTAGGAGAAGCCACTAAACTCCTAGATAATATTATGGTTAATTATTCTCAATGGCATACTGAAAGATCTACTAAAAAAGGTGCATGCGATAGAAGAAATTAATGTTTTGAGTGGAAAGATGGATGTACTTATGAAATTATTTGCTAATAAGAGTGTTTCTTCTGATCCTAATGATGTGCCCTTGTCTACTTTGATTGAGAATAATAATAAATCTATGGATGTGAATTTTGTTGGTAGGAACAATTTTGGTAACAACGCGTATAGAGGAAATTTCAATCCTAGGCCTTATCCTAGTAATCCCTCTAATAATTATGGTAATTCCTACAACAATTCTTATGGAAATTATAATAATATGCCCTCTGATTTTGAATCTAATATTAAAGAATTTATTTCTTCGCAAAAGAATTTTAATGCTATGATTGAAGAAAATTGCTTAAGATTGATGATTTGGCTAGGAATGTTGATAGAATTGCTCTTGATGTTGATTCTTTGAAACTTAGATCTATTCCACCTAAGCATGATATCAATGAGTCTCTCAAAGCCATGAGAATTTCCATTGACGAGTGCAAAGAAAGAACCGCTAGGATGCGTGCTAAGAAAGATGCCTTTATAAAAGCGTGCTCTTCTAGTTCCTATGAAAATAATGATGGAGATCTAAAAGTTATTGATGTGTCCCCTATTAAATCTATATTTTGCAATATGAATCTTGATAATGATGGGACTGAATATGATCCACCTTTAACAGTACGGTGTTTCCTATGACTCAAGGAAGAGAAAATGAAACTACGAAAACAAAAGTCTTCACGCTTCATGTTCCTCGAATGAATACCAAGTCTTCACGGTCACACCAATTTCTTCATTTTCAAAGTCTTCAGAAAGTCTTCAGAGATCCGAAGTCTTCAGTCGAAGAACTTCATTTTTAGGGGTCGACTTTCTCTGTAAATATCAAACTCCTCATAGACTTATAGACCTGTGTACACTCACAAACGCATTAGTCCCTTAACCTATAAGTCTTCAATACACCAAAATCACTAAGGGGCACTAGATGCACTTACAATCTCCCCCTTTTTGGTGATTGATGACAATATAGGTTAAGTTTTCAACGGGGATAAACATATGAAGTGTAAATACTGATATTGAGGAATTTGATTGCAAGATATAGAAGAACTCCCCCTAAAGATGTGCATAGTGAGGAATTTGCTTTTGAAGCAATGCACACTTGAAGAGTTGAATCATGGAGATCTCCCCCTATATCTTGTAATTCATACACGCATTTGACATATAACAATGAAGAATTTGAAATGCATGATGAAATATGGTGACTGATCTAATTCAGCATGCGTGCAATAATATTTAACGAGGAATAAGCATGCAGAAAAACGTCTCAAAAGTATCAGAGCACCATCGGGTTTAAGATTACAACTCGATCCAATAAAGTCTCAGAAGAACGAGAGTTGTAACTTAACAAAAAAACGCCCATATAGAAAGACCCGCTTGAAGACTAACTCAAAATTTTCCCCCTTTGTCATCAAATGACCAAAAGGATCGAATATGAGGACTAACGCCCCTGAAGAAATTCAAGTTGATGAAGGAGCGCCAGAGTTGTTGGGGTCGTTTGTTGTAGTAGGGCCTGCCGCAGTGTCGTCCAAGTCTTCATGTTCATCAGTGTCGCGCGATGAAGAATATGAGCTGGCCACCAGAGAAGGAACCTTGACCTTCTTGAATTTCTTCGGTGGAGGTGCAGACCAGTCAAAATCTTCTTTGAGACCCATTTTCTTCAGATCGTCTTCACCATACAGATGTGACAGGATTGCCCAGGTGCGACCGAAGACTTGACGGAGGTTTTTCTTCACTGCATTGTGTGTGGCAGTCATGTTGTGAAGAAGTGAACCAAACTGACGCTTAAACCATTTGTGATTTCGATCCACCTTCTGGTGAAGACTAAGCAGAAGTTCACGATCAGTCATCACGCGCGGAGCAGTGGCTTGAGGAGTGGACTTGGGTGCATTGGCAGAGTCATCTGTGGAAGAGTCATCATTGGTGGAATAAGATGCAGCTTTGCAAAACCGATCATCCAATGGATGAATGCCTTCATCTATTACAGCTGGTGCCTTGCCCTTTTCATCAACTGAGGAATATGTCTACTTGAGGACTTCAATTGGGGGCAGGTAGCTGAGGTGATTCTGGAAATCAGCTTTGTAGTTGAGTGAAGACCTTGTCCTAAGGAATCTCATAATCCAAGGTGCGTAAGGCTTCAGCTCAAACGGAGACAGTGCAACATTTGCCATAGTCCTCATGAAGAAATCGTGATAATTGACAGGAATGCCATGAACGATGTTGAATACCAGATTCTTCATGATGCCAACAATTTCCTCATCAGATGAGTCATGGCCTTTGATAGGACTGATTGTCCTCGTAAGAATACGATAGACGGTTCTGGGCACGTACAGCAATTCCTTCACGAGGAATTTGGTTCTTGGTGCTTGACCTGGCTTCAAGGTTTCATCAGCACCTGCATGTAATGATGTGTGAGCTCAGGTTCACTATAGATGCAGCGAGCTTCTTCAAGGGGAGGACTGAGTGGTAGAGCACGAAGCAATTCAGAGGCTGGTGCAGTATAGTGAGTGTTTTCAGACATCCAGTCTAGCACCCATGAATTCACATCTTCAGCATCTCCGGTGATGTGCAGCGTTGCATAGAATTGAAGAATCAGTTCTTCATTCCAATCGCAGATGTTAGAGCAAAAGTTTAGCAGTCCAGCGTCATGAAGAACACTGAGGACTGGTGCGAAGCATGGCAGAGATTCCATATCCACGTGAGGAATATGCTCATGGTAGAAGATTTTATCCTTGTTGAACAACACTGAGGAATAGAAAATGGCTTGACTAGCAGTCCAGA
Source organism: Triticum urartu (assembly GCF_056163025.1). Taxonomy (NCBI): domain Eukaryota; kingdom Viridiplantae; phylum Streptophyta; class Magnoliopsida; order Poales; family Poaceae; genus Triticum; species Triticum urartu. The sequence continues at coordinate 586,850,987 of NC_141879.1, forward strand.
AACGCCTCTTCCTAATGCGAGCAGAGTTATATGGGTTGTAATCTTCGAAGAATACGTGCTCGCCGAAGAAATTGCCAGCCTTGAACTTTTGCTTGCGTGAGAATGGATCCTTTGGCTTCGGCAAAGGAGTGTCAGTGAGTTGCATCACGACCTCAGGAATCTCAATCGCAGGTTCTTCAGGCCGAGGAATTTCTGGTTCCTCCTCAGTGGCAGTCTGCGTCGTTGGTTGTTCAGCAGCAGCAGTTTCTTCAGCGCTAGTGGCTGGAATTTCCTCATGGACAGATGCAGTTGGATGAGTTTCTTCAGAGCCCATTTGAACAGTTGGTGCAGGCGACTGAGGTATTTGCTGCAGCGGTGTGAACATTGGAGAGTTTGGATGTTGACTGTCTCAGAATTCATCATTGATTATGGGTGTGGAGCAGCCAACGTCCATATCTTCATCTTCCATTTCTTCAACACCAGCCTCTTCAGCTGTGAACTGAGGCATGGGCGAGGAGATGATAGGTGTTGAAGGGATCGCATCAACTTCAATTTCTTCATCAATCTGCTCTGATGAAGCAGCAGAATGATTTTCTTCATCAGATCCGCTAGGGATCTCATATTCTTCACCAAAAGGAACAAGGTCCTTTGATGGCATGGTTGAGATTGGAACAACATCAATGGGATTAGCAAATGAACTTGTCAAAGGCTTCATCTTCTTTGGAGCTGAAGAATCTGAAGTAACTGATGCTTTCCTTTTCTTCACTGCAGCACGCTCTGCAGCCTTGGTCTTCTTCACATCTGATGCAGATAGAAGGATTGGAGTTGAAGTTGGTGCAGGAGCAGCTGAGGAATCTGGTTGATTTTCTTCAAGCACAACTGATACAGTTGTCCTGAGTTCTTCATTTTCTTCAGGCGCACCACTAGTGGGTGCCCTGGCAATTTCTTCAGCGGCTGGAATGCAGTCATCAGCCCTGGAACTCACATTTTCTTCAGCAGCCTGATTGTCATCAGCGGTGCTGGCATTTTCTTCAGTAGGCTGAGCAGATGCTTCAGCCTGAGGAATTTCCTGTTGCGTTGGGGCTGCAACATTGGAGGTGAACTGTTCTGTTATCTTTACAAATATGAATTTGGCTCCCAGCCAGTCAGCATAATAGCGATCAAATTCATCACTCAGTTTCTTGATTTCTGATTGAAGAGCAACAAGTTCTTCAGGTGAAAGTTTCAAAACATTTTGCTTCAGAAAGCGCTCTTTCTTGTACTGCGCTTTCTTCACCCTCCTCCCCTGTTCAAATTTCCATTTCTCTTCTTGTATGAAGTGAGTCAGCATGTGACTTTGGCAGGAGTTAGCTTGAAGTCAGGCATGGGAGTGTTGGGGTCCTTGTGCCAAATGTCAATGTATTCGAGTATCAACTTGGGATCCAAAAGAAGTGGCACATTTGTTCCTTTGGCTCTAGCGGCCCTGACTTTCCTGTCTCTGATGATTTCTGCAAGTTCATCATCATCAGCTTCGTCTTCTTCAGACGGCACTTGAAAAGCGACTTGTTTCTTCTGAGGACTTGGGCGAGGACCTCGTCTAGCAATGGCCTTTGTCTTCAGTAGAGAGGGTCCCATTGAGGAATTAGGTGCAGCTGAGGAATTAGCTGAAGCTCCTGAGGCAATTGAGATGCCTGCAGTCCTTTGGCATGAGGCAAGGTGCACAGGTGCTGAGGACTTTGTTGGAACAGCCGAGGACTTTGGAGGAGCTGGGGGGTTTTGAAGGAGCAGGAGCAGCATGAGGAATTGGCCGTGAGGGCTTTGAGGATTCTGGCCGTGAGGGCATTGCTGAGGAACTTGGCCTTGAGGGCATTTTTGGTGAAGCACTTGGCTTGCGCGCAGGCTTCTTTGACATAGCCTTCTTTGGCTTGACAGCAAAGGCCTCAGCAGAGTCTTCATTGAATTTCCTCACTGCTTCTTTGGCTTGCTTAGCCAACTTGGCTTGGCGCTTGGCCCATTCATCAGGATAGTCCTCACCGCGCTTGAGGCTGGTGGGATCTTCTATTTGGTCAGGTGCCAATGGAGGTCTTGAGCATGGAGGATTGAGTGCGAATTTCTTCATGTACTTAGGAGTGACATATCTGTACTCCCTCCACTCTCTAGCCCATCTCCTCTCTATCTTCTGAATGCGCACCTTGCGCTCATTCTTGGTTTCCTCAGTAGGTGTGCAGTACCCAGCATATATTTCATCAGGGATCTCAAACGCCGTGTTGACCTCAGGCCTCTTTTCTCCTTTCTGTGGCTTCTTACTGTCAGCCATTTTCTTCAGTTGAGGAATTTGGACAATTGAATTCTCTGAAGAAGTATGCAATTTTTCTTCGAGGAACACTGCAAATGAGTTAAGTTGATGAGAACCTAGTGATTCAGCAGCTGACATGAGTACCTGTGAATAGAGTATAGTTGCGAGGAATTTGGAGAGGTCATATGCGTTCTCACAAGGTTTTTCAAAAAGAACAAGTTTGAGGAATTTGACCAGATGAGTCTTGAAGAATTTCACTAAGCGTTCTTTGTCTTAGGTTCCAGAGTTGTATAGATCGAAGATCCACACAATTGAGGAATCTTGAAGAAAAATGATGCTTAGAGAAACGAATCAAGAACAGATGACTTGTGAGGTGTTTAGTGTGTGAAGATATGACGAAAAACACCTTTGAAGATTTTGAAGATAATCATTCGAATCAATGAGGGCAGTAAAAGTAACTTTTAATTACCCTGGACGAAGAACACGACGAGCTGGAGTGAGGAGATGTGAAGTTCGTCTGTGCAGATCTTCCACGCCCTAACTTGGTGGAGGAAGACGGCTACGGCGGCGGCGGAGTGAAGATTTCCGCGGTCGGCGCGAGTACGTCGGCGACGAGGTCGAGGCAGTGAAGCTCTTCCTCACCGGCGGCGATGAAGTAGTGGTGGCGCTAGGGTTTGAGAAGCTCGAGCTGGAGAGAGAGGTCGGGCGGAGTAAAAGAAGTGAGGAAGGGACGGAGGGGTATTTATAGCCACGGTGAAAAACTGCTCGCCCGAAGAAATTGGACGAACGTGCCCCTGACCCTTCTCATTCGCATGACAGGTGTCACCCACGTAGTGAGAGGTGGAGATCGTGTTAGATCGTGGGTGAGTGGATAAGTATAACGTGGGATGCGGAACGGTTTGAGCAGCAAAGCCGAAAATTTAGATAAGATAGGTGTTAAAGTTCCGTTCGCAGTTTCTTCAGCTGACAAGGACACAGTGAAAATTTTGAACAAGTTTCAAATAGAACGCACATGAATAATTTGTGAATAGATTGGGTTGAGTATAGCATAGAGGGGGAAGGGTCCGATCACATTCACTTAGCAGAAAAACCAACTTGAAGCATTAGCAATAAGTGAATGTTGTAGAGGACATAAACTTATATATATATATATATGTTGAAGAATATGAATAATTGAGGAATTTCAACTTTTGGTGGTGGCGTGACCCACCATATAAGAATGATGATTTCAGACATCGCGTATAATTATCATAGGGTTCTGAGAATCAAATTATTCGTTAATTTCTTCACACTAAGAGTGTTGTTCTTCATTGAATTGAAGAAAAACGTTTCTTCATGTGTTGCACATCTAAGTCATCAATTTTGCATACGTGTTAGGATGAGTGTCCTTTTCAAAGAACATTCGAAGATTCTAGGATATTTAGCTCACACCGCAACTTGCTAAATCTCTTCTCATCCAAGGGTTTTGTGAAGATATCGGCTAGCTGTTCTTCAGTCTTCACATGCTCAATAGAAATGTCACCCTTCAACACATGATCATGAAGAAAATGATGACGAATCTGAATGTGCTTTGTCTTTGAGTGCTGAACTGGGTTGTGAGCAATCTTGATGGCACTCTCATTGTCACAGTAGAGAGGCACATTCTTCATGTTGACGCCGTAGTCCTTGAGAGTTTGCTTCATCCATAGCAATTGGGCACAGCAAGAACCAGCGGCAATATACTCAGCTTCAGCAGTAGATAGTGATACGTAGTTCTGTTTCTTCGAGGACCAACAGACCAAAGATCGTCCGAGGAAATGACATGTACCAGATGTTGACTTGCGGTCCACACGATCACCAGCATAGTCAGAGTCAGAATATCCAATGAGATCAAAAGCCGAGCCCTTGGGGTACCATAATCCAAGTGTTGGTGTGTGAGCTAGATATCGAAGAATATACTTCACAGCCTTATGGTGTGATTCCTTCGGTGTAGCTTGAAATCGGGCACACATGCAAACACTAAGCATTATATCTGGCCTAGATGCACATAAGTACAATAAAGAACCAATCATGGAGCGGTATACCTTATGATCGAAGTCAATACCATTTTCATCAGTGCACATATGGCCAATTGTGGGCATAGGAATTTTGACGCCTTTGCAATCTTGCATGCCGAATTTCCTCAATACATCCTTGAGGTATTTCTCCTGAGATATGAATATGCCATTGCATTGTTGACAAATTTGAAGTCCTAAGAAGAATTTCAGCTCTCCCATCATAGACATTTGATATTCTTCACTCATCATATAGGCAACTTCATCACTATAACGTTGGTCAGTACAGCCAAAGATAATATCATCAACATATATTTGGCACACAAACAATTCACCATCATAAGATTTAGTGAAAAGAGTAGGGTCGAGTGAACCGGGTTTGAAGCCTTTCGTCATGAGGAATTCCTTCAAAGTATCATACCACGCCCGTGGGGCCTGCTTGAGGCCATAGAGGGCCTTGTTGAGTCTGAAGACTTTGTCGGGATTCTTTGGATCTTCAAAACCTGGGGGTTGAGCAACATATACTTCTTCCTCAAGCTTACCATTGAGGAATGCACTTTTCACATCCATTTGATATAAAGTGATATCATGATGGTTAGCATAAGCAAGTAATATGTGAATAGCCTCAAGTCTAGCAACAGGTGCAAAAGTTTCATCGAAATCAATTCCTTCAACCTGTGTGTAGCCTTGAGCTACAAGCTGTGCCTTATTCCTCACCACAAGGCCATTTTCATCTTGCTTGTTGTGGTAGATCCACTTTGTGCCGATGATATTGTGCTTGCGAGGATCTGGACGTTTGACCAGTTCCCAGACATTGTTGAGCTCGAACTGATGTAATTCTTCTTGCATGGCCTGAATCCACTCAGACTCCAGAAATGCTTCATCTACCTTAGTGGGCTCTGTAATAGAGACAAAAGCATAGTGCCCAAAAAAGTTAGATAAATGTGAAGCTTTTGAGCACGTGAGAGGACCTGGCGCTTTGATGTCATTGATGATCTTTTCAACTTGCACTTCTTTTGCAATACGAGGATGAGCTGGTTGCCGTTGAAGAATTTGATCAGCGTTTTCTTCAGCACCATTTTCTTCAGCATTTTCTTCAGGTGCATTAGCTCGACGTTCTTCATGTTCTAGAATGAATTCTTCAGTAGATTCTTCAGTAGGAATGACATCCTCAGTAGCCTTGAATTTGATAGTTTCCTCAGGCGCTGGTTCATCTATCACAGTAGGTAGGTGCTCTCTTTGCGAGCCATTAGTTTCATCGAACCGCACATCTATAGTTTCAACAACCTTGTGAAGAACGTTGTTGAAGACTCTGTAGGTGTGCGAGTCCTTTCCATAACCAAGCATAAAACCTTCATGTGCTTTCGGTGCAAATTTTGAGTTGTGATGAGGATCTCTAATCCAACATTTAGCACCGAAGACTTTGAAATAACTTACATTCGGTTTCTTATCAGTGAGGAGTTCATAGGCAGTCTTCTTGAAGAATTTGTGAAGATATACTCTGTTGATGATGTGGCACGCAGTGTCAATTGCCTCAATCCAGAATCGACGAGGCGTTTTGTATTCATCAAGCATAGTGCGAGCCATCTCAGCAAGAGTCCTGTTCTTGCGCTCCACGACACCGTTCTGCTGAGGAGTGTAAGGAGCAGATAACTCATGAGTAATACCAAGTTCATCAAGATAGTCATCGAGACCAGAATTCTTAAACTCAGTGCCATTGTCACTTCTGATATGCTTGATCTTCACTCCAAAGTTGGTTGAAGCCCTCGAGGAAAAATGTTTGAAGATTTCCTGCACTTCATGTTTGTAAGTAACAATGTGTACCCATGTGTATCGAGAATAATCATCAACAATAACAAAGCCATATTGAGATGCTTCATTTGAAACAGCAGAATAATGATTAGGACCGAAGAGATCCATGTGAAGCAATTCAAATGGTCGAGTAGTGGTCATGATAGTCTTCTCTGGATGCTTGGCCTTGGTCATCTTTCCAGCTTCACAGGCTCCGCATAAGTGATCCTTGAGGAATTTGACATTCTCAATGCCAATGACATGCTTCTTCTTCGCAAGCGTGTGCAAATTCCTCATGCCTGCATGACCAAGTCATCGATGCCAGAGCCAGCCTTCTGAAGCTTTTGCAAGTAAGCACACGGCTGGTTGTGATCCTGTAGAGAAATCAACAATATACAGGTCTCCTCTCCTAAAGCCTTCGAAGACTTTGGAATTGTCAGCTTCCATAACCACAACAGAACGGTACTTGCCAAAGACAACAACCATATCAAGATCACAAAGCATTGAGACAGACATAAGGTTGTATCCTAAGGACTCAATAAGCATGACTTTGTCCATGTGTCGATCCTTTGTGATCGCAACCTTACCTAGACCCAATACCTGACTTTTTCCTTTGACAGCAAAGATGATATGCTTCAGATGCGACGGAGATAATGGAGCATCCATCAATAGATTCTTGTCACCAGTCATGTGGTTTGTACATCCACTATCGAGGACCCACTCAGTGGCTTTGGGTTGATCATCCTGTAGATGAATTAGTGCAGCTTACAAACTCATATACTTCATCAGTGACGAATATGACATCAATTCATCAGATCAATTTCATCAAGCAAAAGAACAGATAAAGCAATATGAGGACGTGAGAAATGAAAGTTCATTTCTTCATGATTAGCCTGCGTCCTATCAGGCATGCTCAGTTCTCCAGCAAATTCCTCAGACGATTACGTACGTCTGGAGACCTGACCTTGCAGAAGAGATTAGTTCTTTTTCTTCACCACCCACATCTGAAGGGGTGGCAAAGAGTTCATCATTCTGCGAGCTCCATACGAGAAGGATGGCATAGAAGCCAGTCCATTTCGTTTCACATAAGAGGGGTTAGAATAAGCATAAGAGTAAGCAGAGAAATTCTTCGAGGACTTATGGACATAATAATTTGAAGAATAATGCACATATCCATAATCCTTAGATCTTCCCTGCGAAACAGACGAGTTAGCACGATGATGTTCATATGAGGACTTTGATCCTTTTGAGGAATTTGATCCATGTGAGGAGTTTAGTCCGTATGAAGAATTTGATCTGGGGTTCCTATTCTTCACAGGTGGCGTCATGATGACGTTCACCTGAAGATTTTCAAGGCATCTTTTGGGAACCCAGATTTTCTTCATAGGGGAGCCGTTCCTGCAGTTAGTGCCAACATATCTAGCAAATACTTCACCATTCTGATTTTTGAATAGTTTATAGTTGGAGTCAAATGACTCGTCGTCAGAACGAGGAGATTCACATGTAAATCCAGATAAGTTAGATGGATCAACTGGAGGTCCCTTTGCAGCAACCCATGTAGTTTTGGGGTACTGCTCAGGCTTCCAATATGTACCATCAGCATTGAGTTTCCTCTCAAAGGCAATACCCTCTTTCCTAGGGTTCCTGTTGAGGATCTGCTTTTTAAGCACATCACAAAGAGCCTGATGCCCTTTGAGGCTTTTGTACATGCCTGTCGTGTACAATTCCTTCAGCCCTGCATCGTCAGTGATACTAGCAATGTCCTCAGATGAGGAATTAGTGATAGCAGAGGCATGTGAAGAATTTGAAACATTAGCAGCATTTGAACATTCAGGTGAAGAATTAGCAGTTTCACGTTCAATGCATTTCAAACATGGAGGAACAAATTCTTCCTGAGAAGCACTGATATGTTGAGCAAGTAATGAATCGCGCTCCTTCTGAAGATCTTCATAACTCACACTTAGTTTTTTAAGATCTTGCTTTCTTTGAAGAAATTCATAAGAAAGCTTCTCATGATCGGATAAGAGAGTGTTATGATGAGTTTGAAGATTGTCAAACCTAGTCTTAAATCTCTGAAGATTTTCAGTCAAGGCTTTAGTGCGATCCATTTCTTCACCCAACATATCATCACTTTTGTCTAGCATGTTTTGAACCTTTTCTAAAGCCCTTTGTTGTTTTACAGCAATCTTAGCAAGTTTAGAATAGTTGGGCTTAAGGTTTTCATCAGATTCATTCTCACTTGATTCAGATGAGGTATATTTGAGTACCTTGGCACCCTTTGCCATGAAGCAATAGGTGGGAGCGTAGTCATCATCCCCTTCATCAGCTTTGTTGGTGAGGTCATTTTCTTCAGTGTTGAAGATAGACTTGCTAACGAATGCAGTAGCGAGAGCTAGGCTGGCCACTCCGGATTCAGAATCCTCAGATGACTCCTCTTCCTCATTTTCTTCAGATTCAGCCTCAGAGTCCATTTCCTTGCCAATGAATGCCCTGGCCTTCTTGGAGCTGCTCTTCTTGTGATATGAAGGCCTTGAGGATTTTGATGATGAGGATTTTGTGGATTTCTTCTTTTTCTTCGCATCATCAGAACTGTAATCCTTGTATTTCTTCTTCTTTGATTCCTTTTTCCATTGAGGACAATCTTGAATGTAATGTCCAGGCTTCTTGCATTTGTGGCAGAGCCTCCTCTTGTAGTCACTGGATGAGGAATCATTGCTCCTTGAGGGTCTTCCAAGGCGACCACGTCTTGAGAACTTTTGGAACTTCTTCACAAGCAGAGCCAGATCATGGCTTAGTTCTTCAAGATCACCAAGGCTGCTACCAGAGTCTTCATCTTCGGACTCAGATACTGCCTTGGCCTTCAGTGCACGTGTTCTTCCATAGCTTGAACCATAGAGATCTCTCTTTTCAGCAAGTTGGAACTCATGAGTATTTAGCCTTTCGAGAATATCAGCGAGATCAAGTGACTTGTAATCAGCACGTTCTTGTATCATCAATGCCAGAGTGTCAAATGAGGAATCAAGCGATCTCAGCAATTTCTTCACCACCTCATGGTCGGTGATGTCAGTGGCACCAAGTGCTTGAAGCTCATTTGAGATGTCAGTGAGGCGATCGAAGGTTTGTTGAACATTTTCATTGTCGAGTCTTTTGAAGCGGTTGAAGAGATTGCGAAGAACATCAACTCGAGAGTCACGCTGAGTTGAGACTCCTTCATTCACTTTGAACAACCTGTCCCAGATAAGCTTCGCTGTCTCCAAAGCACTCACTCTGCCATACCGTCCTTTGCTCAGATGGCCACATATGATATTCTTCGCTTGAGAGTCGAGTTGCTTGAATCTCTTCACATCAGCAGCATTCAGAGAAGGTGTGACTGAGGGAACACCATTTTCCACAACATACCAGAGATCGTTATCAATTGCTTCAAGATGCATTCGCATCTTATTCTTCCAGTAGGGGTAGTCCGTCCCATCGAAGGTAGGACACCCAGCAGAGACCTTGATCATACCTGCGGTCGACATAACTAAAACTCCAGGCGGTTAAACCAAAATCACACAGAACAAGGGAGTACCTTGCTCTAATACCAATTGAAAGTGTGTTATATCGACTGGAGGGGGGATGAATAGGCGATTATTATGAAATTCTTCACTGAGGAATTTGCCGGTGAGGAAATTCCTTAGCGAAGAACTACTAGCAGCGGAATAAGTACTCAAAAGTAAACATAATAGAATACAAGCATAGTCATCATGATGAAATGAAGACAGGCACAGAGTACAGGAAGCGTAAGCACAGGATAACACAGGATGAGGACAAACAGACTGAAGAAATTGAACTGAGGAAATTGAGAAAGTCTTCAGTCAAAATCTTCAAACACAGATATGAACAAGTACACAACTCAATTATGTGGAGATTAAAGAGTTGAGGAAATGGAACCAGTAAGCTTGGTGAAGACAATGATTTGGTAGACCAGTTCCAACTGCTGTCTCAGTTGTACGTCTGGTTGGAGCGGCTGAGTATTTAAACTCGAGGACACACAGTCCCGGACACCCAGTCCTGAACACGTAGCTTAGGACACCCAGTCCTCACCGTATTCTCCTTGAACTAAGGTCACACAGACCTCGTCCAATCACTTGTGGTAAGTCTTCAGGTGACTTCCAAACCTTCACAAACTTGGTCACTCGGCGATCCACAATTCCTCTTGGATGCTCTAGACCATGACGCCTAACCATCTGGAAGAAGCACAGTCTTCAAAGGTAACAAGCGTTGGATCCACGCAGGATCAATCTCTTCAGTGATGCTCAATCACTTGGGGTTTGTAGGTGTTTGGGTTTTGGGTTTTTCCTCACTTGATGATTTTCGCTCAAAGTCCTCGGAGGATGGGTTGCTCTCAAATGACAAGTGTCAGTTTCTCTCAGAGCAGCCAACCAGCTAGTGGTTGTAGGGGGCGGCTACTTATATCCTAGGGAGCAACCCGACATGATAAGACATAAATGCCCTTCAATGATATGACCGTTAGGTGGATAGATATTTTGGGACAGCTGGCGCATAGCACAACAACGGTCGGAATTTTGAGTAGCAAAATCCTCAGGGCTATCATGTTCCTCACTGTGTAGGAAATCCGCACTGGCGAATTCCTAACTCCTCAGTCAGAATAAATTCCTTAGAGACCAGAAGAACTTCGTCTCTGTCACTGAAGAAATTGACTGAACTGTATGAGATTTCCAATGGCTTCACTCGAAGGGATTGGTAGGTGTAGGATTTTGAGTTGAGCATCACATGAAAAAAAATTCCTTAGTATTTCCTCGACCCCCTTTAACAGTACGGTGTTTCCTATGACTCAATAAAGAGAAAATGAAACTACGAAAACAAAAGTCTTCACGCTTCATGTTCCTCGAATGAATACCAAGTCTTCACGGTCACACCAATTTCTTCATTTTCAAAGTCTTCAGAAAGTCTTCAGAGATCCAAAGTCTTCAGTCGAAGAACTTCATTTTTAGGGGTCGACTTTCTCTGTAAATATCAAACTCCTCATAGACTTATAGACATGTGTACACTCACAAACGCATTAGTCCCTTAACCTATAAGTCTTCAATACACCAAAATCACTAAGGGGCACTAGATGCACTTACACTAAGCTTGGGGATGCCCATGGCACCCCCAAGATAATCTAAGGACACCTAAAAGCCAAAGCTTGGGGATGCCCCGGAAGGCATCCCCTTTTTCGTCTACTTCTATCGGTAACTTTACTTGGAGCTATATTTTTATTCATCACATGATATGTGTTTTGCTTGGAGCGTCATTTATTATTTGAGTCTTTGCTTGTTAGTTTACCACAATCATCCTTGTTGTACATGTTGGGGAACGTAGTAATTTCAAAAAAATTCCTACGCACATGCAAGATCATGGTGATGCATAGCAACGAGAGGGGAGAGTGTGATCTACGTACCCTTGTAGATCGACAACGGAAGTGTTTGGTTGATGTAGTCGTACGTCTCCACGGCCCGACCGATCAAGCACCGAAACTACGGCACCTCCGAGTTCTAGCACATGTTCAGCTCGATGACGATCCCCGGACTCCGATCCAGCAAAGTGTCGGGAAAGAGTTCCGTCAGCACGACGGCGTGGTGACGATCTTGATGTACTACCGTCGCACGGCTTCGCCTAAGCACCGCTACAAATATGACCGAGGTGGAATATGGTGGAGGGGGGCACCGCACACGGCTAAGGAACGATCACGAAGATCAACTTGTGTCTCTAGGGGGTGCCCCTGCCTTCGTATATAAAGGTTCAAGGGAGGGGGGCCGGTCGGCCAGGAGAGGCGTGCCAGGAGGAGTCCTACTCCCTCTGGGAGTAGGACTCCCCCCCTTTCCTAGTTGGAATAGGATTCGTGGAGGGGGGAGAGGAGAGAGAGGAGGAAGGGGGGCCGGCCCCCTCTCCTTGTCCAATTCGGACCAAGGGGGGGAGGGGTGCGCGGCCCATCTCTAGCCACCTCTCCTCTCTTCCACTAAGGCCCACTAAGGCCCATATACCTTCCGGGGGGTTCCGGTAACCTCCCGGTACTCCGGTAAAATCCCGATTTCACCCGGAACACTTGCGATATCCAAAGATAGGCTTCCAATATATCGATCTTTATGTCTCGACCATTTTGAGACTCCTCGTCATGTCCGTGATCACATCCGGGACTCCGAACAACCTTCGGTACATCAAAATGCATAAACTCATAATATAACTGTCATCGTAACCTTAAGCGTGCGGACCCTACGGGTTCGAGAACAATGTAGACATGACCGAGACATGTCTCCGGTCAATAACCAATAGCGGAACCTGGATGCTCAAATTGGCTCCTACATATTCTACAAAGATCTTTTATCGGTCAGACCGCATAACAACATACGTTGTTCCCTTTGTCATCGGTATGTTACTTGCCCGAGATTCGATCGTCGGTATCCCATACCTAGTTCAATATCGTTACCGGCAAGTCTCTTTACTCGTTCTGTAATACATCATCCCGCAACTAACTCATTAGTTGCAATTCTTGCAAGGCTTAAGTGATGTGCATTACCGAGAGGGCCCAGAGATACCTCTCCGACAATCGGAGTGACAAATCCTAATCTCGAAATACGCCAACCCAACATGTACCTTTGGAGACACCTGTAGAGCTCCTTTATAATCACCCAGTTACGTTGTGACATTTGGTAGCACACAAAGTGTTCCTCTGGCAAACGGGAGTTGCATAATCTCATAGTCATAGGAACATGTATAAGTCATGAAGAAAGCAATAGCAATATACTAAACGATCGGGTGCTAAGCTAATGGAATGGGTCATGTCAATCAGATCATTCAACTAATGATGTGATCCCGTTAATCAAATAACAACTCCTTGTTCATGGTTAGGAAACATAACCATCTTTGATTAACGAGCTAGTCAAGTAGAGGCATACTAGTGACACTCTGTTTGTCTATGTATTCACACATGTATTATGTTTCCGGTTAATACAATTCTAGCATGAATAATAAACATTTATCATGATATAAGGAAATAAATAATAACTTTATTATTGCCTCTAGGGCATATTTCCTTCAGTACACACCTTTTGAGAGAGCCATACATGATTTGGAATTTGATAGAATACTCTATGTGCTTCACTTATATCTTTTTAGCTTTATAGTTTTGCTCTAGTGCTTCACTTATATCTTTTAGAGCACGGTGGTGGATTTGTTTTATAGAAATTATTGATCTCTCATGCTTCACTTAGATTATTTTGAGAGTCTTAATAGCATGGTAATTTGCTTAAAATCCTAATATGCTTGGTATGCAAGATTAATAATAAAACTTTCTTATGAGTGTGTTGAATACTAAGAAAAGTTTGATGCTTGATGATTGTTTTGAGATATGGAGGTAATAATATCAAAGTCATGCTAGTTGAGTAGTTGTGAAATTGAGAAATACTTGTGTTGAGGTTTGCAAGTCCCGTAGCATGCACGTATGGTAAACGTTATGCAACAAATTTGAAACATGAGGTGTTATTTGATTGTCTTCCTTATGAGTGGCGGTCGGGGACGAGCGATGATATTTTCCTACCAATCTATCCCCCTAGGAGCATGCGCGTAGTGCCGAGGTTTTTGATGACTTGTAGAATTTTGCAATAAGTATGTGAGTTATTTATGACTAATGTTAAGTCCATGGATTATACTTACTCTCACCCTTCCATCCTTGCTAGCCTCTTCGGTACCGTGCATTGCCCTTTCTCACATTGAGAGTTGGCGTAAACTTCGCCGGTGCATCCAAACCCCATGATATGATACGCTCTTTCACACATAAACCTCCTTATATCTTCCTCAAAACAGCCACCATACCTACCTATTATGGCATTTCCATAGCCATTCCGAGATATATTGCCATGCAACTTTCCATCATTCCGTTCATCATGACACATTCATCATTGTCATATTGCTTAGCATGATCATGTAGTTGACATAGTATTTGTGGCAAGGCCACCGTTCATAATTCTTTCATACATGTCACTCTTGGTTCATTGCATATCCCGGTACACCACCGGAGGCATTCATATAGAGTCATCTTTGTTCTAGTATCGAGTTGTAATCATTGAGTTGTAAATAAATAGAAGTGTGATGATCATCATTATTAGAGCACTGTCCCAAGTGAGTAATAAAAAAAGAAAAAAAAAGAAAGGCCATAAAAAAAGAGAAGGCCCAAAAAAAGAGAAAGGCCATAAAAAAAGAAGGCCCAAAAAAATGAGAGAAAAAGAGAGAAGGGACAATGTTACTATCCTTTTACCACACTTGTGCTTCAAAGTAGCACCATGATCTTCATAGAAGAGAGTCTCTCATGTTATCACTTTCATATACTAGTGGGAATTTTTCATTATAGAACTTGGCTTGTATATTCCAACAATGGGCCTCCTCAAGTGCCCTAGGTCTTCACGAGCAAGCAAGTTGGATGCACACCCACTAGTTTCTTTTGTTGAGCTTTCATACATTTATAGCTCTAGTGCATCCGTTGCATGGCAATCCCTACTCCTTGCATTAACATCAATCGGTGGGCATCTCCATAGCCCATTGATTAGCCTCGTTGATGTGAGACTTTCTCCTTTTTTGTCTTCTCCACATAACCCCCTCATTATATTCTATTCCACCCATAGTGCTATGTCCATGGCTCGTGCTCATATATTGCGTGAAAGTTTATAGGTTTGAGATTACTAAAGTATGAAACAATTGCTTGGCTTGTCATCGGGGTTGTGCATGATGATAGCATTCTTGTGTGACGAAAATGAAACATGACTAAACTATATGATTTTGTAGGGATGAACTTTCTTTGGCCATGTTATTTTGAGAAGACATAATTGCTTAGTTAGTATGCTTGAAGCATTATCATTTTTATGTCAATATGAACTTTTGTCTTGAATCTTTTGGATCTGAATATTCATACCACAATTAAGAATAATTACATTAAAATTATGCCAAGTAGCACTCCGCATCAAAAATTCTGTTTTTATCATTTACCTACTCGAGGACGAGCAGGAATTAAGCTTGGGGATGCTTGATATGCCTCCAACGTATCTATAATTTTTGATTGCTCCATGCTATATTATCTACTATTTTAGACATTATTGGGCTTTATTTTCCACTTTTATATTATTTTTGGGACTAACCTATTAACCGGAGGCCCAACCCAGAATTACTGTTTTTTTGCTTGTTTTAGGGTTTCGAAGAAAAGGAATATCAACCGGAGTCCAAACGGAATGAAACCTTCGGAAACGTGATTTTCTCATCAGATAAGATCCAGGAGACTTGGACCCTCCGTCAAGGAAGCCACGAGGGTAGGGGGCGCCCCTCCCCCTAGGGCGCGCCCCCCTGCCTCGTGGGCCGCTCGAAGCTCCATCGACGTACTTCTTTCTCCTATATATATCCACGTACCCCCAAACGATCGGGGACGGAGCCAAAAACCTAATTCCACCGCCGCAACTTTCTGTATCCACGAGATCCCATCTTGGGGCCTGTTCCGGAGCTCCGTCGGAGGGGGCATCGATCACGGAGGGCTTCTACATCATCATCCAAGCCCCTCCAATGAAGTGTGAGTAGTTTACTTCAGACCTACGGGTCCATAGCTAGTAGCTAGATGGCTTCTTCTCTCTTTTTGGATCTCAATACAATGTTCTCCCCCTCTCTTGTGGAGATCTATTCGATGTAATCTTCTTTTTGCGGTGTGTTTGTTGAGACCGATGAATTTTGGGTTTATGATCAAGTCTATCTATGAATAATATTTGAATCTTCTCTGAATTCTTTTATGTATGATTGGTTATCTTTGCAAGTCTCTTCGAATTATCAGTTTGGTTTGGCCTACTAGATTGGTTGTTCTTGCCATGGGAGAAGTGCTTAGCTTTGGGTTCAATCTTGCGGTGTCCTTTCCCAGTGACAGAAGGGGCAACAAGGCACATATTGTATTGTTGCCATCGAGGATAACAAGATGGGGTTTTTGTCATATTGCATGAAACTATCCCTCTACATCATGTCATCTTGCTTAAGGTGTTACTCTCTTTTTAACTTAATACTCTAGATGCATGCTGGATAGCGGTCGATGAGTGGAGTAATAGTAGTAGATGCAGAATCATTTCGGTCTACTTGTCTCGGACGTGATGCCTATATACATGATCATACCTAGATATTCTCATAACTATGCTCAATTCTGTCAATTGCTCAACAGTAATTTGTTCACCCACCGTAGAATACTTATGCTCTTGAGAGAAGCCACTAGTGAAACCTATGGCCCCCGGGTCTCTTTCTCATCATATCAATCTTCATCACTTTATTATTGCTTTGCTTTTACTTTGCTTTTACTTTATTTACTTTGCATCTTTATACCAAAAATACCAAAAATATTATTTATCATCTCTATCAGATCTCACTTTCGTAAGTGACCGTGAAGGGATTGACAACCCCTAAGCGCGTTGGTTGCGTTGAGCTATTGTGTTTGTGTAGGTACGAGGGACTCGGGCGTAGCCTCCTACTGGATTGATACCTTGGTTCTCAAAAACTGAGGGAAATACTTACGCTACTTTGCTGCATCATCCCTTCCTCTTCGGGGAAATCCAACGCAATGCTCAAGAGGTAGCATCGGTACCTCGAGAGGAGGTGCCATGATGTCGGCTTCGCCGGGCAACAAAGCTTACCTTGTTGGTGGCGGGCGGGGCGAACGACGGTTTCTCCGTTCCCTGTGGATCCCGAGGAGGGTAGTCGGGGCCCATAGCCGCGACAGCGCGGTCGCCTGGTAGCGATATGTGGCTGAAGTTTCCTCCCGTCAAAATTTGTGTGATCGGGAGGTGTCATTGGATTCATGAGAGTGGTTCTTCTACACCCACTCTCGGTGCACCCACGGTGCGCCCACGCAAGAAAACATATCAAACCACTTTTTAAAAATCAGAAAAATTATGGAAATGATCATTAACAAATGTTAGAGAGGCTTGCAAAATTTGGTGGTCAAATAACATTCGAGGAGCTCTCTATAAAAAAGACAAATTCACTGAAAATTAGTCAAAATGTAAGTGCACTATTTGAGCAGATTTTGTAATTTTGTCTTTTTTGTAGAGAGCTCCTCAAATGTTATTTGACCACAAAACTTTGCAAGCCCCATAACATTTGTTGATGATCATTTCCACAATGAAGGTGGGTGCAGGCGTGCAGCCGCTACTTTCCCTTGATTCACATGATAAGATGTATTTTTCATCGAGCCTAGGCTAATACTCCTCTATAAAGAAATATAAGAGTGTTTAGATCACTAAAAGGAGTATTTTTTCTATGAATACAAAAGATTGATTCATATCTTACACAGGAATTAGGATTGTTATATTCCTACAAACCAAAAGGCTAAAAAATCGTACAAAATTCTTGTAGATCGAAGAGGCTTAAGAATGAGGGAAATGTTTCTTCTCACTTGACTGATAATTGGGTTTCATCCGCTGCCTCTGTTGCGCGACGCGTGCCCATGTGAGGGCCCACCCACCGCTAGACCTGTGCATGGGCAACCTAGCCCGGAGACCCGAGCCCGAAGGCCCGGCATCCGGGTTGGGCCCGTGCTCCATTTTCCTGCCCGAAGCCCGACATGAAAGCCAAAAAAGGCCCGAAATGGCAACAAATGTATATTTTATTTGAAATATAAGTATATTATATTTTTTTAATATCTAGAATATAATTATTTGAATTGAAAAATGGCACTGTTCATGTGCTTCGGGTCGGGCCCGCTTAGGATTTTTGCTTAGGGCTTTACAAAGCCTGGGCCGAAACCCAACCTGGCCTAGGGTTTGAACAGGTTTACCCACCGCTATCACACCCAACCTTATCCCAACAAATACGGCTGCCCACACATTTCCCGTCCATTGATTCTTCTTCTTCCCTAGGAATCCCCTTCAATTTCTTCTCATCGCATGTCTACACCTTGCATCGTTGTCTTCGCAGGGGTATACATGTCGTACATCACCTCCAACGAGCACACCCTCGGCGGGAGCAAGATAGCTACACCGTCCGCTGGGACGACAAGCGCGCCGCCACCAGCGTCCTCCTCTCCAAGGTATGCACACCAGCGTCCGACCGGTAATTCATCTGATCCAATCAAGACTACCGACATGGTTTGCTCAAGCACGCACGATGGTGATCCGTCATTTTTTTACACAGGTGCTGTTGTAGAATAGGGGCGGAGGGCTTGTGCACATACAAGGTTCACACCGACAAATACATCCAGTGCAATGCTTTGCAACTAGGGTTATGTTTCTGAAACATTTGTGTTGTTGCAATGGTTTGCAGCGGGGTTGTGTGTTTAAAACATCTGCGATATTGCAACAGTGGTCACAGTGCGATTTCTGTAACATAAGTATTGTTTCAAAGGGGGGAATGGTTCATACGAGATTGCAACAATGCTCCTGCTGCAGAGGATCGAGTGCAACACTTGGCTTGTTGCAAAGGCCGACACTCACATGGGAGAGATAAGATGACTTATCGTGACTCCATCAAACAATTGTCGAGACGATGGATCTCTTTAGATTATCATCCGACCAACACGTATCACTGTTCTAATAATAACTATCTCTAGAGTTTAACTGTCTTCTTATATTACTCCCTATGTCTCATATTGTAAGATGCTTTTTGACACTAATGCGGTGTTAAAAAATATCTTATATTATGAGACGGAGAGGGTAGTTTATAGAGAAGTAGTAGTTTTCAAAAATATTATTAAGATTGAAGTTATACGGGAGGCTAAGGAATGAGACAAAAGCTGGCTCGAGCTCCCTTGACACGAGCGCACCTGCAGCGTTGGATCGTGGATCCAATGGTTAGCAAATTTTACGGTGCTCCGAGATAGGAAAGAAACGAGACAAAAACTGGCTCCAGCTCCGGTCTCCAGCCAGAATCCTGCCCAAACTCCTGGATCCCTCCTTACCAGAGCGCACCGTTAAAAACGCCACGTGCCAAACTAAACCTTTGCCCCAGCGCGACACCCCATCTTCTCCGGTTGTGAGGCCCCGTGCTGCCTCCTCCTCCTCTCTCTCTCTACCGACGCCGCCCCCGCCAGAGAGAAACCCTAGCCTAGGGTTCCACGCGCCGCCGCCGCCGCCGACGTCGACCCCGCGTCGCCCTCCCCCCGAGCTCGCCATGGACGCGGGCCGCAAGAGGGCCGTGCCGGAGGGCACCAACGGCGGCGCCGCCGTCAAGCGCGCCAGAGGTGAGCAGCCTCGTTCTCGCCCCCCCCCCCCCCCCCCCCCCCTCCTGGTTTCTGGTTTCGTTGCCCCTGCTCTGGCTGGATGGGGCTCCTTAGGGTTTTCGTTCCCGTCCCTTTGCCGGATCTGGGAGGCGCTGGTTCGCTTCGTTGCGTGGGTGGCGAGAAGCCGGGTTTTGGTTGATGGATGGGACGGGGATATCGGGGGCTGCTAGGAGCTTGTAGCGAGCCTGAAATTTTCTGCGGTCTGTATTGAACGGGTTTCATGGCTTGCTGCCGTGTAGGTTCTTGCGGGGATTTGTTTTGTTTTTTTTTCTTCCAAAGATCTGAAGATGTGATTCGCTTGCTTTTTTCCCGGGGGAGGGGGTTGGGGCAAATTATTAGCAGGATCTAGGCTAGTCCTATTCTGGTAGAGAGGATCCTTTCTTAAATGTTCTGTTGTGTTAATTACAAGCCACGCTGACGTTGGCATCCGGTGCCCAAAGCAGAAATATACGGATAGTCCTAATTTAAATCGTTGGCATAGCTCTGCTTGGGGTACTGGAGTTAATTCCAGCATTTAGTTTTTATTACAATATCTCTGTGCTAGTATTAAATTATTAAATTATTAGTATATGTTTTCTTACAAGTGCCAAGATTTTAGTAAAATCAACACGGTATTAACTGGTGGAAGTAATAAATTTGGTGTAGCAGAATCGGAGTCGGTTCAAACGGGTGTAGGAAGCAAATCGAAGCCATGCACCAAATTTTTCAGGTTATAATCCAACCTAAAATCCACTCCCACCTGGTAACATCTATTATTATTATTATGCAATTTGCTGTTATTTTTCATTAAAATTCTGCTATCTTGCTAAAAATTGTTATTGATGCTAACGAATGGGTCAAGCAAGGTTCTACTACAGGTTCCTCATCTAACTCAAGCTTAAGAATGAATATCCAGTGGAGTAAAAATTAGTACAGCCGGTGTGTATATCGTTGTGAAAATTGGAAGAATGCAACAAGAATTATAAGGATATGTAACTTGCTTTCAGATGGAAAATCAGTCAGTAACACAATGGCACAGATTCACCTGCAGAAACCAAGATAAGAAGATCGAACATGTTAATGGGGAGCAATTGAGTGTTCATCTAGATCGTTGATAATCCAGTATCACTCATGGATGTTTTGACTATCTAGTACCAATGCCATACCTACTTGCAAAGATATTTTTATTTTATATATTTATAATTTCCAGTTTATGATGTTAAGCTATCTTTGGTTTTGTTATAAGTTACAAAGTGTCTTCATTATGTAGAGGTAATCAGGTATCATGGAAGTAGAATAGCTCACAACAATATTGGAAGATAAAATTGAAAACACTTCTTATTGAGAAACTACAACATTACTCTAAAATGTACTCTGCTATTTTGATATTCTATATATTTATGACATAAAAATTGACTGTAGTAGATATATGATGAAGCATCTGTGGTTGTCCACATAGTAGTGATACTGTGTGTACACATCAAACATAGGATCTAAGTGTCGTCTGTACACTACACATCAGAAGTAGAATCTAAGTGTCGTCTGTACACTACACATCAAAAGTAGAATCTAAGTGTCCCCATAGTACTGATAATGTTTGGTTCTTTTCATTCACCAGATGCCTCTCATTAGTTAATATAATAATACTGTCATCTTGTTCAACTAAATAGATCATGATCTTTTTTCATCAGTATTGGCTGCATTATAAATCATCGGTCGTGTTACAGTTTAGATTGTTGTGTAAGTTCGCTTGCTTATGTGATACTCTCTGTGTGCAGCACTGCTGGTTGTCCCTTTGGTTCAAGTTGCCATTTTCTCCATAACTTCCCTGGAGGTCACCAGGCTGTTTCAAAGATGACCAACTTGGGTGGTCCAGCTGTTTCAGCTCCTCAAGGAAGAATGCCCATGGGACCTGGTGTTCCTGATGGGCCACCTACACCCAGCTTGAAGACTCGCTTGTGTAACAAGTTCAACACAGCAGAAGGCTGTAAATGGGGGAACAAGTGTCATTTTGCTCATGGAGAGAGGGAGCTCGGAAAGCCCATGCTGTTGAACAACTCGATGGCACCTCCAATGGGACCAAGACCCAACGGTCACTTCCAGCCCTCACCGATGCCTGGCCCAGACATGGTTCCTCCCTCAACCTTTGGCGCATCGGCCACAGCCAAGATCAGTGTTGATGCATCCCTTGCTGGCGCCATTATTGGGAAAGGTGGAGTCAACACGAAGCACATATCCCGAATGACTGGGGCCAAGCTAGCCATCCGGGATAATGAGGCAGACCCCAACCATAAAAACATTGAGCTCGAGGGATCGTTCGATCAGGTCAACCATGCGAGTGCAATGGTGAAAGAGCTGATTCTCCGCATTGGCGGCAACGCCCCTCCTCAAGCAAAGAACCCGGGGAGGGGGCCTGCAGGTGGTGGTGGGGGAAGCAACTTCAAGACCAAGCTGTGTGACAACTTCAACAAAGGCTCTTGCACATTTGGAGACAGATGCCACTTCGCTCATGGTGAGAGTGAACTGCGCAAGTCGGCTGCGGCTTGAGGGATGCTTTTCTTTTTTCATGGCTTTTCATGATTAATAGTGACTAGCAAAGCCTGAGCTCCAAATCCGAGGCCACTCACCCATGGTCATGTTGAGTTGCATAAGCCTGTTGTTGATTGATTGGGAGATACTGTCATGGCTTGGTTTTGATCAGCTCGCTGTAACTGATAGATGTCCGAGAATGGATTTGCTTTTGAGGTTTATTATAGGCTTAGTGTATTGCCGTCTTTTTTTTCTCTCTGCTCTGCATCCAATTTTTGTACTGTTTCTAAGGCATTTTAATATGGCAAATTTAGCGATTCTATTTCTGGAGAGTTATAGAATCAAAGCCAGTATCTTTCGTGTGATGTTCTTGGTCAGTCTGGGACCGAACATCCTTGGTATTTAGATTATAAGCCAAAATTTTATTATCTTTCACCTCTTTTTTTCCCTTTAATTTTTGACAATGAACTACTATTGCATTCGGTTTGGATACAATAAGATTGTTGATCCGGAGCATCATCTAGCCACAGCGTCCAGTCACCATCCAATCTCGTTAAGACTTAATGATGAATCAAAAGAATCGATAACCCTAACGGTTTGCCTCACCCAAACGTGGTGGTGCCGCCAGAGAGTAAGTTGCTGAATGGCGTAAATTGTTTCCCTTTGTCCAGACGAGTGATAATTGCCGCTTGCTCTTAGTACAAGTATATTTTTCGCTGGATGTTCTTGGTCAGTTTGAGATGGAACACCCTTGGTATGTTCAGGGTATCTAATCAAGCAGCTGAAAGCATAACAGCTGTATAATAACGAGCCAGGTAGCTCAAGATAACTGCTTAAAAATCCAGCAGTAAACCAACACTGCAAACTCATAACACTGATCAACATTTCTCTAACTCGGACTACTTTACACTTACACAGCATCCAAATCATAGATCTGGACTTGCCCACCCCTACAAAAGTCCTCTCAAAAGCTAAAGCTAGGTCAGTCGGATAAAGCTAGAGCTAGAGCTAGGTCAGCCGGGTAAACTCTTTACCGACACCAAAGGAACCCCAAGACGCATGCGCGCGGTGGCCGCCGGCGGGTGGATGGCGATCAGACCGCTTGCGCTTGTACGTCTGGACCACCTCCTGCCTGTCCTTGGCCATCTCCATGTCCTCCCGCTTGACCACCGTGCGCATCACCTCATCTTGCGCATCCGTCTGCCGCTTATCCTCCACGGCTGTCGTCTCGTCTTGCCGCGCTTGTGTGACCAGGCCCCGGTTCCTGCAGTGCTTCCTGATTGAAGTTGTGTGCGCAGGCATC
Source organism: Triticum urartu (assembly GCF_056163025.1). NCBI lineage: Eukaryota > Viridiplantae > Streptophyta > Magnoliopsida > Poales > Poaceae > Triticum > Triticum urartu. The sequence continues at coordinate 586,874,146 of NC_141879.1, forward strand.
TCAGGCTCGCTGTTTCCTCCGGATGTGCCATGCACAGGCGTCGCGGGATCCTCGTTGCCTCCAGGCGTGCCGTGTGCCGGCACCTTCCCCTGGTTATTTCCTCCAGGCATGCTGCGAGTAGGCATCTCCGCCTGGGTATTTCCTCCAGACGTGCTGAGAGAAGGCGGCCTGTGCACCATCAGTTCTTCCCCCTCCGCGACTATCCCTTTCATGAGCTAGGAGCAAATGTAAAACAGATTAATTAGATTGGAGTGAGTGGCAAGTACATGGATTAGCCATGTAAATTGATCTTCCCAGCATTCACCCAAGTACAGAAGAATACGTTTGGTTTGTGTGATAATCCATGAAAAATGATTAGCATTTAATTGACAACATGTTGTCATACGTTTGGTTTACAGTACTTGTCTTGTGTGTTTGACAAACTGTAGGTAAGACTTGTAATAATGAATTTATAACTTGTGATAATGGTGAAAACTGCATTATCTTGCACAACCTCCCAAAAAGACTATGAACGGTACATGCTCAACACTTGATTGTGAAAATGGCAATCAATGATGTGGATAGTACCTGCCAGTCTTTAAAATCGTATCTGAAGACAAAATGGTTGTATTTCACTTCTCCTGAGGCAATTGCACCAGCAGCAGGTGCATTTCTTGGAGCTGTTCCAGTTGATAAGATAATATCAGATACACAACAGGATATACATGATGCGACACCAACAAAAAGAGCAATAAAGCAACAAAGCCCTTACAGAGGATATGATGGCCGTCGTCATTCACATTCATTTCCACTCTGCCGTCTTTAACTAGGAATGACAAGGCAAATATGTTCTCCACCGTTTGGGCAAAGGACATTCTGTTCAAAACAAGGTTTTCAAGTCTTGCTTTTTTCTTCTTCCTCAGAACATTAAACAGAGCAGCCATGTTCCTGTCTGTATCAGTCGTTGTCTCTGGATCAGCAAGCTGCATAATACGGCAGATTAGATCAACATGTTATTAGAAGTTGATCTTGCCAAAACTGATCATGGGATAACAAAATACAAAATGACAGTCACAAACTGATATTGGGATAACAGAATACAAAATTAAATACAAACTGATATTGCCAAACATCCATTTATGAATTATGAGCTAAATGAATTTGATAATTAGACCAGCAAGCGGATTCAATTAGATGATCTAAATATAGACTACTTGCATTTACATACAGTGATACAGCTATAGCAGAACAAAGAAACTATTCATGTGACCAGAGGCAAACTGCTTGTGACAACTAGTCTTGGTATAACAGAATACAAAATGAAGATGGCCAAACATAGATTTTACAAAATAAATGAGCTAAACGATTTTGATACTTGAAGGCAATTACTACTGATGGTAACATGCTAAAAAAAGGCTCATTGTGTGATGAAATATAGCAGAATGCTTCTGTGACATTAAGATGCAACCACCACCTCTATCACAAGATCAATGAGTGCAATGTAAAAGGTTTGTAGTAGTTCAGTAACCACACTGACTGCTAGGCTATGTAACATTTATATATTTACAGTAAGATTAACTAGGGAATGATTAGCCAATGAAGTATGAACCTGCCACTTGCTTCACAAAATGGAAAACAGTAGCAATTACACTAAAATTGCATATGGCAATGGAAAGGAGATCAAAACAAATTAGTTTAAGGAAACATGCACAAATAACGCTCAATTATGCAATTCACTTATACATCAATGTGGATATATTGGAGTTTACAATAGTAAACCCCACCTTACATAATCAAAGAGCATGCTTCTGCAGTAAATTGGCAGCAATCACCAAATAAATATGACTAAGTGTAGCAATTTAGTCAATATCAACTGCTATAGAGTGTATCTTCATGTTTCAAGCACAAAAAAGAAAACATATATGACTCTGTTTATTATTAAAGCATCTAGATGATACACACACCTGTTCAGGGCGATCATTTCTACTCGGCCTTGCAGTCCTCTTTCTAATGGTATGTGTTCTCCGTGGCTTCACTTCTGTCGTCATGGGACCAAACCTGTCAGAATAGTAGCCATACATAGTTAGTCAGTTGAAATTTGTAAGGCAGACATCAATGGAAAAAATATGAGATAAATGATCAGATGCCTTACATGGTGCAGCATCCAGGCACAGCCATGAAGACATGAGACGCAGCAAGCCCAACAGCAGACCATCTCAACGAGGCGCCCTCACCATCGGCATCCCCTTGCGTCCCAAACTTGTTGAGGAGTGCAGCAACTAAATGGGAAGGAGTGATTCCTAGTGCTGACTGGGACCTTACAGATGCTGCCAAACTGCTGGCAATGTCCAGCAATGCCTCTGCATCAGCTACCTGCTCCCTGGGATTGTGAACTGCAGCATGAAGGCACAATTGGTCAGTTTTTACTTTTTAGTAAATAGCATTGGCCGACAGCAAAAGTGCACCAGAGTAGTAACAGAGCATATGGCAAACAAGAAAATATTATGTACTAGTATTATTTTCTTCTGCGTTGTCGATTTACTGAATGTAAATGTCAAATGTGTGTTTCCTAAGGCAAGAACATGTTTATCACTGTGGCAAAACACAGAGTAGTAGAGCAGCACATATGCAGCACGGTTTTGTTATTAGGAGACCCCACACATGGCTAAAAATAAAATAAAAAAAGGCATGAAACTTGGCGTAACCACACATTACGCCTCGTCCAAACTACCGAAGCGAAATTCAAAAAAATGGCGAGTGAGCCGGGCTCACCGTGCTGGTGCAGGCTCTCCACCTGCGAGATGACGGACTGGAACTTGACGGAGTCCGCGCTCGCCATTTGGTCCTTCTCGTCTGCACGGAACACAGCACATTGTTAGACGCCAAACCGAACTCCAAAACGGCACCCAGAAACTCCCAGAAACACCGCCGTCGCGGGCGCGCGGGTGCCCCCCCGTACCGTTGATCTGGCTCTTGACGGCGAGGTACCGCGACCGCAGCAGACGCCTGTCCTCGAGCCCCTGCGACCCCTCCGCCGCCGCCGCCGCCGCCGCCGGGGTCACCGGCTCCGGCTCCTCGCCCCGGCGGCCCTCCTCCGCGACCCCCTCCGCCATCACCGCGGTCGGAAAATACCTAACCCCTCCGGAGGAACCCTACCCTACCCTGGTGCTTCGAACCGAGAGGGGAATATCCAAATACGAGAGCGGAGGGAGGCAGCGGCGGTGGAAGGAGTTTTGAGGATTTCGGGAGTGGCGTTGTGAGTACCAGGGAAGGAACCGGAGAAGGAGGAGAGGTTTGGGTATTTGAAGCCGAACCAGCGCCGCGACGCTCGCCGCCGGACGCACGCCACGAACCGCCACACGTGCCGCTGCATGTGGGGCTTGGGCTCTTCTGGGCCCGCGCGTCAGTAGCGTGGCCTGGTTCGGCGCGAGGGTGGAGGCCAGTCCGGATTCGGGGCAGGGGGTATCCCGGGCGTGGGGGGTGAATCGCGTGCGGTGAAAATTTGAGTCGCGCGGCGGGGCCGGGTCCAGGTGAGCCACGCTCGCGCGCGCGCGCCGTGGGCCGGGGTGTCAGTGAGACTGCGGCTCGTGGACATGGTCTATGGGACGGGTTGATCTCGTTGGTCCAGACTCCAGAGGACGGGCATGGGGTTCCCGCCCGCTCGCGCGCCGGGGTTCTGGGCTTTTCGTCGCGTGTTTTACCGCCGCGGCTCGGCGCTCGCGGTAAATCTTTTTGAGACAGCCCAAATTTTCGTCCCGCCATCGCTGGCTGTTCGGCTGCGCCGCACTTGCCTCGAGGCCTTGATGGCGCACGCCGGATTTGGAGGGGTGAGGCACTACAATGGATTTTGCACTTGTGGGGAAAGTGCACCAAATGTGAGAAGCTCTTTGAAGCAATGTTTTGGTAATTTGTAGTAAATGTTACTACTACCTAGAATGAGGTTGCTCGCCGACTAATTAAGATTTTGTAACGCACGCGCCTCGGCTCCCTCCCTCTGTGTCGGTTTCTCTCTCTCCCCTGGCCTCACATGGAGCCCCCGGTGTTCCTTCGTGATACTTTTCGCGGTTGAGTAGAGTGGCTAGAAGCCACGGCATGAGGGGGTGTTCACATGTCCATCGGTCATTCAGTTGCCACGAGAGTGAGGATTTAAATCACGCAAACACTTTTTGGTTACGACAAAGTAGTCATGCACGCACTTACTGATTACGACAAATTAATCATGCACGCACTTTTTGGTTACGACAAATTGGCCCAACAACCTTACTGGCATCTAAACGGTGGACGTAATAGGTGGTATCCTTTTTCATATGTTGGTATGGATTAGGATGTGTCCATGCATTAATGATCACCGGTGGCGGAGCTTACATCAAAAAGTTGAGTGGGTTAGATTGTAAGAAATTGCTCTCGCCATCATTCAACAACCCATGGGCCATCTATAACGTGAGGAGATTGCTCTAGAGCTTGGTGGGCCGTGTCACTTGTTGCCCCGCACGTAGCTCCACCCACTCATGGTCATCGTCTTAACCTAAAAAAGGGTCATCATCTTTGTTGGTCACCAGTGAAGTTTGAGTCATTCTTAATTTGTAAATGTTACCTAAAATATGGTTGTTCGCCGAGTAATTAAGATCTTGTAACGCACACGCCTCGACTCTGTTGGTGCAATATCTGCCTACCTGTGTTCTGGAGATTGTTGACAGAAACAGATATGGACTGATTTGTTTGCTAGTGCATACAGAGAGAAATAGTCCATACAGAACTGAAGAGAATGTTGTCTCTGGTGCCAAGTTCGAGGAACTTCACCGAACTATATCTGCATTGCAGAGAAGAAAGAGCTACAACTCATGAAGACATGTAGACGAGAAGATTGATGTGAAGGAAATAACCCCTCGAACGTTTAAAGTGCTAGTTATCGACTAGAGGGGGGTGAATAGGCGATTTTTATATAAGTCTTTAAAACATGGAAGTTTCGAAGGCAAACGATAGAAATAAACCTATTAACATGTAGCGGAAGGTAGACTACACTAGGCAAGCCATAGTCAAGTATACAATGAAGTGAAAGCACGAAGACTAATAACAGCTAGGCAGTATGGATTAGGATGGAAGATAGAATGAAGCCAATCAGAACAAACAATCACACAATGAAGACAAACTGATAATGCAAGCAGGCAATGACTTCACAAGGACCAACTGTAAATAAAGAGAAGGAAATGATAGAACCAGATGCTTGGTGAAGACAAGGGATTTGTTGGACCAGTTCCAGTTGATGTGACAACTGTACGTCTGGTTAGGGAGGCTGAGATTTAACTCAGAAGACCGTGTCTTCCCCTTATTCCCCTTGAGCTAAGGACACACAGTCCTCGCCCAATCACTCAGGTAAGTCTTCAAGGTAGACTTCCAAACCGTCACAGACTTCATTCACGGCGATCCATAATGACTCTTGGATGCTCAGAACGCGACGCCTAACCGGCTAGAGGATTCACAGTCCTCAAGTGTAACAAGTCTTCAGATCACACAGACGGGAAGACCTCAGTGATGCCTAACACTCTTTGGCTCTGGGTGTTTAGGGCTTCGTCCTCGCAAGGATTTCTCTCTCAAAGGCTTCGGAGGTGGGTTGCTCTCAAACGACAAAAGCCGTGCAATAACTCTGAACAGCCACCAATTTATGGTGTGGGGGTGGGCTATTTATAGCCACAAGGCAACCCGACCTGATTTGTCCGAAATGACCCTGGGTCACTAAGGAACTGACACGTGTTCCAACGGTCAGTTTTCAAACACACGCGGCAGCTTGACCTGGGCTACAAGTAAAGCTGACTTATCCAACTCTGGATAAGATTTGCTCTCATTGTCTTCGCTCGAAGACTTAGGATTTGGTTGAGCATCACTTTAGTCATTCTGACTTTGTTCACTTGGACCCCACTTAACAGTGCGGTGGTTTCTATGACTCAACAAAGAAGAAGATGAAACTACGAAACAACTATGTCTTCGCGCTCCAAAGTCTTCATGCGATGTCTTCTCATGTCATAGTCTTCAGTGTGAATATCTTCACATACCACCATTGTGTTCAATGTCTTCACACATTTTTAGGGGCCATCTCCGGTAGGTAAACCGAATAAATGAGGGACTACTACCTGTGTTGTCCTGCAATTCTCACAAACACATTAATCCCTTAACCAGGTTTGTCGTCAATACTCCAAAACCAACTAGGGGTGGCACTAGATGCACTTACAATCTCCCCCTTTTTGGTGATTGATGACAAACTGGTTGAAGTTTTCAACGGGGATAAAAGTATGTGAAATTGTAAAGGCTTGAGGTATTGCCTTCGTAAGTAGCAAAGAGGCTCCCCCTGAAGATGTGCATATAAGTATTTTGCTTTTGAATGCAAATGCACATAGCAGGTTGTACTTGCGGAGATCCTCTTCTACTTATGAAGACAATTCATCATGCATGAAAGAATATAGCGAAGATAATGACATGCATAATGAAAAATGGACGTCTGCAAGATGACTTCGTGCGGAATTTATCGTCACACATGCGGAATTTATCATCGCATCACATAGTTGACGAAAAGGTAGCAGACGACCATCAAGTTTAAGTGTTACAACTCAAAAGAACCAAATGTATCAAAAGAGAGGGTTGTAAGCACTTGGCAAATGTAGGAAAAGTATAGCAACCACCCATATGGACCCGCTTGAAGACTATCAACTCATATGCTTCTCCCCCTTTTGTCAGTAATGACCAAAAAGGTTTGAAGACATAGAGCTTGCTACTCGTTCCCATGAGGAGTAGGCGAAGCAGCAGGATCGTTGTTGAGGTTTGGTGGTGCAAACGAACTTGGTGCAGTGTCGATACGCGCCGAAGTTGGAGGTGGTGAAGTAGCATCATCTTGGTCATCAATGACTCTGGCATTAACTATTGCAGCTGAGGATGAATATTCAGAGTCTTCGAGTGAGGGAGTCCGAAGCAAGTGAGCGTTCTGGGGAGGAGTTGAATCAAACTTGAATCTCTCTGTGAACCCATCCTGTTGAAGATCATCTTCAGAGCTCAGCAGAGTAGACTCTTCCACGATCGGTGACAGGTTTTCATGAGTGACAAAGGCATTCTTGGTGGCAAGGTTGCGAATGCAATTGACATCCACCAGGAGGCTCTGCATTTGACGCTTGAGCCAGTCATGATGCTTATCCTGTTTCTGATGCAGGGCGACTAGAAGCTCTCGGTCATTGAGAACACGCGATCGCTTCTGAGGCCTTTGGGCAATTGTTCTTTCAGTGGCTTCAGTTTGGGTACGAGGGGCACGTGTATTGCCAGCCAAAGGATAAACATGAGTGACGGCCTGAACTCCTTCAATGGGTTGTGTGAAGCTTTGGTGATCAGCATTGTGAAGATAAACAGGCTCTTTGGCAGGCTCTGGGTAGATGGCTTCGACAGACAGATCAACCTCTGGCAAGAATATGAGATGATTGCATGCAGAAGGCTGATAGTTGATTGCAGAGTGAAGCTTGATGAGGCGCATTACCCATGGAGCATAGAACTTCAGACCAAAGATATCAGAGCCAGATGCAGCCAATTGTCAGATGAAGAACTCTTGAGCATTGAAGCTGATGCCATTGAAGATATAGAAAACCAATGTCTTCATTGCTCCTTCAAGCTTCGCTGCATGAGAATGTCCTTTGACAGGCCATAGAGATTCGCCTGATGATATGGTAAATAGTGCGGGGCAGATACTCTAGGTCTTCAACAAAGAACTCCTTGGGATAGTTAGCGTCATGGGGCAGTGGCTTCATCATGTTCAGCATTTGGCTCATGTTAGGCTCTGACTTCTGGAAGATGCTCTCCAAAGCATTCTGGTGTAGCTGACAACCTGGTTCATAATGTTCGCCAGGAGTGGGTAGGGCAGTAAGCTCAATGATGTCTTGGGCTTTAGCTTCATGGTGTACATCGCCTGTCATCCACTCAAGGATCCAAGTCTTCGGATCCATGTTGTAGCCGCGAATGTGGAGAGTAGCATAAAATTGTAGCAGAAGCTCTTCATTCCAATGTTCTTTGGCAGTCACAAACTATAGAAGGCCAGCATCTCTGAAGCAGCCAAGGGCTTATTCTAGGCAGGGCAGGCCAGCCATGGCTTTGTAGTCTAGACGCATATGAAGGAAAATGCGCCCCTGATTGTATAAGATGCAGGAATAGTAACAGCGTTGCTGATAACTCCAGAATCGATCTGATGAAATTCTTGGCCTTCTGTAGGGGTTCTTGGCATTGTTAAAGAATGTGTTGTGTGCCTTGAAGTCATTCAAATTAAATGATCCTGGTGAAGTTGCAGTACCGGGAAACCTTGATAGCCTAGGCTTTGGCTTCTGGACCTGAGGCCTGTGCTCCACATGATAGTCGAATTGTGGTCCAGGAGCAGGAGGAGGTACCGGAATGGGCCAACGAACCATGACAGGTTGGCCGCGGTCAAAAGCCAGCTCAATGGTATGAGGCTTTGGAGGAGGCACAGGAGCATTGGCATTGACGTGGGCTTCGAGCCGCACAATGGCTTCGGGGTTCACATGCACTTCTGGCGCCACATTAGCTTCATGCGCCACATTTGCTTCGTCCATGACAACGTCATTGGCTTCAGTATTGGTGTTTGTGGCCGCCTCAGTATTTTCAAACTCCACTTGAGTAGCTGGAGGGTCGGACACGTTCTCCTCGAGAACAACTTCTTTGTTGGAGGGGGTGTAGCAACACGTTCTTCTTCTTGACTTGGTTCTTCTTGTTCATCGGCTGATGCAGCCGGAATGTCTTCAGCAGCTTTGGCTTCATACTGTGAGATGTTCGCAGTTGGAGTGGCTTCAGGAAACACTTGGCGTGATACTGAGTGGTGATGCTCTTCTCCTTCTGGAACACTCGAAAGAGTGACTTGTGGCCTTGGTCCTTTGCGAAGCCTATGAATCGCTGGCGATGCCTTTGGAGAGGGAGTCGGCTGGGCCACAAAGTCATCATCTTCAAGCACCGGAGTGGTGGCTAGAGGTGGGGGGGGGTACTTGGTGATTCTTGACGGGGGTAGTCTTGAGGGTGATCAGCCCATGAATCAACCTGAGCAATTGGCGTCAAAGGACGACCAATGCTGATGAGTTCGTTGTTTGTCAGAACAGGCGATGATACCATGTTGTGCTCGATCTGAGGAAGGACCTCATCATCTTCAACATTGTTTTGGGGACCAGTGTCTTCAGTTGTGATGGGGTTAACAACTGGATCTTCTTCAGCTTCAGGAGCTTCTGTGGTAGCAGCTCATGAACTATCAACTGGCGCTCACGGTGTTCAGACGCAGGACGAGCCACTGAGATTGGTTCAATGACAAGGGGCTATGTGGGAGCAGCCAGATCTTTCTTCTTGGTTTTTCTCTTCTTGGTCGGTGGAGCGTCGTCAATGGTGTTCTTGGTCTTGCGCTTACGGGCTTCGGCTTCAGCTGCCCTTGTTTTCTTGAGCTCTGAAGCCACTGTGGGGACTGTCGGTGTCAAAACCGGCGGATCTCGGGTAGGGGGTCCCAAACTGTGCGTCTAAGGCGGATGGTAACAGGAGGCAGGGGACACGATGTTTACCCAGGTTCGGGCCCTCTTGATGGAGGTAATACCCTACGTCCTGCTTGATTGTTCTTGATGATATGAGTATTACAAGAGTTGATCTACCACGAGATCAAAGAGGCTAAACCCTAGAAGCTAGCCTATGGTATGATTGTATGTTCTCCTACGGACTAAAACCCTCCGGTTTATATAGACACCGGAGGGGGCTAGGGTTACACAAGGTCGGTTACAAAGGAGGAGATATACATATCCGTATTGCCTAGTGTCGGTGTCAAAACCGGCGGATCTCGGGTAGGGGGTCCCGAACTGTGCGTCTAAGATCGATGGTAACAGGAGATAGGGTACACGATGTTTACCCAGGTTCGGGCCCTCTCGATGGAGGCAATACCCTACTTCCTGCTTGATTGATCTTGATGATATGAGTATGACAAGAGTTGATCTGCCACAAGATCGTAGAGGCTAAACCCTAGAAGATATCCTATGATTATGATTGTTTGTATATCTATTGACTAGACTGGCCCTGGTTTATATAATGCACCAGAGGCCTAGGATAACAAGAGTCCTAGCCGAATACGCCGGTGGGGGAGGAGTCCTTGTCTTGACCACCAAGTCTTGTAGAATCTTCCTTGTATGCGGCAGCTGTCCGAACTGGCCCATGAGTATACGGCCATGGGGGTCCTCGGCCCAATCTAACTGACCGGGAGATGACGCGGTGAGTACCCCCTAGTCCAGGACACCGTCAGTAGCCCCCTGAACCGGTCTTCAAGTTGGGGACGCTCCTCGATTCTTCCGAACTATTCTTTGTCTTCGGTCGTCGGTCTTGAACACTGGTTCAACAAATCTTCCCATCTTCTATCTTGAGGATTGCCGAGCTAAATATGAAGATCTCACATGTCAGGTATCCGAGGAGCCCTTTAAGTCTTTGGTCTTTATCAATGCCTTTTTATTTTTATGCCACACCTCGGGTTTGAAGTTGTTCCCGGGCGGCAGCGTCCTCTTGCGTCCGAGCTCCAACGCCGGACTGCATTCGAGGTATCTTTTGCAGCCGAGCACCAACGCCGGACCGCTTCCGAGCTCTAACACCGGAATGTATCCGAGCTCCAACGCCGGACTATGTATCCGAGCTCCAACGCCGGACTGTATCCGAGCTCCAATGCTGGAATGTATCCGAGTTGTCATAAATCACCTTGGTTCAAAGAAGTTGAAGGAGTTTAGCCGAGCTTAATGCCGTAAATGCCCTCTATGGAGCCAGCCACTAGCGCCCGCGCTTTTATGCCAGACTGCTTCCGAGGTGGTGCACCACCCCGAATGGGGGCCGATTTTTTGTCAATATTTTTTGATTGGTGCAATTTATTCTCTGCCGAGATATATAGCCAGTAGCCTTCAAGGTGTGTATCGGTCTAAAACCCGAGATGCACCTGAAGGATGACATAAGACCGCTGATCCCAGTAGCCGCTGAGACTCAGGTTGATTTGCAAAATCGGTCTGAGGATCAACTCCTAGCTCGACAGAATACTTCGGGACACAAAAAGCGGTGTGCAGAGTCCTCGAGACCCAGGTTGGGTGCGGCCGACCAACCTGAGGATCAAAATCTCCTCGGAAACTGTATTGCACTTAAATTTTTCTGCATTGAACAGGCAATGCAGTAGCCCCCGAGACACTGGTCGAGTGGCAACACCAGATCAGGGATTCGATGTGCCCTTTAATATTTGTAAATAATAAGCCCGAAGCCCAGTAGCCCCCGAGCCTTAATGTGGGCACAGGTGGCCGAATTAAGGATCGATATCCATAGTAAAATCATAAATTATGTGTAATGACTCTATGTATCCAAGTACTTTACGTCATTAATGCTTGGATCCGCATTGTACAAAACTTTGTTGACCGACCATCGACTTCCACCTCCTCGGCCAGTAGCCGAGGAGTGTTTGTCCTACTTTATAAAGCCTTTATGAGGGCAAAGATTTACGACAAACAAGGCAATCTGGCCATACGGTTTTATAAACAAAGGTACGCAGAGAGATATGTTATATTACTGTTTAAAATAAGAAATGTCTTCCAAAGAAAATAGTCCCGCTATCGGTTCCTTTCTTTGGGTTGTTATGCTAAGTATGATCATGAAACCCCAGCTCTAATGTAAGAGCAAAATATAGAGGATTTAGTTTGGGAGGCCAGTTACTAGCCCCCGGCAGTGTTCGGCGACAGTCGAGGTCAAGCCGTAAACACTTCGGCCAATGTTATGAATGACCCGTCATTTAACACAGTCATCGGATCGCTGACCAGTTTACGCTTATTGTGACAGTCAGTTTTCGGCTTTCTCCACTGAGGTGCTTAACCATGTGAGCTGGAAGCACAATCGCAGTGGTTCTCCCTTTGCACACCTAGCCGAACAAAGCGGAACGTAGGAGGCAAGCGCAGGATCCGGGCAACACAACTATTGACCGAAGACACAATTCGAAACCGATGCATATATAGCAATATCCGAGAATGTTTTTGCCGAATCTCTAAATGTGTCCGGCGTTGCACTGTGAGACTTGTGCTGAAAACACACAAATAGTTTGAAAGTGCCATAGGCATGGAAAACCAAAAAACGTCAGTAAAAACTTGACGTCCGAACAAGATCAAGTGTCCGGTGCCAATCCGAAAATTGGAAAAAAAATTGTGCTTCTGTCATGCTTTAACATGACACATTCGATCTCAAGACTTTACGCGGGTCAGCCTACGGCTTCAAACTCCTTATCCCAAAGGCGGAGTACTTCTGAAACACCCTTGATGCGGCTATATCTCCCACGTGTCGGAGCACGACTTAGAGGCATAACCGCATTGAAGGCAATGTCTCAAGAGGGGTAATCTTTACACATCCCATGTACTGTATAAGAAAAGAGGTACATAGTTGGCTTACAATGGCCAGTTCACACAATAACATAAATAAAGAATTACATCATCCAGATACAATCAAGGTCCGACTATGGAACCAAAATAAAAGAGGACTACCCCTAATGCTACAGATCCCTGATCGACCCCAACTGGGCTCCACTACTGATCAATTGGAAACGAAACAACATAATGAACAAGATCTTCATCGAGCTCCTCCTTGAGCTCGGTTGCGTCACCTGCACGGTATCAACGACACCTGCAAACTGGTTTTGGAAGTAATCTGTGAGTCACGGGGACTCAGCAATCTCACACCCTCGCGATCAAGACTATTTAAGCTTATGGGTAGGTAAAAGGTATAAGGTGGAGCTGCAACAAGCACTAGCATATATGGTGGATAACATACGCAAATGAGAGCGAGAAGAGGAGGCAAAGCACGTTCGAGAATCTATGATCAAGAAGTGATCCAAGACTACTTACGTCAATCATAACTCCAACACCGTGTTCACTTCTCGGACTCCGCCAGAAAGAGACCATCACGGCAACACACACGGTTGATGCATTTTAATTAAGTTAAGTCTCATGTTTTCTACAACCGGACATTAACAAATTCCCATCTGCCCATAACCGCAGGCACGACTTTCGAAAGTTCAAAACCCTGCAGGGGTGTCCCAACTTAGCCCATCACAAGCTCTCACGGTCAACGAAGGATATTCCTTCTCCCAGGAAGACCCGATCAGGCTCGGAATCCCGGTTACAAGACATTTCGACAATGGTAAAACAAGACCAGCAAAGCCACCGAATGTGCCGACAAATCCCGATAGGAGCTGCACATATCTTGTTCTCAGGGCACACCGGATTGTCCAAGGTTCCGGTAGGCCAGCCCAGAGTTGCCCCTGGTGGCCACCGGCAGCTGACAGGTTGGACCAACACTCAGAGGAGCACTGGCCCGGGGGTTTACATAAAGATGACCCTTGAGTTGGCTGACCCAAGGGAAAAAATGGCTAGGTGGCAAATGGTAAAACCAATGTTGGGCCTTGCTGGAGGAGTTTTATTCAAGGTGAACTGTCAAGGGGTTCCCATTATAACCCAACCATGTAAGGAACACAAAATCAAGGAACATAACATCGGGATGACGGAAACTAGGGCGGCAAGAATGGAACAAAACACCAGGCATAAGCCGAGCCTTCCACCCTTTACCAAGTATATAGATGCATTAATATAATAAGAGATATTGTGATATCCCAACAAAATATCCATGTTCCAACATGGAACAAACTCCAATCTTCACCTGCAACTAACAACGCTATAAGAGGGGCTGAGCAAAGCGGTAACATAGCCAAACAACGGTTTGCTAGGACAAGGTGGGTTAGAGGCTTGGCTTAGCAACATGGGAGGCATGATAAGCAACTGGTAGGTATCGCAACATAGGCATAGCAATAGAGCGAGCAACTAGCAAGCAAAGATAGAAGTGATTTCGAGGGTATGGTCATCTTGCCTGAGATCCCGCAAGGAAGAAGAACGAGTCCATGAAGAAGACAAACGGACGTAGTTGAACGGATCCTCACACACACAACGTTATCGGAACCAACCCGAAGAAGCAACACCGGAAAGAAGCAAACAACATAGTAAAACATCCACCACATAAACATGGCATGATGCACAACCAAGTATGATGCATGTCCGGTTTAATATGCATGGCATGGCAAAGTGCACAAGCAATCCTACAAATTAAGTGGAGCTCAATATGCAACGAGTTGCATATTGACGAAACACCACATGACTTATTTAGTTCTCTCTCGGTTATGTACCCAACAATATTAAATACAGTTAAACATGGCAAGAGGTGAAGCAAAAGTAAACTACACAATCTAAGCAATTTAAATGGGGCCGGATATAACAAACAACAAATCCGGTAAATCCCCATATGCATTGGTAATTTGGTGCAACAACAATTTTAAACATCCAAATGTTATTATCATGATGCGGATGACATGGACAAGTTTATGCAATTTTTATTAAAAGTTGACAAGAGCATTATGAAGCATTTGTCACCGTGGTGGAAAGGAAAGGGGTGCCACGGCAACGATAACGAAAATGGTGCCACGGCAGCGTTCCGGTTCCGGCAACTCGATTGAGATACCGATGCAAAGGAGAAGTGTGCGGATGCATGCAAAAGATGGTGGGGCGCTCCCGGATTCCGGGTATCCCATGAGTTGGCGACAAGGAAACGAGTGATAAATTTGGACACGGTGCAAACACAAGCATCTCAAACATCGCAAGCATTCGTTCACGGACGTCGTCTCGAGGTTATACCGTCGTTCTCGCATGCTCTAGGGTCGACGGTAGAGGTTCTCGCGATCTCGGCGATGGTAGTGGTACATGTTTATCGTTGCACGAGTTTTCGTAGACGTTCATGTCATCGGTGTCGTGGTACTTGGGGTCTTCGGACTTTCCGGACCCGTTCTTGCGATGGTAGTTGTACACGGTCCACGAGACGTCGATCGTTCGGGGTCCGACTTGCGGGTCTTGCCGACATGAGTGGTACTTGGCATTTTTGTGTAGACGAACTTGGCACATCCGAAGGGTCACAGTTGTCGTCGTAGCCGTTTGGATCTTGGAGCGATGGTAGTCATTCACTTGACGGTCTTGAAGGATTCGAAGGGGTACTGGGCGGTCTGTCATGGTACTCGTTCGGGCATCCGTGTGTCATGGTACGTGGTATCCCTGTAGTTGACCTTGCCGGTCTTGATGGTCTGAAAAGAAGTTGCACAAGGACCTCAGGAGAACGATGAAGCCGCATGGAGGCTTGCGACAGGGAAGTCAGCGTAGGCACGGGACCCCGTCCTGTTGCTCGAAAGCAGGGGTACTTGACGCGGCAGAGCTCTATAGCGAAGCAACAGCAGCAGCAGGACTCGGCATGGCAGCGAGAGACTCCGGGATGGCATGGAGGTCGAGGAAGACGAGCTCGAAGCGGTGCTGGAGCATGGCGACGCGGCGACCAGATGAAGCAGGGTGACGAGGTGGTGCTTGGGGCTCGAGGTCGCAGAAGGAACTTGGCGGCAGGGCCTCAGCAGCAGGGGCGCGGCCATGGCGGGGCTTGGCTGCTCGTGGAGGACGGCGGGCGCCGGCAGGGTCGCGGTGGTGGCCTCCGGTGAGGGAGCCGAACGGGGTAGGTGGCGCTCGGCGTACTCCGACGATGCGGCGATCTCCTGGCGAGGCGGCGACGCGCCTGTTGGCTCCTGGAGAGGCGGAGCGACGGGGACCGGCGAAGTGGCGTCCCGGCGGCCGTGCTCGTGAGGATGAGGTCGGAGGAGGGCCGGCAGGGGCGCGGGCAGGTCGAGGGAGCTTCTGGCGGCGCGAGGGAAAAGGGACGAAAGAGGAGGAGGGTGATACGTCTCCAACGTATCTATAATTTTTTATTGCTCCATGCTATATTATCTACTGTTTTGGACTAAACTGGGCTTTATTTTCCACTTTTATATTATTTTGGGACTAGCCTATTAACCGGAGGCCCGGCCTAGAATTGCTGTTTTTTTACCTATTTCAGTGTTTCAGATAAACGGAATATCAAACGGAGTCCAAACGGAATAAAATCTTCGGGAACGTGATTTTCTCACCGAACGTGATCCAGGAGACTTGGACCCTGATCCAAGGAACAAAAGAGGCAGTCACGAGGGTGGGGGGCGCCCCCTGCCTCGTGGGCCCCTCGTTGCTCCTCCGGCATACTTCTTCCTCCTATATATACACACGTACCCCCAAACGATCAGAACAGGAGCCAAAAACCTAATTCCACCGCCGCAACTTTTTGTATCCACGAGATCCCATCTTGGGGCCTGTTCCGGAGCTCCGCCGGAAGGGGGCCGTCATCATGGAGGGCTTCTACATCATCCTAGCCCCTCCGATGAAGTGTGAGTAGTTTACCTCAGACCTTCGGGTCCATAGGTAGTAGCTAGATGGCTTCTTCTCTCTCTTTGAATCTCAATACAAAGTTCTCCCCCTCTCTTGTGGAGATCTATTCGATGTAATCTTCTTTTTGCGGTGTGTTTGTTGAGACCGATGAATTGTGGGTTTATGATCAAGTCTATCCATTAATAATATTTGAATCTTCTCTGAATTCTTTTATGTATGATTGGTTATCTTTGCAAGTCTCTTCGAATTATCCGTTTGGTTTGGCCAACTAGATTGGTAGTTCTTGCCATGGGAGAAGTGCTTAGCTTTGGGTTCGATCTTGCGGTGTCCTTACCCAGTGACAGAAGGGGCAGCAAGGCACGTATTGTATCATTGCCATCGAGGATAACAAGATGGGGTTTATTTCGTATTGCATGAATTTATCTCTCTACATCATGTCATCTTGCTTAAGGCGTTACTCTGTTTTTAGCTTAATACTCTAGATGCATGCTGGATAGCGATCGATGAGTGGAGTAATAGTAGTAGATGCAGAATCGTTTCGATCTACTTGTCACGGACGTGATGCCTATATACATAATCATGCCTAGATATTCTCATAACTATGCTCAATTCTGTCAATTGCTCAACAGTAATTTGTTCACCCACCGTAGAATACTTATGCTCTTGAGAGAAGCCACTAGTGAAACCTATGGGCCCCGGGTCTATTCTCATCATATCAATCTCCATCACTTTAATCTTGCTTTGCTTTTTTACTTTGCCTTTACTTTTTACTTTGCATCTTTATACCAAAAATATTATATCTATCAGATCTCACTCTCGTAAGTGACCGTGAAGGGATTGACAACCCCTAATCGCGTTGGTTGCGAGTAGCTATCGCTTTGTGCAGGTACGAGGGACTTGAGCGTGGGCTCCTACTGGATTGATACCTTGGTTCTCAAAAACTGAGGGAAATACTTATGCTACTCTACTGCATCATCCCTTCCTCTTCAGGGAAAACCAACGCAAGCTCAAGACGTAGCAAGAAAGATTTCTGGCGCCGTTGCCGGGGAGTCTACGCAAAAAGTCAACATACCAAGTACCCATCACAATCCCTATCTCCCGCATTACATTATTTGCCATTTGCCTCTCGTTTTCCTCTCCCCCAATTCACCCTTGCCGTTTTATTCGCCCTCTCTCTCTCTATCCTCCCTCTCTATTTGCCTCTTTTTTGCCCATTTGTTTTTTGTTTGCCCGTGTGTTAGATTGCTTGTTTGTCGCGATGGCTCAAGATACTACTAAATTGTGTGACTTCACCAATACCAATAATAATGATTTCCTTAGCACTCCAATTGCTCCTCTTACCGATGCTGAATCTTGTGAAATTAATACTGCTTTGTTGAATCTTGTTATGAAAGATCAATTCGCCGGCCTTCCTAGTGAAGATGCCGCTACTCATCTGAATAGCTTCGTTGATTTATGTGATATGCAAAAGAAAAAAGATGTCAATAATGATGTCGTTAAATTGAAGCTATTTCCTTTTTCGCTTAGAGATCGTGCTAAAGCTTGGTTTTCGTCTTTGCCTAAGAATATTATTGATTCATGGAACAAGTGCAGAGATGCTTTTATCGCTAAGTATTTTCCTCCCTCTAAGATCATCTCTCTTAGAAACGATATTATGAATTTTAAACAACTTGATCATGAACATGTTGCACAAGCTTGTGAGAGAATGAAATTAATGATACGTAATTTCCCTACTCATGGTTTGAATTTGTGGATGATCATACAAATTTTTTATGCCGGATTGAATTTTGCTTCTAGAAATCTTTTAGATTTGGCCACGGGAGGCACTTTTATGGAAATCACCTTAGGATATGCTACTAAACTCCTAGATAATATTATGGTTAATTATTCTCAATGGCATACTGAAAGATCTTCTAATAAAAAAGTGCATGTGATAGAAGAAATCAATGTGTTAAGTGGAAAGATGGATGAACTTGTGAAATTATTTGCTACTAAGAGTGTTTCTTCTGATCCTAATGATATGCCTTTGTCTACTTTGATTGAGAATAACAATGAATCTATGGATGTGAATTTTGTTGGTAGGAATAATTTTGGTAACAACGCTTATAGAGGGAATTTTAATCCTAGGCCATATCCTAATAATCCTTCTAATAATTATGGGAATTCCTACAACAACACTTATGGAAATTATAATAATATGCCCTCTGAATTTGAGACTAGTGTTAAAGAGTTTATGAATTCACAAAAGAATCTTAATGCTTTTCTTAAGGAGAAATTGCTTAAAGTTGATGATTTGGCTAGAAACACTGATAGAATTTCTCTTGAGATTGATTCTTTAAAGCTTAGATCTATTCCTCCTAAGCATGATATCAATGAGTCTCTCAAAGCCATGAGAATTTCCATTGATGAGTGCAAGGAAAGAACCGCTAGGATGCATGCTTCCAAAGATGCCTTTATTAAAGCGTGTTCTTCCAATACCTATGAAAATCAAGATGAAGATCTAAAAGTTATTGATGTGTCCCCTATTAAATCTTTATTTTGCAATATGAATCTTGATGAAACTGAATATGATCTTCCTTTACCTAGAAGGCGTTCTAAAAATTCGGAGTATTTAGATCTTAATGATGAAATTGATGAAAGTGGGATTGAAAGAAATAAAAACCTAGATGTTGCTAAACCCACTATATTGGATTTCAAGGAATTTAATTATGAAAGTTGCTCTTTAATTGATTGTATTTCCTTGTTGCAATCCGTGCTAAATTCTCCACATGCTTATAGTCAAAATAAAGCCTTCACCGAACATATTGTTGATGCCTTGATGTAATCTTATGAAGAAAAACTTGAGTTGAAAGTTTCTATCCCTAGAAAACTCTATGATGAGTGGGAACCAACTATTAAAATTAAAATTAAAGATCATGAGTTTTATGCTTTGTGTGATTTGGGTGCTAGTGTCTCTACTATTCCCAAGACTTTGTGTGATTTACTAGATTTCCGTAATTTTGATGATTGCTCTCTAAACTTGCATCTTGCGGATTCCACTATTAAGAAACCTATGGGAAGGATTAATGATGTTCTTATTGTTGCAAATAGGAATTATGTGCCCGTAGATTTCATTGTTCTTGATATAGATTGCAATCCTTCTTGCCCTATTATTCTTGGTAGACCTTTCCTTAGAACGGTTGGTGCGATTATTGATATGAAGGAAGGGAATATTAGATTTCAATTTCCATTAAAAAAGGGCATGGAACACTTTCCTAGAAAGAAAATAAAATTACCATATGAAACTATCATGAGAGCCACTTATGGATTGCCTACCAAAGATGGCAATACCTAGATCTATCCTCGCTTTTATGCCTAGCTAGGGGCGTTAAACGATAGCGCTTGTTGGGAGGCTACCCAATTTTATTTTTATTCCTTGCTTTTTACTCCTGCTTAGTAATAAATAAATTATTTAGCCTCTGTTTTGGTTGTGTTTTTTGTGTTTAATTAGTGTTTGTGCCAAGTAGAACCATTGGGAAGACTTGGGGAAAGTCTTGTTGAACTTGCTGTAAAAAACAGAAACTTTAGCGCTCACGAGAACTGCTGTCATTTTTATTTGAAGAGTGCTATTTAGTTAATTCTTTGTTCAGATGATTAATAGATAAATTACTCACGTCCAGCAATTTATTTTAGAATTTTGGGGGTTCCAGATCTTGCGCTAGCTACAGATTACTACAGACTGTTCTATTTTTGACAGATTCTGTTTTTTCGTGTGTTGTTTGCTTATTTTGATGAATCTATGGCTAGTAAAATAGTTTATAATCCATAGAGAAGTTTGAATAGATTAGGTTTAACACCAATATAAATAAAGAATGAGTTCATTACATTACCTTGAAGTGGTCTTTTGTTTTCTTTCGCTAACGGAGCTCACGAGTTTTCTATTTTGAGTTTTGTGTTGTGAAGTTTTCAAGTTTTGGGTGAATTCGTTTGATGGATCATGGAACAAGAAGTGGCAAGATCCTAATATTGGGGATGCCCATGGCACCCCCAAGATAATCCAAGGACACCAAAAAGTCAAAGCTTGGGGATGCCCCGGAAGGCATCCCCTCTTTCGTCCACTTCCATCGGTAATTTACTTTGAGCTATATTTTTATTCACCAACATGATATGTGTTTTGCTTGGAGCGTCTTGTATTATTTGTGTCTTTGTGTCTTAGTATGCCACAATCATCCTTACTGTACATACCTTTTGAGAGAGTCATATATGAATTAAAATTTGATAGAATACTCTATGTGCTTCACTTATATCTTTTGAGCTAAGTAATTTGGCTCTATGTGCTTCACTTATATCTTTTGAGCTAGATAATTTTGCTCTATGTGCTTCACTTATATCTTTTGAGCTAGATATTTTTGCTCTATGTGCTTCACTTATATCTTTTGAGTGTTATAATTTTGCTCTATGTGCTTCACTTAGATCTTTTAGAGCACGATGGTGAATTTGTTTTAAAGAAACTATTGATCTCTCATGCTTCATTTAAATTATTTTGAGAGTCTCTTAATAGCATGGTAATTTTCTTAATAATAATATGCTTGGTATTCAAGATTTGTGAAACTTTCTTTTGAGTGTGCTGAATACTAAGAAAAGATTGAAGAATGATAATTATTTTGAGATATGGAGGTGATAATATTAAAGTCATGCTAGTTGAGTAGTTGTGAATTTAAAGAATACTTGTGTTAAGGTTTGTGATTCCCGTAGCATGCACCTATGGTGAACCGTTATGTAACGAAGTCGGAGCATGATTTATTTATTGATTGTCTTCCTTATGAGTGGCGGTCGGGGACGAGCGATGGTCTTTTCCTACCAATCTATCCCCCTAGGAGCATGCGAGTAATACTTTGCTTTGATAACTTCTAGATATTTGCAATAAGTATATGAGTTCTTTATGAGTAATGTTGAGTCCATGGATTATACGCACTCTCACCCTTCCACCTTTGCTAGCCTCTCTAATACCGCGCACCTTTCGCCGGTATCATACACCTACCATATACCTTCCTCAAAACAGCCACCATACCTACCTATTATGGCATTTCCATAGCTATTCCGAGATATATTGCCATGCAACTTTCCACCATCTAGTTCATCATGACACATTCATCATTGTCATATTGCTTAGCATGATCATGTAGTTGACATAGTATTTGTGGAAAAGCCATCGTTCATAATTTCTTCATACTTGTCACTCTTGATTCATTGCATATCCCACTACACCGCCGGAGGCATCCATATAGAGTCATACTTTGTTTTAGAATCGAGTTGTAATCATTGAGTTGTAAATAAATAAAAGTGTGATGATCATCATTCAATAGAGCATTGTCCCAATAAAAAAAGAGCAAGGCCAAAAAAAGAGAAGGCCCAAAAAAAAGAATATAAATAAAAAGGGGCAATGCTACTATCCTTTTACCACACTTGTGCTTCAAAGTAGCACCGTGATATAGCGAGTCTCATATATTGTGCTTCAAAGTAGCACCATGTTCTTCATATAGAGAGTCTCATATGTTGTCACTTTCATATACTAGTGGGAATTTTACATTATAGAACTTGGCTTGTATATTCCAATAATGGGCTTCCTCAAATTGCCCTAGGTCTTCATGAGCAAGCAAGTTGGATGCACACCCACTAGTTTCTTTTGTTGAGCTTTCATACATTTATATATCTAGTGCATCCGTTGCATGGCAATCCCTACTCACTCACATTGATATCTATTGATGGGCATATCCATAGCCCATTGATACGCCTAGTTGATGTGAGACTATCTTCCCCTCCTTTTTGTCTTCTCCACAACCACCATTCTATTCCACCTATAGTGCTATATCCATGGCTCACGCTCATGTATTGCGTGAAGATTGAAAAAGTTTTGAAAAAGTTAGAGTATGAAACAATTGCTTGGCTTGTCATCGGGGTTGTGCATGATTGAATACTTTGTGTGGTGAAGATGGAGCATAGCCAGACTATATGATTTTGTAGGGATAAATTTCTTTGGCCATGTTATTTTGAGAAGACATAATTGCTTTATTAGTATGCTTGAAGTATTATTATTTTTATGTCAATATAAACTTTTGTCTTGAATCTTTCTAATCTGAATATTCATACCACAATTAAGAAGATTTACATTGAAATTATGCCAAGTAGCACTCCGCATCAAAAATTCTCTTTTTATCATTTACGTACTCGAGGACGAGCAGGAATTAAGATTGGGGATGCCTGATACGTCTCCAACGTATCTATAATTTTTGATTGCTCCATGCTATATTATCTACTATTGTGGACTATATTGGGCTTTATTTTCCACTTTTATATTATTTTTGGGACTAACCTATTAACCGGAGGCCCAGCCTAGAATTGCTGTTTTTTTGCCTATTTCAGTGTTTCAGATAAATGGAATATCAAACGGAGTCCAAACGGAATAAAATCTTCGGGAACGTGATTTTCTCACTGAACGTGATCCAGGAGACTTGGACCCTGCTCCAAGGAACAAAAGAGGCTGTCACGAGGGTGGGGGGCGCCCCCCCCCCTAGGGCGCGCCCCCCGCCTCGTGGGCCCCTTGTTGCTCCTCCGGCGTACTTCTTCCTCCTATATATACACACGTACCCCCAAACAATCAGAACAGGAGCCAAAAACCTAATTCCACCGCCGCAACTTTTTGTATCCACGAGATCCCATCTTGGGGCCTGTTCCAGAGCTCCGCCGGAAGAGGGTCGTCATCACGGAGGGCTTCTACATCATCCTAGCCCCTCCAATGAAGTGTGCGTAGTTTACCTCAGACCTTCGGGTCCATAGTTAGTAGCTAGATGGCTTCTTCTCTCTCTTTGAATCTCAATACAAAGTTCTCCCCCTCTCTTGTGGAGATCTATTCGATGTAATCTTCTTTTTGCGGTGTGTTTGTTGAGATCGATGAATTGTGGGTTTATGATCAAGTCTATCCATTAATAATATTTGAATCTTCTCTGAATTCTTTTATGTATGATTGGTTATCTTTGCAAGTCTCTTCGAATTATCCGTTTGGTTTGGCCAACTAGATTGGTAGTTCTTGCAATGGGAGAAGTGCTTAGCTTTGGGTTCGATCTTGCGGTGTCCTTACCTAGTGACAGAAGGGGCAGCAAGGCACGTATTGTATCGTTGCCATCGAGGATAACAAGATGGGGTTTATTTCATATTGCATGAATTTATCTCTCTACATCATGTCATCTTGCTTAAGGCGTTACTCTGTTTTTAACTTAATACTCTAGATGCATGCTGGATAGTAGTCGATGAGTGGAGTAATAGTAGTAGATGCAGAATCGTTTCGATCTACTTGTCATGGACATGATGCCTATATACACGATCATGCCTAGATATTCTCATAACTATGCTCAATTCTGTCAATTGCTCAACAGTAATTTGTTCACCCACCGTAGAATACTTATGCTCTTGAGAGAAGCCACTAGTGAAACCTATGGCCCCCGGGTCTATTCTCATCATATCAATCTCCATCACTTTAATCTTGCTTTGCTTTTTTACTTTGCCTTTACTTTTTACTTTGCATCTTTATACCAAAAATACCAAAAATATTATATCTATCAGATCTCACTCTCGTAAGTGACCGTGAAGGGATTGACAACCCCTAATCGTGTTGGTTGCGAGTAGCTATCGCTTTGTGCAGGTATGAGGGACTTGAGCGTGGGCTCCTACTGGATTGATACCTTGGTTCTCAAAAACTGAGGGAAATACTTACGCTACTCTGCTGCATCATCCCTTCCTCTTCGGGGAAAACCAACGCAAGCTCAAGACGTAGCAGAGGGGGTTCGAGGGAGATGGGGTGTGCGAGGGGATCGAGCGGGGCTCGTGTCGTCATGGGTGGTGGCGGCGCACTGGAGGGAAATGAGGGAGAGGGTGTCGGGCTAGGGTTAGCAGGAGGCTGGACTGGGCCAGGGATTAGGTCGGCCTGCAGGGGAGGTGGCCTTGGGGCCGGCCCAGTAGAGAGGAGGGGGGGGGGTCAGCTGGGCCTTAAGGGAAAAGGGCAGGCCTGGCAGGCCTAAGAGGCTGGGCTCTTCTCTCCCTCTATTTGCTCTTATTCAAAAACAACAGAAAAAGAGGAAGAAAAGGGAAGAAAAGAAAAAGGTAGAGAAAGAGTTTGGGCACGGGAATAAATTTCCCGGACTCGCAAAAATGCGCTGGTTCCAAGGAAAATAGGAGAGGCATGATTGCAAGGATTAAATTCAAAGTCATTTGAATTTAATTCAAATGGTTTGAACAAGGGCTAGGAATTAGAGGTGTCCAAAAATGTTCGGATTTTTGGTGGAGCACCGGAATAAGATGAACGAATATATGACAAGGTTGGAGTCCAAGACTTAAGATAACAAAAGCATTGGGATATTTTGCAAGTGTGTTTGCGGTAAATCCAAATAATTGGAATACTTTATAATAGCTCCCTAAAAATAGTAGGAGACTTTTATATGTTATAAAGAGAATTTCACCATGTGAACTCCCTCGATTTAAATGGATCAAAGATCCATGCCATTTATTTAGTTGAGTTAAGAAAATAAATGACATGATGGCATGATGACATGATGCAATGCAAAAATAAAAGAGCAGGCACAAATGAAACTGTAGCGACCCGACCCGAATGGGTCAAGTCTCTGTGCTTACGTGTCATCCCTGGATCGGTATGCTGACACACACAGTACTCGAAGGATTTATAACAGAGGTAAATCACATGTATAAAGTAACGTAAATACTATTACCTCAATCCATATAGCGGAAGCAACTAGGTTGTGGATTCCCATCAACACCAACGGCAAAGTTGAGTGTAGGAATCGTAACCCTAACGTATCACTTACTCGTCGTAAGAAACCTGCAACATAAGACATTGCAGCCCGGAACGGGTCAGTACATTGAATGTACTGGCAAATTCAAACCATAGAGAAAATGATGAACAATGGCTATCACTACATGCATATTTGGCTGGTGGAAAAGCTCTATGGTTATAAGGTTTTTTGCGTAAAGCCAATTTTTCCCTACTGCAAAGGAATAAATTTATTTAACTATCATGGTGGTTGTGTAACATTGAGAATGGTTGACAGCATTCTCAATCCCAATTAAAAATAATTAAAACCCAACAACATTAATTAGAAGTAACATGTTGAGATTCACATGATATTCAAGTACTAGATACTCAAGTTGTCCATAACCGGGGACACGGCTAATCATGATTAGTTTATACACTCTGCAGAGGTTTGCGCACTTTTCCCTATCCAAATAAAATGCAAACAAAACTCCGGCAAAACCAAAACTTGATCTATTTATTAAATCTTCATTTTTCCTCAATTTTGGGAAAGTCATATTATTCCTTCTCTCATATTTTTGATATCGGAAAATAATTATTGAAGATGAAATAAATAAATCAAATGATCCTCTTTTCCAAATTCGAGAAAACTCTCAAATATGAAAATAACGAAATCTCCAACTCTCTCCGAGGGTCCTTGAGTTGCGTGAAATTTCTAGGATCAACCAAAAATGCAAGAAAAATATGATATGGATGATGATCTATGTATAACATTCCAAATTGCAAATTTGGGATGTTACAAACCTACCACCCTTAAAATGAATCTCGTCCTCGAGATTCGGAGAGGCTAGCAAGAAATAGGTTAGGGTTTGGGGGTCTCCTCAAAATCCATCGATCATCAAAGGGGTCTGGGGTGCTACCACCCTTAGAAACATGGTTACGGTCCCATCATTACTCTTAGACTCCATCCTTATTCTTGACGTGGCCGGTCTTCTCAGATTCTCGGCAAATTCCTTCTCTGGGCTCTTCCAGTAGTGGCATAACCTTTTCCTCATTTCTTCTGTCCTTTTCTTTGGTAAGGTTATTCCGAGATTGGGTCTTCTTAGCTGACGGGTCTGGCGCCAAGACTAAACAACTATCGATATCTCATGGTGGTCAACAATTTGTGGTTTCTCCTGCAGGAAATGGGTCTGGGTTGATTCTCACCGTATAACCTACGATTGGCAAAAAGCTGCCGTGTACAAGGGAAAAATTCTTATACCAATCTAAGGTTTAACAAGGTTTAATATCGTCGTCTCTCTACTATAGGCAAGTCACTCGGATTTACCATCCCATATAGCAAGGCGAATAATAAGAGTAAGTCGGTATGGTGATCAATCCATCCCGCACCCAAATCATTACCTTGTATACGGTTTAGCGAATCTCGCATTCTAACACTCGGTCATCCTCACAAGCATTGCAGAATTTCTCTTGTCGACGAACCAAGTTCGGATATACCCATGGATTCTGCAAGCTAGACAAACATCTATCGTTCCTTCACAACTCTCAGGTTTTGCGTAAACTCCTATAAAATCGTCTGTCGACAAAGGTATATCCACTTCCAGGGTTTTTCCTTCAGCAAGAATGTGCTTGCTTCTTGGCAGGTCCTGGGGCCTGTGGGTTATGGCCCATCTCATCACTTGTAGTCCTTGAACTTATCATCGGGCAACTGATCATTGTTCCAACTTCCTAGTATTCTTAAATCCATCCAATTGTACTATCTTCCTTCCTTCTATTGGCACCAAACCAGGACATGATTACTCAGACTCATCTTGGAGTTTCCATTGATCCATATTTCCAACATCATACCTCCTTTATATCCAATAGTACTTCGTCTCTTCATCCTCGTGGGATATCCCTCATACCGAGGTAAAAACTTATACTTATGAAGTCCGTATTCCACTTCGTGGAACATCATTATCCTTTCCGCGGTCAAGCGTCCTTACAGGGGAATATTGGTCATCTCTGCATGACACTTCTTCAACTGGAAAATGTGAAACACGTCATGAACTCCTGACAGTCCTTCGGGTGACTCCAACTTGTTGGCCACTTCTCCCATATGCTCCAAAACTCGGTATGGTCCTACAAATCTCGGGGCTAACTTTACCTTAACTCCAAATCATTTAACTCCTTGCAGAGGGAATACACGAAGACATGCTCTGTCTCCAATTTCATAGACTACCTCCTTGAGTTTTTGAGTCTACATAACTCTTCTGCCTGGACTGAGCTACCTTCAGTCTATCTCGAATCAACTTAACATTCTCTTCTGACTCCTTTGGTCCAAACAACTGTCGGTCTCCAACTTCATCCCACATACTCTTGGGGCATCACACATATCGAGACAAAACTCGTATTCATTTTGTCCGAAATCCATTACAGGGTACTACCACCCTTAAAATGCACAACCTTCTATAGACCATATTTCTCTTATCCTCAAAATGGTCAAAATCCTTCTTCATAGAGTAAAAACTCATAAAATCCATACCAGTACCAACGTTGCTACTTTATTCATTCTCCAATGATTACAATCTCTTGCTTCTCCATTACATGTCTCAACTCAACACCTCAATATAAAAGAAAAATGTTCTCACTTCTACTACTCCATTTCTTTTGTTGCAAACTCAACTATCTAGCACAAGTTTCCTTCTCCTTGGGGCATTCTCTGGCAAAGTGCCCTGCTTCATTACAACGAAAACATATTACTTCCGACAAGTCTCGAGGTTTCCTTTTTGGGCAACTGTTGAGGTAGTGCCCTGACTCCTTGCACCTGTAACAGGTGATACGACTCAGGTTCTTCCTGGAATCCAATCTGCTTCTCTTCCTGGACTTTTCCATTCCAATCAGGGCTTCTATTTCCTGTGGGTCATACTCTACTTCCTCTGTCGGGAATTTTACTAAATCCCCATTCAAAGAATTCTGGGAGATGTGTCCTTCTTCTCCACATGAATAGCATGTCTTGGTGCAGGGTTTAATTGGCTCTTCT
Source organism: Triticum urartu (assembly GCF_056163025.1). Lineage (NCBI taxonomy): Eukaryota > Viridiplantae > Streptophyta > Magnoliopsida > Poales > Poaceae > Triticum > Triticum urartu. The sequence goes on from NC_141879.1 coordinate 586,902,290, forward strand.
TTGGGTGTGTCCTCCACATCACAGCTTTTTCTAAAATTTCCATGAGGGCTCCTTTCATTACTTCTTTCTTCTGCTGGATGGTTCTTTGTACCAAGGGGTAAATGTGACACTGAGCAGGATAGTGGGTAGTCCCTTCACACAAGAAACAAGTGATCTGCCTAGTTGGGCATTCTTCAGCTGGGTGACTTCCTTCACAATTAGGGCATTCATCCTTGTGTTCTTTATGGGTGTGTCCGATTTCTCCACAAATCTTGCATGCACAAGGTTTCCTTATATCCTTTCCATAAGACTTCAACTTCTGGGACACCAGGTGAGATCTTTGCAGAGTCAACTTTAATTCTCTCCAAGTGGTTACTCTTTGCCATCCATTCATGGTTTGGTATATCCTCCACCAAGTAGCAGCACCTCTTTCAAAGCATTGAAGAGCATGCTGGGCCATATCCTTTCCGACTATAGGCTTGTTTTCCATATGATCCTCCATGTTCTGAATCCATCGGTTTGTCTCTAATTGACTCATCGGTCCAGAAAATACAAGCTCATCTCCATTCATCCTCTATTGGGTCCATGGGTTTTGGGGTGAGATAAGAGAGATCAAGAGGGATACACACAATGCAAATAACAATTTTGAAAAGACAGATTTTATTTGTGGCTGTCGGAAAAACATCAAACAAATGACAGCTCACAAATGTCGCATCTAACGTAGGTATATAACAGGGGTTTGGTCTTCTAAAGGTCAATAAATCTTCAACGTCTCCAAACTCTTCAAGCCTTGTTCAAGCCTCCAATGGCTTCTTCCAATCATGCTTGTCCTTCTCAAGTTCTTTTGCCAGATCAACTCTGTTGACGCGAAGTCTCTCGTGACATCCTTTAATATTCTGGAGTTGTATTCCAAACTTCTGGATTTAAAAATCTTGGTATGAACCACAATCCTACTGTCTTTCAGTTCCTGACGAATCTCCTGTATCTCGAGGTTTTGCTCCTCCATCTTGGCTACTCTCAGCTTCTGGGTCCTGAGTTCTTCACGAAACGCTTCCTTAACAAATACTGCTTCCTAGATGCTCCATCAGCCTTCTACCATCCAATCCTTTCATGCATATGCATGCTTAACTCAGCACGGTGACAATAGTATAAGCGGGAGATAACTTCTTGGATAGCTGTGTTTCTGCTCTTGTCATTTCCATGAGCTATCTCTCCACAGTTGATATCTCCCGCCTTAGGGTTTCTTTGACAAAACTTCGAGTTCTCATACTCTACATGCTCTGGTCTTTCTCCAACACACCTTGATCTCGGGCATTGACAACTTCCATAGTCTGCCAGGTTCCATAAGGGTAGCCTTCCTAGGTCATACAAATCTGGGGATTCTTCAGAGCCTCCAATTCTCCTAGTCTTCAGAGTCTTCAACAGCTGTAGTTTCCATTATCATAATGTATGGTAAAATCCTCTTCATTCCGAATGGTCTTATTTGTCTGAATTCTTGTACTTCTTGGAGTGATCTCTTCAGTCGAATCCTTGTGTGGTCAAAAGGGGAAAGGGGTATGGTCTCACCAAAGGGAATTTTTGAATAAGCTCAGAAGAGAAGAGAAGAAAAGATCTTTTTGAAAGGGAAAGTTGTAGAGAAAAATCTTTGCTATGGGCTTGCCAGTTTCTAGGGTCACGTCCTACAGTCAACATGTGCTCTGATACCATCTTGTAGCGACCCGACCCGAATGGGTCAAGTCTCTGTGCTTACGTGTCATCCCTGGATCGGTATGCTGACACACACAGTACTTGAAGGATTTATAACAGAGGTAAATCACATGTATAAAGTAACGTAAATACTATTACCTCAATCCATATAGCGGAAGCAACTAGGTTGTGGATTCCCATCAACACCAACAACAAAGTTGAGTGTAGGAATCGTAACCCTAACGTATCACTTACTCGTCATAAGAAACCTGCAACATAAGACGTTGCAGCCCGAAACGGGTCAGTACATTGAATGTACTGGCAAATTCACACCATAGAGAAAATGATGAACAATGGCTATCACTACATGCATATTTGGCTGGTGGAAAAGCTCTATGGTTATAAGGTTTTTTGCGTAAAGCCAATTTTTCCCTACTGCAAAGGAATAAATTTATTTAACTATCATGGTGGTTGTGTAACATTGAGAATGGTTGACAGCATTCTCAATCCCAATTAAAAATAATTAAAACCCAACAACATTAATTAGAAGTAACATGTTGAGATTCACATGATATTCAAGTACTAGATACTCAAGTTGTCCATAACCGGGGACACGGCTAATCATGATTAGTTTATACACTCTGCAGAGGTTTGCGCACTTTTCCCTATCCAAATAAAATGCAAACAAAACTCCGGCAAAACCAAAACTTGATCTATTTATTAAATCTTCATTTTTCCTCAATTTTGGGAAAGTCATATTATTCCCTCTCTCATATTTTTGATATCGGAAAATAATTATTGAAGATGAAATAAATAAATCAAATGATCCTCTTTTCCAAATTCGAGAAAACTCTCAAATATGAAAATAACGAAATCTCCAACTCTCTCCGAGGGTCCTTGAGTTGCGTGAAATTTCTAGGATCAACCAAAAATGCAAGAAAAATATGATATGCATGATGATCTATGTATAACATTCCAAATTGCAAATTTGGGATGTTACAGAAACACACGGCGAAACTCGGAAAAACAAGGAAGGCATCTGAAGCTCCAGTCTTGGGGCATCACAACACTCCACCACTACGAGAGGATCTCGTCCTGAGATCTAGGATGGCACCAGAGGGAAAACGGAAGAGAAAGAGAAGAGGTAAAACTAAGTTGCTTCTTTGACAAACGAGTGAAACCAAAGAACCTTGAAATGTTGAACAAAATGAAAGAAAGAATACCACGGAGATGAACAAAGTTGAAAACACTCCATTAGAAAAGAGGAAGAAGGAAGAACAAATTCGTATAGCACTCCGGTTGAAAAGAGATGCAAGACTTGATAGGATGAAAAGGACTTGAGCAAAGGGGCACAACACTCAGGTTAAATGGGTAAGCACGAAAAGAACACCATCCGAGATGATGAGAGAAAAGAGCAACATCACAACACCTCTGGAAGAGAGAATAGAAGATGGATCATTGAAATAAAAGAATGGGGAAGAAAATGCCAACTTCTATCACAAAAGAGCTTGAAAAGGCATCCTTAGGAGAAGGGTCGAATGGAGTTGTTGGATTAACAACAACGAAAAGGATAAGCTTATTGTGGGCTTATGGAAAACATCTCAAAACTATGAGGTGAAATTCTGTCGCTAACGGAAACGATAGATTGGATTGATATCAACAAGGAGATGAGAAGCTTATCTTACCGGGAGGATAAATGAAGAAACTTGGGTCATTTATAAGCACCATAGATAGCAACAATCCTTAGGGAAGGCTTTAGGTGAGATATAACCCAAGATAGCTCCAACGAAGAAGTTGATGGATTTAAAATACCTCATTCTTAACAACATGTGAATCATGAAACATGAACTCAAATTATCAAGAATGACATAATACCACCTCCAATGATACGAAAGAAAGAATTGCACTCCGGAATGCGAGATGAAGAATGCTTGAGCTCCTTTGAAAAGAATCTCGATGAACACTTCGAGAAGGAATAATTCCTTGATGAAACAACATGTAGCGCCTTCATGAAGAACTCCGATAACAGAAGGATGATCACACGAAAGGAAAGAGAAGTTGAAAACGCAAGGTGTAACCTTGCAATGATTTAGATGGATCTCCGTGATGATATAATTGCGAGAGCTTGGAACTCTTGGAAAAGAAAAGATAAAGCCTCTCGAACCGAGAATGTGATATGACGAACCTCCGGAATAAGGAATTAATCACTTGGATGAAGCAAGAATAAGAATTACATTATGCTTATCCTTCATAATTGATGACACGCAACGGATTTGGCATAGTACTTATTCTCGAAGAAAGGATTAGGATAGATATGGCGCAACTTGAGAAGGTCTTCGATGATCCACCGGTAGGATGAAAGAACGAATGAATTGATACGATAACAAAGGAAGAGAAATCTTGAATGAACCACCGGTAAGAATTGAAAATGAACGAAGAAAAGATAGAGAAACACCGGGAAGAATTCGCAAATGAACGCAGATGCTTGAGAGAATTTAGATACAAGTGGAACGAATAGATCACGAACTGATTAGAGAATATTTGAATGATGCACTGGTAAGATTTGGAGGATGATAGCTGAAAACTAGAATGAATAAACCCGAAATGACGGCCTCCGAAGAATCAGACTGAAAAGACTCCTGGATTGCTCCGGAAGGATGAACATAATTCTCATAATCAAAACAATTATGAGAGTATGGCATCAGGCTAGAATCGCGAATCTTTGAAAGAATGGATATGATTGAGAGAGAAAATCTTATTCGGTCTTCAATCCTGAGAATGATGATGAGAAACACGGCCGAGAATTGTTCAGGCACTCCAGAATGAAGAATAGAAAAGGTTGAGTCAATGACGAAAAGAATTTGAAAGATCTTGGAGAAAAGGCATTTGACTGATGATAACTCATTCTTACGTCAAGCTTAAGAAGATTTGAGAATATGTCCGGGAGAATAAGAAGAGTCAGGTAAGATCCTGGGAAAAGACCTGTGGGTTAGGGCCCACTCAAAAGATACACCATTAAACGATTACTTGAAAAGGAGATAGCACTGGTTGAATTAAACCGCTTGAATGAGAGAACATCCTCGAAAGATCTTGAACGAATGCAGAGTGGAAACACGAATCTTCGAGATATCTTGAGCACTCCAGAACAAATGAATGACGAGAAGTGGATGATTAAGAGTTGCACCGGCATGAGAAAGCATTGGGCAAAATGAAAGGACTATGCTCAATACCAAAGCTTGAATTGGATCCATCGGATAAGAAAAGAGAACGAAGAATGATAACTTGTAGAACATCTTCATGAGAATCACCGGATAAGAACATGAAGGAAAAGAATGAAGAGACTTCCCAT